>NC_138762.1:79358369-80030869 GCF_965113315.1 Podarcis vaucheri | reverse complement strand
CACCAGTTAACTGCATGGTGATGATGTGAAGAGAAGCTGTCAGAGGAGATTACCGTACTTCTCTCCCCGCCCCCCCCCCCAATTGAGCATTCTGAAACATGAATGCTTTTGCAGAAGTATCTTCTGCTGCTGATTAGCACATATTTTCGTATCAAGTATGTGACAGCATGTGCGACAGTGTAATTTGGTGTGGGTAATCACTTTGTAAATTGGGGGCAATAGAATGGAATGCGCAAAAGTTCTCTCAGTCGGGCAAGTACAAAGCACTCATTCTCTGCAGTGAACACCACATTAATATAGAGTAAAACTGTGGTACCCAAGAGGCCACTATATGAGCAATTTGGACAGACTTTACATATTAGATACTGAAATGTTCCAGTAAGAAGACTTTTTTTTTTTTAAGAAAAATGCATTTTAAAAAAATCACTGATCATTTATACTGTGAACCATGTTGGAGGGGGGTGGGATTTCCCTGGCAGGACATTTGACTTAGTTTTCATCCTTTTTACAAGCCTTTTTGATGTGTGCAAAGAATCTTTGTGCAAATGAAATGATTAAAAACAGCAACAACCAAGTGATCTCAGTCTTCACCCCAAAAGGCTTGCAGACCATCCTTCCCTCAGGTTTGATGCAACAGCAGCAGCAAATGATTGGCTTGGGAGGGAGCAGGAAGTATTTTTCCTTGCAAATTCTTCTAGTGAACAGTTGGGGGCGGAGAAGTTCAGGAGGAGGAGGAGGAGCCAGAAGCTGGTGGCCTCCCAGCTAGATTGACAGAATGGCTCTGCAAACCTTTTCTTTTTTTATTACAGACTGATGTGATGCCAGGAGGTGGAAGGAGGAGCCTGGCTTCTCAGCAGAACAGATGGCGGCCCTACAGCTCTTCTCTTTTGGATGGAGGTACAGTAAGGTCAGGATGCGGGTGGCGCTGTGGGTTAAACCACAGAGCCTAGGGCTTGCCGATCAGAAGGTCGGCGGTTCGAATTCCCGTGACGGAGTGAGCTCCCGTTGCTCAGTCCCTGCTCCTGCTAACATAGCAGTTCGAAAGCACGTCAAAGTGCAAGTAGATAAATAGGTACCGCTCCAGCGGGAAGGTAAACGGCGTTTCTGTGTGCTGCTCTGGTTCGCCAGAAGTGGCTTAGTCATGCTGGCCACATGACCCGGAAGCTGTACGCCGGCTCCCTCAGCCAAGAAAGCGAGATGAGCGCCACAACCTCAGAGTCGTCCGCGACTGGACCTAATGGTCAGGGGTCCCTTTACCTTTACAGTAAGGGCATTTCAACAGTGCAAGAGAAGTTCAAAGATGATTTTGTAAAAATGGCTTCGAGAGACTTTTCTCTTGAAGTATGAGAAGCATCAGGGCATGTTTGTGCACTGACCTGGCATTTTGCATATACACAAAGTTATATGGATTTGTAACTGAGCTGCACAAAGCTTTCTCCATGATGCTGTCCCCAGGTACCTTCTTGGAAAACAGAGCACCCACACTTTTCAGCAAAGAGGGATTTGATCTCCTCCTGAGAGAAGTTCAGCCCTTGTGTGCTCAACTTGAGGAGGGAGGGGAAGCATACACAACAACAACAAAATGGCAAGCATGCTCCCTGCAGCCTTAAAAATAAAGCCTACCAATCAAAGACTGTGCCTGAAGGAGCTAACAATCTCATCGTGCCCAGCATAGCTTTGCATCTTTGCACACACAGCGCTCAAGATAACAGCAGGGTCTCCACTCCATCAGCCAGTGGTAGAGGCATCAAGAAGCTCAATACTACCAGTTCCCTGGCATATCCAGACAGGAATTTGAATCCTCTCGTGTTCCTCATGAGCACAACACAGAAAAGGGAGGATACAGCACCCACATTGCTCTCAATTTACAAGCAGGTAAAAGGAGAAAGTTAGGGGATGTGACCAGGGCAGCCAGAGCCACATACTGACAGAAGAGACCTCCAGAGCCTCACTGCAAAAGGCACAGGATATTGCCAACTCTGTTTATTTGTGGTTTTTCCAGTATACCTCAGCCAGCCTTTTCTCCTTCCCTGTGGTAAGTCTTACTTACAGTACTTCACCAAACCTTTACTAGGCGTTACAAGTATAGGCCATCATAAAACATCCATATGTATAATTTTAAAACATATGCACATAAACAGCCATGTTAAATATGTAATAGCGAGGATTTTCATCAGAATTTCTTCCTGCTGAATAGTGCCATTCAACCCTGTGGTAAGTGAAGTTTATAGCAAGATGAATGTGTCCTCTAGAATTTAGTCTGTGAAAGAGACATTCTCAAAAACAAAAGTTTACCCCTTGAGCCTTAGGTTAGTAAGGTAGTCTCCTCTCTCTCTCTCTCTCTCTCTCTCTCTCTCTCTCTCTCTCACACACACACACCCCCACACACACCCACACCTCTACCTCTGCTGAAACAGATTACAGTATTTCCAAAGAGGCTCTTAATTGTTTACTAAAAATCTGCTTCTTTCTAGATACACTAAGTCACTGTGCAGAATTCCAAACACAAGCATAGCTAAACAGTGCTAATGTTAAGGGTGAATAACTATTTCGCTTAAAATAAACTGTTAAGAGAGTATTTAAACCACATGCAAATCTTCCTTAGCTGCATTGTCTAGTTCTGCTTTTCCTCTCCCTCCCTCCCTTCCTTTTCGCTTTAGACAGTTTTTAAATTTTACTTTTAGCTTGGACCACAAAATCAGATTGAACGAAGCTTAAAATCAACCCAACCATATCACATTGTTGTTCATCAGTAAATGCCGCATGTAAAAAGGTGTTTTTTCCCTACCTTTCCAGAAACAAATTAAATGTGAAATTGAGGAAAAAATTATTGGATAGTAAGACTCTGCAGTTTGGGAAAGGTAAAGTGTGCATAAGAATCTAGACATAAGCACAACCATTGAAAAAAATCAAAAATAGAGCAACCGCTTATGTCCAAAATGCCTTCCTAAAGAGGAATGATTTGTTGTCGTGGGAACCTGTCTGGCATCTGAGGAGAATTTTTAAAAAACCAACACAGTATCAGCCCTTAAAGATTAAAAAGTGTATTTACACCTACAACTGATATCAGATAAAAGGTACACAGAACTCGTGAAACCCCCACTAAAGTTAAGGAGAGCAGCAAAAAAAGTTTTTTCAATCATGCAGAATCCTATGCATATTTATTTGGAATTGCCTTGGATAATGTTCCGCAACTCTTACCACTGTGTGTATAGGATTGCATCCTTTAATTAAGCAAGGTCCTTTGGATTGGGCCCAAGAAAAGTCTTCAGTTACTAATGTAAACAATGCTACTTAATAAGGTGCTTCATATTTAGATTACATAATAGTGAACAGTTTTTCAGCTATTTAAAATGAGTTAATTTTGCTGCTATATAATTTCTAGCCCCTATTCAGAGGCTGATCTATATATAAAAAAGCTAGAGTAGTTCTGGAGTAAAAGCACATTGAATAGGGCAAATGTTATGCGAGTAGGGGGAGGACTGTAGATAATGTATACAGAATGAACTAAAAGAAACCTCTGTCACAAGCTATATTTTCCTGAGCAAATAAAATACTACAAGTCCATGACATTTAAACCACAGTTCCTACAATCAGCCTGCATTTGACCTTTCGGTACAGTAATATAAAGCAGTCAATTTTTCTCTTTCTCTATCTAAATTCAAATTGTTGTTGTGGTGTTTTTTTTAAATCCCATTCCTATATTAAACACATACTCTTATTTAATAAAATTACCTTTCCAGTAAGCGGCTTCCTGCCTTCGTGCTTGGCCAGAAGAAGTGACTCTTTTTTGAAGGACACCTTGGACTTCTGAAAGAAATAAGAAACTGGGTAATGGGGGAGTGGAGAGTATTACATTTTTTTAAAAAAAAAACACTAGGACCAATGTATGAAGGACATATTTATTCCATTTTGCCGAAATCCAACCCTTTGCAGAAAAAGCTCCACAAAGCACTTTGTGGATGAATTCGGAAGAATCGCATTTCTGCTCAGGCAGCAGGACAGCATTTCAAAAGGGAAAGAAATATGATTGCAAGCAGATGCTCATTCATGTTCTCATCTTAAAGGAATGTGTGTGTGTGTGTGTGTGTGTGTGTGTGTGTGTGTGTGTGTTTAGGCAGAATGATGAACAGCAGATTTTAGGGTGCATTAAATGTTTCTTAATTTCTTGCAGATGAGGGAAACAAGTATATTTTGGCACTACTTGTACACTGTACAGGCAGGCAGTATTTCTCTGTTCTTGCTGGAAATAAAAATTTTGCTTCTGGATATTGCTGTAGACCACTTGTGTCATGGGATAGCAACCGATTAAGAAACAGGAAGCAGAGAGTAGGAATAAATGGATAGCTCTCCATTGGAGGAATGAGTTCCCCAAGGATCAGTATTGGAACCAAGGCTTTTTAACTTATTAAGGATCTAGAGTTAGGGATGAGCAAAGTTTGTTCATGATGCTGAACTGTGTGTGTTTCCTACTAGAGGGGCACAAAGAGTACAATATTTAAGAAACCTTTCAATTACAGTGGTACCTCGGGTTACATACGCTTCAAGTTAAGAACAGTTTCAGGTTGCAGACTCCGCTAACCCAGAAATAGTGCTTCAGGTTAAGAACTTTGCTTCGGGAGGAGAACAGAAATTGCATGGCGGTGGCGCAGCAGCAGCAGGAGGCCCCATTAGCTAAAGTGGTGCTTCAGGTTAAGAGCAGTTTCAGGTTAAGTACGGACCTCCAGAACAAATTAAGTATTTAACCCAAGGTGCCACTGTAAAGTTAAACAGAGTGTTTCAATCAGCTATATTCGCATCATATTTTGCGTTTTCAGTTCTAGGTGTTTTCTGAGTCTGCATCATTATCTACGCTAGTTTAGTTGTAACTCTTTATCCAGAGGAACCAACATGGGGCTGAAGGGGCTTCAGCTCCCCCAATATTTTGGGGCAGGGGGCAGTGCTTCCCCCAATATTGAGGGGGCCGCCACCCCTGCTGCCACCAGGCACCCTCTATGTACCCCAGAGCCAGGCGGCAGCTGGGACAAGCATGGGGGGCAATCTCCATGCTTGCTCATCACAGTGGCAGCCTGGGAGCCCAGGAGCTGGGCTGCGGCAGGGAAGAGCAAGCATGGAGATCACCCTCCTCGCATCCCACCACCATCACTTGGCGCATGCCAGTGGCATCACCTGACATGTCACGTGACCACGCCCCCTCAATGTGGAGGACAAGTTTTCGCCCCTGGCCTTATCTTATCCTTGGCTTAATTTCTCTTGCAAGAGAAGTGCTGCACCTGTTTCTCTGCCATTTGCTTACTTATTTATTCCTGAGAATCAAACATTCTGTCCTAAAACAATGGCACCCCTGTATTTTCTCAAATGGGCTTCCATTCCCCTCACACACACCCAGCGCCGTTTTAGCATTTTGTGGCTGTGTGAGCACACCCCATAAAGAGACAAATCAGAATGTTCACTTGTAATATTTTTTGCAGTAAGTTGTAACGAAGTGCTAGTTTGGACAACAACAACTACAAAACTAAGACATACACACAACCCACTCCAATCTTTGGCCTTTTGGAAGAAGAATTGCAACTTTGATGTTTCCTCCAAGTCATTTCTATCTTCGTTCTTTTAGAAGAATTTTGTCACCCAGTGGAAAGATGATTAGCATAACACTGTAAAAGAAACCACCACCGAGATCTTTTGCTTGATATTACATGCACCTGTTTACTCAAAACTTTACTCTTCGTCAGAAACTAAGGCTGCTATTTGTTCTGCATTTCTCCCCACCCCCATCCTGCCTTGCGTACGGTTCACAAATAACATCTATATTCATTATGCTCTGTACCCAGTGACTGAGCTAGCTAACAGGGAAAGTTATGTTCTTCCTGTTTTCTTAGACTCTCCATTAGTGTTGGCCTGCTTCTTTGCATTCCTGTTTACGCAACAGTACTTCACAGCTTCTGGACCAATAACTTAAAACCAGCAGACATTTCTATGGCTCCTTCACTTAGACAAACACACAGAAGTGATGAATGTCTTCTTTGTGTGGTTTTGTAGGTTGAGACAACATCAACAGAGATGAGGCGGAATCCAGATTTTAGAGTTTTTCGGAGAACTAAAGGTGGAATGGCAGAATACTTTTGCCCTTGCTGTTCTGTGCCCACTCATCCTGCCAGGGTCTCTGGTAAATGGTTTTCCTTCAAGTGGCTTGGAAGCTGCCTCATCACCTAATACCGAGAGCAAAGTGGACTATAAGCAGCTTCACCCATCACAAGTTTGAAAACCAATAATCGGAGCAAGCACCGCTTTTTATAAGTTGTGCTGGGTGAAAGCTGCTTAAAGAGCCATTTTATTCTTAAGTGAAAAGAAACCCTCCAGCTGAACTTCAGGGATGGGGGTTGCAAAGAAATGGGATCTGGCTGCAGATTGAGCTCTGCTCCCACCAGCAAAGGTATGCACAGCCTGAGAATCGAGGGGGGAAGCCAAACCACACTCCCACTTGGGTGTCTTTGTGGAGTGACAAGGCAGCCACCACATCTGTAGCTCTCCTGCTCACAGCAGCTGCAGTGGAAGGCAGGGGCAGGGAAAGAATGACTCAGCCCAACGCCATTGAAACCAACTCATGATCTGGCCGATACTAGGCAGGCTCAGCTTTTTTGCTGACTCATTCCAGTGGTTTTTCCTGAATACTTCCAGTGGGCAGAAGGGGCTTCTGATGCTTCTGCTATTCCTCCAACATCATGGGGGTTTGGCTAATAATAATAATAATAATAATAATAATAATAATAATAATTTATTATTTATACCCCATTCATTCTGGGTGGCTTCCAACAAAATATTAAAATGCAGTAATGCATCAAACATTAAAAGCTTCCATAAACAGGGCTGCCTTCAGATGTCTTTTAAAGATAAGATAGCTGCTTATTTCATTCACATCTGGTGGGAGGGCATTCAACAGTGTGGGCGCCACTACCAAGAAGGCCCTCTGCCTGGTTCCCTGTAGCCTTGCTTCTCGCAGGGAGGGAACCGCCAGAAGGCCCTCAGCGCTGGGCCTCAGTGTCCGGGCAGAATGATGGGGGTGGAGACGCTTCTTCAGATGTACTGGACCGAGGCCGTTTAGGGCTTTAAAGGTCAGCACCAACACTTTGAATTGTGCTCGGAAACGTACTGGGAGACAATGTAGGTCTTTCAAGACCAGTGTTATGTGGTCTTGGTGGCCACTCTGCCTATCCAGGTTGTCTCTGTTTATTTGGTCATTTCTCCTTTCTTCTGTTATGTTTTATGCAAGACTATCTGCTTTGAAGTATTTATTCTTCCTCAAGTGCCTGGGTCAGTTTACCTGCTAAAATAGGATGGGGTTTTTTCCAGCACTTTCTCCTTTTAAAAGTTTTTTTTTTTTACATAATTTTTATTTATTAAATTTGTATGCCGCCCTTCATTCATAGATCTCAGAGCAGTTCACAACATAAAAATACAAGGTTAAAAACACATTAAAAAAATTATAAATCAATACCCTCCCTCACTTCCCACAAACACATTTGAACTGGGCCCAGAAACTAACTGGCAGCCAGTGAAGGGGGGGGGGGAGGATTAGTGCAATATGCTCAAACTGTCTTGCCCCTGCGAGCAACCTGGCCACTGAATTTTGCGCCAGCTGAAGCTTCTGAACACGCATCAGAGGCAGCCCCATGTATAACACATTGGAGTAGTCTAACCTAGAGGCTACCAGAACATAGGCAACATAGGGGCACAATAGGGCCACCATCCCAAGCCGATGGAAGGCACTCTGCGCCACTTTAAAACTCTTAAGCTGAGTGCTTACTGTGTGTTTTTTTAATTGTATAGAGGCTCATGTATATTACAGTAGAATCTTTACTCAACTATTGCTGCTAGATCGGAGAAACATAATATAAAGAGTGATTATATTTTCAAAATATGTTATGATTCTGTAACAGTCTGCTGTCCCGTGAAAGCTCAAGCGACAAAACCTGATAATCTTTATTTTTAATTTTTTTAAAGTAACTTATTTAACCTTTCCATACACAATCTGCAAAATTTCTGATGCACTTGTACTCTGGGGGCAGAGCAAGATTGTTGCTTTCCCTTCCACGCTGCTCAAAACATTTGGAGCGCTGCAATCTGGTTTGAAGATGAATTAACTGTGACACATCTGAAGCTCTCGTTGCCACTACACCATTACTTTCTGCACACATCTGCCGAGTCTGTGCTACTGCCCGGCTCTCACATTTATCTTCATCTGTTCCATATTCTACAACTCTGGTCATAATGCCAGAAACCATTTTCCAGCACTGTAAACATTTGTTAGCAGATAGAGGACTGGCAAGGCTACATGGCTATGTCGTAGCAGCTATTTCCAGAACAGGGTGCAGCTTTAAAAAAAAAAACTTTTATTGTATACTCAACCAAGACATAAATACCAATAATGAAACTGCTTCAATGGTACACCCCTAATTTCCACATTCAAGAGTAAAGGTTGTATCCAGTGCTGCTGTTCTGCACAACTCCCCTCTCTTCTTCTGCAGCCTGCCAAGCACTCTCAAAATATTCTCCAGTGGTTTGGGGAACCCTCTGGAGAAGATCAGGGGCACAGGGAGAGTAGAAGAAAGTCCTTTTATACAAGCAGAACTCTGCTTGCACAGTATTGAGATACAGGTCAAAGCCCAGACACTCAAAGAGAAAATAGTGAATTTAATCCTATAAAAAACTCAAGACCAATCCCATGAAGGTTTACCCCATGGGTAGGCAAACTAAGGCCTAGGGGCCGGATCCGGCCCAATCGCCTTCTAAATCCGGTCCGCGGACGGTCTGGGAATCAGCGTGTTTTTACATGAGTAGAATGTGTGCTTTTATTTAAAATGCATCTCTGGGTTATTTGTGGGGCATAGGAATTCTTTCATTCCCCCCCAAAAAAATTATATATAGTCCAGCCCCCCACAAGGTCTGAGGGACAGTGGACTGGCCCCCTGCTGAAAAAGTTTGCTGACCCCTGGTTTACTCAGATGCAAGTCTGAGTTTGTCAATGGGGCCTTACCCTAAGTAAAGCCATTTTTTGTCCACGTGTAATTTATTTAGTAGCATTATTCATGCTGCTTTCCTTATGCCTGAAGAGATCATAATTGTTCCTGGATGCCATTTATATGGTGTCCATTTCAGGAGGAGAATAAGCAGCAATTGGATGTGAATCCTACAGGGAAAATTATTTGAAGCTTGTGCAAATATTCTAGCAACCAAAGACCAAAGGGAGCAAAATTTCTTTAAAATATTGCTCACAAAATCAAATATTTTAAAATAAACAAAATTCATTTTCAGATAATTTCATCTATCACTATTTGGGTTTTTATTTTGTTTTGGCAGTTACCCCTTTAGTTATCACTGTGGAGGTGTCTGTCCTGCACTTTAACAAATTGTGACTTGGAGAGTAGAAAAGGCCAAGAACTGTTCAATTTAATAGGAAAAAAGTGACTTCCCTTATGGAAAATGTGGAGCCAGTTTGGACATAATAGCCAATAAAAGTGAGGGGAAACATTCCTACTTCAATGAAATGGATTTTGGAGGCAGCTAAAGTTATTTTTCTTCTTTTCGTTTGACTTTTGATTACTAAAAAATGTGCTATATTATGGCACCAGGAAGCCCTAGGCAGGACAGGGGCTGCACTGCGATCTTGACTTCAAGACGTTGCAAGCCTGATACTAAACAGGATCTTAAGCTGGCTTTTAGGGGGGTCCTTTGTTTCTGGTCCTGTTCATACCCCAAACATGCCTTCAACTTCTCATTCCTGCTGAAAACACGGGGAGTGTTTTACAAGCTGCTGTCTAACAATGCTAACCCTCTACTTTCTGTGAACTTGAGTTGACTAGGTTCAGCTCCACACCATGAAGAGGGAAAAGAGTTACTTTCTAAAAAAAAAATCCAGGCTTGACAGATAATTTCACAGCAACATGCTGCAGTGCGTAAGGGAAAGTACCATACTTTTCACTCTATAAGACGCACCTAGTTTTAGAGGAGAACAAGAAAAATCTCTCCCTCTCTGCGCAGCGCCTCTCCAGCAAAGCAAAGTCAGAACAGCAAGAGGGATCGCTGCACAATGAAAGCAGCAATCCCTCTTGCTGTTCTGGCTTCTGGGATAGCTGCGCAGCCTGCATTCGCTCCATAAGACGCACCCCTTAATTTTTAGGAGGGAAAAAAGTGTGTCTTATAGAGCGAAAAATATGGTATGCATCTGTTCAGCCCCTGACAGGGCCAGACTGTGTTGATGCCAGTGACGTAGCCATCTGCTCGGGTGCCTGGTGCGGGGGCATGTCCTGCAGCTGGGGGCGGGGTCAGCCTCTCTGCCGCCTCCCCCTCAGTTGTAGGGTGGCTGAGGGAGAGGCAGTAAGCAGACGCAAGTCCCACACTGCTGTTTCAGGCAGCGCAGAACTTGCAGGCGCCTAAGTCACCATGTCACTCCTAAAACTTTTCATGAGCCCAGTTTTATTTTATTTTTAAAAACTAATTTTTCACTGCCCACACCCCCTTCCTCCGCCACCAGTTGATGCGCCTTGAGTTACTTTGTGGGAAGATACTGTGAACAGCAGCTTTGTAGTAACCATAGTGGGTCAGCTGTCAAAAGGACACACTTCAAAAAGCACCAGCGCACAAAAACAAATTCATTTACTACCACATGTTCACAAGTCACTTACCCAAAGCATACAATTTAAGGAGGGCAAGCTAACTTAGGGGAGGGGAGGGGATATGTGGCATATTCCCCACCTCCTCTTGCATTTCCAGAATGAGAATGTCCTCTCCCATAAAAGCTTGTTTATGGAAATGATGAATCATACTTAAGTGTTCTGGAGCAGCACCTACATTTGTATGCATAAGGGAAGCAAATCAAAGAAAGGTCTGTTTCTTTGTGCTGACATCTCTTTCATCAGCCAGTTCCCCCAGCCCATCGGCAGCTCCTTCTTTCCTCCCATTTGGGAGGGAAGATTCTGGTTCCGGTACCAAGACATCAACTGCCAGGAGCCAGAAGAGGCTACATTAAGCACCTCCACATATCGAATATAATGCATCCTTAGGTGTTCCAGTTCATATGGGGTTGAGTTTTAAGTTATTGTTGGATTCACAGGGCCACCCAGTAGTAAAACTATGTGGCTCACAGTATCAAGAAGCGCTTCACTATATTACAATAATTTATATAGTAATACACCATTCCATGGGACGCGGGTGGCGCTGTGGTCTAAACCACAGAGCCTAGGGCTTGCCAATCAGAAGGTCGGCGGTTCGAATTCCCGCAATGGGGTGAGCTCCCGTTGCTCAGTCCCTGCTCCTGCCAACCTAGCAGTTTGAAAGCACGTCAAAGTGCAAGTAGATAAATAGGTACCGCTCCGGCGGGAAGGTAAATGGCATTTCTGTGCGCTGTTCTGGTTCGCCAGAAGCGGCTTAGCCATGATGGCCACATGACCTGGAAGCTGTACGCTGGCTCCCTCGGCCAATAAAGCGAGATGAGCGCCGCAACCCCAGAGTCGTCCGCGACTGGACCTAATGGTCAGGGGTTCCTTTACCCTTTACCTTTACCCTATTCCATACCCTTCCAACTCCCTGGCCAAGAGCAGCTTAGATCAGGGGACCATGGGGGTCATTTAACCAGCCCACAAGTCGCCCCCGAACCGAGCCACGCTAAACCAGCACAGTGCGGCACGGGGACTCACTTCTGTGGCGCCAGAAATTACATTGCTCAGATGCAGACAATGGAAATTGCAAGCACGCATGCAATCCAGCCCATGGAGGGATTCTGCTCGAGTGAACCGGTCCAGGGGAGGAAAACCTTGCCAATCCCTGTCTTAGATGTACGTTTCTCACAGGGCAAAACCCCCTTTCCCCACACCTCTCTTGAAATGAAGGGACTTTAAGGCGCAGCTGGTGGCACAGCACAAAACCCTGCTGGAATGACCTGCCGTGGTAAACTATGAAGTTAAACAAAGAGCAGAAAAGCATGGTGAATGATGAGTTGTTTAGAAATCATTTTACTGGATGCTTCATATGTTTGTATGAGATCAAAATAACGATAGGTGGAATATTGAGGCTTAAAAAAAACAATTTTTTTTTTGGGGGGGGAAGCAGGTGTCAGGAACCTATGGCCCTCCAGATGTTGGCTGAACTTTAAAACTCCCAGCAGCCTTGGCAAGTCCGACCAATGGCTAAGGAATGATGGGAGTTGTAGTTCAGCAACATCCGGAGCGTCCAAGGCTTTAAACAATTATTTAACTTTTGGTGGTTATGAGTGCACAGACCACATACCGATCTCTGTCTAAGATGGATTTATATCTGATGCCAACCATTGAAAAAAGGAACCCTGGTGTGTTTATAGATCCTGGTTCTCTTAAAAGACTACTGCCATAGATTTGGGCTGGGGGCTGGGGCTTTTGGCTTAAACGTTTGGCCAGCTAAAGCTGCAAAATATGAAATACATCCATTTCCTCTTGCCTATTTTCCTACAATAGCCCAAGCACTTGTGTAATAGAGAGATTGCTATTCAGAAAAGGAAAACTGGCCTTGCTGTCCCTTCCTCCCCGTGCACTCATTATTTTCGGCCCTGCTTCCAAGCAAACGCGCGGCCTCTCAGTGGCCCGCTGAACAAAGCTCTTGGTGGATTATAAAGCCATAAGTGTGTGCGGCTGTTCTACATTGGTTTATTCAATGCCTGGTGCTCTTGTGACAGCCTCGCTCACTCGCTGCCGCACATGAAAGAGCTGTCTGTGTCCCTGATTCCCCCAAACGGGGCCAGAGCCTGAAGCAGCTATGTGAAATCACTCAGGTGCCTCGCTCCACTTCCTGATACTTCTCCGTCAGCAAAAGTATTTACCACTGCTTTCGCTGTTCCACTTAGCTCTCAGTGTTTTTGCCAGCAAGCCCTTTCTTTGCGCTCTCATTTAACGGTGTGCTCGGAATTGTAATTCAGAGATCACAGACCCCACTTTCAAATCTCAGTTTAGCTATACAGTGGCACCTCGAGTTACAGATGCTTCAGGTTACAGACTCCGCTAACTCAGAAATAGAACCTCAGGTTAAGAACTTTGCTTCAGGATGAGAACAGAAATTGTGCTCTGGAGGCATGGCAGCAGTGGGAGGCCCCATTAGCTAAAGCGGTACCTCAGGTTAAGAACGGACCTCCAGAACGAATTAAGTTCTTAACCCAAGGTACCACTGTAGCTCCGTACTCTCCATATGATTGTAGACCCTCCAGGTGTCCCAGTTTTCCAGGGACAGTCCCAGATTTACAGAAACTGTCCCCAGTTTCTGATTAGATTTCGGACTGTCCCGCTTTTTCGCAGAACGTTCCTATTTCAATCAGAAATCCACAAGGTCTGCCCCCACTCCGAAATTAGGCTTTAAAAAAGCATTATGTTGTAGACAATAAGGGCATTTTTCATGCTGAATTATGGTACATGCTACATGCAAATGTTTGCATTTAAATCCTGGCAGCTGCTTTTGGAGCAGAGAGGAAGGCAACTTTCCCCCACTTTACTCTTCTTTCATTACAACTGCATCAAGCACTGCCCCTGTCCAACAACAAAGCAGGATTCTGGATGCATGCTTAACCTCACACAAAAAAGTGTGGTTTTATTTGTGCAAGTTTGTGTGCAATGCCTTGCCTAATGGTCAGGGGTCCCTTTACCTTATACTGTAAATTTAGCAAGTGCTGGATAGCAGTCCACATGACCACGCTGCAAAGCAGGTGCTTTCATTTCTTTTTATAGCAGATATCAGCAGGCAAGGTTGCCTGTTGATATCTGCTATAGAAAGAGGTGAAAGAGTGGGTCAGGCTGTATTCCCGCACTTCCCGCCTCCCCCTGCCACTGAGACTCATTTGCAAACAAGAAAGACATCTGAAACGCTCTAGAACAGGAATGGGAAACCTGTGTAGCCCTCCATCCCTGTCCATTATCTATACTGGCTGGAGCTGATGGGATTTGGAGTCCAGCAACAGAGGCTTCAGCTGAGCTATCTCTTAAGCACCTTAGCCGCTTGTGTCTCAGCTTGAAAGATTGTGTGCCTGCATGTTTGCATGTCCACATCACGGACTGGGCAAAAGTTCAGAAACTTCAGAAACCATGAAGCCCTCCAAACAGATTCTGACTTGTGTTCTGCACAGACCGCAACAAGGCAGGGCTAATAGACATGACCATTTTTGCATAAACAGGTGCCCATAATTTAATTTCACACTGTTTTGATGCCCGAAGTTCTTCAATCAAATTTTATGCATGCCAACACCAACTTATGCTGGTTTAGCCATCAACATTTCCCCTTAAAAATAGCATCAATTTGATGCTTCCCGGAAAATCCATCAAAGGACCCTCAACACTCCACAGCTCACAAGGAAAACTGAAAGGGCAGAAATTTCGAAGAGCCAAGCTGGTTTATAAACACCAATTCTCAAATAACTGTTTGGAGACCAGAATATTTGCCCTCTCCCACTCTCTAAGGCAAAACACTTGCAGAACCACATCTGGTAAACATTATCTGAGAAAGGCTAGATAACTTTGATCTCAGAAGGACCTTCTTGACTTGCGTATAAATGCCAGGTCACCTTTCTACTCATTAGAAAATGAACAAGAACGGTTATAAGTCTGAATATTTCAACTAACCCCATTGAGAGATCATTACACAATCAAGATAGCGCTCATTAAAGGGGAAAATAATAATAATATGTGTTTAATGTAGGCATGAAAGGGAGGACAACAAAGTCTAATTAAATGTTAAATTCAATGGTTAAGCACCTCAAAAAGAGATCTTTCCCACCCTAAGAACAACGTGATCTTAATAAATTGAGAGTTCAACCCCTCAGTTTATTTAACGCTAAGCATTTGCTCAATCCATACTAAATTACCACCATCACAAACACAACAACACTGTATGTTAATCTCCAGGTTAAAAATGGTGAACTCAAGATAGCGTTAGGCCACAAGGAATAATTTATTGCCTGTATAATTTGTCCTTGCTTTAGTACAATATTTCATTAAAGACCTATTCAGAAGCGGCTCTGCATAAACCAAGTCAGTTTCAATTGCTCATGTAAGAGCTGGTCTAACTTCAGGAAAAAAATAAAATCTTTTGACCTTTGTAAACACATCTGAGCCTCCCTTCCCCTCGCCCCTCCTTCTCTTCCTTTTGGCAACGAATTTCCAGTGCAGCTATATAAGAATATTTGAACAGTCATTCTTTGTAAGGTGCCATCTAAGCTTTTAGTGTTTCTAACAGTTATTGTAGCTCTATGCATCACACTGGAAATAGTGTGCAGATTTTTATTTTTTAAAGGCTGTGAAATAATTTACAGGGATTAATCAAATCACTTCAAAAAAAAAAAGGGGGGGGGAAGCTTGATTAATCCCAGCAGGGGAGGTCTACCTTCATGTATGAACCTGCCTCGAAGGAGGGGGGATTTTCAGTAGCAGCCAGCAGATCATTTGAGTTTGCTCAAGCTTGATCTGCACTTTATCTGAATTTGAATGTTTCCGATACTTATGGAGCATACAGCTGATGAACATAGGCTTGACTTCTGAAGTTCTGTAATGATTTACAGCATCTGATCAAAAGCCTGGACTTAGTCCAAGAACGACTGATGATGGTTCAACATTAGGTTTCTATTTCTGAAATCAAGGATGTGAATGGACAGTAATAAATGGCTCTGTTGCAATAGGAACTTGACATTTTTCAGGACAGGATACAGTTCTATGGTTATTGCACTTCTTGCTCTTAAAGAAAAAAGCCTCTCTAAATATTAGAGAAGTACAGAATAATAATAACTAGAAAGATGGGAGTGTTTTTTTAAAAAATGGGATCACTGGAAATTTGATTCAGCTTGCAATTTAAAGGCAAACTTACAGAATTTGCACTTCCAATACAATATGCAAACCAAAACACAGCTTTCCTTCAAAATCCACACTTCCCCAAATTTTGTAGCACAGATCTCCAGCTAAGAAATGTGCAAGAACCTGCATATGCTAGGGTGAAAAGTGCATATAAATGTATTTATTAGTGAAAATAAATATCCCAAACCACATTGTATTAGGCAAAATTGCTTTGTAAAACTGATTATTAGGAAAAGTTGAATTCAACATGTATATATTAGGAGATAATATGTTTACTTATGCCTATTCATATGCTTAATTTGAAGTTTTTGATCTTTGCAAAAGAAAAAAGGCGTGCAGTTGTCCTGCTCTTCAGTGAAAAATGCTATATCACAAAGCAGGCAGTATCTCATGAATTTCAGCATCTCAAGGGCAGCAGAAGACCAATTTGCGTTTGATCTTGATGGTAGTTCTTGAGCAAATACTACCCTTTGTGAGACAATAACCGGACTGGCCTTCTAAGCACTCCCTATTTCATGACCCTTCTTTAAAATTATAATATTTGTATTATAAGAGAGAGCTCTATACATACCAGCACGTTGGGCAAAAAAAATTAGTAGCTCAATTCATTCAGGCAATTGAGTTATGCGGTGGAAATTTCCAGGTCAAAAGTTGCATCAGCTGCTGAACATTTGATGCTGATACAAATGAATTTAAATATTTTACCTGCTTAATATATTTCTCATGTAAGTATTTGATTCTGGGTGCTGCGAACTTCCAGCACTTCACATAGCTCCCACCAACACAATTAAAAATACAAACACAATAAAATACACAAAGCCCTTACAATACTGTTAAGTGCTCCCAGCCATAGAGTTGCGAGTACCATTGTCAGGTTGCTGAACAACAACATGCAGAGCTCAGTGAAGTGGGAGGCCAAGCAACCAGAAGAGTCTTGGAGGTGTACTTGCCTGGAGGCAGAGGCAGAATCTGAAGTCAGGTCCAGTCCTAGGGCTGAGCGAATGGCAATCCCAGACAGTACAGGGGTCAGGGAATCTAATGACCATGGAATCAGGGCTCAAGACTAGCAGGAAACAGCAAGCTAGGGCCAGGAACTTACAACGGTAATTACCAGCACCTGACTGCTGCTGGAAGCTCTGCTTGAGAAGGCTGAAGCCAGCTGGTTTTCATCAGAGTCCTCTTTCCTCTGTGTCTTTGAAGGCTGATCAGTTGCAGGTGGAGTCGCTCCACCTTCTCCCCCATTCAGGCTGCTGTTCAGCAAGATACACTGAGCCCACAGACACCTAGCACACACCTTGGGTGAATGAATGAACTTTATTTGCGTCAGCTATTGACCATAGCAACAAATGAACACTGCAGCTAAAACACCCAGCTAAAAACCTTGTAACCTTTGCTGTCATCTGCTCCTCTTGATCTGCCACGAGAAAAGATACTGTGGCAGAGGTTGGGCAACCCTGAATGGACAATAAAAGAGGGGTGATAATTTCATTCCTCAACTCTTTATAAAGAGTGCAAGCCAGAAGGGCATGCGCCACTGATTCAGTGCTGCCATCTCCACAGGGACATAAGTGTTTTTCATGTGGATCTGTTGGAATCGTCCCTCAAGTACAGCCGAGGGCAATACATTCAATCTTGCGAGGGTAAAAGCGCGTCTCTATTTTGGAATTGCTAGGTTACGCAGATAGGGTGCCAGAGAATCGAAATGGGAAGGTGGAAAATAGTCATACCATGGACAAAATTTCCTTATTGTGGCCAACTTGTTCTGATGCTTGATATCATTTAGGCGCTGGCCTTGGGTTTGGTTCTCCTGAAATGAAGGTCTTTGGAGGCCAAGGACCATAATGTAAGAATTACACACACACACACACACACACACACACACACACACTTAT
The DNA here is from genome assembly GCF_965113315.1 of Podarcis vaucheri. Classification (NCBI taxonomy): domain Eukaryota; kingdom Metazoa; phylum Chordata; class Lepidosauria; order Squamata; family Lacertidae; genus Podarcis; species Podarcis vaucheri. The sequence goes on along the minus strand of NC_138762.1, from coordinate 80,013,123 downwards.
ACAGGCTGGGCATAAGATGGAAGGCTCACAGTATTAACTCACCATTAGAAGGTGTTCCCCCATTCTAGATGGAGCTTTGGATTTTGCACAGAGAGCAAAGCAAGCTACTGGGTCATTTCCATCCCAGTTCCAAGAACCGTCCGTCCTTTTTGTTTTGTTTCACCCTCAGACGCCTTGATGACATCTCCTTTACTCAGGGGAGAGAGTAAGAAAGACACACTCCTTTCCAGAAGAACCATTAGCTCCTATGGCAACAAATCACCTGTAATGGGCCATTTTTTTAGTGAGGCAGAGGCCAAGTCTCCCAGGAAATAGGAACATACCAAGCTATTTACTTAACAAAAGAAGCCAGCCTCCCCATCTTTTTTCCTTTTTTAAGAGGCGATCCTCCTCTTACACATACTCTGAATGCACACAGCTATAAAAGTACAAGGCTGGAAGGGACCCTAAAACTCAATTTAAGTCTCCTTAGAACAGATTCCCTTAGAAATTAAGTTCAAAGAGTTAACATTACGTACGCTCATAGTTTTTGGCATGTCTGTTGGGATTCCTTCCCACCAAATCCCAGCTGCACTCTCTTACTGAGCAGCGCTAGTCACAAATTGCTTTGAAATAGGCTTTGGTTTCAAAAATGGCACCCAAGACCAGCTCAAAGCTTCTATGTGCAGCACTAGATTCAGTGCATGCACACGAAAGCTTATACCAAGAACAAACTTAGTTGGTCTCTAAGGTGCTACTGGACAATTTTTTTATTTTTATATATATTTCGTGTGCAGTACTAGTTGCCCTGTTCTTTGGATAGGTACTGAGTAAGTATCATGAATGAGGGACCTGTGGCCCTTCAGATGTTGCTGTACTACAGTTCCTATCAGCCCTGATAAGTAGTCATGGGAGTTGGAGTCCAACAAGGGCCACACATTCCCCATCCCTGGTACATGAGGAGCACGACTGGTGCAGGATTTACCGCATTATCTCACCCACTAATTATACTCTTTCTACTAATGAATGTAAAGGGAACAAACTGTTACTACCTCTTCTTAACCAGAAAATCAAATCACTGTGGGACGGTAGAGCTTATCCGTATTTGCTTTGTTTATACCAACCTCTTACAAATTAGTGAAAGGTCATGCCCGTTTTAACAAAGCTGGCAAACTTAGCATCCCAAGACTGCAGTCCCCCACCCCCCAATCATTGTGTTTTACTGATATATCTTACTGATGACTGTGTTCTGTTTATTACAAAGTTGTCACTTGTTCCTCTTGCATGGCTATTGCTCTCCCTACAGCAAACTGAATACAGTGGACGCTCGGGTTGTGAACGTGGTGCCCACCTGAGAGGTGGCGGAACTGAGTTCCAGCAAGTTCCGGCTGAAAAAAGGCCCCAATTACAAGACTCAAAAATCTTTACGGAATTAAAGACATTGAATTCTGTCTAAATACACACACACACACACACACAGCCCTATTCCTTTTGGCTATTCAAGGGCACATGTGTTAGATATACAACAATGATGATCTACTGAAAGAATGCCATCTATAAAGCCCCCGCAGTTAAGTCAGTGGAGGGGAGGGCGAAGCCAATGTTGACTAAAGAGGCATCTGCTTTTCTCTCTGCATAGAACTTGCTGCTAAATCTCCCGGGGATCCGAGTTGAATGACATCCAAGGACAGAAACGATCACTGTCAGAGTTAATGGCTATGCATCTGCAATTTAAAAAGAGGGGAAAAAACGAGGTTCTGCATTGCACAGCCCTGGAAGGTTACAAAAAAAGGTCTGTTGTTTAAAATATTTATTTGTGCCTTAACGACGCCCTCTGTGCCTAATCCAATTAGTAAAAGAAGACGAGGCTGTATCATTAAAGATGATCTCATTAAAAAAAGGACGCTAGTAGGAAGCTTACTTGCATATAAGGCGGCTGTAAATCTAAGCTCCAGTATAGCCTGACTTGCAATGGTGTTTGCTCAGCACATTTTCGTAAGCTCTGATGGAAAGCCAGCGTTCCCAAGGTCCAAATTAATAAAGCAGATGAAGTCATGCATTCCGGATGCTGCATGAAAAAGAGGGGAGGGAGAGGCGGAGAGGCGAAAGAGAGAGAAGATTCAGTGTCCTAATAAAATTATACAATTTTCCATCAAAAACTCAATACGTGAAAACAGCCCAACAAAATATTTATGGGCTACCTTGGAATATCGTCCGGACTAAGCTATAGCAGAGGGTGCTGGGAAAGATCCACAGTCTTCAGAGGATTTCAGATTTAAAAGCTTTCCAGACAAAAGCAATACTGTAGAGGATTTCAATTTTTTTAGTGCTTTACTAGCAATAGCTCTGATCCAGAGCTGGAGGTGCGATGCACGAGGGAGGGATAGCCTTATTGCTTGTGCAGGAGGATAGACAAGATTTGTGCTTCGGGGCTGGGGACAGAGCTTAAGAACACATTTTTAAGAGGTGTGACGAGAGGTCAATGGCGCAATTTACGAAGTCCTAAGTTTCTTGAGCGTTCAAAGCCCTTTGCACACATTTATGCAACAATCCTTACAACGGCCATCTAAAATAGGCCAGTCTTCCTATTTCAGAGAGGGGGTAAAGCCAGGAGAATATAGCCTTGCTTAAAAGCCACCTAGCAAGTTTGTGACTGGCGTTAAGAGTTGACGTGGGTGTGACTTGGATCATGCATGTAGCAATGACACTATTCCAGCTTCCAAGCATCTGCATAGCTGGACGATTACACGCTTCAGTAATACAACCCTGCAGAGTCCTGAAAAGGTAAAAATATATACATTAAAACATCTCTGAAATTAGGACACAGACGAGAGCTGAGGGAAGCTGAGACTCACCAGCGTCACAACAGGCACTAGCCAATATATGCCCATGACAACTGCACAGCCACATTCCATATAAAGACTCCCTGCCGTGATGGATGCCGTCATACCTGGTGGAAGAACCCTTGTTTCCAAGCAACAGAACACCACTTTTAAGTGCTTGAGGGGAGGGAAGAGAAGCAAATCCCCTTAAAAAACAAGAATCCCAGAGGTACTTTAGCGAAAGACCACCCACATTTATTGCACACCAACATTTTATCTGGGAGGCCTTAGTCGAGTCAGTTATGGAATGTCTGAGCTAAGGCTGCTGCAATCTATAAACTATTAGCTGCCTTGAATGTCAACATCACTGACAGAAAGGCAGGATATGTACCGGTATTTTGTTTTTTTTTATGATCAACCAGTGGTCTGAAAGGAGAAACTATGACGTGTAAGAGATTGGTGCCTCCACAACACCCTATAATAAGAAAAAGACTCACCTGTGGAGAGGTTAGAAGCACTGGCTTCTTCTATTAGCTCTTTTTTCTCTAGCATTCCACAAGCCTTTCATACATCTTCTTGCTAGCGCAGTGCGTCGAATAACTCATCAAATAAAGTAGAATCCAAATGCACTTCTAACTCAAATGTGTATGGCCCAGCAATAATATTGTTGTTGTTGTTGATGATGACGGCGAGGACAATGTTGTTGTTGTTGGAGTAAATTAAATTTGTATACTGCCCTTCATTTGAAGATCCCAGGGCAGTTTGCAAGAGACCATCCAATACTTTTTTAAAAATGATGTAGTTTGCTAAATTTGCAGTTGGAACGTGTTAAAAGAATTGCAAGGAATTTATGAATTAATATTGCAACTGAATTGTTATTGCAGTATTGTTTTTGACAACTACTGTGGCTTAGTGTTGAACAGTATCCCAAATTTTATAAAATGCAAGCCAAATATCTGAGACTTTAAAAGACACAGTGGACTTTTAAATGAAGGAATCCTGCTTTTTTTATACACATATATTATAGGTTATATAATCCCAGATATTCTCTGGCAGGGTTTGGGACTCTCTCTGCCTGCCCTCTTTTCAGGTATGCAAAGTATGCAATCTTTTTAATTGAACAATCATCTCTTGGCAAGTGGAAAGCTTAAGTAATTCACAGAGCTGCAGCCTTCCATTCTATCTTGAAAAGAGCAGAGTGGGGGGGGGGAATCAGGTGGTTTGCACATACCAGCCAACTGTGGCTTTGGGTCATAATCAAGAGACAGCAACACTTGATCAATGTGTACAATGAAATCCACCTCTTCCCCCATGAAGAGTCAGATCCTCCTCTGTACACGTTCCAAGCTTGTCAATATCCTTTATAAACTGCGGCACCCAGAACTGGACACAGTACTTCAGGTGGGGGCCTGACCATGGCGAATAGAGTGGTACTATTACTTCCCTTGATCTGGGCGGTTTACTTCTGTTGATGCACACCTTCAAGTTGTGCATTTTAAAAAAGGAAGAAAATCAGTTGAGATTCTGCCAACTCACAAAAGGCTGTAAATATTTTCATAATGAGATAAAATAATGTATTTGGATGCAACTTTCTAAGTCAGAGGCGCAAAGGGATGGATCAATTGTGGAATTCCTTGTTTCCTTAGCCATTTTCTTTTTAATTTATAGAACTCTCTGAGCAATGCATTTAAATGAAAATGAATAATCGCTCGCTTAACAGAAGTCATTAATCCCCCTTAAGTGCATTCCTGCATGAATCTATTACCATGCATTTCACAAGCTTCAGAGCTAAAATAAATGTTTGATGTAATGTGTGCTACCTACTCTGTTTTAATTAAACAACCTCCTCAGCCTTAGCTGGTGAAATATGTCATTAGTCAGTAGCACATTCATCTTCAAGGAGAAGGCTTTTGAGGGCTGCCTGATAGATACACTTCTGAAACAGTGGGAACTATCAGTTAAGCCTTCCCAAGCACTAATGTCCTTTAATGTAATGTGAACTGGTTTCCCTCCCAACTCACCTTCGTTCTGGGCGCAATTAACCAACATGCCATGTTCCTCTTCTCCGAAAAGCAGAAACAAATGATCACTGGAGGCATTTATAAGGTTGTCTTGGGCCTATGACTATGAGGCATACTCCATAACTATTCCATTTACAGTGGTGCCCCGCAAGACGAATGCCTCGCAAGACGGAAAACTCGCTAGACGAAAGAGTTTTCCGTTTTGGAGGTGCTTCGCAAAACGAATTTCCCATGGGCTTGCTTCGCAAGACGACAATGTCTTGCGAGTTCCTGCTGGTTTTTCCCCCTCCCCTTTTTTCTAAGCCGCTAAGCCGCTAAGCCGCTTATCAGCTGATCCGATCAGCAGATAAGCCGCTAAAAGCCGCTAATAGCGTTAATCTGCTAATCCTTCAATGGGCTTGCTTCGCAAGACGAAAAAACCACTAGACGAAGAGAATCACAGAACGGATTCTTTTCGTCTTGCGAGGCACCACTGTATTACTAAAAGTCTGTGGTTTCTCAACTGAATTGCCTTTGAAAGACGCAAACTCTTCCTCAGCCCTCAAAGGTCCATCTCCTTTGCACCGTTGTTGGCATCCGTCTGTCTTGGGAAACAAAAAAGACTATTGGCTAATCCTTTTTCAAACCAACTGTGGGCTGAGCGGGACTTTGGCCTGCAAGATTTTGCTGCAGGTCCCACCTACACCTTTTAAAAACGGTGAGCTGACAAGAAAATGAAGAAGCGTGCATGCACATGAAAGCTCATACCAATAACTAACTTAGTTGGTCTCTAAGGTGCTACTGGGAGGTTTTTTTTTATTTTGTTTCGACTACGGCAGACCAACACAGCTACCTACCTGTGACAAAAAAACGATTAGCTAAGTCCTGAGCAGCCTAAAACAAACACCTGTGAGTTAGCAAACACAAATTTTCAGGTACGCATTTCTCCAGACAAACATCCAAGAAATTCAAAGTATACTTTAGCAAGTTCACAATATGGTATTGCCTTCTGGCCAGGGAGGAGCTACAGCTGTTGACTGCAAGTTCCTAGATTTGTAAAGGGAACAAGGGAAGACTTCCTGCCATAGGCTGGAATTAGCTCCAGCTGCTCCCTCATCTCAAAGGATTTTGATGAGAAGTGCAGCGTGGTACGAGACCAGGGAACAATGATGACGGCGAAGGCAGGAAATGCTTCCTGAATAATCCAGGCTCTCTATAGCCAGTATGGAATTTCTGTCCTAGCACAAGACATGAGTGTGGCTTTATTTATTTCTTTTGTAAACTATTTTTAGGGGATTTTGGAGCCATGAAGCAGGATGTTATTTTACACACGCACACACGATAATTTCTTCAAGTAAATTCTGGATTCTGTATTGATTTGAAGTTTCTGTGTTGACAAACTGACACATATCAAGAATATATTTGCCCTGTTCATCTTGGGCATGCTCAATAAACTCATGGTATCCTCACTCTAAGTTTGCAACAGTAGAAAAAGGTATATTCCAAGTGATCAAATTTATGCATTTTGAAAAAACAAGTTTGTTTCAGGATTTCTTGTATACCAAAACAAGTTGGGTCAGGACTCCTCAGTATTCCATTTGTTTCTGGTGGTTCCCCCATATCTGTCACTGCTTCTGGAAGGTATGTAGACATTTCTGTAAGCCTTACAATGTTACTCTTCGCTTTCAGACATTTAATCAAGTTGCATACAGCAATTACTCATATGGTAGCAATTTTCAAGTATATAAAGGGCTGCCATATGGAAAATGGAGCAAGCTTTTCTGGAGGACAGGACCTGAATCAATGGCTTCAAGTTACAGGAAAGGAGATTCTGACTGAACATCAAGAAGAACTTTCTGATGGAAAGAGCTGTAAGACAGTGGAATGGTCTCCCCTCAGAAGGTGGCGGACTCTCCTTCCTTGGGGGTTTTCAGCAGAGGTTGGATGGCCATCTGTCGTGGATGTTTCAGCTGAGATTCTTGCATTGCAGGGGATTGAACTAGATGACCCTCAGGGTCACTCCCAATTCTAAGATCCTAAGATTCTATACAGTGGTACCTCGGGTTACAGACGCTTCAGGTTACAGACTCCGCTAACCCAGAAATAGTACCTCGGGTTAAGAACTTTACCTCAGGATGAGAACAGAAATCGCATGGCGGCAGCGGGAGGCCCCATTAGCTACAGTGGGTACCTCAGGTTAAGAACAGTTTCAGGTTACGAACGGACCTCCAGAACAAATTAAGTTCTTAACCTGAGGTACCCCTGTACTGTGCAACAGTGCTATCGTTGCAATAACTGCTATAAATTATATACATGCCATTATACATCAACATTGCTGCTTTTGTGTCATTTTGCAATGCAATACAATGCCCATTTTCCTTGTAAAATTCACTTTGCACCATTAAGTAAAACCAAGAGGGTTAGATCTTTTTGGAAATTGGTAGATCATCACTTCTGAGGAATGCAAAGAGGTCGGCTTCATCTTAATTCACAGAAGAAGAAAAACAACATTTCATTTCTCATTTTCACAGGTAATGTAAGGAAGCAAATTTGTCCAGTAAATTGATTTTTTGATACAAATTGCTGTGGGAGGGAGCTTGAGAAACACTTAACATTCAGAGCAGCTTCCTTTTGGTGCTGTTTCGTCAAACTGAGTGCTCAGAATTCCTGAAAACCCCAACGCCGCTAATTTGAAGATAAGCTTCTGACACCCGTGATTCCAAAACTCACTGTTTATCCGTCTCAGAGCAAAATTTTAGTTACCTCAGGATTCTTAAGACAAAAATAAATGGCCCAAGTTATGTTGGTGGCCTAGGCAGAGGAAGGGAGTTGTGGTATCCGCATCAACACAGCGAGTAGCCATGCTAAGGGAGGCATTTCAGATTGTGGTAAGGGGAACTCATCAAGATAACCAGGAAGCTGCGGTACTGCTACATTTCATCTACCGAGAGGAGCACTTCCAAAACACAGACTTACAAACCATGAGTTTGATTTTCTTCTGCTTCTTTCAGCTGCCACTGTTCATGTGAGATGAGGGAAGGCCATTTTGTAAAAGGACTGCAGCCTCTGTGCCACTCTATAGTAGTATCCTACCACACAACTTTAAAGACTAAAATGCACCTACTAGACACAGAGGGCAGAGTGACTGGAATTGATTTCCTTTTCACATGAAGACAAATGAACAGGCTATATCAGAAAAATCAACAATACCATTAAATACTATTATGAGCAATTAAATAAAGATCAAGGAGAATATAATCAAATTAATTTACAATACTTTAAGAGGGACAACAGGAAAGACAGTCAGTGGACAAAAAATGCAACTAGAAGGTACTCTCATTCAAGCCAGCAGCTAAATTGTAAAAAGTTGCCCACACAGGCAATTTCCTTGGGAAAAGACAGGCATCCAATTACCAAATACGGTTTCATTTATCGTGCTGGTATGTTAATCTGTCTAGTTTAGTTGTTGGGCTCCAAATCCAGAGTCCAAAAAAGGTACCCCAGAATTGTCAACATGTATTTATTTTGGGATATTCTTATACTCCCAATTTCTTGTACAGAAAGATTGTATGAAACTACCCAGCGTTAAAGTCCTTTGAATTATTATTCCTGTTTGAAACAGAACCAAAGCACAATTCTTTTATTATGACCCCAACATGCTTTATTTTTACAGCCCCTTAAAGCATTTGTATTGTTTTATCCATTATGCTCCAAGACAAACTCAGCAAATTCGAAGGAACGGCCCAAAGGGTGGGTGGGGGAAAAATATATTGGCGTACAAAGACGTTGCCTGTCAATCTCACTTCTGTGACAGGCACATGCCAGAAGGAAACTAAGACGTTTTTAGAGGGTGAGATATTATTACAATCCAGCATAAATCCTGGATCGTTTGCTAAATGAAAATATATTTCACATTCCTGAAATGGTAAAAACAAGGATACTAGATTTCTGCAGATATTTGGTCAAAGAGATACTCAGCATACATGAGACAGACCCCCAGTGCTCAAAATGTGGGAGGAAAGTAGGAGGGCCCTATATAAAAAACACAGTCCACATGACAAAAGGTTAAGAAAGTGGCTCCAAGCAAACCCATGGTTAGTTACAGTCCAAACTATGGCTTGCAGTATGCATATCACTAACTGCAATGTCATACTTGACTTTCTTCACTAATGTTTTTTTCTGTGTTGTTTCATCTGATGTTTTAATGCTTTATAAGTTGCTTTGAGATTTATTCGTAAAAAATATTAAGTGGTATAGAAATGAAAGGAAAATTAATGACGGCACATGTATGCGGAAGGACACAAAAACAAGATAGCAAATGTTTGGCAGCATAGTTGCTGATTTACTTCCAAGCTAAAATATCACATTGCAGTAGCATTCAACGTTGCTTCTTGTGACAACTGACTCTGGATTACACAAAATCGTAAAGGCTCTGCTAAAGTTGTGAGCAGAAGGCATAATGGTGGTTTATTCGCTGTATAATTTTCTTGTGGACGTCCAGTGAGAACACCTAGCTCAGGCATGGCCAAACTTGGCCCTCCAGCTGTTTTGGGACTACAACTCCCATCATCCCTACCTAACAGGACCAGGGGTCAGGGATGATGGGAACTGTAGTCCCAAAACAGCTGGAGAGCCAATTTTGGCCATGCCTGACCTAGCTGTTTGACATTGGTAAAATTCTGAAGCAGGAAAAGAAGAACAGCATAAAGATGAAAAAGATATGGGTGTAGTAAAGTGAATTAAGCTATACGACATCAGTTCACAAACAGAAAACAACCCATGCATAGGAATAAGCCTCCCTCTTGCCACTATTGGAGGCCTCAGGCTCCACCTCCATTGCTCCCCACCAATCTGTCTGCAAACTTATTTTCTTAAAGACTCCACCTTTGTTTCAGCAACAGTCAAAGAAGGGATCACTGCGTCAGAAGAACAGTTTCAAATGCTAAAGAAATGGATTTGTATATAATAACAGGAGCAATGGCTTTTTTCTTTGAAACTAAGCCAGCACCTTGCCAACCAGTCTGAAAGCTGACGCAAGGATGAATCTCCCTCCCCAAAACCATCTCTCAGAATCACCAACAGCTAGCGGAAGACTGCCATCCATCACAAAGCAACTGTAAATCAAGCCAGAGGTAACCGCACTAGCTCTTTTTTGTCTATCTGTCTATGTTCCAAAACAAACAAGCAAATGAAACAACAGGCAGAGAAAAACTGGTGAAGGGTAATAATAAGACAACTTCCCATGTCCCTTCAGGCTGGAACAAACTCCATTGTCAGGTGGGGAATTCATAGGTTTGAAAACCTCCCCACATCTCAGATAGAAACTTGCTATTGAAGGGAGAATACAGAGAGCCTTCAAAAAACCCATTTAACATCTGAAAACTGTGGTGATGCAACTGCAGGGAAGGACTGTGCCACTTTGATGGCTGAACATGTGAAATAGGCCTCCTTCACCATAATGAAAACTTACTCTCTCTTTTTTGTAAAAGAAGATGCCACCTTAATAACTTTAAATGTTTTGTAATGAATTTATGGTTTCTATATTTAACCGAAAGAAAGAGGCCGGTTTTAAAACCCCAAACCTTTATGCCTGCAAAAGGACCTTTTTTTTTTTGAGATTGATACCAAAGTGGTGAGGAGCAGCAGGAAGAATTTAAAACCAGTTTGTAGACGGGTCAACTCAGTTACTGAATTCAGTGCTGACAAAGTCAAGCTGTTACTCACTGGAAGAAATAATCTGAGCTATTTATTTTGCATTTGAGGTGTGATAAATTAAGCTACCAATTGTTCGAAGAAAAAGGATTCACATCTCACTATCAAGAGCTCAATCAATCAATGCATTTTAACAACAAAGGCAAACATTTTGTCGTATTGAAATAGAAAGCAACATGGAGAACAACAGCTCATTGTATAAAACTTATTGCATCCTGTTCAACCCAAGTAATTTGTAGAGTTCAGTACCCCAACCTCTATAAAGGGGTTTTTTTTAAGTAAGTGTTCAACATAATTAATAAGGAACTACACAAGCACTGTTGCAATAAAGTTCAATAGGGCTGAATCAGAAAGTTTTGGTGAATTGCATTCTTACTCATTCATAAATAAATATTCTCAACTACAGTGTTTACTCAGACTATTCAACTTGAATAAATATAAAATAGCAATTCAAAAAGAATGTATCAGATAAATACAGAAAAAAATGAAATGAAAATAGTGTACTTAAAAGCAATACAATTTAAAACTAGAATTATTTTTAAACAAACAAACCATGGTGAATGTCTGTGGATCTACCTCTGTACGAAGCCCATGAACTTATTCAAAATACATTAGACATTCATAAAATTAGATCACCCACATTCACATCAGATGAGCTGAAATTGTTTTCACTAAAGTGTTTATTGCATGTATAGCTTAATCCTGTCATTAAATGGTGGAAGAAATTTGCCGTGTGGAGAAAAGGATCCCCTGTCAACTGATTCTCATGTGCCTGACACCAGCTTCTGCCGGGCTAAAGGGGCAATTTCCTGGTTTGGCTTCAAAATTTATTTGTTCCTGACCCTTGGCAATGAAGCATATTCACAGCTGTGGCACATAAGAACGGTGATCATACTTGGACTCAAGTCTATTTAGCACCACTGAAGTTTAAGGCTGTAAATATCCAGCCTTCCTTCAACTGTAGGGAAGTTCTATCAGCATCAATGTGAGCACTTCAGAATAAATTACTGTGGCCTAAATATGTTTAACACACATACTCTGGCCCAGAATCTAAGGTGACTCCAGTGAGCTGTGTCCCAGTAAAATTCAGATGAATGTCACAGCTGCTCTGCTGGATACTACCAAAGGTCCATCTAGTCAACCATCTTCTTTGCCAGATTGGCCAACCGGATGCCTGCAAGAAGGGCTTGAAGGCAATCATGTTGTGCTACCGGTTTGTCCTCCTACCTTTGCACAAGCAACCAGTGTCCAGAGGAATAAGGATGGAATATGGATTCTCCATTTAGCCACTGCAGCAAATAGACCCATTTCCCATGAAATTGTCTAATCCCATTCTAAAGACATCTAAGCCTATTGGAACTAATTCAAGAGTGGTGGGCTTTTAATCATCTTGAGATGGTAACTTACACATAGAAAAGACCATCAGGTACAATGGCCATTGCTGACATGAGTTAAAAGAACCTGAAAGACTACTGCAGCGAGAGGCCCTTTGACTACAGGCAGCAGTTCCCCAATGTTAGTATTATATTAGAATTCAAAGAAATCAAACAAAGCAACTGTCCATACATTTGACATGAATTCAAGATTTAAATACAAGAACATTGCAATTTGTTTTGGCTGATCTGATCAAACTACCTAAATCTCACAGTCAGTATATAAATGGTGACTTTTAACCACATTTCATCATGCTATAGGACTCTTAAGGTCATCACCCAAGGATAAATTCAATACTCCATCTTCACATGATACCTTTTTTATTACAATATCCAAAAAGCTGGGTAAGCAAGTTTCTGGGATCATCAAGGTCCTTTTTTTTTTCCTTTTCAATTTTCAGGAATGTGCCATCAAGACTATATTTAAAACCATAAGAAGGTTAAAAGTAAAGAAAAAGGAAAAAAAGAAAGCATTTTCTTCATATAACATTCTGTGTGTCTTACTACCAATCACATCACCGTTTGTAAACCCTGATTTTTTGTTCCGTTATGCATATATAAAACGTATGCATGTTATGTGTTGGAAGCCCCACCCGCCCATAATTAGCTATGTTTATTAAATGTCTGTATTAGTGTCAATCAGCTACAGATACATATTACTTTAAGAATTAAATACATAATTGTTTAATTCAAACAAGCAGAAGGGCAAGAAAAGAAAGCATTATGTGGATGGCACATTTGGTTGTAGATTACCAAAACATTCAACCATTACAATTCAATGATTCTCTAAGTAATCAACTTTCAATGAAACATCTCTGTTGCAATTACATGTCAAAGTATGCTAGATAGTTTTCTTATTACTACAATTTTTACCGTAGTAGTTTAAGAAGTACTATTACAAAATGCTTTAGTGTACTCTTCACAAAGAATCAAGGAGGCAATGTAATAGCTGAGTAGAGAATGTAAAGAGTGCTTCTAGAAACTAGGAATTTCTGGAGTATACTACTTGGTAAGCAAAATAGCTACAGAACTCACAGCCACAATTGTTATGTCTACTATATTTCACTTAGTTAGCTGCAGGTTCAGTGCATTCAAACTGTGCCCAGTCTCTTAATGATGAGTTCTGCCAGCGTGAGCTATCTGAACAAGTTAACACTGTTTTTTAATTGAGAAAAAACCCCTTGTTTATGTGAACTAACTATGTAAACGTACACAGAAGAGAGGAGCGTAGAACCCAGGGAAGAATGGCCACTTAAGTGATATTTTCAACCTGAGGGAAACGTGAAGCAACCAAATTTTCGAGAGAGAGGGGGGAAAAGACCAAGTAAGCAAAAAAAGAGAGAGGGGGAAAAAAAACGGGGTGGGGAAACGAAGGAGAAAGAATATGATCAACAGAGCAAATACTTTAGAAAGAGGTCATTCTCTGAAGACTGTCTCAGACTGGCGTAGACTGCTCTGCTCTATAAAAGTGAATTTAGGACCTAAGGCTTGTAAGTTATAAAAGGCCCCCAATAGGCCCAAGTCCTTCTTCAACGTCACTGAAGTGCTTTCACAAGATATAACTTTTCCCCATGTTCACTGGTGAAGATAGGAGCCTTTTTGTAGTGTTCCACCAACTCATCCATAGTATTAAATCGACGCTGCCCAATGCAATAGACACTGTCCACCAGCTGCACCTTGAAATGTTTATTCTTCCCCGATGCCTTTAGAGATACTGAAAAGTCACTGGGCTGCAAAGAGAAAAGGGAAAGGAAGTGTTTAATGGTAATATCAAATATGCAATTTTAAAGCCTGCTATGTAACGAGGTGAATGAGCTGCGAGTGAGCTTCCCCCCACTGGGCTCAGCGCTCTGGGTACTTTAAAATACGAATTACTATCATCATAATCAGCATCTTTAGTTAAGCGAAAGAACCTCAACAGCACCATTTACAGATATAAATTATGCACCTTGAATGCAAACACTGTTGGTTTAAAGCCAGAGGCCGACAAGTGTCAAGAGAAGTATGTCTACATGCATTCGGAAATATCAAATATTCCTATGCAGAAAAAGTCTAGCTAAAGCAGCGTGCCATTTAAATCCATGGCCACAAGAGGGCCTTTCTTGATTTATTCTGTAGCAAGTTGCTTTTATACATATAAAAAGAGCTAGCAGTTCATCCTATTTAACTTTAAACAACATGGCACATCTGCAGTATTGTATTACTCACCAAAAAAAGGTAGTTAAAATCAGTGTCTCTTATTCCACCATAAACTGAGCTGCCAACATTTCTTCAGGAATGGGTGTTTCAAACACCTGCTTTATTTTTTAGTGTGTATATTATACACTTGTGCAGACAGAATTTATTCCCTCTGCTTGGTCACCAGCACAGCACCCCTTTTTTCTGCCTCTTTTTAACACGAGTTCCCGATATGCATTTCTGTGCCAGATTTGTTTTGTTTGCTACAATTAACTTCCCATCTGGTTTTACACATTTAAGGCCAATGTATTAAGCCAGCGTTGTATAAACGAGCAGAAGAAATGGCAATGTTAAATATTAGCAGACAAAACAATTCATTTAAGTTTGTGCGCCCAGCCATGGACTGCCAAGAGCTTCTTTCAAGCTACAGAACTAGGTAAGAAACAAAAGAATATATCCATTACTTAGGATGTTTACAAGGTTAGCATATAAAGAAGCACCTCTTTCCCTACTAATTTCAATTGGCAGGAACTACTGAAAAACACTGCAGTGTTAATTGATAACTGCCTATTATTTCAAATCTTTAGCTCCACCTTAACAATGAGGTCGACCGAGCTACATATTGCTCTTAGCTAAAAAGCAGTAACATAAATTTTACTGGCAGTTATTTTGGATTACATTCTGTTCATGGGTGGAGGTTTTCCACTACACTATCCAGGCAATCTGGAATTTCCAGTGATTTAGACCCCTCTGGTTGTAGCTGTCTGTTCCAGACATTTTGTCTTCCACATCCAGTCCAATTTTCCTAAATTGCCAGCCAGCCTACACACTTCTGGCTGATTCCACACACCAGGAGGAAATAAGTACGCTTAGACAACACTACCTGGAACCAAGGCAGAGAACATGAACTGTAACATCAAGTTACAATCGTACCTTGGAAGTTGAATGAAATCCAATCTGGAAGTCCGTTCGACTTCCAAAATGTTCAGAAAGCAAAGCGCGGCTTCTGATTGGCTGCAGGAAGTTCCTGCAGCCAATCGGAAGCCCTGTCAGATGTTCGGCTTCCAAAAATAGTTCGCAAACTGGAACAGTCACTTCCGGGTTTGCGGCGTTCGGGAGCCAAAACGTTCAAGAACTAAGCTGTTCAAAAACCAAGGTATGACTGTATTACCCTACTGGTATAATCCAAGTTGGTGTGTGTGTGTGTGTGCTGTAGAAAAATATGAAAATGAGATAGGAAGCAAATGTCTCAGAAGAATCAAGAAAATTTCTAGGCTTTTCTATTTAAATAACTAAAACGGCTTAACAATCTCTGTCATTTTCCGGCAACAAATTCTATTAGAAAAGAAACATATCACTGAAATTACAAGGGATTAATTTATGGAAATCATAACTTAAGTATGAGAAGCGACATTACTGGCTACTGGAACCTAATTTTTATATTATATTTATGTGATAGCAAAAAATTAAGTTATGTGTCATTTGTCAAAATAGGAATCTGACAGATAAATAGTAGGGCAAAAGCACAGCTCCCCCCCCCCCGGTCCTCCCTTTGAGAGCTGACTGTATATGAACTGCCTTAAGTGTCCTCCAGAAGACTGTGGTATTGGGAATGCCTTAGAGCAGCCATTTATAATATTAAAGTAGAAGTAATTATAGGCAGAGCTGTAAGGAAACAAGACTGGAAGCCAGAGACACCTGCACCAGGATTGCACTGTATTTCCCACGGTATTAGGGCAACATCATCAACACTGTGCTGTGGCTGCTTTCTATGGTGGCAGCAGCAGATAATTGTGTCTGGGAAAGAGGGTGGGAAGGAAGAGAGAGAGAAAGAATACCTTGAACAGGAGATGTGCAACTGCTCCAGCCTAATTATTAACAAGGTAGACAGGGAAAACGTAATAGGGCTTTTCTGTCACTTGAAATGAGTTCCCACTCAAGGACTGACATTAAAGCAATGATTGTCTTCCCAGTTCCAAGATTTACTACCTAAATTTACATATAAAATACAAGTACGTGTCACTTTTCTTCCATCAGGCTACAAAAATGAGACCCTTTGGGGGGGGGGAAGCAGCGAAAAGGCACTTTAGTTCTTTCGAGAGAGAAGCACAGTCAAATAGGAGAATCTGAAGAACTTGAACAGCTGCTGCAAAAATGTCAGGCTCCTGCTCTCCTCCTCCCCACCATGGGCTCATATTTTAGGTAACGCAGGGAACTTGAAGAAAATGTAAAAGTGATTCAGCTTGTTTATTACTGTTTTCCCCTACAATGCAAATAGTTCCATTAAAGTCTAAGACCTCTCTCTCTTTTTTGCATCTTAGCACTGTCATCCTATATACTGCATTGAAGTTAAAATGCAGCCTAAAACTATTCCCTGCTGTCTGCCTTGAACTTCTTCCAAGAGTGTTTATTTTTATATTTTGTGTCTGTTTGCCTTTTTCGTTTCAGCTCTTGGCAGATATTTCTGCTCCTTTTCCCACTGGACATAGCTGCTACAGTCGGATGGCTCGCACGCAATCTTTCCCATGCTTGGGCTTCTGGAGTTGTATAGTAGCTCACAGGCACTTTTAAGGGCACATCTGAACTGGTTATTTGCTAGGGGTCAATGCTTCTAAGCGGCACCTAGAAGACATTGCCTGCACTATAATGAAGAGCCGACCTGCACCATCCACACTGGCATAATAACCTAAACAAATATGTGTGATGATATTGTACAAGGATTAACCAAAACACAATGAAAACCCACCACCTGCTATTGCAAAAGGAAGTTGCTTGATAATAAAATTGTTGGAAAGTGCTTGAATATTATAAATCGTATGGTGCAAAAGGCACGCGGGTGGCGCTGTGGGTTAAACCACAGAGCCTAGGAGTTGCCGATCAAAAGGTCGACGGTTCGAATCCCCTGACGGGGTGAGCTCCCGTTGCTCGGTCCCTGCTCCTGCCAACTTAGCAGTTCAAAAGCACGTCAAAGTGCAAGTAGATAAACAGGTACCACTCTGGCGGGAAGGTAAACGGCGTTTCCGTGCACTGCTCTGGTTCGCCAGAAGCTGCTTAGTCATTCTGGCCACATGACCCGGAAGCTGTATGCTGGCTCCCTCGGCCAATAAAGCGAGATGAGCGCTGCAACCCCAGAGTCGGCCACGACTGGACCTAATGGTCAGGGGTCCCTTTACCTTTATGGTGCAAAAGGTTACTTACGCACCTACATTTTCTGCATTCACTTTTTTACACTCTCTTTCTCATAGAAAAAAAGGTAATGCCAGTCACATTGTGATTTTGCAGAATGTGTGCCCTATTTTGCACCCCTTCCCGCTATTTCTTGTAGACTAAGGTAAAACAAAAAATTTCATGCCAGCCCACGATTCTGCTGTCTGCTTTCTCACATAACCATGATCTTTACAGCTCTTCTCAGCAAAAGTCTCAATTATTACCTCATTTTGTAGACAAAGTAATGCATTAAGTCACTTCTGGAAGAATCAAAACACTGAAAATCGCATACTGTAGTCCAATCCACTCAGTCAAAATGTATTTAACCTATATCTATGAACATTTAATTCCCTTCATCTGTGGTATGAGGCTTTGCTGTAGATCCTTCCAGTGTATGTGGTTCTAAGATGTAGAATAAAACTTTCCTCCCCATATTATTTTAACGAAGGGAGCAGCTACAGCTCTTTGTTCTGTTTTTGAGCAGTGGACAATTCTTGAGTTACGAGAGTATAGCATGGCCCGACTTCCTACAGAAAAGAACATTGCCTTTGCCTTTGTACTTAGACTGATTCTTAGACTAATTTCCCACACAACAAGCCACTTTCAAGGAAGTTCCTCTTGACAGCTGTCCATCACGATGGTTGTGCAATGTGCATCTAATTCGTAAGAGCAGGTTCTGAACTTGGTCGTTCCACATTTGGAACACGCTGGTGACATTCTTAGTCAGCAGAGAGAACTGAGAATTCATAGGTAGCAAGTTGCCTGAAAAGCAAATTTGGGAACTTGAAGCCACAGCTGGTTTCCTGCCCTGTCTGAAATTCAGTGGGAAGGTTAATTTGCCTCATAACTAAAGGCCTATGGAAGGATTATTCTTGGGGGATTGCAAACGCATTGTTGGGGGCAGAAGTGATGCATGAGGAAGAGACCTAAGATATGGGGAGCATCAATGGATAGAAAATGCTCACCACTTCATACAACTATCTTTTGAAAGGCCATGGCGAGGGGAGGGGGAGAGGAGGCAGAGTTAGAGCATACACACAAACATTTAAGGTCTCCTAACACCTCCACAGATCTTGAGCTGCTGCCAGGGACTCCAGGAGGAAGTGAAGGATGCCTCCATATTCCAGGGTTCAACTCCCCCACCTCACATTCTAAACCCAAGCTCACAAAAGGCAGCATCTTAATTATATTATTTATTTAATTAATTCCATTAATTAATAGTTTATCAAGAATGGCATAGAACCTGGAGCTATATATGGACAGCGAATGGCAACTTAAATGTCATCTTAGCCATGAACTCACCATCTACTGCTGTCTTGTTCACCCTCTCCTCATCTGAAAGAAGGGGTGGCAATAAAAATTTGCCTTACAACAGGGTTGTAAGGACCAATAAGAGGATGTACGTTAAAGTGTGCTGAACACAAAAAGTTGCAAATATTATACGTTGCATAATACTTTTGGAGGGGTTTAATAACAAAATGGCAAATGCTGTGCTTGTGTTGTTACATGCAGTAAAATGTGCATTGCATCCCTCTGGAAGTCTCTGGTCAATGGATGTGGCTCTATTAACCAGGTTTAAAAATTATTTATATTTATTTTACTTAAACATTTATTATATTGTTTTAAAATATTTAAGTTAATCTATTATTTTAATTTGCACATGGAATCATCTATGGAGTTTACCAGCCCGCAAGGTCAATAAGAATAAGAATAAGAATAATTTTAGTTATACCCCGCCCTCCCCAGCCAGGGCCGGGCTCAGGATGGCTAACACCAAATATAAATTACAATAAAACGTAATGGGGGAAAAACAGTTAATTAAAATATGGCTTAAAATGCAGCTTAAAATGCAGGCCTCATTTTAGTAGTAGCCCAGTAGCTAGAGGAACACTAGCATGACCATAAGGAAAATACTGGCTCAGGGGCAAAATGAACTGCTCCCTGAATCACAAAATGGGATAACCTGCGTAGTCAACTACAAATTTTAATTTACATCTGATGAGGGATGCTAGAACAAAATTTCTAAAAGGTTTGCAGCAGTGCTGCACAAACAGCTGGTTAAATCAATTAATCTCATATTTTATAGGTGAGGAACACAGAGTATGAGTGAGAAGCAATTAGCACAAGGCTAGATTTTTCCTTAGGGGACGCGGGTGGCGCTGTGGGTTAAGCCACAGAGCCTAGGACTTGCTGATCAGAAGGTTGGCGGTTTGAATCCCCGCAACGGGGTGAGTTCCCGTAGCTCGGTCCCTGCTCCTGCCAACCTAGCAGTTCGAAAGCACGTCAAAGTGCAAGTAGATAAATAGGTACCGCTCCAGTGGGAAGGTAAACGGCGTTTCCGTGAGCTGCTCTGGTTTGCCAGAAGCGGCTTAGTCATGCTGGCCACATGACCCAGAAGCTGTACGCTGGCTCCCTCGGCCATTAAAGCGAGATGAGCACCACAACCCCAGAGTCGGCCACGACTGGACCTAATGGTCAGGGGTCCCTTTACCTTTAGATTTTTCCTTGCGTTTCTAGCTGCCCTAGAAGGTTCTGGGGAGCCTCAGTATCTTGTGGTCCTACTTCATGTCAAGCATAAGATCTAGATCCTTCCTTATCTACCTTCTGCCATTCCTTTCATTGGAAGCTGAAAGTATAACTTCAGATACCAATGTAGAAAATATATTTGATTTTTGCCTTGGAATTTGTAAATTTCAGGCCAACGTACATCCTCACACATTTATTCTTACTCCTTTATATCGTATCCTTTTTATTGGCATTGTATACTATGTTATTTCACCTTACTTGTTTTAAAACAAGCAGTTAAAAAGCTAAGTATAATTATTCATCCTGAATAGGGGAATGCAAAATGAAGAGACTGGGGGCGTCCTACTCTGCTTTCCCAGGAAGCAATCTTAGGCTGGTACAAAGCACATCCGTTGCCCCCGGGAGGTTGAAAGGGTCAAAATAAGATCTCTTGTTTATATGCTCCATTCTCTTGCTGCGGAATAGAAGCCTGACAATTTTTTCCCTTGATTGCTTCTACTGCAGCTGGACTCAGTTTCATGCCCTGACCACTCAAGCAACGCTATCCCCTTAAGATGACTTCAAAAAACAGAACACACAAAGTCTCATGATGGGAAAAGCAGTAAATCTAGGCTGTTGACTATTTTAGTAACTCTGCTAGTGCAAAAAAAAACAAAAAACACAAAAGCAAAAAAATATGCAGGGAAGAACAATCAGATTGAGCTGCCTTGTACACAACTACTGAAAAAATATGACCAGCTTGCTCATACATGGGGCAGTTTGTGCAGCGGGTCTGGCAAACTAGTTGCCTGCAGAAATAGCTAGCTGCCCTGGGCAAAGAGCTAATTGCAAGGTTGCTAGAGAATGGTTATTAAAACCACCAACTGCTGCCAAAGCCAGCAGCCGAGGAGACACACATGATAAATGATACAGGAAGTTCAGTAATCCGGCTTGACACATGAGAGAATATCTCCTGTTTATAATATACAAACAAGACTCTCAAGTGTGATATAAGGTAGCTAGAACATATTAAGAAACCGTATTAAAATAACTTCTGAAGTAAGCGGGGACGTGTTCAGATTTGTAATCCACCCAAACATACTGGCTTTTTCATTCATTGTTATTTGAGATCCAGTCCATCTCAAAGTGGTAGCTGGGGAAAGCCTGAGTGTGAAACCCACAGGAAGTGGCGAGAATAAAAAGCCCATCTGAAAAAGAGCTGAAGGGTATTCAGTTGCATCCAATGACAGCTGCTGCTGCAATAAATTACAGTGGTACCTCTGGTTAAGTACTTAATTCGTTCCGGAGGTCCGTTCCTAACCCGAAAATGTTCTTAACCTGAAGCACCACTTTAGCTCATGGGGCCTCCCGCTGCTGCTGCGCCCCCGGAGCACAATTCCTGTTCTTATCCTGAAGCAAAGTTCTTAACCTGAGGTAATATTTCTGGGTTAGCGGAGTCTGTAACCTGAAGCGTATGTAACCCGAGGTACCACTGTAGTCCGTTTTGAAAGGTGCCACAGAACTCCTTAGCTATGCGTAGATTTCAGAAAGATTACTCCCAAATATGCCCAAGATCATAATTCTACTCTTTGCTGCAAGAGACCAAACATGGTTGTTCTCTTAGATCAGGAGTCAGCAACCTAATGCCCTTGGGCTAGTAGCGGCCCACAAGGTTTGTCTAACCGGCCCATGGTGACCCCTGCCGCCCCCCGCTCTTACCGGTGCAGGGAGCGAGTTCTGGGTAGATGGTGCCTGTGCGCTCCTCCGACCCAGATGTGCGCCGGAAATAGCGTGTGCACATGCATGCAGGACGCAGAAGCACTTGTGCGAATGCACACACGCTATTTCTGGCGCACTTCCGGGTCGGAGCGCAGGAAATAGTGTGTGCGCACGCGTGCTCCTCTGACCTGGAAGAGCGTGCGTGCACATACACACTCCGGCCCATCTTTGGACGGACAAGCATCGGCCGGCCCATCCTCTGATAAGGTTGCTGACCTCTGTCTTAGAAGCTTTCAAAGTTACTTCGATAAAGAAGCCAGAAGCAAAGGAGAAATTAACTGAGAGAACTTTTACACAGTCTGCTCGCATGTAGAATACACACTGCAATATTGGAATTTCATCTGTATTAAGGAAATAATTCTAGCAGAAACAAAACAAAACCAAGAAAATTGTATTAACAATCCAACTCAATTAAAACTTTCACACGAATATTTTGTTATGACCTCAGGTGTATCGGCATAGTTAAGAACTTGTTTTGTGAAATAATTTATAGACTCTGAAAAGTCGTTGTAAAAGCTTATAACAGAACCTCTACCTGCATTCAATTTTTTTTTAAAGTATAAAATGACACTGAAAGTTCCATTTGCATTTTTCTTTTAAGATGTACTGCACATCATATACTAGAGTGGTTTGCTCTGTTTTTCTCTGTCTGTGCATATAGCAAATATATTTATATATTAGTTTTAACCAATATAAGGTATTTTGAGATGTAGGTCACTTTCTTTAGCGTAAGAGAAATGGTCACTTTCTGTACTATTTCTCTCTCTCTCTCTCTCTCTCTCTCTCTCTCTCTCTCTCTCTCACACACACACACACACACACACATTGCACGATACATTTCAAAATCGAAATACAGTACTTTGCAAAATTTCAGATTCTGAAATGGGTGCCACTTACCGAAGATTCACTGTCTCTGACAAGGAAGTCTCCTTCCGCTCCCCGTTCGTTTAGAGCACATTCTGCCTGATGCCGAGTAACATTCCCATAATACCATTCTCTTCCTGCAAACCGTCCCGTAGTAGAGGGCCCTGTGTAGCTTATCGGAGGCGGGTGGGAACTGTTACTTGTAGGGCCATCACTTAAGATTACTACATAGTTTTTCGGAACGAGGCCAATTTGCCCTCGGGAATTTTTACATTTCCACCATTCCGGATCATTCTCAGGTTTCTCTATCACTTCCATGGTTTCGCCTTTCTCGAAGTTGAGCTCTTCTTCTGTGACAGAACTGAACGGGTACAATGTCTGAACAACGTGAAGTACTTTCATGGCTTGGCCATTGCTCATGGAGGCTCCCTTCCTCAAGCTGAGGAAACTCGGCGAATCGGCAGTCGCTTCCTCGACTTCTTCTACCACGTAGTTTGAAGGAAACCATCCAATTTGTCCGTTGTAACTCCCTCTCCACCAGCCATCGCTGCACTTTTCCATAACAATGACTCGGGATCCTTTCACGAGAGAGAGTTCATCTTCCCTTTCTGCCACATAGGCAAATTTAACGTAAGCTGGGATGTTCAGATCATAAATCCGATCGGCGTTGCTACCGTTGGATGGGTACTCAGCGTCAGTACTAGGGGTCGGTGAGGCGTCTCTGGCACTCGTCTTCCGCTTTGTTTTCCCCAAACCTGTTTAAAAAAATAAAATAAAAGTTTCTAAAAAGCATTAAACATAACATGGTTTGTAGACCTAATACAGGACTCGAAAACGCTAGGGCTGGATCTAGAAGAAGTGCTTCATTTAAACACGTTGCAAACTTTGCCTGAGAAATCAGGTTGGCAAAAACAGAACCCCACAGCGCCCTCTGGTGTCACCGTGTTAGAATGCATAAATAACGCACATAAAACGTGTTTTTTTTCTTTGCCAATGTAGTCGAGTCCTAGATGTGTCAACAAAATAATGAAGACATAGAAGAATTGTTCTATGATGCCAGAAAACTGCCGGAGGGGAAAAAACCCCGTAACTTTTTAAGAAGCTTCCTTTTCATCTCAGAAGGCTAGCTACTAAATGAAGCTTTGATGTGCCCTTTCAGTGCATTTCTTTCCGAAGTCACTAGAGAATTAATACACACAGAACTGTTGGCAGCATAGAAAAGGAAATTACTCTTTTTATAACCAGTTAGTATTGCATTGTGGGAATAACAACTCTTTGAAAATGCAACCAACCGATTTTCAATCCATTTTAGTTGCAGAGAAAGAAGTTGAAACAAGGTACCAAAAGTTGGTTGTCTAAAGGTTCTGCGCGGCTCCCATTAACATTCAAACCGATTCCACTGCAATTTCATAAAATAAAAACCATTTAAACCAAGAAATGGTGTGATCGTGCACAATACATACACAAAATTATTTGTGCACATTTTATTGGTAAATTTTGACACTAAAATATGTACGTGACCTACATTGTGACATGCAGTGAATTTGTGCAACTTGCTAATGTGCAGCCAAACCGAGATCTCAGTTGCAGAGTATAGCAGTAGGGAAATCACTAGGTATGGTTCTGGATAGGAGTCAACACAGGATATTCAACGTCACAGCATTTCAGATTTTAGAGGTACTGTACACCTAATAATCTCCTATTTTGCTTTTAGTTGTGTCTGATGCGCAGCAGAAAAAGGAGCTAACAATTACTTAAAATAAAATAAAACCCACAGGAGTGCAATGTTTTGAAGCACAATACTTTCACAACCTGCAACAGAGTACCAAGGTATTTATTAAACAGCTAGCAGCAGAAGGAGTAATACAACCTTCACCAGCTCAAACAATAATATTAAATTCAAATGTTACTGTGATAAAGATCTAACACAGGAACTATTCTTTAATGCTCCCTGTACACAAACACACACACACACACACACACACACACACACACACACACACACTATTTTGCTTGTAAACCTCTGAAGGTAGTGAATTTCATTATGGAATTTCAATTAGGTTGCAGGCTCAGTTTATCTGGGACAAGCAAAATTCAAGCGCTGTTTGGGATTTCAACTGTGGAAAAACAAGGACAACACATAGAAAAAAACCACCCAGCCATAATCCTACACATATATTTGGACTACAACTAGAGTGAGAAAGAATCCGACCCCTCCCCAGGCTTTCAGTGTGATACAAGATCTAGTTGAAGTGCTTTGGTTAACATAAAGGAAATAATTCTGATACCAGCAGACAAAAACACAAGGTATTTTAAAAATAAATCCTATTCTAAACAGTTGTCTCTCGCACAAGCCATTTTGGGTTGACTACATCACCGCTTAATTACACACCGAAAATAGTTCAAGTTAAACGCCTGTCTAGGGGTAGCTGAACATACCTGATGCATTCTGGCAGATTACTCACCTAAATGGCATAAACAAAAATCTGCTGTACAAAACCTAAGTTGAAACTGCAGCAGGAGGAAATGGTTAGGGGGGGGGGGGAATGACACACAAGTATGCTTGTCAAATTAATCTACGGAGCTTCAAGTGTCACATTAACTAAATGAGGAAAATGTCAGTGATTCCTCCCGATACGTTCCACAGCTAACTCCCTTCTCCATCTTTCCGTGTGCTTATCCAAAGAACTGTAACTTAAGACTTCCCTCTAGCCTAAAAGTCAGTGGCCATGCAAGCTGGCAAAGTGACAGCAAAGAAACCAAGCTATTGTGGTGTGTGATACAATTGCAGGAAAACACTACTTCAGTCTGCAGTAGAAGTTGGCCACGGCCTGATCTATGATGAAAACTTCCCGACTGCCACTGAACAATGTCTTGTGTATCAACATACAGAGCACTATTAAAAGGAACCAGAGATGGTAACTGGAGAGATATTACTATCAAGAGAATGGGTAGTAATTGGACAAAGTACATATCTCAGGTTAATGACCTCATTATTTCCGCATTCAATGGCAGTGACTAAGCCATTTTCCACTTCAATGTACACACTTCTAGCAATTAAGATTTCCAAATATTTATAACAAGTCCCTTCTAACAACAGTGAGAGAGTGCAATAAACATCAGGAACCAGCCCTAAACCAACAAAAACCCATGAACAAATTTCCACAAAACAAGGCACTTGATATGTTCCAGTAACTAACAATTCAATAGTGAAATAATGCTTGAATTGAAGATTGCAACCTACCTTCTATTAAATACCTCGACATCTGCAAACATTTGACCACTGTAAGGATGACTTTTTAAACTTTTCAATATGGAAGAGAGAAGGAAGGAAACTCACTGCTTGTAAAGATTTACGCAATACTAGCAAAATGCTCAATGTTATGACAAGCAGAGCAAGAGTTAAGAACCAGAGGCCTGGCATACAGCAAGGACCATGGTGGGATTCTGGTCAGCTCTGACGGGACCACGTACTGTCATGGAAGGGAATGCAGCCCATGACCATGTTTGCTTCTGTATTACAAATAAAAGAAGGTCAACATTTAACTGAACTGGGAGCAGATTGCATTCAATAAGAATTCATGAAGGCTTATAACAAATTACGTTTCTTAGTACTGAATCTTCTTACGAATGAAGTTTCAAATACATTACAATATTGGTTCAGAATTTGGTATTCAGGAGTCATAATAGCTGAAATAGGTCGCTGTCTGGAGCAGCATTCAAAATTGGCCAGGTGCATTTTGCACCTGGCTATCAGCCACTTGTGACCAAGTGAAGATGCCCAGGCGCCATGATGCACCTGACATATCCACCATCCGGAGGTGCGTCCCTGGGGATCCTTGGATCTTGACTGCTTTCACACACTAGCAACACATCCTGTAGTATTCTACCCACGGTATTTTATCTGCCCAATCAGAACGAATTTCAGGAACCAAAAAGTTGTGCTGAAAAATACGACTTTTGAGCCGTTTGGTCCCCAAATGGCAGCTAGACATTCCATTTTGGCGACCGTAACCCTGGTTTAAGGAGCCATTTGTCACCTAGCTTATATATCAGAGTTTCTAACACTGGTCGAGAGTCAGTGTTTCCTGCTCAAGTCCCCCCCCCCAAAAAAAACAAACAAACCCATCTCAGCAGCACTGACATAGCTGGCAACATTCAGCGCTATGCAGAAATCTGTACTTTTCATTCCATATATTTTGGCAGCAGATAAAGATACCTGTTTCTGCAGACTTATGCCATTTTCTAATTATAGTTTGCAACACTCGATTTGCAACGAAAGCAGGTTTATACCAAGCCTTCACATGTTTCTGCACATTCACAGGCTCTGCTGATTAGTTACTTCATTTCAGCAATTTAAACTCTTGGTATTCTCTGGATGAAGGAGCAGAAATGCTGAAAGCAGTGGCTCTTCCGTTAGCCTACACTCCCCGGTATTTTATCTGTTATATAGGAGAGAGGCTGGCCAGCTGTTTTCTTATTCAGTCATAGTTTTGGGTCATACAAGTCGGTACCGTCAGTTAATTGCAAAAGCTATTTGCCAAATATGGTGATTAGGAATAGACTTTCCCCAAATGCAATTCAATACGTAAAATTCCAAAAAGAAACAGCTGAAAGGAAATCAGTAAAAGGTACTTTATACTGGGGCACCCAGCAACAAAACCGGCTCAAGGAACACCCCAATTTGCAAACTTGGTCCATGAGAAGTACACAGCCATCACAAACAGATGGATCTGAATCTGTGAACTGTTTACCCACAGAAACTCCATGTTGTTAGACCTGAGTTTCCCATTACTGACCATCATCCAGCTTTGCTTTTTTTTTTTAACAAACTCCAGACTTCCAGCACTTCACCTAATTCTGATGTCAGCCAAATCCCCACATATCTGAAAGTACAAACGACAAGCTGAGGGTACCCACAGCAGAAGCGTCGAGCAGGGAATGACGGAAAAAATCCCTTCTGGAAACAGCCCTGCAAGTTAAGAATGGAACAACTATATCACCATGCCCCAAACTTCCAAATCACAGAGCCATTTCAGAAACTTATAATCACTAGATGGTATGGTATCAAAAGCCACAGCTGGACCACACTCCCCCATCCCTTTTCGCAACATTGTCCAGCCATTAGGGGAAGGGGTGGGGAACTGTTTGGGGGGGGCACATTTCAGGAATTGGCAAGGCTGGCTCCAAACACGAAATGCTATTTTCCACAGAAACAAAGCCCTATATTTAATTCATAGTAACTCCACTCAAGTTTCACCTTCCCTTTTCTCCACAGATTTCTTTTAAAACTAAGTTTGGGTGATGCCCCCCCCCCCCCAGTTGGGGGCCCTTTCTCAATCCTGACAGGACTAAAGACAAATATAAACTCCATATTCCACAAAGCAACGTGTAACGTGCAGCTGAACTGCAAGCCCCGCTTTACAAATGTTCAAAGCCTCCAACTCTGCAAATGCAATTGTATCCAGAAAAAAGTGCATGCTTGCAGCTGAAAAGTGCATGGATGATTTTTGCATATTTTGCATATCTCTTGCTGAAGTATTTCCCATATTTGGGGTAGCAAATAAAGTGTTATATGCTGACAATATTTTAACCAGAGTAATTCTACTACTCAGGAGTATAATTCCTCCGATGTATGGAAGTGAGAGCTGGACCATAAAGAAGGCTGATCGCCGAAGAATTGATGCTTTTGAATTATGGTGCTGGAAGAGACTCTTGAGAGTCCCATGGACTGCAAGAGGATCAAACCTATCCATTCTGAAGGAAATCAGCCCTGAGTGCTCACTGGAAGGACAGATCGTGAAGCTGAGGCTCCAATACTTTGGCCACCTCATGAGAACAGAAGACTCCCTGGAAAAGACCCTGATGTTGGGAAAGATTGAGGGTACAAGGAAAAGGGGACGACAGAGGACGAGATGGTTGGACAGTGTTCTTGAAGCTACCAGCATGAGTTTGACCAAACTGCGGGAGGCAGTGGAAGACAGGAGTGCTCTGGTCCATGGGGTCACGAAGAGTCGGACATGACTAAACAACAACATAATTCCTCCCTCACCTCAGAAAAGAATTGGGCCAGTTGGCTCACACAGCTTTTATGGCAAAACATCAACTACTTAATGGAACAGTTTTGAAATTGGAAGTTTCTGTTTTGCTCCCTTGTTAGACGAATGTATAAACCAGGCACTTAAGCAGGTCACTTACTTGCAACACTAAGTCTACAGTCCTACCCACCCTTACCACTGGTATACTTCTGAGTAAACATGGACACAATTATGCTCTAGGTTTCCTGAAGAAATAGACAGAAGTTACTGGACAGAACAGCTTTTCTATGCCATTTGGAAAAGTAAATGTCACTGCTATTTGGTTGACAATAGAAATGGTCATAATATGAACGATAAGAAGCAGAACACATCACTATTGTGTCCTATTTTTAACAGTTGATATCAGGAGTTGTCTTTTTGTCTCTGGTTAATGCTTTTACAGGTGAAAGTAGGGAATGACTCAAAGGGCATTTAATCCCTTTAAAGGCACAAGATGTCAATGGAATAGGTAAGTATGTCCAATTGTTATCCTTAAAAAACCCCCACCTGCAGTAACATCTTGAACTCTGCGGGGAATGAAGGGCAAATAATACACAGACAGGATCAGGCTGAATTCTCCATAGTTCGTTTTGTCCCATGAAACCTATTTGAAACAGGATGCAATTGACAGGACTCTTTTTTTGAAGGGGGGGGGAGGAAGCAAAATCGCTCCCACTAAGGAACTGGGATTACCAAGTCTAGCCCCCATTTTAAGAAGTGGTGCTCCGCATGTGGTAGCAAATCTTGTTTATCATGCCCAAAATAAAGTAGCCTGAGCTCCATAGACAGAGAAGCGAGATGGCCCAATAGTTCTCTGCTGCAGAAGAAATTTTCTCTCTTTTCTCCCCCTGAAATAGACATATCTTCCAGCAACCACTCCTTCATTCTATATTCTCCCCATGACTGAAAGCATTTTGCTAGCTTTGTTAAAAAAAACAACTGGGAACAATTGTCCTAGGCTTGCTTGAATTATTGGGCTTACTTTATTATACTATTTTAAACAAACAAAAATTAAAATGGAAAGAGAACTTGTGGTGCGTGAGGGAGAGCAGTTTCAATAGCAAGACCACTATTCCGAGCTTAGATGCGGAAAGAGAGAATTAGCTTATGTAACCTCAGACAGGGAAAAGTCGCTTAGAAATTCTTCAAAAAGCTGTTTGCATATGGTATTCAGTATTTGACAGTTTATCATGCTACACTCCATAAATAGAATTGCGTGTTTTATATCAGGCAACCATAACTTCCAAAAATGTCATCATTAACTACCATACAGAGCGATCGAGAGACTGGCATGCTTAATTATCTCTTTATTATTTTCTGCAGGGCTTTTACTGCATCTGGTTGTAGGGGGCACAGGGACACACACACACACAAGAAACAAAAGCTGGAACAGGCAGAGGAGAAGTCCCAGATTTAACATGTTGCTATTTCTGTAAATCAGGCTGATTTAATGTCATATCACAACTTCATTGATCTAAAAGCAGATTCCCGCCTCACCTTCCATCGTTCACATAGCAGCTACAACACAACATTTAATGTTGCCCCCCCTCCCAGTCTAGAGCAGATGATGTTTTGGGATAAAGTTTGCTGTTGGATGATAGACAGATGGATAGATAACAAACTTTACAATTAAAGATCCTTAAGGCTATGATTGACTGTGCCACTGGTTTACAATTTCAATTCAGTGGAGGAGGGTCAAGATATTAACTGATATGCATGAAATTTCAGATATATATAATCCCTAGTGTAGTAAGATAAGACCTTTGGAGCAGGCATTTAAAAAAAATAATTCTGAAGGGTCAAAAGTTCCAGAGCATCCAGAGTGTGGTGGAGTCTCCTTTGGAGGTCTTTAAGCAGAGGCTTGACAACCATATGTCAGGAGTGCTCTGATGGTGTTTCCTGCTTGGCAGGGGGTTGGACTCGATGGCCCTTGTGGTCTCTTCCAACTCTATGATTCTATGATCCCTACTAGGAACTGAGTCTTGCTGAACTCAGCAGGAAATTTATTTCCGGGTAAATATGAAAGAGAAATTCAAAGTGTTATATTCCACATTTCCACCAAATATAAGTCTCCAAGGCAGCCCACAACAAATAGGTGCAATCCATTACAACAAAATAAGAACCAGTGAATATAAACATAAAACAACAGCAGATCTAACAGCTGAACACCAAGTAAGCGAAACAAATAAACTAACTCCAATCAGATGCTGCCAAAGGTCAGGGCAAATAAACTTTTAGGTTGCAGCTAAAAGATAACAAATGTAGGCATCTGATGAATATATAGTCTGCTTATAGTTTTTGTTTGGCATATGCCACCTGCATGCTAACTGAGTCGGTATCATTATTCTCAGAAAAATCAAGCCAATTTTAGCTGCTGAAAATGGCAGCAGAATGGCGGGTGCACATGGGCACT
The DNA here is from genome assembly GCF_965113315.1 of Podarcis vaucheri. Classification (NCBI taxonomy): domain Eukaryota; kingdom Metazoa; phylum Chordata; class Lepidosauria; order Squamata; family Lacertidae; genus Podarcis; species Podarcis vaucheri. The sequence goes on along the minus strand of NC_138762.1, from coordinate 79,982,154 downwards.
CAAGATTACCGTATTTTTTGCACCATAACACTCACTTTTTTCCTCCTAAAAAGTAAGGGGAAATGTCTGTGCGTGTTATGGAGGGAATGCCTACGGGTGGCATGCCTACGGATTTTCCTCCTCTAAAAACTACGTGCGTGTTATGGTCGGGTGTGTGTTATAGAGCGAAAAATACGGTATTTTCTATATAGCTGTTATGAACTAAAGCTTTAAATACACATAAAGCATTAAGAGCGTCACTGGTACAACCAGTTGACAATCGGAAGCAAAAATATAAGAATACAAAGGGTGAAATGAAGTGAAACAAAAACAAAACTTGACTGTACAGAGAAAATGAGTGTGTTGTAAATCTGACTCTTCCCAGCTTCAGTGAGGATTACACCACATTTCACACCTGTACACTTCCATTGTCATTAGTGATCTATAGGTGTTAATTGTCAAGCGAAAAAGCATTTGGTACTCCTGCAACACAGAGGGCCAGGGTCAGACTTAGGTTATTTTGTTGACTCAGGTGAAGGAAAAGATGGCGTGTTTGCTTTAAGCATCCATATCTTGCTGTTCATCCCCTGGTTATGCAAGAACATTTCCTAAGGTTCAGCAGTGTCACGAAGTCATCCTGACATCTGGCTTAATCATGGCATCTCTTTTGAGATCTCTACAGAAAGTAGCTCTTCAGAATTTATCTGTATGTACCACTCATCACAAGCTCTATTTTGTTCATAGAAATATCTGTGACCTGTTATCTCTTTGCAAATGCAAAGCCAAAGCATGATTGAACAGTTGAAGAACTCTTAATTTTTATTATGTTCACTTTGGTTTTGAATGAAGCGCAAACTATAACTGGTACAATTAACTAACCTTGGTCAATTAAGACTTCTTTCTCCAGACTCAGGATAGGAAAATTAGTGTCGATACAAAGGCCTTAATAACCTTTGTGTGCTTTTAGAACAAAATTATTCACTTTCCTCCCTTTACTTATGACTTTACTGATTTTTTATTGTTGGCTATCCAACAAAACCCCACACATATTCCCAGTTTTAGAGTGACAGAATCACGCTATTTCCAAGTAACTAATTTCTTAATATTTCAATATTTTACATTTTGAAGTTATTGCAAATCCAATTTTACAATTTTTAAAAAAAGAAAAAATCATTTTTGATGCAGAAAGCGAAAGAACTTCATTTTAATTAGTAAACATTTTAAATAATGTCTATGTTTTAAACTTCATACAGCAGTAGCAGTTCCCACACTACGACAACCTGCCGCACTTCGCTCCTATCTTAGAAGCAGCTTGATGTACGTAAACACAAAACTTTTTTAGCGAATTGACTGTCAAATAAAAATCACTCATTTCAAACCTTACTGGGAATTTCCCCCTTTCACCCATTTGCTCCTGTTCTTGGTTCCCAGGGAGAAATACGGCAATGTAAAGATCACTAGGAAATGAGGGAGTCTGAGGGAGTGGAAGGGGATTGCGTAGGTGCTGAAAAGATGCTTGCGCATAGTCAAGTGTCATGTGTTCCCACTGGCTGATAGATCTGTTATGGTGATGGAGTGCGTCTAGCAGAGCAATCATGGCTTCAGCAAGGCACTCCAAAATGCGACTCTGCCTCTGTAGCAAGGCAGCTCTCTTGGCGATGCACCGCCCAAAAGCAGCATCTGACTGCCTCATAGCTGTGTCCATCTGTTCACCAAACACTTGCACTGACATGCCTCATGCACCAGGTTGCAACTTGTCTGTTCATGAAATCTGTGCTCAGCTTCACATTTGTCCAGCTCATAAAAAGAGCTCTGACCACCCTATTTCCTGCGTCTGCGGCAACATTTGCTAACTTCTTTGTGATCTGTACACAATCACAGTCTTCTTCCTGTTCCTCAGCCTTGCTGTCCTCTGTGCATTGGTTAATGGCACCTCTTCTAGCACTAACTCATGTTGCTGTGTGTGATTCTTGCCTTATAAGTGTGGGGGAAGGGTGAGAAGGGAATTGTTAGAACTCTCTTTTCTCATGCGGGCAGATTTGAGGGTAAACCATACACAGCACGGGTCTGCCCTTGTGGCTCGTTGGAAGTTGAAACTGCTTCACATGTACTATTACGTTGTCGTCTTTATGAGGATATACGTTTGACTTTTATTACACCTGTTTTGCAAAAGTCCAGGAAAGAATCGGAACACCATAGTTTAAAACTACTGCTAGAGGACAAGAATCCCAAGACTACATTAAATGTAGCCAAATTCTGTGCGTCTGCAATTAATCGCAGGAAGCAAGTGGTATCCCATAATGACCAAACCCCTAAATGTTAATTACAGGGGGCACGCTAATAATTAATTTTAATTTTTTATATTTAAATCCTTGTTATATTCATATTGTCCTCTGTATTTTTGATATTTTTTAATGATCTGTGATATTGTGTGTGTGTTGATGCTGGTCTGTGACCGTATTAATAAATTCATTCATTCTTTTCTCATGAGTTGGGTGCGAAGTTATGCTGGGAGAGTAAAGTTCAGTTGGGCTTAGGTGGGCTAGGAACACACTGGCAGGGGTGTGTTGCCTCTTTGCTTGAAGTGGAGCCGGCAAGGCCAGACGTTTCCTGAACAGCGGCATCAGCTATAGTGACCATTTCTTTCCTCTACTCATGGCCTGAGAGCCAATTTGTAGGCCGGCCTTAGTGAGTCACATGTTCCTGGGGCAGCTGGAGTCTGGTCTGGATGCAGTCACGGTACTGATCTGGGTCTATTCCACTGATGCTGGTCAGAGACACCGATGCCACAAACCACAATATAGAGGACCACCCTAGGTTCCACTCCCAAGTGCTTGTGAGTGGTGACCTCCTTCCAAACATTCATTTTCTTCCAACAGTAGGTGGCACTGCAGTGGCAACTCCACGAGCACATCTCCTTGTTGAGCCAGGCAGCAATTATATATCTTGGTGAGACCAATGTGATAATCCCTCTGCCCATGTGGCAAGATTCAGAGATCAATGAACACTGAGTGCTCTTCAGATGACCAGAATTCTGCTCTTATTCTCTAGAATGCCATCTGCTGAGAGCCATGGACTCTCATGATGGCACACCTGCTGGTTCCTTTTTTGCCAGGGAGATGATATTATATCTCCCTGGGAAACAACAGGCCTGCGAGCGCTCCAACTGGAGAACAGCCTTTACCAAAGGTGTCATCGGTTTTGAAGACGCTCAAACTCAGAACGAAAGCGAGAAACGTGCTAAGACGAAGGCACATCTGGCAAATCCTCACCGTGATCAACTCCCACCCGGAAACCTATGTCCCCACTGTGGAAGCGTGGATCCAGAATTGGTCTCCACAGTCACCTATGGACTCACCGACTAAACGGTGTTTATGGAAGACAATCTTACTCGGCTACAAGTGATCGCCAAAGAAGGACTGTATCATTATCATCATCGCCATCATTGATATCCCACCTATTTTGCCAAAAACATGGTATACATGGTTCTCCCCTTCCTCATTTAATCTCCGCAACAACCCTGTGAGGTAGGGCTGAGAGGCAGGGGCTGTGCTGAAAGGTTTTCACTCTAATTCTACTACGGGTCTGGCAATTCCACATCTAAAAGTATATACAGGACTGCACATGTTCCGCATTTTTAAAACTTTCTCAGTTTTATCCATGTGAATGCCTGGTTTTATTTCTTCCAGATGACTGTACATATAAATTGTTGCTACCATTTAATAAGGTTAAGTTGGAATATCATTATATCCTGTTCATTAAACTTCATTGCTTTGCTATTTATCCCTCTACGGATGTTAGTAAGAAGTAGAGAGCTATGCCTGCTTTAGGTTTTCCTCTCCTTGGCAGCATGGCACCTGCAATGCAAAGCTGTTTCTTGTGAGGATGGGGAGGTAGGGGTGGGGGGAAAGCTCGTTTCCAAGCAGAGTTAGGAGAAATTTCTTCAGGCAAAGCACCATTGAAAGTCACTTAGACTTGAAGGTGATTTTTGTTTCTACACTGTTCTTGCAGACATGCTGATGACATGCCATATTAGGACACGCCACAGTTCACAAACCAACAACAAACCATAGTCAATGGTTTGCATGAGACAAACCACAGTTGGGTAAAAACCAGCTGTGTGAACCAGCTCAACATCTTCATTCTGGTATCACTCCATTTGACAATTGCTTACTAGAGATTTGTGTAATCTTTGCTTATCCTTTCCAGAGATAGAACTCGATGAATACATGTGTGTGAATCAGCAACTGATAGCTTATGATGCAGCAGCGCCATTAAAGACTATTGAAGAGAGGGCCTTCTCTGTGGCAGCCCCGAAATTGTGCACTTCCCTCCTCCTCACAGAGGTGTGCTTGGCATCAACATTACACAGTTTCCACCACAAGCTCTTTATCTGGGCTTTGACACCATATCAATAGATAGGACCGACCCTACTCTTGTGAGTAATTCACTTCCAATTGTTTTAGCTCCATAAAGCTGGGTTAGCTCAATTGACTCTTACTCTCAGGGTTGTGGGTTTGAGCCCCACATTGGCCAAACAGATTCCTAGATTGCATAGGGTTGGGCTAGATGACCCATGTGGTCCCTTCCAATGCTACAATTCTATGATATTGTAATTTAAGCAACTGTAACACCCCCATCTTTGGACCCCAAAGTGAATGGTGGGGTTGTTGCTGTTGTTATGCTTGAGCTAATGTCAGGGGAAGTTCAATCTCAGGCTTCTTGACTATTGAAGGATAGGAACAAATTTTAGAAATAAGCAAATGAATTACTGCATGCTGCACGTATTGACTGATATCCATCTATCCATGCATGCATGCAATTTAATAATGCCAGTATCTAGTGATGACATTCAGTGTGAAGCAGCTCTCAAAATCAATTGGAAAACAAGAACCCTGATTTATTTCTGTACCTGAAACCAGATATCAGAACCGTTTCTTCTGGACACCTTGGAAACAGGCCCACAAAACCAATCGACCAATAAAAATTTTGATTTTGAACTGAAAAGGCTTACAAACTGTGTACAAAATGGAGGACCCTCAAATTTAAGGCTGTAGGCTCAAGAGTTGTTTGCAAACATTTGGTCACAATCCTATTAACTCCAGACAGAATGGCCATGCAAACCAAGACTTTAAAAGGGGCGAGTGCACATAACAGAATAAAAAAAGCCCTTTTGGGAAGGGTATAGTTTAGTGAAAGTCCTCAGACAACAAAGCCAACATCTGAACAAATGTTACATTTCCTTTGGTGGTGAAATGGGGGGTGGGGGTGGCGGCACCTGAGGCATTCTGGCTGCTAACAAAAGCACGTTGCTTCAAAAAAGGAAATAACTGACAGTTTCCAGCAAACTTTCAAACAAACAGGAAGCTAAGTGAAAAAAGAAAAAAAAGAAAAAACCAAGCGACAGGCATACGGCGTATTTAGCTTCAAACCATCATAAAACTGTTAAGACAAGAACTGTGAATATCTGTGCTACCAAATCCAAATATTGCTGAAATAATCGCCATACTCAGTGTATTGGTGCATTTAAGTGCTTTTAAAAGGCAGGGACACCCTCAACAAAGACTCCACAGCAACAATTAGAAACAAATTCTGGACAAAAATATAAAAATATATATTTCCAAAGTGTTTCAGGTACAGTTAATTGTTGTGTTTTACTGTCACAACATCTGACAAAACCTACAGTCAAGATTTCAGAGTGCTGAAAGCCAGGAACAATTTTCACTGACACTATCTGGCTTGCAAAATTCATATCAAGCAATTCATGCCCTCATGAACTCAAGGCTATAAATATATTTTGAGCAAGGCTGAAGCTAGTGATAAATGTGGTGGGCCTTCTAACCAGAGAGGTCATTGCGAGCACACAGTATTGGCACGCTGAAACTCTGGCTTCCAGGCACAATTCATGAAACTTAGATTTGACCTATAAAGCATTTAGACCTAAATGGCAAGTGTACATAAAGAGGAGCTATCCATGGCTGACCTACCAATTACAGAATTCGCTCCCCTAGAAGCTAAACCTATCTTGAATGTGGCTGAGCTGGATGGAGACAGTGAAGTGGATGGAGCCTTGCCATGTTCATCATTCCTTCTGTCTTGCTGCCCCTCTTCACATTTCTTAAAGACGCAAATACATGTGATCCATTAGGATCTCCATTTTATTAAAAAAACACAACCCAAGGAATTTATTAAGAACCAAATAAGACCTTAACATGGTAGGGACTGCAGGAAGAGATTAAACCTTCCCTCACTTCATGGTCTTCCTTCTGCCAGCTATTAACTGACATGGGGTCCAATTCAGGGACCAAGCAGCTATTATTCATTAAAAAAGAAAAAGAAAACAGAGTAGATCCTAATCATGGATCTCCCATCACATCTATTAGGTAAAGGTAAAGGGACCCCTGACCATTAGGTCCAGTCGTGGCCGACTCTGGGGTTGCAGCGCTCATCTCGCTCTATAGGCTGAGGGAGCCGGCATACAGCTTCCAGGTCATGTGAGCAGCATGACCAAGCTGCTTCTGGCGAACCAGAGCAGCGCACGGAAACGCCGTTTACCTTCCCGCTGGAGCAGTACCTATTTATCTACTTGCACTTTGATGTGCTTTTGAACTGCTAGGTTGGCAGGAGCAGGGATCGAGCAACGGGAGCTCACCCCGTTGCTGGGATTCGAACTGCCGACCTTCTGATCAGCAAGTCCTAGGCTCTGTGGTTTAACCTACAGCGCCACCCACGTCCCATCACATCTATTAAGATAAGGTAAAAGTTCACTTTTTATTTTTTTGAAATTATCATTCCCAATTCATTGAATGAGACATCTAAAATTGATGAAGCCATGGTTTATAAATAATTTGTACGTTGCTTGGATGAATACACAGTACTCTTTTTGGTGCTATATCTTATCAGTTTACATACACATGCTTTGGTGAGCATTGGGATAAATGTGCCTTTTAATTTTTTTTAGTCAAATTTTCTGGAAATGAACTGAGAGTGAAAAAGGAAAAGAAGCTATGTTGCTATAAAGAGGTAAACAAATCTTCGCTATTGGGCAAATGCTGTTAATTCCGGCATTTGCTCGGTTTTTCTGTTTAAACAACTATCAGCAACTACAATCAAAACACCAAACAGCACAATGTGTTCTGTTACATCAGCATCTAATTATACATCAGAACCATGCACCTGAAGCCTTACTGCCTTCAAAGATATACAGCCTCATTTTCATTAAAAGGAACATGAAGTCAAGACCTTTGATTGACAAGGCACTGATCACACTTCACGCAAGACACTCTAACCTAAAAAAACCACGTCTCTGTTCTGATACAAATTCACACTCGGTTGCTCATCTACAATGGAGTTCTCACCCAGGCCCTGTTGGGCTGTGTGCATGAGCATTTTGAGGTGGGCAGGATCTGTATCCCCATTCCAGATTAATAGTTACCTACTGCTAGGGCTAGAGATGGATCATGATGTGGTTTTTGTCTCACTATCAACAGGCAAAATTAAGCTGGTTCACTGAAATACCAGGCAGGGGCATAGTGGGTGGGAATGATATCTTAACTGGTAAAAACTCTTGCTTTGTGTCATCAAAAGGACACTTTTTAAACATATATTTTTATTGGTAGATGCTGGGGCATGGTGAATTCTTACAGGGAAGATAGGGGCACCATCTTTACAGGATCGTATCCACATGAACGTTGAAGGCTGGCTAGTGAAGGACCTTGTGTGAGAGGCAGGGAAGGGAAGATTTCCTAAGGTGAGGGGGCTGGGAGAAGAAAGAAAAGCTCTCAGGTGAGAGGTTCAACCCACTTCTCAGTGAGAAAAGGATTGAGATCTACCTTTGAGTGAGGGCCTTCTTTTTTCTTTGCTCTTCTTTGTTTTTGCTTTCAATTTAGATTAGTTTGTTTTTTTTATTGGATTGTATGATGAAAAGATCCGATTAAATTTATTGGGGGAACTAGGAAAACTTATTATCATTACCCCAGCATCATTATCCTGTCTACTTTTCCATTCTGCCAATCACAGCCAATTATGTGAAGTGGAAGTGGAGGAACGCGGCAAAATGGTATCAGGAAACTGCGTAAGTTTGGCAACTCAGTCTAGTACATTTAAAGAAAGCAATGAGTTGCATCATAAGTAAGAAATCCCATACGAGAGAGAAAGACTATGTGCTTCTGGTACATATTTGCAAATAATCACATGAAATGTACCACCTCTCCCACCACAGATTTGCATTTCTGCTCACTCATGTAAAGATAAAAAATTAGGTCTCCAGTAGGCAGTAACTGAATTCGGCAAAGGACAAAACATAGCAGCAACTAAATGGTAGTAATAAATATAGAAACATGGAGAGGAAGGAACACAAAAACAAAAGGTATAGGATTATAAAAGACAGGGAAACAGGCCTCACTTAGAGGAGTGATTTTCAACAGGCATCACTTAGAAGAGTGATTTCGCCTTGAAGGCTGGTCAGAGGTGCTGCAACACTGACCCCTGTCCCTCTTTCCTTCCCTCCCTCTTCTGATGCCCTCTTATGTCTCTGCCTCTCAACTATGGTTGTGGGGAGAAGTTCAGAGACCAGGGGTGGCAGCAGCGGCTGCCCAGAAGGTTCTCAAGGAGAGGAGGCTGAGGGAACACTCCACAAGGGAGGGTGTTCAAAAAAGGGTGAGGGGTTGCCAACTCTGCAGGCAAGGGGTGACATAACTGGGCTCCTGAGCCCAACAGGGGTGCCAGAGAAAGAATGCACCGTATTTTTCGCTCTATAAGACGCACCAGACCACAAGACGCACCTAGTTTTTGGAGGAGGAAAACAAGAAAAAAAAATATTTGAATCTCAGAAGCCAGATCAGCAAGAGGGATCGCTGCGCAGTGAAAGCAGCAATCCCTCTTGCTGTTCTGGCTTCTGGGATAGCTGCGCAACCTGCATTCGCTCCATAAGACGCACACACATTTCCCCTTACTTTTTAGGAGGGAAAAAGTGAGTCTTATAGCGGAAAAAATACAGTAGTTGGTCAAGGGAGTCATGGACTCCAAAAAGGTTGAAAACCTCTGACTCAGAGACACAATATTTATCCTCAAAGTACAAAGCAAGAACTGCTCGGCTTCTTTGCCGATCACATAAAATTGAGCAAATGCCACTTATGGTTAAAGTAGAACGAAAAGCATAACATGAGAATTTTAAGGAAAGACATTCCCCATGTAGCAATTGGAGATCATTCAACTCTCGCCATCACTTTGGTACAAGACTAGAGAAAATTCAGCATGCTATAAAACAAAGCCCAGGAGCCCACAGGCTGCAGCACACAGAGGTAGCTGAGGTAGAGATAGAGTGGTATTCAAGGAAGTTCAACTCAGGAGTAGACTCACTGAACGTAATGAGCATACCTAAGATAGAATAGACCCACTGACATTAATGGGCCCAAGTATAACTTAGTCCAATACCACTCAAAAGTTTCAGACGAGTCTAACAAATTGAAAGTTACCATGAAAGGAGACCAATCCAGCTAAAAACAGGATCACCAGTCATTCTTCTTTAATCAGTGAACTCCCCATGATAAATTAAAAAATAAAGGCCATTAAGAGATACGTAAAAGCTTTTGTAAATTTCACAACAACTGCCCACGTCCACGACTCAACACAAGTATACCAACAAAAAACACAATCCAAAGTGTTGGCGCTACCAGTACACGTGACGTATTTTAAAGTCTTTATTTTTGTAGGGAAAAACAGGGAGTGTGGTGTGTGCATTCTTACGAAAATCTGATAAACAGATTAAGGACAAAAGAAAAATTTCTCTCTACTTGCATTTCCTCTTGATAATACAAAAATAGCTTCTTACAAAAACAAATTCTTTGTTGCTTAAAATTATAAGCTCTGAATTAAGAGCAAATATCCACACTCCTTTTCATATGCAATGCTGACATGATGTTCGCCCTACAGGCGTTTTAACATAATTGGTTTCTGAAAAGAATTAATGCAAGACTCCAAAAGGACTTACCCAATGTGTCTTTCAGATTTTTAACCAAGGAACCCTTCTTCAAGCTGTTCTTCCTCTCAACATAATTTGATGGCACATATCCTGTTTTGTTGGCTGCGTTTCTTACCCTCCACCATGTTTTGGAATCATCTAACAGCCAGAGGCGTTCATTCTTCTTTATGTCAAGTTCTTGGTCCTGTTGTGCAGTGTAATCCCACTTTGCTATAACAATAACTTCTTCTGTCATCTTTCATGGAGTCCCTCTGTCATGAAACAAATACATTCATTGAAAAACTGCACATACTCCTCTGTTTCACCATTGAAGATTGAAAACATAGAGCAAGCTTTAAAAAGTAAGAACATCCTTGCAGAGCAAAAACGCTACTTTTCTGATGCAGCACTAAACCACATTCCAGATCACCCCCTCACCCTTTTTCTGATCCACTTCTAACTACTTTGTGCACATGTGGCACAGTTTTAGCAGAAGTTTACCTTGCTACCACACAGGTTGACTACTTCATGATCCTGCCTCAAGGTTTCATCACACTGCATCCAATTTGTTGGGCTGCAATTCATTGCAGGTGCTGGAAGTTTAGTTTCATTTTAGAGGAGATGAGATTATAAGCTTCAGGAGGATGTGAAGATTAGAATCAAGACAATGAGATGCAGAGTGAAAGGAAATACAACTTAAGAAGGGCAAAACCAGTCATTTTTGTTTTAATGGAACTCCCATAATATACTACTTGAAATCTAACCTGAACAATGAGTGTGGATGAAATATTTTGCTGAACTTCTCTAATATGATTGCCCATCCTTTACTGTCCACTGCTTGAATGAACCTGTTGTCATTCTTGGGTAAGTTTTAATCGGTTGCTAATGTTCCCTTTTAAAACAATACAAAGACTTAAAATGCTCCAGAATTACTATCCTGATCCAAAATCCAAAATTTTGTTTGTTTTCTTTTTTTTCAAATTTTGACAAAGTAATAATCATCAATCAATAATAATAAAAATGTGTACCCCACCACCGAGACCATTCCATTGTTACTATCCAACCTCCCAAAATTTCAACACCTCTTGCGATGGTTTGACCCCTTTCCGTTTCAACAGTACAAATTCTACAAACACCCTCCATATCTCCTCAAAATCATTTCTCCTGCATATTCCCCATTTGCCTTAATAGCACATGTTAATTTATCATTAATAGCTATATCCCACACCTCTTTATACCATTCTTCCATTTTATATTCTGCTTGCCCCTTCCACTTCCTAGCTATAATTCGTGCAGCTGTCAATAAATCTGTGAGCAAGTCCTTCATAGCCTGTAAACCTTCTGCCCCATCGTAAATTGATAATAGTTCTACCTCTGGACTTTTGGTCAGCTTTAACCCAGTGATTTCTTTTGTTTGTTTTCTTTCATCTGAGAAGGAACACATAAACCACAAGAGTCGAGAGTGCCAATGAGCACATAGAAATCCCCATCCCATTCATGTGACAATTGGTTTTCCCCAGCTAGGATAGCTCATTACAATTTCTTTACTATACAGCTAGTCAGCATGTAGAACCTTTGACCCTCGCCCTCTCTCAGAATTCTGCACTCCTAATAGTCTACTGAAAAAACAATGCAAAATATTTATGCAACCTGAAATGGGCTTTTAAAATGAGGTGATGCAACTCAACGCAAGGGCTGATAAGGTCTCCAAAAGAGCCCCAAAGAAACAAATACTAACTGCTACTAGAAGAGCATATGGCAAAGAAAGAGGAAACAAGAGGCAGGTAAAGATGGGGAGGTGTTTGGAGCAAAGAAATTGATTTAAGGATTAGTGTTTAGGATATTGTTCATAGGCTATAAAAGGTCATAGCAAGAGGCATATGCAAATAACAAACACCCCCGCACACACTTTCTTTTCATGCAGACAGCCGTCCATGTTGGTTCATTAGGGGATAAATCCAAATCCAACTGTAACATGCCTTTATTAGGACCAGATAAAACATTCAAGTAGCAGGCATGGTTCATCTTCGTAAGAAAATAACCTTCTACCGCCATGATGGTTCGTCGTTTGTGGGGAATTCAACAGGCCCACTAACCACCAGATCACATCACACAATTGGCTTCTGTTGACTCTATGCACCTAAAATTAATATCCAGTTTCGCTTATAGTCCTTTTGCTCTGTCGTGCAATGTACTATTGCTGTGTAATAAATGCCAGAGGAAGATCTAACTGTGGAGTTAGTAACTGTGGAGTTAGTAACTGTGGAGTCATTCCACGTCATGGCAACACGATCATGTCACCCACCATCTTGGATTTTGGTTGAAGGAAGCCCCCTTAAATTTTTCCCTTCGATCTCATCCTCTTATTGAGCTCTGTGTAAAATTTCAAAGAGATCTGATCATTGGTTATGGAGGGCTTGGGAATGTACATGTACCTAGAGTCTCAAGACGGACAGACAACGTAGATTTCATGAAATTTTGAAGTGCTATAAAATTTAAACCGTTTAAGATAGAGGGGAAAAAACGTAAGGGGGTTTCTTTCAACCATAAGGGAAGGGTGTACACCAAGTTTCATCAAAAATCCGAGACGGTGGGTGATGAAACTCTTGTTTTTTGCATTGATTTGATGTGGAATGACCCTGTGACTTATCTTTTCAAAAGGAGAAGAGATGTACTCAGCTCGCCTCTGCCTCATACGGGTTTTGGTGCCACTCTGTAATGGTCTGTAAATCTGCAAGCACCTCCTCAATTAAATCTTAATGTATTAACGAATTGCAGAAATGGGCTCCCCATCACCCCCCCCCAGCGACATCAGCCGGCCCCCCATTCCTGCTTTCCTGACAAAAAGTTTTAATGGACTCAGTAACACCTTGCATTTCAACATAGCAGCAACAAAACTATCTGCTCAGTGAAGGAATGGATTGCAGAACAGCAGACAAAACAGCTGTACTCTAGCTAAAATGACTGTTCTAGTTTTTAGGGTTTCTTCCATGGGAGTTACGTAGAGCTAACACACAGTAATCACAAAATAGTCAAAGCACAGGTCAATAAAATGACCTGGCCACAGGGAGATTACAATTGTGCCTGCTCTGGATCCTCTTACTGTCAATACACATTTAGATTAATTTAAATTATTCTGAACATGGGAAGCTGAAATTCTCCCATTAACAACTACACTGTCAGCATGAACAGTTGCTAGGTTGTCCCCTGTAAGGGCATCCACTCACACAACCAAAACAAACTTAACACTATAACCAAAACCAAAAGCACTTGGCATATTTTAAAACAAAACTTTTTAAAAAGAAAACAAGTTGCAGTGTAACATAGCACTCTCAGTTGAACCAAGGACACATAATTGTTAACCTGAGCAGTCAGCTACATTTGGTCACTGCCAGAATTTTGTGATGGGACTCTGGTGGTGCTGTGGTCTAAACCACAGAGCCTAGGGCTTACCGATCAGAAGATTGGCGGTTTGAATCCCCGTGACAGGAAAGCATGTCAAAGTGCAAGTAGATAAATAGGTACCACTCTGGCAGGATGGTAAACGGTGTTTCCATGCGCTGCTCTGGTTCGCCAGAAGTGGCTTAGTCATGCTGACCACATGACCTGGAAGCTGTCTGCGGACAAACGCCGGCTCCCTCGGCCTATGGAGTGAGATGAGTGCTGCAACCCCATAGTCATCACTGGACCTAATGGTCAGGGGCACCTTTACCTTTAGAATTTTGTGATGGGAAGAGTGCCTAGTCTCCAACATTATTCTCAGCTTTGAAGGTGCTTGCAGAATCAATCCACAAGCTCCTTTTTTTGTGTGGCCCCATACAATTGCTGTGCCACCACATTATGGACCAAACATATCTGTGGACATATTCACTTCGACCTGATCTAGCAGAGATCCTGATCTGAACAAGCAAGAGTGTAGTGCAGAAACACAAAGACTATATACTACATGGATGGTCAAGTGATATTAATCCTTTGCTGCTGCTAAAGCAAAGTGACTGGGCAAAATCATATAATTGTAGAGTTGGAAGAGATCCTGAGGATCGAGTCCAACTCTCTGCAATGCAGGAATATGCAGCTGTTCCCTCAAGGAATCAAACCTACAAGGATAAGGTCCCAAATTTCCAAGTGATGCTAGTATTATTCATTTCTGGAAAAGGCACTCAGCTTTGAATGTCTACTTAGGCATATCAGCACATAATTGTTTTTTTTTAAGTTAAAGGCAGTTATTAAGTTATGCAAAAACAGGCCAACTTCCACCATGACTTGGTGAAACATGCCACTAGCTCCCTCTTAACAGAATTTCAAATATGGATGCTCCCACCACATAGGACTGAGCAATCTGCGAAACAAGTTTTCCCCCCCTAAACAGTTTGTTGACCCAGATTAAAGCAGAGCATGATCTCTTCAAAACCATGGTTTGAGTTACGAGAACGGTAGCAGAGAAATAGGTCAGAAGTCAGCTAGCAGAGTTGGAGGAGCCTAAGTTAAACATCAAGACACACCTGCAAACACTCATCCCTTTTCTCAATGTTGCCCTATAATCCTCTCCACTGGTATGATATGTCTTTTGGCATGCCACCACATCACTATTAAGATACAGCTTTTTGATCTGTCGCTGGAGCAATGGAGGGGGTTACAGCAGAGACAAGAAAATCAAAAGACAACATGCACACAAGCTTTGTCTTCGTGCATTTGAACTGGGTATACATTACAAATACTTAGCATCCGATATACTGTAATATCCACCACCATATTAGCAACAATTTGCATATGGATTTTAGGAATATGAACTTCATTTACTCTCTTTTAATGTAAATACACCGAGAAAGGTCTACAATTGCAACAGATAAAATTTAGACAGGATTATATTATCCCTCACCTTTACAATTCTTCCACAGTTAGATACCATTCTAAGACTAAAAATTTCCACAAATGTGCCACCCCTTTTACAGTAACATGGTTGGACGTACCGTGTCAAGTATCTTAACCCTGTTCACATTGTTCCCCTGAAATGCAGGTGTTGGGTATGTAAAAGCCTGCTCTTTTATCAAAGTGTGCAATGCAATGCACACACAAGCAGCCATTCTAAGTTACATATCCTTTGTTTACAGGAAACCTCAAGTTATGGGCCACCTCAAAAGCTAAATATGCAGTTTCCTTCCAAGACGAAAGGGTGTTGCAGACACCACTACTGGCACAGGAGCTGTACATGTACATTGCATATATGTGGTTTTAAAACAGTATTGCAAAATGCATTCTGTACATCATATTGTTCAGCCTTAAATCTGTTGTTAATCATGAAATTCTCTGCTCTGGTCAGACCTCACCTGGAGTACTGTGTCCAGTTCTGGGCACCACAGTTCAAGAAGGACACTGACAAACTGGAACGTGTCCAGAGGAGGGCAACCAAAAATGGTCAAAGGCCTGGAAACGATGCCTTATGAGGAACGGCTAAGGGAGCTGGGCATGTTTAGCCTGAAGAAGAGGAGGTTAAGGGGTGATATGATAGCCATGTTCAAATATATAAAAGGATGTCACATAGAGGAGGGAGAAAGGTTGTTTTCTGCTGCTCCAGAGAAGTGGACACGGAGCAATGGATCCAAACTACAAGAAAGAAGATTCCACCTAAACATTAGGAAGAACTTCCTGACAGTAAGAGCTGTTCGACAGTGGAATTTGCTGCCAAGGAGTGTGGTGGAGTCTCCTTCTTTGGAGGTCTTTAAGCAGAGGCTTGACAACCATATGTCAGGAGTGCTCTGATGGTGTTTCCTGCTTGGCAGGGGGTTGGACTCGATGGCCCTTGTGGTCTCTTCCAACTCTATGATTCTATGATTCTATGAAATGATTAATCACAGAATGATTTTATTTTATTTTTGGTATTCTGATGCATGACCAGAGTGAAAAGGGAGGGGGAATCTGACTGCAGTACCTTCTTGTCCGTATTTGGCCCAGTTTTAACAGAAAAAACTAACCAATCCTTATAACAGTTAACATAAACCCAGCTCACACAAACACACGACTGCATCACCAGCTGTCCTTTCCTTGGCCAAAACGCATGGTTTCTGCCCATGAGTTGCAGGACGGCAGCGAGGAATGAAAGTTTAAAAGCACTCTGAAAAAATAGGTGTGCTGGAGGTCAATGAGAAGGCAAGACAGATTCCATCAAGATGACAAAAACAAATGGGTTTTTTTGGGAGGCAGTGAAGATGTTTTAAAGCAGTAACAAAAATACACTCCTGTACAGTCCAAAACAACAAAAAGCTCCCCTATCCCTTCCAGCTAATTATCTGCAAAATCAACAACATGCCACCTAGAATACACATTGTTCTGGTGCTGTTTGCAGCGTTAACTGTACAATTGATATCAGTCAAATTTAAACTTGAAGTCTCCTGCAATATGCTATTGTTCAAAGAAAGCTTAGAATCACAGAATTGTAGAATTGGAAGAGACCCTCATCTGAGAGCCAGTGTGGTATAGTGGTTAAGAGTGGTGGACTCGTAATCTGGGGAACCGGGTTCGCTTCCCCGCTCCTCCACATGCAGCTGCTGGGTGACCTTGGGCTAGTCACACTTCTTTGCAGTCTCTCAGCCCCACTCACCTCACAGAGTGTTTGTTGTGGAGGAGGAAGGGAAAGGAGAATGTTAGCCGCTTTGAAACTCCTTCTGGAAGTGATAAAGCGGGATATCAAATCCAAACTCTTCTTCTTCTTCTAGTGCAGCCCCTTGCAATCCAGGAATACGCAGCTCTCCCTTACATGGGTCGAACTTGCAACCTTGGTGTTATTAGCACCATGCTCTAACCAAGTGAGCTATCCAGCTGACTTTAGCCTAGAAAAGAACTCTTCTTCTTCTCTGGCGACCACTGTAGCCGCGTAAGATTGTCTTCCATGAAAACGGTCTTAACAGTGAATCCATAAGTGACTGTGGAGGCCAATTCTGGATCGAAATGTTTTATACAAGCTACTTGCAGGTCAGGGCTCACGGCCAACTCCCTTTTCTACTTGTTGCACCACTCCTCCTTCAACCCCACTCAACTATACTACCACTTATCCCACCAGTCTCAGCCTCCAAGGCCATCCTAGGAGACTGTCCTGACTCAAGATGAACCATGCACAGCGCAGACTGGCAGTCTCAAAAGCCCCATCATTCAGCCCGGACGCTGAAGTCCAGCGCCGAGGACCTTCTGGCGGTTGCCTCGCTGCAAAAAGTGAGGTTACAGGGAACCAGGGAGAGGGCCTTCTTGGTAGTGGCGCCTGCCCTGTGGAACGCCCTCCCAGCAGATGTCAAGGCAAAAAACAACTATTTTACCTTTAAAATACAACTGAAGATGGCGCCGTGTTAGGGATGTTTTTAATGTCTGACGCTGCATAGTTTTTAATATTCAGTTGGAAGCCACACAGAGTGGCTGGGGAAACCCAGCCAGATGGGCGGGGTATAAATAATAAATTATCATTATTATTATACACACATGCAATGTTCTCATTATCCCAACTTCTGCCACTTCCCAAGTCTCCCCAAGTTCTAGCACTGGCTCAAAGGACAGGTGGGTGAACAAATTGAGAACGCAGCTTCCACAGTGCTACCTTGTATTAAAGGAGGCAGTGTTACAGAAAGTGCACACAGTTCTGTTTCCTGCTACAGGAGCAACATTGCTATGGCATCTGAGCATAACTTGCAGGGAACCTGTTCAGTGCTAAACTACAAAGGCTGTTGTGGCTTTGTAAAAGGAAGAATGCATGAATACTGATTAACCAGATGTTCCTTGTCAAAATTATCACAGCTGGGAGAAAAAAAATGTCACTGATAAATATCAAACTGCCAAAAAAAGCAACCACAAGCGCCTAATATATGCTTATATTCTCAGGCAGGAAAAAGAAACCCTCCTAGAAACTTTGAACCTTTGTATCTCCTGAAGAAACAATGAAATGCCACTTAATAACAAACAAACAAACACACACACACACACACACACACACACACACACACACACACACAAACACAATATGCTACAAGATACAACTTTATCCCAATTAGAAAAGATGTTTCTATATCTTCAACTTATTTCTATGGGTGATAATTCAACTAAGTCATGCTGTCGTTCTGGCCAGTAGAATTCTGTATCAGTTTATTTTCAGTTCTAATTGAAGATTCTGGTATTAGTCTTTAAAGTCCTAAGTGTGGGTCGAGGTTATCAAAACAACCACCTGCACCTATATCAACCTCCCTGAGCTTTTAAGGTGCCTGGCTCCCTGCTTAGAGCTGTGATATTGACAAGCATTAAAGGACAAAGCCTTTTCTGTGGTGACCCCATATGCTTGCAATCACCCCCCCCCCCAAAAAAAAGAAAATACACATGGCATCTTCTTTGTTAGTCTTTAGGAGAGACTTGGAGACTTTTGTTGTTGCTGCTCAAGTCTTATTTTGGGTAATTTTATGGTGCTGTACTTTAATTATAGTTTTTACTGCTGCTGCTGCTGCTGCTATTTTAATTTTGTTTCTGCAAGCAGCTTTGAGACCCAGATGAGGTAGTTTTAAAACAAATAAATGATTTGGAGTCTTTAGTATATTGTTATTTATTACTGACTATGTTGTGAGATGCCATTTAAGGAAAGATAACCTTAAAGCTGGGCGAAAAACCCAACAAGGCATGTCTAGCTAGTAAACATGTGAACAAATTTAACAACTGCCATACCCTGACAATTGTAAAAACCTGTGACCTGTGACCTTATGTCACTGGAGGAACTGTTGCAGAATGAAACTATTGAAAATGAGATTCTAAATTAGTTTATACGAAACACTAGAAGAATCCTTCAGGAGTGACCTACCCAAACCAGGAACCTGTGACTACTGTCCACAGACTTGCCTCTGAGATATCTTGCAACTACAATGGAGTCCTACCCTCAATTCCTGTGTGCCAACAACCTGTTGCTTGAACTGGCTCTTATGGAGCATGCTAGAGTGTAGCAACCAAGAACAGCTCTCGTTGAGGGGAAACCACTGCCCATCTGGACAACGATGCCTCTACTACAGCTGCCATGTTGACAACACAAAGCAGCAGCCCATCACCAAACAAAGCATTGTAATGCACGACAAACACAAAAGAGAACGTCAAATGGAGGCCTAGGCAATTGATCTGCCCCTGCACAAAGTACAATTCCGAGGGGGAGAAATAGGCAACACCATCAGTATACAGGCACCAATATAAAGAGCCAGAAAAGATTCACAAAAGAACAAATGAGATTCTCCTTCAGTTTATGGTAAGGAAGGGTGTAAATGGCACGGTCAGGACAAGGGACTGTCCTGTTGGAGATGAGTGCAAGCTCTGCCACTGCCAACACCATGGGTGGGCAAACTAAGGCCCTGGGGCTGGATCCGGCCCAATCACCTTCTAAATCCAGCCCACGGACAGTCCCGGAATCAGCATGTTTTACATGAGTAGAATGTGTCCTTTTATTTAAAATGCATCTCTGGGTAATTTGTGGGGCATAGGAATTCGTTCATTCCCTCCCCCCCCAAAAAAAAATATATAGTCCGGCCCCCTGCTGAAAAAGTTTGCTGATCCCTGAACACCCTACTGTTCTCTCCTTCCTGCTGCCCTCTCCTCCTTTTTGTAGGCATCCTCATTATTCCATCCCTCTCCCCTTGCTTTTAACACCCTCCCCCAAATAATAACAGCAGCTCTGCTAGTTATTTTTCTGTTTTCCGAGTGGGTCCTTCCTCAGTGAGGCATTCTGGGTGAAACAGCCTGCAAAGGGCTTGTAACCACCACCACCGTTTACTGCAGCAGTAAGAGAAGAGTGCCCCAAATTAAATATAATATTTGAATGTTATTCTGGAGACCGTTGGGAGGAGGAGGAAAAAAAGAAGAATGGGGTTGTTGGCTGCAATGTTGCAGCTGCAGTCTGCTGCACCAGTGCAACCCCCAGTACAGTCATATCTCGTAAGTCGAACACCTTGTGAGTCAAACATTTTGGCTCCTGAATGCCAAAGTGATTGTTCTGGTTTGCGAACATTCTTTGGAACCCGAATGTCTGTCGTGGCTTCCAATTGGCTGCAGGAACTTCCTGCAGCCAATCGGAAGCCACGGTTTGGTTCTCGAATGTATTCGAAATACAGTCGTACCTCGGAAGGCAAAGGCTGAAGATTACTATCGAATATGAAAAGGGAATACCGTATTGCTCAACAGGACTGAGAAAGCCTGCTTGCTTAAGTCCACAGTACGAAAGTCTAGCACTAGGAGCAACAGAATTCACACAGCCTTTCTAAGAGCAGGATGGGAAAGGATCGGAAAACGTGTGTGTGGCATGTAAAACACAAAACTACTCTGCAAATTTGTAAGAACAGACCAGCAATTTGGAACATGAAAAGCACTGTGATATAGGCTGCCATAGGGCCACCACTACTAATCACCTGCGTGAACGACGTAAATATTAATTCACATTTATCAAAGCAGAGTTACCAAGGAAGCTTATCTAGCTGCAATACCAATAAACAGCATTTTCAATTACTTATGTTGCAGTAAAGCAATAATGTGGGAGACAGTAATACACCATTCCAAGGTTATCGCACCAGGGCTACGCCTCCCATCGTCCCCTTCCAGGTTCGTGAACAACTGTTGACATTCGAGTGCTGAGCAAGGGCACCGTCTAAA
Organism: Podarcis vaucheri; assembly: GCF_965113315.1. NCBI lineage: Eukaryota > Metazoa > Chordata > Lepidosauria > Squamata > Lacertidae > Podarcis > Podarcis vaucheri. Next base: position 79,961,564 of record NC_138762.1, on the reverse strand, counting down.
AGATTGCAACCATGTGAAAGGCATTGGCTTTTTACCATTACATATTGCAGGTATGGACCATTAAGTCCAGTCGCGGATGAGTCTGGGGTTGCGGCGCTCATCTCACTTTACTAGCCGAGGGAGCAGACGTTTGTCCGCAGACAGTTTTTCTGGGTGATGTGGCCAGCATGACTAAGCCACTTCTGACGAAACCAGAGCAGCACACGGAAACGTAGTTTACCTTCCCGCCACAGTGGTACCTATTTATCTACTTGCACTGGTTTGCTTTCAAACTTCTAGGTTGGCAGGAGCAGGGACGGAGCAACGGGAGCTCACCCCCTCGCGGTGATTCAAACCTCCAACCTTCCGATCAGGCACCACAAAACGAATCCCCCTAAATTCATGGGTTATTTATACCAGATCTGGGGTTTCCCAAAGCAGCACCCATGGGCAGCACAGCACCCAATGCCCCCTGGGTGCCCATCAAAGCCCTCTGACCCTTCGGACGAAAAATAAAATGAAATGTTGTCAGTTGCTGCCTACTTTCATTTACCTTGATGAGCAGCTGGCTGGGGAAAAAAAAGGAGAAGGCTCTAAGCTGCCCCACCTTCTTCCCAGATAGCCAGCTGCTGTTTCCTTTCTTGGAAAAGAAAGGGTCAGAAGGGGTTGGGGTGGCAAGGAGAGAGGGGAAAAAGAAACCGTTATGCTCCACCTTGTATCCTTCCTCCAAATCTCTTCAGATAGGACCCTGCCACTGGGGAATGAATGGGAGGCAGTAGGATGCAAAATGAGTGCTGGGCGGGGGGGGGGTTCTTTTTGGAGTTTTTCTTTGCGTTTTGCCTCTCTTACTGAATTCTGGAATAGGCATGTGGGTCTTGGCCTCTTTTTTTGGTTTTGAAGTTTGGGGGGGTTCCCTGTTTTGGGGGAGGGGGTTGCACTCATTTTCTCTGGGAAGTTATTTGTTCTCTGGGACCAGATAGGACCTCCAAGCAGCCATCTTGTTGTGGTTGGAAAACTGCCCCGTGCGCACTGATTTATGGCGGTGCTCACAACAGTTCTGCCGATTTCCAAATGTGCCCAAAGTCCCAAAAAAGACCCACAAAAGAAGAAGCACAGAATAGCATGGGAGACATGAAAAGCGTGAACTTGGATGAAGATAGCTATGGCTCCTTAGCACGAGGCATGGGAGAGAAGGAGAGATTCTTCTGCTGAGTTTTAAGGGAGCAGGAAGATTTAGATTACAAGAAGGAAAATTTTACGTTCCAGTTCCCCAGTTCCAGTGCCAGCCCACATCTGTCTACTTTAAATAATGAGCCTTCAGGGCATAAAATTACCTCTTTTACATAACACTGTAAACCCCTAGGACTGGCTTGTTCCAAAATTAAAAGGTTTTCTCTCCTTCTCTTCTATTTTAAGTATTGCAGTATTTCTTCTTTTCTTTCTTCTGCTTTATCTTCAAATATTAAACAAACGTTACTTTAAAAAATATTTCAAGAGGTCTCTCTCTTAAAGACTATCTGACTTTTAGAAGACATCTGAAGGCAGCCCTGTTTAGGGAAGTTTTTAAAGTTTGATTGTTTTATCGTATTTTTAATATTCTGTTGGGAGCTGCCCAGAGTGGCTGAGGAAACCCAGCCAGATGGGAAGCGTATAAATAATAAATTATTATTATTACTTTAGGCACCCCAACCAGATCCTGAGCAGACCACAAGGGTCACAGGGTAGCCTACTTAATAGATTGGTTCTGCCTTACTCCAAATGGAGCAATCTGCTGAACAAACCAGATCCCTTGGAATTCAGCTTTTAAGAATGCCGCCCATTGTCCTTCCTTCCACATTTCTAGGCAGAGAAAGGCAATGAAGAGCATTTGGCCACAGGTTCCATATAAACAAAAGAAGAAGGTGGAACTGAGAAATAAAAATTCTGCTTGCAAAAGTACTTCTCCAAAACAGAATCTGTGGCATTTTGGATATTATATAAGAAGAGGGGAAATGAGTGGTGTGTGTGAGATCAACCAAGTCCCATGGATTTCACAGTTGGCAAATACACACTGCATAAAAACAGAAGAGAATATTATGTTTACTCGCCTTTCCAATTCAATGTCTAAATCACGACCATCGTGATCTGGGAATTTCCATGTTGGGTGCAGAATCACTGATCCTCTGTCTATAAGCTATCGTCACAGAATTTCAGTGTTTCACCCAAGCTAGGGTGGCAAGACACAATTCCCTTTACAACAGTTAAGTCCTATGTTTAAGGGAAAAGAGAAATAAATATCCGACTGGTCACCTGGTGCGTTGCAGTTATCCCCTCCAGCATGCAGATAATGGTTCATATATAGTGCAAGTCACTGCCAGTCTCAAAACTTTGAAGTTTGTACGAGATCTGGCCCTATCTGTTCTTTTGGCCTATTGATTTTCACATGAAAGAGCCGCTGCTGTTCTCAATTCACTTTTTCCAGAAGCAGCATCACAGCGCTGCTATCATTTGCGGGGGTGGGGTGGGGATTGGTTTCTAAACTGTGCAAATTTAACCTTGATCTTACCTACAAAGGACAAAACTCCGAAACTTCTAATATTGCAAACCCGATTACTAATCCCCTAGAAAGCTATTGCCTACTTTCTAAGGGAGTCTACTGTGTTGCTGTCTGTAAATGCTATTACAGACCATTCTGTCCTCTGAAAGGGAAACATGTATTCCAATTGGTATTATCAGAATACTGCAGATATTATAAAATTGCAAATTGGGCAATGGGGGGGGGATCTCGCATGGATACAATACAATCAAGTTACTTATTTAGTTCGGGCATCATAGAAACAAATGGCACAACTGGTAGTATTCATAATTTTCTATTCTTTCACAATCATAAATCTGATTGAGGAAATCGAGAGGAATTAGGATTGCCAACTGGCCAATGAAATACAGCCTGCCCATGTCCCTTTAAGAACAACTTGATATGCGTGAATAACATCAAGGCGCAGTTAAAAACACAGCTACGGAGGCTAGTTAAAACTTTGGCAACATTACAAGAGGAAAAAGAAGAGAAGAATAGATTAGTGAGAGCCAGGCAAGGTTGAGAGTCAGGGATAAGGGAATAGAAATAAGCTGGATTATGACTCTGCCTTTTGCCCCTCGGTTGAAGAGCAGGGGCAGCTATTTAATAAATGATATGGATAAGGCAGGAAAAGCTGAATTCTTAAATGATATTGAAGGGGACTTCAGCAAGGGATAGGGATAGCCTTACCAGATTTCTATCCATCATGTAACATTACTTACAATAAATAAATAAAAAACAGGACTAGCAATTTGTTCTACGTTTGGAATTGCTTAAAAAATAAATAAACAATATGACTCGTGAATGCAACCCACATAAGAAACAACAGGTGCAGTTTTCCCACTTAGCTTCAGAGACTGTTGAGAGCTCATCTCTTTCATCAACTGATGACAATGGTTTATGTATCATTAAAAAAAACTGTATCAAAATGAACTTAACAAGCATAACACTGCTTTGGTGCTGGCTAGTACCTGTAGATGGCCCCTGGCTACAAGACAGAAAGTCTGTCTCCAACGTGAAAGAAAACTTCTGCAGTTTCCCTTTCACCTGAAACAAGCTGATCATGCACCTTAGAGAAAAGAAGGAAGCTTCTTCCTTTCCACTTCTGGATCTTTGGAGATGACAGAGTTTACCACAGAAAATGAAGCCACATTTTTCTAGGTTGATGGAAATCTACACAGGACTACTTAATTCTAAATGGTGCTGCTCCAACTCCTCAGCATCTTATCTCCCAGAAGAAGACTTATCCAAATGCAATGCACCCTCAGATCCATTTTGCTTCTTTCCACTCCCTCCAGACCAGAGATTTCCATAATGGCCTTGTCCATTTGGTATTCCCTTTCAGAACACGGCTACCTGCACAATCAGCTTCAGAGTCAATTGCATCTTCCCATCTGAATTACGGGGATTATTAAAAGATACACTACAGTAATTGCTTCCCTCCTTCTAATGCCAGTGTTACAAATCTACTTATTTGGAATTATGGCGACAACATGAAGATAGCCAATGATACCACAACTAACACTGTCTTCTCATTTGCAAATCCAAGGATGCACAGATAGACAATCAAACTTTGATGCTCAGAAAGGAAGCAAAGTCAATTATTTGATACACTTGGTTAATTTTACAGGCACCATAAACTGTAACCTTATGGAGTGGTGATGGAAAGAAAACGGACGGGAAACGGACGACGGCATAGCACAGGGTTGGTTTCCCCATGTGAGGAGGGAGGACAGAAATCCTTCCAAAGGAAGGTTTTTGTCTTCACCTTTCCAAGGGGAGAGGACAGAAATCCTTTCCAAGGTCTAGACATTTCTAAGTTGGTTCCATCTCCACTGAGTAACACAACTGGTACGGCCTCCGTTGCTGTTCACTCAGGAATGCATGACATTAAAGACCTCCTGGACCATATCTTGGAACAAGTAGTTAAGGAGGCTAAGTTAAGGATTCCTCCCCATATTTAAGAGTGAACACGAGCAACGTGACAGAAGTCACTATCCTGGAATTGATAGTACAGTTGCAGCCTTAAGTATACTAAATGATAAAAGCACTTGAGAAATGGAGGCAAGGCACAATTAGTTCAGCAATTTTAAGTGGGAAAGAGAGAAGTATTCTTAGTTCAAATGAAATCCGTGTAACTTACCTTTGGCACAATTCAGGATCCAGACACAGAAAGTTAAGACTCTTGAGCAAAGTTACGCTTGCGAGAAGGTTCTGAAACAAACGAAAACACCCTTTTAATTAGGACGTTAAAGACAACACATGCTTTTAATCATTCTACTTTACTTGGTGCATGTGTTAATTTTAAATTAATGTAAACCAAAATGTAGATACGATTTCCATTTTCACAAGAAAAAAATTACACAGAAGAAATGTTAGGGAACTGTAGCCAGTTGAACTCAAGCAAACTTTATTGAGTGATCAGCCTTTGACCAAAGTATGGCTTTGATCAAATACTATGGCAAAACCACACACACACAAACACACACACACACACACAGTTAGTCCCATTTAGTCTCAGGTAACTACATTTGCTCACATTCATGCCATAATATCCACTGTCTCACTATCTCCTCTTTCACTACAGCTGGGAGCAGCCTTTGCAGCAGCAGACCAGATTCAGAACCCATCAATACTGTAGACATATTGGATGGTATCCAAAGATGGCATTGCCATCATAGAAGCAGTTACTGATCCATGCTTTTCTGAGCTCTCCACGTCCTCACTACCCCCCTCCCTGAGTGGGGGGGGACTACTTCTGAGAGTCATGGGCCATTGGAACAGAGTAAGATTTTGTGTAGCAGGTTGCAGTAAGCAAATCAAAACAAAACCAGGTGCCCAACTATTACTATTACAGGGGAACCTTGGTTGTCGAATGTAATCCATTCCGGTAGACCATTCAACTTCCGAAATGTTTGACAACCAAGGATCAATGGACTGTTGGCAAATCTCATTGAAAAAGAGAGAGAAACACGCTTCGGAAGCCGTTTGACATCTGAGGCACGTTCGAAAACGGAAGCAGTTACTTCTGGGTTGTTGGCGTTCGGCTTCCAAAACGTTCGACAGCTGAGACATTCAACAACCAAAGATTGACTGTAATTCTATTTTTTACATACACACATACACACATCCCTTCACCATGAGGTCTCATGGCAGGTTACAGCAATGTAAAAAATACATATTAAAATCAGTTAAAAAAGAATTACAGTCAAGAGACTAGGGTGGATGCTAAACCATATACCTCAGGTGCCAAAGGAAAGAGTAAGGAATTGTGTCTTCAGTATACAACTAAAGCGATACCACTGAAGTGCCGGGTGCACCTCTGTGTGGAGGGAATTCCATAGCTGAAGGGTCTTCTGAGCCACCACTGCCATAATTTCCAAGGGCAGTAGTGCTACCAAGAGGACCCCCCCCCCCCGCACATCATAACACTGTAGAAGAGGTGGTCTTTCAGATTGCTGTTAAAAGTTTTAGTTGAAAAATACCTAAGAATCAGTTACTGATTGCAACCCAAATATTAGAGGGACACAGCTAATCTTCCTCCACCCCCAGGTAAGGTTAATCTTAAGGTACTGCAAGCATATTATTGTGTATATGAAAAGAGTCCATGTTTTATCATTAAAGGCAATGGACTCTTAAATTAAGGCCATGGCTGATACGTAGCTTTGTGGGGAGCTGGTAAAAGAGAAAACTTCTCCTTCATAGTACTTCATTCATTATACCACCAAAACAAAGAAACAACTATACTAATTGAATGTAAAAGGACCAGACAGGAAGGATGAAAGAAACTGACAGCTTGTGGGAGTGAGAGTAAGGTACATGGAGAATGGGAGAAAAATTACAGGAGATGGGTAAAAATATATTGAGAGACATGTTGGGGTGAGAAGGAAAAGAGTTAAATGAAAATATCTCCTTGCAGTATCTTAAGGAAAGCCAAGTTATAGAACTCCCTGTCAAAAGGGAAATGCTTTGGTGAAGAATTTAGCAATTTCTAAAGATGGATTAGAAATCAGTTTTAAAAAATGCTAAACACTGCCTCCATCTACCACCAATTTTTGAATGGCTGTGCCACTGCACCACCATTTTGTGACTTAGTGGACCTCAGTAATTTTCAGCTGCCTTAAGTGGACACTGAGGATAGGTTTTAAAACCTTCTGCACCTGACCTCTTCATGATCAAACATAATAATAAAAAACTGTAAAAAGGGTTAAAGAAACTGGAAAGCATGTCAAAAGTTCTTTTAAGTATTTGGAGACGCTCTACAAAACGCACATATGCTAAAACAGTAATATACATGAAATGAGGCATTTGCTCTAAAAAACAAACATTGCTGTGATGAATGTTAAGTTGAACAGTACAGGTACATTTGGGATATTATTTCAACCATGATAGCTTTTGCAGTTAAAATGCACTATTGCACTCAAAGGGAAGAAGGTACTAAAACTCATCCTACATCTTTTTTTTCCATGATCCTAACAAAAAGGAGATGCGTACTCAAATAATCAGCTATCTTCCAAGGGAAAAGACCACATAGTTGTCCCAAAACAGCACTGAGAAAGTGTATATAGAGTATTAGAGCATTTCATGTAAGTCTACTTGGAAGTAAGCCTCATTGTTCAATGTAAATTATTACTCCTGGGTAAGTACATATAGGATTGCAGCCTGAAAAACACAGTGGACGTAGCAGAAGCACTACAGATTCACTAAGAAGGAGAAGTCATTCTCCCGTATTATTCAGGTCTAGCCAAAGATCAAGCAAAAAAAAGGTTTAAGCTTGAATTGGTGTAGCTTAAGAAACATAAGAATGATTAAAAAACCAGGAGCTGATCATAAAGAATATTAAGCAAGTTTAACAATGTGATTCTTTATTCTGACGCAGTCAACAATAGCTTATCATACCCTAAAAATAAACACAACAGGGTTAAAAATCCAGCAGCAATATGGACTGTGGCTTGATTAAAAAGCAAACTTACCCCTATTGTTGGACTTCCAAGGCTCCCTCCTTTTTAAATTTTGCTATATTGTATTTTGATTGTTGACCGTACTACTGTGTCAAAGACTAATGACAGAATGCTATAAATTGCTAAACAATATGCTGTTGCAGACTTGTCAATCTAATGGCACCTTCAGAGCTATCTGAATACAATATCTGAGCACGAATCCAATCATGTTGTTTCTGCTTTTAAAACTCAAATAGAGAGTCCTGCAGGATTAGATGTGGAAATCATTCAAAAATATGGATTAGTTTCATAAATAGTTCCAACTCTGACACAAACCCTGAGCTACATCCTGGTCTGCTCTCAACGTGGGAGGAAAGGAACATATTTTGTTCCAGTAAGAACGAGTCTAGCTGCTGCTTGAGCTGTCTTTGGTCCAAGCCCCATTAGCATGGGGTAAAAATCTGTCTCACATGATTAATTATAATTTAAAAATGCATATGTATACAGTAAGAGAGAGAAAAAATTGCAACACAATCCTAACTATGCCTACTCAGAAGTCTATTGGATTCAGTAGGGCTTACTCCCAGATTAAGTAGGGTGAGGATTTTCATTGTAAATAAAAACAATACAGTGGTACCTTGGGTTAAGAACTTAATTCGTTCTGGAGGTCCATTCTTAACCTGAAACTGTTCTTAACCTGAAGCACCACTTTAGCTAATGGGGCCTCCTGCTGCCACTGCGCGATTTCTGTTCTCATCCTGAAGCAAAGTTCTTAACCCGAGATACCATTTCTGGGTTGAGGGAGTCTGTAACCTGAAGCGTCTGTAACCTGAGGTACCAGTGTACAACATAATCATAACAAAGGTTACTAAAATTTGCTTACAAAACAGAATATTTTGGAAATTCTACACCGGGATAGCTGATGTTGTGGACTATAACACTCATCAATCCCAGCCTCCATTGCTAATGGTCAGGGAGGAGAGTTGTTCTGGAGAGCACCATATTGGCTATTCCTGTTATCTACTACAGATTTTGGAAATTGGTTTGTCTGTTTGTTCTTCATAGGTCCAGCTGCCTACCCAGATATTGTCGCCAAACTTGGTGTGGGGGCAGGGAGGGATCAGTGTCAATGTCTGAGTGCCAGGCACCATTATGAATCAAGAGGGTGCACTAAAATGTGACTTTGGTGTGACTGTACCGCTTTATTGACATAGGTTTGGCCACCTCTAAAGATAACATTGCCAAACTCTGTGAAGACATTCCCCAAGTAGGGGGAAGAAGACTTCATTGCCATTGGTGTGCTGGGTGCCATTTTGAATCAAGATTTTGAATCAAAAAGTGACTCTGGCATGATGGGTCTAAAGTGGCCAATTACACAATCCATTTATAAAACACAGTATTTGGTGGGTTCTTTTTTATTATTATCTTTATTGAGTTTATAAACAAAGAAAATAATAATAAGAAAGAAAATACAAATAGCAAAGAATTTCCCATAAAGGAGAAAGGTAGCATTTAAGTTTACAGACTGCTCAAATCTATGTTCCAGTTGAGTTAATCGTAGCTACCTGCATATAATTTAATATGCATATATGCAATGTAACAAACAGAAATAAAAAGAATACTTCCGATTAAGTCCATAATACTCTTCCTGTTTGTAACCATTAGATCCAAACATCGTCTTCCTACTTATATCCATTATTTAATTTCGTCATTATTGTTTTTTGTATTAATACCATATGTTGTTACTCATTCTTCTAACGTCAGAAAGCCTTTACTATTGCAGTATCCTTGGAGATATTCTCTCACCATTTTCCATTCCTTGTCTACCGCCTTTTCTGAGGCTCCTCTCACTGGTTCCATTTTTTTTTTTTTTTTGGCTAACATTAGATATTCTACCAGTTTAGCTTGTCATTCTATTTTGGTTGGAGGGGTTTCCCTTTTCCAATTTCTGGCTATTAGGCACTCCTAATATCTTACTTTCATGACGTGAATGAGAACCCAATATTTTTCACAACTTTGACCTGTCTATCCATCCTCATTCACATATACTCCTCTGAATATTTTGCAATTTGAGAAACCTTCCAAGCATACATCTGGATGCCACTGATTTTCATTAAGCATGCCAGAATTTACTCCTGTTAAAGGATTCCATGCTTGGTCATAATGCTCTTGAGTGAGCAATTGATTAAAGAATACATGCCTAATATTAATGGAAAGCTGGGGATGCTGTTAGTATCCTACCATAAAGAAAACTCTTATCTTGGAACAATCCTACCAAATATATAAAATCTGCCTTTAGTTAGAGATTATATATAGCATTTATGCTGCTGGAGCTTGTGTATCTGGTTTTATGTGGTACTGAATACCAGCAATATAAAATTTTATAAGACTTTTCTTTCCCATTAAAACATTATCAAGGCGATAATGCCAGTCCTTTTGTAAAGATTTCCTACCAGCTAATTTCTGCAGAGGCTATATTGATTCATAGAGAAGTCCTTATTAGTGAGTATACTTTAATAAAATTGTAAATCCAGACTTCCTTTAGTTAACAGACTTATACATTTAATTTTTGAATGTCACATAGAGCCTAAGTGATTCTGATGCTCAGTAGGAGTCTAGCCTACAAAACTAATATTATATCCTAGATTGCTCACAGGAAAATCCTTCCACAAAGGATACCAAGATAAAATTAAGTTAGCTAGCTATGGTCACACCTTTCCTTCAAACCTTTTCAGAAAGCTTATTTCCATTTCCGTTCTCTTTCTCAAGCCACTCCCTACTCTGTGTGTTCTGAAATGGGTCCTGAAGGTCAAGACCATGCTTAGCTTTCCTTACTGACGCCATTGCCTATAGAAAGCTTTAAACCCTGAACATCATTAAATCCTAGGTGGAAATGAGTGCTCAAGGTAATTTGTTATCCAAGGTGCACATCTTAAGCCATTAAGCAAATAATGTTTTGAGCAACAGTCAAACCAGAGAGTTTAACCGTTAAGGCACGTTTCACAAAATTTCCAATCACTTCACTTTCACGTCACTTCCATCATTTCTGAGAAACACTGTTCAGAAGGGGGATTGCTAAAAAGACAGTACAGTGGTGCCTCGCAAGACAAACGCCTCGCAAAACGAAAAACTCGCAAGACGAAAGAGTTTTCCGTTTTTGAGTCGTTCCGCAAGACGAATTTCCCTATGGGCTTGCTTTGCAAGAAGAAAGCCCATAGGGAAATCTCCGGAGACCTCTTTTAAAATGCTGGTGGTCGGGAGCAAAGACTTTCGCCCACCGCCGGCCTTCAGAAGAGGTCCTGGACCTCTTCTGAAGGCCGGCGGGGGGCAAAAGTCTTTGCTCCCCCCCCACCTGCCTTCCCGGGACAGCGGAATGCCTTCTCTGCAGTCCCGGGCGATCTTAAAATGCTGGCGGGCGGCAGTGAAGCCTTTGCTGCTGACCCCCAGCATTTTAAAAGCCCCCAGGGCAGCGGAGACTTCTCCGCAGTCCCGGGCGATCTTAAAATGCTGGCGGGCGGCAGCGAAGCCTTCACTACCGCCCGCCAGCATTTTAAAATCGCCCCGGGACAGCGGAGGCTTCGCTGCCGCCCGCCAGCATTTTAAAATCGCCCCGGGACAGCGGAGGCTTCGCTGCCGCCCGCCAGCATTTTAAAATCGCCCCAGGACAGCGGGGGCTTTTAAAATGCTGGCGGTCGACAGCAAAGCGCTCCTGTCCCCGGAGCTTGTGGGGCGGGAGGTGGGGAGAAGGGCTTTTCTTCCCACCGCCAGCCTTCAGAACAGCCTTCTGAAGGCTGGCGGTGGGAAGAAAAGCCCTTGTCCCCCTCCCCAGCCTTCAGAAGAGGTCGGGGGACAGACTGTCCCCGGACCTGGTCTGAAGGCGGTTTCCATAGGAACGCATTGATTGATTTTCAATGCATTCCTATGGGAAACCGTGCTTCGCAAGACGAAAAACTCGCAAGAAGAAAAAACTTGCGGAACGAAATAATTTCGTCTTGCGAGGCACCACTGTATCTTCTGTTAACAGACACCTATGGGCTTCACCTGAAGTAGCAATGTTCAGCAACAGACCAAATTTAAGCAGTGCACAAGCAGCATGGTACCAATCCATACAAGAATAACGATCAGTAATTTGTTCCCGGGACTTACTTGAACTTCGCATAACTGTACCAGTAGAAACTACAATAATCAATAAGAGATGGGAATTCGTCCTCATGCAGCTCTATGCACTGTATTGTCTACCTGCGGCCCTCCAGATGTTGTTGGACCAGAACTCCCCAGCTAGCATCACCAAGATTCAGGGCTGATGAGACGCCAATAACACCACAGCAGACTGCAGGTGCCCCATCCCTGATTTTTAAAAAACAACAACAACAAGGCTCTACACAGGAGCGCACACACCCAAACGGAAAGTACTCCAAAGCCCATCCAGAATTTGAGGTGCACCTTCTCCAGTTGTCCCCATCTTCAAAGGTTAGGTGGCTGGTGAGCCGACCTTTTCAGTGATGACACACAGTTGGTTTTATCAATAAAACTTTGTGGATTTCTTGTGTCGATAGGCCAAAGTCTGAGGGCAGAAGACAGGACAGCAGTTTAACGGAAACCAAGTAGGAATTCTGGCATATGTTCTTAGATAGTTATATTGGCTTTTAAATTTAACAAACATACATGCTGAAGATTATTCTGGTTTATCAGACTGATTTGCTGAAGCATTCAGCCTCACAAGAGAACAGGTAAGTTGCATTCCCTGTCCTTCTGATATTTTGGGCAGCCAGAAGAAAGCCATTTAGAGTTTCCGTCACCCACCTGAATCCAGCCTAAACCTTTTGGGGAAGGAAAGGCCTTGGAAACAAGAGTCTGTCTCCAGGCAGACCAACCTAGAAAACTGCCTTCTTTACATGCTGTTCAAGAGTAGCTCACGTTGGTGGAATTCCTTCCACAAATCCTCCTTGCAAGCGACTTCTTTCTGCCCTTGACCACATCAATGCAAGCGCTTGTTCTGTCCTAGGGCAGTACAACAAACCTCTCAGTGGTATGCATAGTTTCATTTGAGATGTTATATTGCACACATTCCACTCCTAGCAGAGCATCAGTATGCTCCAGAATTTGAATGATGTCTGCTCCATCAATGAATATACATAACAGTGGGTGACTCATGCTGTAGTTGAGAAGTCTTCTATGCATTACATTAAGTCACTGTTTTATATTTGGGGGAATTCTTACCGCAAAAGACAGTGAAGGAGGGCATACCTAACTTCTGCGTTCAGAGAAACTATCAAAATTCCTACCCTGTGTTCGGCCATCAAGTTATGAAGAGTGCACTACATGCTTTTTAAATTAATGCCAGTCTTTTTCTTTCTTTCTTTTGACACCCTGGTTGTTTAGCTACTAAATAATGTTTTATTGTTCTGACTTTTGTTCACTTTTCTCCATAGTTAAACATCTCCATAGCAGAAGGTCTCCAATTGTCTTTGAATAGATGGTCTTTATTCTTTAATCACTCTACAATCACTACAAGTAAACAAGCACCTTTAGCAAATGCTATCTGCACATTAGACATCTGATCACAGCAATGTGTTTCCATTTGTTTTCTTGTGTGCTGATGGGCTTCCTTAAATTCTGTTATCATTCTGGTAATTCTGGGTCCAACTAAACATTGTTATGACTGAGGTAAAAGTACCACGGCCGGGATTCTGGTAAACTACCTAGGTTCAAACAGATCTTAAGACCTCTTAAAGAGCCACTGTGAAACATTATCTAGACTGTTGGACTTGAGATCTAGGAGACCCAAGTTAAAATGTCTGCTGCTGAGCCACGAAGCTCACGATGTACCGTTGACTCAATCACAGTCAGAGCTAACCTATGCCACACAAGTGTTGTGATGATAAGTCAAGACTTCTACTCTTCTATTTCCTTGGATAGGAAAGCAAGATTAAAAGCTTATAAACACTATACAGTAATACCTCTGGATGCGAACCGGATCCGTTCCGGAGCCCCGTTCGCATCCTGAAGGAAACGCAACCCGCATCTGCGTGTGTCGCGATTTGCCGCTTCCGCGCACAACGTCATTTTGAGCGTCTGCACATGCGGCGAAACCCGGAAGTAACATGCTGCGTTACTTCTGGGTCGCCGTGGAGCACAACTGAAAATGCTCAGCCGGAAACTACTTCAACCCAAGGTATGACTGTACAGTGGTACCTCGGTTTTCGAACATAATCCGTTCCGGAAGTCCGTTTGAGTTCCGAAAACGTTTGAAAAATGAAAACCGAAAGTGGAAGCCTCAAAACGCAAGCCTCAATACGGAAAACTCAGAATGGAAGCCACGTTCCCTGTTCGAGATCTGAGGTGCGTTCGAAAACCGAGGCATTTACACCTGAGTTTTCAGAGTTCAGGTTCTGAAACGTTCGACTTCAAAGGTGTTCGATAACCGAGGTACCACTGTATGTACATCTAAATATGCAAGCTCTCCCTCCTGAAAACTAAGCACACTAAAGGACCACTACCGAATTAAAAATCTTCTCAAATATTACTGGTTGAAAATATAAAAATGGGGTTGTCTTCAAAGAAGGTTGCAGGTTTGATCCCCATGTGGGACAACTGAATCTCCCTGCCCTTCAGCGGGTTGGGATAAGATGATCCTCAGGGTCCTTTCCACCTCTACGATTCTATGATTCAAACCATGCTTACAGAGGGGGTGGCAGCCCTTAAAAATCACTCCTGAGGCTCAGAAGGAATTTCCTAAAAAGGCTGTTTCATGCTAAACTGAAGCAGGGGGAATCACTAACCTCAACACACTACAGATCCAACTAAGTGAATGTACATAATCAGAACATTAATTCTTTAGGATCCTATGCACAGAGATCCTATGTTACCTTCATTAAGTTACCGACATCTTTCAAACTAATGTTATTATTGTGTTATAGATCAGTTTTCACTTAGGGAAAGTCAAGTCCATGAGAAAGCCTTCACCCACCACAACTATTCATTTCTGCACAGCAGTTCCGACCCCCACCCCACCCCCAAAACCGAATCCTCAGGCTGAATTCCTGAGTCTCAGACTTGCCTTGCCCTCCCAGTGCAAAATAATCATGATGATATAAAAAGCTCAGAAAAAGGCAAATTGTTTTGAATATTTTATTTAAAAACAGCTTATAAATCACCCCCTGAATCTAAAGAGACAGCAACATTCTGAGATTAATTAAAGCAGTATAGAATGAAATCTTATCTGACTCTGGTGTCAGCATACGTCCTAGGTGTTTTATCTTCTTAAAATTCCATTACATGTTTTGCTTTCATTGTGATATGCGATAATACCAAATTCCAAGCAAGCAGAATAGTAGCCCAGGGGCGTAGCAGAAATGAACGAACACCAGACACTAAATTCTGTATCTAACCAACCCCTACGCAACAGCCCCAGGATTAGGCTGCTCTGCTGAGCAGTATAGTTACTTCTGAAAGCAGTAACCCTACATCTCTTTCTAAAGGTAAAGGTACCCCTGACCATTAGGTTCAGTCGCGGACGACTCTGGGGTAGCGGCGCTCATCTGACTCTGTAGGCCGAGGGAGCCAGCGTTTGTCCACAGACAGCTTTATTGGCCGAGGGAGCCGGCGTACAACTTCCGGGTCATGTGGCCAGCACACAGAAATGCCGTTTACCTTCCCGCCAGAGCGGTACCTATTTATCTACCTGCACTTTGACATGCTTTTGAACTGCTAGGTTGGCAGGAGCAGGGACCAAGCAATGGGAGCTCACCCCGTCGCGGGGATTCAAACCGCCGACCTTCTGATCGGCAAGTCCTAGGTTCTGTGGTTTAACCCACAGCGCCACCCGCGTCCCGTGTCCTGAGGTAAAACCCTTCAAGTGCTTTGCCAAAAATATTAGACATTACCAGAATAGAGATGATATGGCAATAGGGGACTGCTGTTTTCAGTGGCAGCCATGAGGCTCATATAACATTGGGTTAGGCCCTTACACATAACCTCCTGCAGCCCTATGCACTAAAAGTGGGGGGCAATGAAAAGGACTAGCTTAGCTTGTACCAACGCATACACGGGGGGTAGGAACCTCTGGCCTGTGGGCCAATACTGGCTTGCCAAGGGGTCCCTGTTGGCCAATGAGGCCATCTTCTCCAAACAATGTCCACCTGCCCATCAACTGACATCACTTGCGACGTCAGCCAATAGCAGTTGGTAGGGTTAAGCCCAATCTTGACTGTTTGCCTATTCTCAGCAGGGAGCAAAGGCACACAACCATATCTGCAGGATTTAAGGTGATGAGCAGGGAGCTAAATCTTCTTTAGTTTGGCAGGACTTCATGCAAACCCCTTCATGATTCAGGAAACATTTTGCATGAAATCCCCTGCTAAAATGAAGGGGGTGACACTGCCTTTAAGAAGGACCTTGCAAACTGCATTGAAGTCCATGGCCTTCAAAACATTTTGTACCTGATGCTGCTTCGACGCCAGGTTGTTTGACAGGTGGGCAGCCCAGATCCACTGTCATAAATTTTACCCACAAGACCAATCTGGGCCACGGAGCCTAAAAGGTTAGCCACCCCTGACATACATGAACGGTTCAAAAAGAAGCTGTAAAGATTTAATGGGAGCACATAGCCAGCACCGTACATTTCACTGGTGAGAGACGTTTTGTCAGCTATAAGGAACTTAAAAAGCAGCTACTCCTTAGTGCATACACAGATGAAGGGAGCCAATACTATGGTCAGCCATCCTAGTTCAATCTGCTCCCACAAGAAATCCTCCATGTAATGGACTGTGAAAGTGAACGTTATGAAGATGAAATATTGACATAGCTTTAAAGGAATTTGGATTTCTATAGATTCTTCCTGGGATAGAAGGGTAAATGCTGGCCAGATTGTGGATGGCATACATCTCTAAGTTCCCTGATCCTTCCAAGCATTTCTGGAATCCATATTTACTCACATCAACATGGGAGGAGAGGATTTCTTGTTCCTGATTTTAACCAATCAAAACAAGTGGCTTAGCATCTGCATTTTTATTCCTAAGGCCTATCAGGTGATACAATCATTTTATCTTCTCCTCAGCTAAGCAGGCTTGTTAAAATGTTTGTTTCTTCCCAGTATCTGTCATTTCGGAGCAGCTTTGTTACTCCCACAAAAAAAGACTGCAGAAAAAGCACAGCGAAAAATAGTTTACGCTTTGAGACCAAAGAGAAATGAGGTTTAAATATGAAAGACAATGACATACTAAGAAATTAAAAGGCAAAACGAGTTCCACAAACAGCTGGAGCAACAACGTACTGACAATTTACTGTGAATAGATCACAGCTCTGTTACTGAGTGGGGGAAGGGAAGAGAGAAACGAAAAGGTGGAAGCAGCATTCGTTTTGATGTAAAGGATGAAAAAAGTCATTAAAATATTTATATAACCTGAACACTGTGGAGTGGAACTCACCACCCAGAGAGCAACCTATGCACTACTGAAAGCTCTTATCTGCAGTATCTATCATTTTCAATTCACTGCCTAATTGGAACACAATCTCCTTGCTTGTCTAAATTTAGGAACAACTTTCACAATACTTTTTTTTGGAGGGGAGGGGGCAAAACGAATTCGCACTAAACACCTACCTTGCGGCAGGCCTTTTCAGTATTACTGGAAAATCACCTCCAGTTTTTATCTGCAATGTATTTGCCCAACCTATTTTAAACAAGTACGCAATTCCAATAATGTGGCATTTATACAGGGCCGTCACTGTACACAGATGTGAACCGTACAAAGTAAATATCAAAGATGCATAAAATGATACCAAGTGATATCAAGTTTCATTATTTACGTGGACATTTTGCACATGCAAATAGCAGCACAAGGCCATGGTGGTTCAAAACCCAAGTTAAATAAAGCACGTTGGAATGGGGAACTTTAATTAATCCACTGGTAAATACAAATACAAGGGCCCGATTTTTTATTTTTAAAAAGTATGTGAAGAGCCTACCTTATTAATCAATTTTCATGCATACTTAAACACTGGTCAAAAAGAAGCACCATTTCTCTGTGTTGGAGGTACATGTTTTAACAGTGGCTGAGGTTTTACACGGAAAATATATATATCCAAAATTCAATTTTAAATTCCATTTTCAAGAAATAAAGAATTTGGGGGTGGGGGAACAGAGGCTGAGATGAAACCTCTTATCGGCACAGCAATTTATACTTTTATTCCCAAGGCAGGCAAGGGATTCATGATGAAGTGAAACAATCCTTAATCAACTTAATATTTTCTACATGACAAAGATCAATAAGTGGCAATCAAATTACATACCATTAGTTAGGGCTTCAAAATGGAATTTTTCTACAGGCAGGAATTTCACAAAGAGAGCCCTCATCATGAAGTGCACACATTTGACGGCATCTAAATGACAGGCATCAGGGAATCCTGAAGAGAGATCTGCTGTAGCAGAGTTCTTCAGATCTGACACTCGAGTGCTCGTATTACTCCGATCAGCACAGTAAATTAATGTAACAAGGCCTCAGGTTATTGAAAAGATTCCGTTTCAATTACTAACTTGGTTCTTTAGTCTCATCATTCAGGTCAGGTGATCCTCAAAGTTCAGCATAACTTTGGGACTAACACGCATATTACAGTTGCAAAGGCGATGGCACCAAAAAAAGCCAGCCCTCAGGTAAATTATCCTCACTCCAGCCAAAAGGCACCAACTTGCTAATCACATAAATCTCCATTATATGTATTTCTTAAATAATAATAATAATAATAATAAACCACCCACCATCTAAAAATAGATTTCAGGGTGGTATATAAAGAAATTTAAAGTTACAAAAACCATTAACCCACAAACCCACCAATGCAATAAAATTAAGCAAAATAAAACCACTCAAAACTCTGCTGTTGCTTGTGGTAGCATGCCACTAAAAATAGGTTTTGTATTCCCCCCATTCTATGTTGCTGTCTTGGTGTTTAAGTGCACTACACCAAAAAGAGCAAGCCTAAAACTTCAGTATGTGAAGTTTGGGGAAGTCAAGGGAAGAGCTAAGATTGCTAACAGCTTTCTCTCCCTCCCGCCATCTTCTCCCAATCATATACACACACATTTCCCCAATGAATAGCATAAAAATAGAAGGAAATTTTCTTATCTTTGCTGCAGAACGCAGCTGTTTTGCTCCATATGGCAAGGCGGACAGTCACACCTAAAGATAATCTCTGCGTTGCTCACTATTTGTTGTGAACCAAAATAATTGATCATTTGAATTTGTTCCTTTGTCAAAGGACAAATTCCAAGTTTCTATCTATCCCATCCTGAATTTGTGGGATTGCCAGATTTTATAAGTAATATTTGTTAAGTGACAAACTGGCACAATCTACTTGCACGTTAAAGAAGTCCAAATTGATTTTGGTGGATGATGGGAGAAAAAGGAAGGAGGCGCTAGATGGGGAAATGGAAGATAGAATCACATCTTAACAGTAGAAATGTAAAAATCTCCAGAAACATTTAAAGCTGTGGAGAAAAACTTGTTTTCTCATATTTGCCCACCACATTTCGTTGGGAGGGAGGACACACACAAAATGGGTACTGGGGGAGATATGTGCAATATTTACTTCCTTATCCAAATGAAACTTATTAGTTGCTCGAACAAAAGAAATGCATCACTTTTAACTTAATTAGATTATAACATTGTACCATTTGGCCTATTTAAAACCATAAATGACTTTGTTTCATACCAACAAACTTGTGAATATACCCAGTTGTGCTCCACTTCCTTGTACAAGTCACCCAAACGGTTGAATCTTTTCCTCTGAGGTTTTGCCACCCATAAGGAGAACTTTGCAGTTTCTGCCCAGCTTTCTTCTGACCTTTTTATTACCGAGCAAGGCAGGGCAATAACCAGATTGACTCCCAATGTGTAGGAGGGTGATTAGGAGACATGAAAAAGGTCAACCAGGAAGAGGTAGGTCAACTGGAAAGCCGAAGCAGGCTATTTGCTTCCAGCATCTCCAAACTAGATCAAAAGTCACTAGAAAAAGGCAAGAGGCACTTCATGTGCAATGACGGCATTTTATACTCCCGTCAGGAAGAGGGCAGAACTCTTTAGGTACATACAGAAATGCATTTTTAACTAGTTAGCTGTATGCCAGGATTGTGATTCTCTAATGCCATGGAGTATTTTATGTTTTAAAAAGTGTTTAAAAACATTGCAATCATTCTAAAAATATCTATTTCAGAAGGGTTTTTAAGTGTTCTCCCAAACTTCCAATTTTTCAAATAATTCTGAGAAGAAACACAAATGAGTAAGGACCATTTCCCTCCTTGAATGTTCCCAGAGTTTATTTCCCAGGATTTCATATCTCTACTCAACAGATGTGCAATGAGTTTGGTTTTTGTTTTTAAAAAGCAAATTGGCTAAACAGTCAACTTTCAATGGCTAAAGTATCTGTCCCTTACTGCTTGCGATACAGTTCGAGAATGGAGTTTTGTCCTTCGCTTAATTAAAAGTAACACATTTTAGAGGCCTATACACACTTTAAGCAGGATAACATTTCCCCACAGCTGAAGACTTTGGTTATTGACTTCTGCTGTTTATCCTTGGACATTTGCCAGGAAAATGTTTTGACTGTAGTTAAGAGAAATGATACATTGCTACATTTCAACAACAGCAGCATAGAGGAATGTGGCTTTTGGTGTATTATTAAACTCGTCGCTGTTAGCTATACGTGAAAATGTATTGCTTCACAAAATACCCACTCTTGTAATTTGGCCATGTCACACACCGGCGATTTATCTCAACAGGATACATTCTAGAGGTCTAAACACAATATTGCAGCGGTTCTCAACCTGTGGGTCCCCAGATGTTGTTGGACTACAACTCCCATCATACCTGAGCTCTGGCCTTGCTAGCTAGGGGTGATGGGAGTTGTAGTTCAACAACATCTGGGGACCCACAGGTTGAGAAAGGCTGCAATATTAGAACTGGGGCGGCGGCGGGAATAGACATGCCACTAGAACTTAAATCCCCTTTGTCATAAGCTAGTTTAGTCAACTACTAACTTTTCATAGAATTGTTCATGGCATGAGAGAAGGAGCAGAGCCGTAAGGTCTGAAGAGCCAGCAAAGGTCCAGGGCAGACCAACGGCCTTGTATACTTTCTGTCACCTCCTCCTGTCTCTGAGCCACTGCTGAGTCACTGTCTGAGAGCCAACAGGGCAAATCTAGGCTTGCCTTTAGGTCCACTGTGACCTTTGCTCTTGATGCCCAAAGGCAAAGGGAGAGAATCAGAGGATCTAAGCAGGGCTCAAAATTATTGTGGGAGCCAGGTAACAGGTCCTCCAGCAAATATACCTTGGAAGTCGAACGGAATCCGTTCCAGAACTCCGCTCGACTTCCAAAACGTTCAGAAACCAAAGTGTGGCTTCTGATTGGCTGCAGGAAGCTCTTGCAGCCCATCCGAAGCCCCATCAGACGTTTGGCTTCCAAAAATAGTTCTCAAACCGGAACAGTCACTTCCGGGTTTGCGGCATTCGGGAGCCAAAACGTTCGAGAACTAAGCTGTTCGGAAAGCAAGGTACGACTGCAGTTGAAGGTTGCGACATGAATCTAAAATCTAGGGGAACCAGAGATAAAAAACCTCACTGTGTGACGGGTCAGCAACTCATTGCATGTATGTGCACATGGCAATAAAGACTGCCTGCCTTTTATCACAATCTTTCACATTTTACATTAGCACTTATACAGCATATCTAACAGTACATTCATACCTCTTGTTTTGTTTAATTCAGGTTACAGTGGTACCTCAGGTTAAGTACTTAATTCGTTCCGGAGGTCCGTTTTTAACCTGAAACGGTTCTTAACCTGAAGCACCACTTTAGCTAATGGGGCCTCCTCTGCTGCCACACCACCGGAGCACAATTTCTGTTCTCGACCTGAAGCAAAGTTCTTAACCTGCGGTATTATTTCTGGGTTAGCAGAGTCTGTAACTTGAAGCGTATGTAACCCAAGGTACCACTGTACATTGTTCTATGCATATATTACCCTCTTTCTCCTTCCCTTAAAATGGGATGACAATGGTAGTGGCAAAACAACCACTGATGGGGCTAACTCAACCTTCAAGACAATGTACACCTTCAAGCAGCTTTATGAAGGCTGTGTTCAGATGGTACTTTTTATTAACCAAAGCTCTGCCATTCATTCATTCATTCATTCATTTGAAGGATCATTCTTCTATTAAAGAACTAGTCCAAGCACAAATCACAGCACCCCACAGGATTTCCTGGGAGCTGTTTGCAGGTACTTGGACTTGTCCTGCCTAGTCTTGTCTTAAAGGGCTGTGCAAAAAAGCACCTACAAAGAGAAGTAAGCCGCCAAACAGCAGTAAGATTAAGCTATCTGCCAGGAACACATTGTAACTTGG
This sequence comes from Podarcis vaucheri, assembly GCF_965113315.1. Lineage (NCBI taxonomy): Eukaryota > Metazoa > Chordata > Lepidosauria > Squamata > Lacertidae > Podarcis > Podarcis vaucheri. Next base: position 79,939,701 of record NC_138762.1, on the reverse strand, counting down.
GAAGGTGAAAATCCAAGTTGCACTTCCGTATAAAAATAAAGGCAGTTCCTAAAATAGGTGTGCTTTGGGAAATAGTTGCAGCAACAGTGCAGATCTGAGGAGAAAATAATAGAAAGGATAAATTGCAGCTTTTAAGCAGAAAACAAAAACAAAACATAAGCAAGCAAAAATAAATGATGAAGGCAATGCAGAAAAACGTCTGCTTAGAAATTATTTCTACATTTCTCCCTAGGTAAGTGGTTCCCAATCTTTATGAGTACAAAGACCCCTTTCTCACCTCAAAAATGTTTTGTGAACCCCCACATGCTAAATGTTGCAATTTCAGACTCTGTTGAGAAAATACATAACAACAATAAATATGCAAGGATCTGTGTCACTGAAAAAGCTCTGTCTGTCTCTCAGTCTAGATTTTAAGGAAGCAGAGGAAATGTAAATAAAATAAAATAAAGGTGTTTCTCAGGAAGGTTATAAGCACTATCGGCAGTAGGATCCCCCAGAAATAAAAATTCCTGATATTTAAAATTGTACTTTAAATATTCAGGCTTAAAGTAGAGTTCAGTGTAACTCCCCAGTTCAGTGAACGTTGGTATATTTGGCTCTAATGAAAGTTAATTCTTCTAACTTACCCTAATAATTCTGTTGCAATAAAGACTGCCTTATTTTGAGCCGCTTTTTCTCAAAACCCCAACCCATCAGACGGGTCTTCCACACTAAACCCAATCTTCTCTGTGACATATGGACAATTATTCATCTTGAATAATTCTTCTCTCTGCTCAACATTTTATAAGGAGCAAAGCTTTTTAGAAGGCTTCTATCTGATTCACACACGTATCATCACTAGGAATTTGCATTAGTGCTAACGACAGTTTATACTTAAAATAAAATAAAAATACACTGGTTGGTCTAACTAAGGGATCATTTGAAGTATGTCTATGAATGCTATATTAGTAGCACCTGAGTCCACTTGCTTTTATTGTGCTTCTATAGAGGAATATTGTACCTGTATTAGTCCATAGCAGCAACTCCCATTTTAAAAAGCATGGAAGTCCCCTTCAGCTGACATATACCCCCATCATCAAACTTTTCTATTTTTCTCTAATTTTGTAGATAGTTCACTGAACAACCTATCATTCCATCAGCATATCAGGCTCATTGGATAAAACATTGGGTTGGCTTTGGACTAGGCTAGCCACCAATCACTCAAAGTGGGGCGTCCAATTTTAGCAATCCTCCCCTACCTACGAGAGCCCCTTACAATATCCCATACTGCTGCAACTTTCAGGAGGTGCAAGGAGCAGTGAAAATCAGGGACCCAGTCTTGCACAAGTGCAAGTGTTTTCCCACTAGCACAAAACAGCCATTGTGTACATTTGTGCACATTCTATTTTACCTTCTGATAAAAACAAGACTTGCTCAAGAAATCTCTCAAACATTCCCATTCATTTCAACTTTGGGGTTAAGATTTCCAAAGTGTATTTAAGATGGAGGCATTTGAACTGATTACAAAGCCAATAGACATGATTACACCCCCCCCCCATTTCCTCCAAACATAATAAGTGTAGGTGGTGAAGAGAACAAAATGTATTGCCATGCTCAGCTGTCAGGCTAGAACACAGTCTTCTCTAACTTCTAATTCTGGATCATTTCCTGGCTAACTATGAAGATGATTCTCTACTAATCAACTGCAAAGTATCAACTGTTAACAGTACCACAGATTAACTTGAGAGTTCATTGGATCTTTTAACTGGTAATTAGCATGTTAATGGTACTGAAAAGTACCTTATTTTACTTTTATTTGACATTCAGCCTATAGATTTATACCTGCTGATATAAATTTATTAACACTCTTTCAAATATATACAGAAGAACACTCTTGGGATCCTTGCTTAGCCATACTTAATAAGAGTAGACTTTCGGGCAGTAATTCATCAACAGACCAAAATACTCCTCAAAAGTTAATACAGTCGTACCTTGGAAGTTGAATGGAATCCATTCTTGAAGTCCGTTCAACTTCTGAAAAGGTTCAGAAACCAAAGTGGAACTTCTGATTGGCTGCAGGAAGCTCCTGCAACCAATCGGAAGCCCCGTTGGCTGTTTGGCTTCCAAACAAATGTTCAAAAAGCGGAACAGTCACTTCTGGGTTTCGATCGTTCGGTAGCCCATTTGTTCAGGAGCCAAGGCGTTTGAAATCCAAGGTACAACTGTACTGACATTAACCATAACAACCTACAAGTAAACGAATTAGTTAAAATTTCAGAACCACTTAGAACAGTATTTTATAGACCACCAGATACAGTACCTAAATACCACAAAAATGTACCACAAAGGAATTATTCAGCAAGGGGGGCAGGAAATATTGTTACTAACAGAATCAGACAAATTCTTAGTTAGCATATGCAAAGCTGCAAATTTATTCTAGCACGCCGTTTTATTCAGTTATGCATACGTTTTGCTTCCCTGATTGCTTCGAGCTTATGTTCGTTGATTGGCTGTTCCCATGCGTCATATTAAACTGTACATAATGTTTGATGTTCTGAGGATAAATGGGCGGAGGCAAGCGGGGAGAAGAAGAACCAGTGGTGCTGTCTTATTGTAAGAAAATAAAGGTCCCTGCAGAAAGGTGGGACAGAAATGTAATAAACTCATCACTGGAGAAACAGTACCCTTTGTTTCAACAATACTGAATGGAAAATGCATCCAAATGAATTGGGGACATTTTAGGATTACCGGGTCTTCTGCAAGAGGCAGCACCCATGCGTTTTGAAGAATTAAGCAAGGTTTGAGCTAACCGACCCAGTGCTCACTTTTCTTCTCTGCTCTCACTTGGAATGGGAAGAGGGTAGAGCGAAGTTATTCACTGAGAAAAACAGCAGGAGGTGGGCTGGAACCACATTCAGTCTACTTAGAGGCATCACCTTTGGGTAAAGACCAGAAAGTCTTGGTGAGTATGCATTATACAGTGGTACCTCGGTTCTCGAACATCTCTGTTGATGAATGTTTCGGAACCCAAACGCCAAAAACCCAGAAGTAAATGCTTCCGTTTTCGAACACGCCTCGGAATTCGAACGGCGTCAAATTGAATTTGCAGGCAGCCCTTTGCACTTCAGTTTTCGGACGTTTCGGAACTTGGTCTTCTGGAACGGATTATGTTCGAGAACCGAGGTATCACTGTATTACCTTTACAATTCAAATAAAAGTAGTGTTGTTAAACTGGGGGAGACTCCTTCACCGAACACGCCAATTTGAAGTATGCACTACTTTGTTTAAAGCACCTAAGCCTTGTGAGACATCTCTGTATAAATTTTGAGTAGGGCTTCAAAAAACTAAAAAATCTCATCATCTGAGCACCTGGAAATCTGTTTCTTCTGTGTTCAGTTTTGTCTTCTAAACCCTAGCTCCGACACATAAAATTTGTAGTATTTTCTAATCCTGATTTTAATGTTTTGCTCCAATTAGCTGTCTATTATTTTGATAAAAGTGGAAAATCCAATACTTTGTATCTTCTGTAAGACAGCAAGATTATTGCAATGCAACACGTAAAGCATAGACTGAATCAAAAGAAAAGTTATCTGTTTAGGTTTACTGTAAAACACTAGAGAATAATGCAGTGCATGACAAGATGATTAAATGTAATTAATTAAATCTGCAAGCGAATCTGGGTGAGTAGAATACACAAAATGGATGCTCATTCCTCGGTTCATGCCTACTAACTCTGAAAGTATTCTAAGGCTGCAGTCCAAGACGACACGTACCTGGGAGTAACCTGTATACGGTTGAGGTATTTCAATACAGACCATGGGTGCTGTAATCACTCAGATCAGGAGAGCTCAAGCGCTTGACTCCTATTTATCTAAATAGGGCCACATCAGGTTTACCTCTGGCTTGCTCAAACATGCATAAATTCTATCCAGGGCTTCTCAACAGTGCTATGCTGGCCTTTCAAACCCATTGTTGAAAGTATTTAAAACACTGTAGAAACTAAAGCAAACCACAACAAGTATGTTCAAAACTCATTTTGCTAGTTCAAGCAATAAATTCCTTAAATAGCATAAGCACTTACTGCAACAAGAAGCTTTGAGAAATACATTCCCACATGGAAGACTTTTGTACAGTTCCCCCTCTCCCCGCAACATAATTGCCTCCCTAAGAATGCAGGTTTTCTTTAACACGAAAACAATTTTGCCACATAATACCAAGCCTTTACCTTCATAGGAAAAATAAGTTTCTGTCACAATGGCCTGGTTCATGCAACACAACCAGCCAAACTATGGTTTATGCAGAAAGGCCAGCCAAACTATGGTTTATGCAACAAGGCCAGCCAAACTATGGTTTATGCAACAAGGCCAGCCAAACTATGGTTTACCAACTGAAGGTGCAGACTCCTCATACTGCTGAAATCCCATCCAACACTTCCTCCCTCAGGGGGATATAAACCAGAGTGCTGGATTAATGCCGCGTAATCCAGCTCTAAAGTTTGTTTCTCTCAAATCCAAAGGAGGTAACAAAAGTAAACCATGGTTTATTCCAGGCTTATTCTCATGGTTTGCAGAGAAACAAACCCAAAGTGCTGGTTTTCACACAATAAGGAACATCCTGGATTGTCTGTTCCTACTGTGGCAAAGGGAGAGGGGTCCCGTGTGATTTGAGCAGTGTGCACAAGCAAGCTTACTCATTCCTGGAATGCCATAGTTTAACTGTGGCTTACTGTTATGCGCAAACCAGGCCATAATCTGCTCATTGGAAAAATCGCAGTCTTTAGGCAAAGAAATCTAAGCACATACACAATCACCCTTAACAGCATGTATTTTGTTTTGAGAACATAGGTTGAGAGTCCTCTGTGGACATCAGTTTCCTAGAATCCTGCCCCCCCCCCCGATTTCCAGAAAAGCATTATAGCAAACTGCTCAAGTGAAGATGCAAACTGTTTAGAAATTAACTACACAGTAGAAAAAATGTCATGTGAGGCACCTCCTTAAGATTCAAAAGTTTCAGCTCTAGCTACGTCAGTAGCATAGTTTTAGACCAGAATGCGTTCTTGCTTTATTTCCATTCATTTTTAATTATTTATATTTCTGTTAATTTTGTATTCATTTCTTGTTTTACAGAACATTTTCCCCATCCCATCCATCACCTATTTACTAGCATTTTTCAATACTATTCATTATTCTTAGCAGTAATTTCCATAATTCTTGGCGCTATTCTCCACCGCCAAGCTTCAAACCATTATTTACCAGTTCCAAATTGTTGTCCGATTATCCTTAAAACTTATCTCCTTTTCAATCTTCTGCTCATGAAGATGCTCACCAGCCCATACCACATTAAAACCATCAAATAGTACTATTACTACAATTCATTGCCCTTTAATAACAATCAATACCAAAGAGTGTCTTAAGTGCTAGATGGAGAGCAGGTACTATGGTACCTGCTCAAATGGCTTATAATGAATTCCATATTGTTTTGAGTAAAGTAGCTATTATTTTACAGTCACCCGTCCTAAATATAATTTACTTGTAAGTCCTACTGATTTCAAGTAAGAGTGCATGGGGTTGCACTTGTAATATAAAAAAGGTATACTGCTGGAAGAAATGATTTCCCTTCTACAAAAACCTGCGCTAGATTGTTAGCTTAATAAATCATTGAGCAAAAGTAGCCTAGGACAATGTCTTGCAAAGCATTACCTAATGTTCGGTAACCAACTAGAGGCTATATATAAAAAACAGCATTTCAACGGATCATTGAGAACTAATGAATTTAAGTGAGTTAACAGAAACAAATTTGGAAAAGAAACCATGCTTCAAAACAACGTAATGAAGCAACTTTTAATAGTTGTTTTCAAGTCAGTTGATGAATCCCGATATACAGGCCGTAACTTTTTATTTTTTAAAAAATGCATTCGTTCCACGCAACAGAAAATATAAATTACAACCAACATCATATACCAATATACATCTGAAGTTCATATATAGCTACAAGGTGTGAAAGAAGTCCCTCAAAATCAATGTAGTTATTCCAGAGTACACAATCTGGTTACCTGCTGGTGAGTGCCTTAGCTCCTAATCCTATACATTTGCACTTGTTATAGGAAGCCTGTGAAATGGGTTTTCATGAAGTGTTACACCGCTGCAGCCATATGCCCCTTCCTAGTGAAGTACAGTGGTACCTCGGGATGCGAACGGGATCTATTCCAGAGCCCCATTCGCATCCTGAATAGAACATAAGACACGACTGCGCGTCTGCACGGGTAACGTTTTGCTGCTTCCGCGCATGCACGTGATGTCATTTTGAGTGTCTGTGCATGCGTGAGCAGTGAAACCCGGAAGTAACGCGCTCCGTTTCTTCTGGGCTGCCACGGAGCGCAACCCAAAAGCGCTCAACCTGAAGCACATTCAACCCGAGGTATGACTGTATTCCAAATATCACACCAAATTCCTTTAAAAGTGTTTTTTAGTTAGAACATATCCCTAAAAACTCAAACAAAACACCCAAGTGAACTGATCTATGCTTTATAAAAGCTACATTAAACAGGCTCAAAATAATACATGTCACTGAACATATGCCCTTATTTACTAAACTAGCGAAATCGTATCTGATGAGAGCAAAGAGAGGAGAGTTCCTTTCCTCCAAAATCCACAATGACCATTGGATGACATCCTCACTCATCACACCACACCCACTCCTAAAGCAGAACAGCTGTCCTTGACCTCACTTCCAACAATAATGTTCTGCACAGTTCTTAATAAATGTTCATTACGGCACGCAGGATGTGTAGGAGAAGGGCCAGGTAAGTTACCTGCTACGAGGCACATATTTTTAGGACTGCTTGGCACAACCCAGTCCTCAAAATGTAGGCCCTTTGCTTTCGTATAAAAGAACAGCCCCCATTCTCCAATATGGAAGTAAGTAAGGAGACACTATCGGCACAGTGGCAAGCCCCCTTCTCTGGCTCTGGTTACTCCTGCTATAGGGAGGTATTAAACCAGTTCTGGATAGGGCAGTGAAGAACCAAATATTGGGGGGGGGGAGAGGGAGAGAGAGAGAGAGAGTCCTGAAAACATAAAGCAGTGGCCAGATGTGCCTTTTACCAGTGCAGGCTTGTACACCAACCCTATCTCAGTTACCCATGAATCAGGCATGGGTAGGCATCCAGATGCTAGATGCCATCTGAACGTGTGACACTTGTGTTTGCCGCCTCTCTAATAAGCAATGCAACTGATGCAAACTGTCTTCAGCTCAAAGGCCTGACCAACCCTCCAAACAGCCATACGCCAGGGGTGATCATGGCCAAAATGGCCAGCAAAACATGCACCTTCCATACCACACATGCAAGTACACTCATAAGAGGTTTAAACATCTCAGCCTAGCACTGTAATGGGATGGTCTCCTGATGGAGAAGACAGGAGTTGGGAGACTTTGTGGACATCATAGAGACCACAGGTTTACTGCTATGTTTCCAGGCCCAACGTGCCCATATGAACCTTTAAATCAATTTGGAAATAGGTTAGCTTGCACATACACCAATATCAAAAGTCTTGCTGATGTAAAGATTGGCATGCATAAGAGACAGGGCCTTTTCAGTGATGGCTCCAGAGTTATGGGGCTCCTTTCTGGTTATGCCTGGCTCCTTTTAAGTACAGGCCTTTAAGTGGGGCTTGCAAACGGATTTTCACTGCTGCCTTCTCACAAGTGTGCAAATGATGTGCATGCCTCGGAAAACAATTTTCTCATAAAAATTGTACCCTATTTGATGTGTCTCAATTTATCTTGTACCTTTTTATATATGATGCTTTGGGTGTAAAAAGTGATTTATAAAGACTCTGAATGAATGCATTAAAATAATCAATAGCAAATCACACTTATCTGCTTACATAATTTATCTTCTGAACATACCACCATAAAGTAAATGAAATTTACAGCGTCAGAATTTTTTTAAAAACCCAGGATTCCAGAGTTCTATTGCTAATAGTAAAAACCATCAAGGCTGATTTAGATACCAACTCTTTACCCTTAAGTTCCCTACAGAGCATCAAAGCTATTTTCACATAAGTGAAGGTAAACAGAGTCGGCTATTTATGTGAAGATGACTAAGCAGTGTGCACTCTTTTATGCTTTATTATTTACACACATATTAACTGCTCAATATCCAGTTAGATAATGATCATTTAAGTCACGTGAATATATCCCAAGGTCCCCTGTTTTCTAGAGAAGTAATAAATCATCTTCTCTATGTTGGACAGAGGCACTGTGGGGAAAACCAAAGCAGAACTATTCCAGTAATGTCCATATTAAGGAGTACAGTATGGTTATAATTTCTTCCAAGCAAATTCTGCAGTCTTCCTCACTTTAATTCCTTGTGTAGCAAATCCAAAACACTTTCGATATGATTTCAAGAACTCCAACTTGAGCGAAGGGCCATTTATGAAACACCTTTGAGGTGCTTCAACGTTAGGGAAAGTAGCTGTTAAAATATTATGAACCCTCCTGAAAGCTAAAATCTGAATATTCAGCTCTGCCCATCCCCGATACATACCCGCAGACAAAACCTAGACTGAGCCAAACTCCCAACAATGCAAACTGATGCATTCACCTCTCAATCCATGTTTTGAGAGGGTGCTATTGCCCAAGACTGGCATACACCTAAATATGTGAATGTAGCAAACATGTATATCATACAGGTGTACTTGTCAGGGATTGGCTGCAGCTTCCTGCAGAGTCTACCTGAGCTTGCCTCTGCACAAAAATCTGAAATGGCGCCAAGTAAAAGCTAACAAAGAATACAGATTTCAGTGTTTTAAGATGATCCATCAACTGTAACATGGAAGAAGAAAGTAGTAAGCATTACACCCAAAACACCTCAGCTGAATCTACCCTATGCACAATTATAGGCCTTACTGCAAGTGGATAAGCTTCAGGACTGACTATAAACGCACTAAGTGACTATCTACATACAATAATAAAAGTAGCAGTAGTACTTAGCAAAAGGCAGGGGTGTCTTAATTGTGGTGCTTAAATAAAGCAGGTGGGGCTAACCTGAAGCCCTCCAGATGTTGCTGAACTAAACTCCTATCAACCCCACCCAGCGTGACCAATAATAATAAAAAATGATGGGTGTCATAGTTTAGCGACATCTGCAGGGTCACAGGTTAGTCACTTAGATGTGAAGCTTTAGAATGCTCTGTTGCAACCACCCTATATTGTTCTTCATATACGGGGAGTAACATAATGCTCTTGAGACATCCATCCACTTTATGCTTAAAAGCTTCCTGATACAAAAAAATAGTAATCAACTAGTATAAGCCACTGCTTCTCTCTCTTTATTTAAAAAACAGCTCCCTCGCGCCCCCCCCTTCAGCACTTCTCTAAAGCCACCACTCTTGCCATATATTTAATCCCTCTGTCCCGCTCCCTCACTTCTTCCAGTCCACAAAGGAGTAAAAAAAGAAAAAAGCTAGATCTGGTACCTCGCCCCCCCTTTTTTGCAAACAGCAAATGATCTCCTATGTGTGGGGAGTAAACTCCCACCTCTACTTCCAGCCTGATCGTCCCTCCCCCCCCCGCAAAAAAACCCCACACACCTAGATTCCGGCCCCCCCCCATCTCCCCGCCCCACGTAGTGCTTTGCAACACCCAGCACTTCTCCGTCTGGACCACCCCGCCTCTTCTTTCCTCCTCCTCTCTGCCCCCCCCCCGCCTGAAAACAAAACAAAACAAAACCCGAAACCTAGTCCCTTCTTTCTTTCGAGATGCCTAAGCTTGCCGCCCCCATGGGTGGAAATAAAACCCTTATTCCCAAACGCACCCTTTTCCATTTCTCCCCCGGATTCCACAATAGCCGTCCATAGTTCCGAGGGCGGGGTAGGCGAAGGCAGCTGCTTCCCCACCCCCCACCCCCCCGAAAAGTCCCTCCCTTTCCGTCACGACCCCTTGATTTATGTGATCTATAAATCAGAGGGGGGGTTTAAAAATGTTGAATCCTTTTTTTAACCCCCCCCCCGCCTCTCTCTCTCTCCCTTCCCCCCCCCCCGCCGTCGCAAAACCCGGCGCTGGAGAGAGACCGAAGGGAGAAGGAGAAGGGCGGAGGCAGCCCGTCCATAAGCAGACTGCCTTCTCTCCGTGCGCCCTCCCCGCATCCCCAACGGGGCGCGCCTGCTAGGCCCCGCGGCCACGGGACGGGCGCGGAGAGGGGGTCCCGGAGGGGGCTTCAACCCCTCGAGCCCGCCCCCCTCAACTCCTCCAAGTTGATGGCGGCTGGCGATATTCTTGCTCGCTCGCTCTCGCCTTACCTGGCTTGGCGGGAGGAAGGGGAGACCCGCCGGTGGTCCGCTCCTCCGGGCGCGTCGGGGCTCCCCGGGCCAGGCGCGCGGGCGGGGGATCAGTAATGGCAGGAGGCGGCGGAAAGGAGCAGGCTGCTCTCCCCGGCGGGCTCCGCTCTTTGTCTCGGCGGCGGCGGCGGCTCCTCTTTCTCTCCCCGCTTGGACCCCGTGCGCGGCTTGCTCGGCTTCTCCTCCTCCTTCGCCCAGCGGGCCGGGCGCTCGCGGGCCGCCGGCGTCTCCGCGCTCCCCTCCCGGGCTCCTCTCCGCCTTCCTCCCGCGGCTCGACGTGTCCAAGGCCCCAGCGCTCCTGCCGCCGCTCAGCCCAGCAGCAGCAGCAGCGGGCCCCTCCCCCTCTGCCCAGGCAGGCAGCTCCCTCCCTCCTCTCCCTCTTTTCCTTTTCCTCCTCCTTCCTCCCCTGGCCGCCCCTTCCCTTCCTGCCGCCGCCGGGATCGCGTAGGGCGGGGAGGAGGAGAGCAGCCCTCCTCTCCCCTGCTTTTCCTTTTCCGTCTCCTGGGAGGATCTCCTTCTCTTCCTGCTGCTGCTGCTGCAACAAACCCCCCTCCCTCTTTTCTTTTTTAATTCCTGCTCTTCCTCCCCACCCTGAGCAGGGGGGGGGGGAACACACACGATTTTTTATTTTTGGAGCAGCCGGTGCAAGAACCGCAGCCTCTCTCTCTCTCTCTCTCTCTCTTCACACCTACGCGCCGCTCTAATTTGGGGAGGGACTTTTTTTTCTTTCTTGCTCTCGGTCTGCAGCAGCTTCGCGCACTCTTTCGCTTTGATTATGATGATGATAATAATAATAATAGGAATAAACCCCCGAGATTCAAACTCTTTATTTCTCTCTCCGGGACTTCTGGAGGAGGGAGAGGGGGAGAGAGCACGTGGAGGGGCGCAATGGGCGCAAAAGCGCACTGGGACCGCATAGAAAAGTAGCCCGGTCCTTGCGCGGGAGCCCCCAAACCCTGTGGAAATATTAGGGAGGTGGGGGTCACCTAACTCCGCCAGATCTGGCTGGGGGGGGGACACTTTTCAGCCATCGACTTATATACCCGTGTGCCTGTATTTTAATTTTTGCGCCCTCCCCCGTTGGAGAAGGTTGCCCCTCGATTTATTTGTTTCTTAAAAAGCCCGGAGCGGCTTGTAAATCTGGGCTTCCCTGCCAATCCTGTCCCGATTCCAGCCTGCGAACTTTCTGGGTTAGCTATCAATCCAGGGAAGAGAATCGAAACCGTTAACACAGGACTCGCGACGCGCGTAAATGGAGAGCTGGGATCCGCGCCCACGGTTTGCTGCGTGATTCTCGCCCTCTCTATTTTAAGGTGGGGGTGGAAAACAAAAACAGCACCGTGGAGGAAAGTGCTTCTGATGCTGCTTGTTTTTCCTAGGCGGGGGGGGGGAGGGAGGGCATAGATCCAGAAAGGAACGGGAGCCGGTTTCGAAGACGTCGGGTTTCCTGCGGGCGCGACGCTGCACTTGCACCGCCAACTCAAAAATGGAAAGGAAACCGGCCAATGTTACCATTCCCAGAAGAAGGGAACTTTCGGGCGCAGCGTCACAGCCTCCGAAGAGGCTGATTGGGCAAGGTCGTGATGTCACTCTGGAAGCACCGCCTTCACTCCGGAGGGCAGGAAAACTACCTGTGTCAAAGATAACAGATGTCTAAAGAGTGCAAAACAGTTGCAGCGCCAATACCGGGCTGAATTGTTAATATTAGAAAATCCACAAATGTTATGCGTTTCGTTGGTTCAGTGCCTTTTTATTACCCGGTGGGATTAATTATGTCTTCATTTGATAGAATTAATCTTTTAGGGCTGTCTGGCAAAGGTGGCTAACAAATAATAAAACAGGTTAAATAAAATAGGCAAATATTATCTGCATTGTAGACATCAGCAATAAACACTAAAAGCAGCGGTAAACACCGAGAACAGAGTGGAACAGCACAAGCCTTTGCTTGTTTACTCATGAGTAAATCCAACTTCGTCCTATGCCCTTTTAAAATGTGTGTGTTTTGGGGGGGTTATTGTTTTTATTTGGATTATATGTTTTGTGGTTTTATATTTTGATTTTGGTCCATGAACTGCCCTGAGACCTCCAGGTATAGGGCAGAATATAAATTCAAATAATAATAATAATAAATAACATAAAACATAATAATATAACATAACTTTGTTCAGTGTGGTTTAATTCCAGGTAAGTGAGCATAGTATTGCAACCTAAAGCAGGGAAATAAAACAGGCCAGCAAAATAAAATGAATCCATTATGGGGGTTGAACTACAACTGGCAAGGGAGCCACCCCATAGAAGGCAATGTCTCTGGTTGCTACCCACTTTGGTTCTCCAGCTGGCAGAACCTGCCGCAAGACCTCTGAACCAGATCATGGTGAGCAGGTAGGTTCATGTGGGGGAAAGGCACCATTACCTCGATCCCAAGCTATGTAGTTTTGTAGATTGACACTAGCACCATGAATAGCCTCCACTCACAAATTGGAAGCTGGTGGAAAACACATTTCTGTACTGGCAGTGTGTGTTCTGAGCAGTCAGGACCAGGAAAAAAGGTATTTCCTGCTCTATCTGCAGTTTTTGAATAGTTTTCCAGGGAAGCCCTATATGCAGGACATTGCAGCAATCAGTTCTCCAAGTTACCAAGGCATGAATGACTCTGGCAAGACCCCTCTGTCCACAGCTAGCAATCCAACATAACTTGGTTTTAAAAAATGCTTTGTACTAAGGTTGTAACTTGAGCATTCAAAGTACAAGCTGCAGACTTGATTCTTGGGGAAGTGGACCACCAACCAGATTAGCTTTTGCATCATCAAAACAAGGATTTTCAATATTTGGAATCTAAAATTGCATGGAGGTATAGAACGTAACTGGGGTGCCTATACTCTTGCATGGTCTACTTTCTTAACTAAATCTCCCAGTGTGTTCAGAGTTTTCAAACAAAAATGACATAGTCAAGCTCTCTTAAAGTTAAGGCATAGCTATGCTGTGTTAAGTGATTCTGAATATGAGTTTTTGCTCAAAACTTTAGCTGTTGCCTCACTGGTCAAACCAAGGTCTGCCATGTTCAGCAATAATCCCAGTCATCAGTAGGTATTAAGTGAGAGGTCAATGTGAAATTAGCTTGCGATCCGCTATGAATCTCAATTTTACTTTTGTTCTGGTACAGAGTCAGTGAGGAAATCTGATACACAGGACAAAGGTTAATTAGCAGACTCATTGCTCTCTCAGTACATAAGGTTCTCTCTCACATTTTCTTGAAATGCTATGTATGCTTACTTGAAAATACATCTTACTAAGTTTAATGAGGCCGATAGCCAGGTAAGTGAGTTGGGTAAAGCTACAACCTGTGTGCTGCACACTTATCTCAAAGTGAGCTCCTAGGGTTGAGATTTAAGATGACAATTCTATGCATACTTACTTGAGAATAACTCTTAGCAAATTCAGCTAGTTCTTTCCTAAAGACAGCCAAAAAGAACATTTCAATTGCTTAATTTAGATGAATATAGCACACCCGCCGTTCACGTTTGCACAAGCTATTCTTAGACTCTCTTAAATATAATTTTGAAACTGTGAATTGACTTTTCTTCCCTTCCCCCCTTCCATGTTGAAATATTTATGTTGCAAACAGTCACAGCCCATTTGTGCATGTTTACAAATTTAATAAATAAATAGTTCCACTGTGTTCACTGAGACTCTCAAGAAAGTGTGTTCACGGTTGTAGCCTTAGGGTGACACTGAGCACTTTTAATTCTCAGTGGCTGAATAATAATAATAATAATAATAATAATAATAATAATCACAGCTCAGTCCTGTGCAGAGCTGGGTGACCTAACTTTGCAAAGAATCAGACTGTAACTACCCCCCCCATGGAAATTAAAAAGATTTCAAAATGCTTTTGGCTGGCTCATACCCTTGAATTCATATGTATAATTCACCACTTTAATTAGTTACCACTGAGTCACTTGTGTATCCTTGGCAATGTGTTTCTAATTCAGCCTGAAAATAACATAGCTGCTCTTCTCACTTACTGCCATGACTATTGTCAGTGACATTTACTAAAAACAGGCTGAGAGAGGAATGATATCAGGACTTGGAAATGCTATCGCGTTCCTGTCCTCAAGGCAGCAAAATGATCAGAAGGTGCCTTTAACATCCTGCTGTAAATTGAGATGCACAAATTTAGATTCTGTTACAATAAATTCTTTTATTAATAGCACCTCATCTTCCTCACCAGTAACCTCAAGGAATGGGTGGGAAAACTAAATGTAAACGTGGATCTACGTAACTGAGGGCCCATTTACATGAAATCACTCCGCATGATAGCTGAGACAGTATGCAAGGAGTGATTTGTGGATAGTAGCTCTATGTGCATGTCTAGTTTTCACCATCGTAACACCCATGCTCCTGAGAGATTTTATTTTTTTAAATGAGGTAGAATGGTGAGCACTGCCAAATCCATGTGCACATGAATGCCTTGACATAGTATTATGGCTGGCTCCATAAGTGGAATTTGAAACATCCTTTCATGGATAGCCCAAGTTCAAAGTCTGCTGAAATTACTTGGAAATATTCATCATTGAATTTAGTGAGCCTTTCTCCTAAGAAAACATCATGCTGTGCATGGTCAGCCCTGATATATACCGTATTTTTTGCACCATAACACTCACTTTTTTCCTCCTAGAAAGTAAGGGGAAATGTCTGTGCGTGTTATGGAGGAAATGCCTAAGGGTGGCATGCCTACGGATTTTCCTCCTCTAAAAACTACGTGCGTGTTATGGTCGGGTGCATGTTATAAAGCGAAAAAAACGGTAATTGGTGAATTTAGGGTGCTGCAGCATCCTTTATCTTTTATTGTTTTATTCTTCTACCACTTCCAAAATTATCTCAAACAGGCCTTCTTTTCCCCTTGGGATGTTTAAACAAATATTTTATCATTCTATGGGTGATTTCCAGCATTAATCATGCTTGGGGTAAATCCACTGAAATCAAGTCCCTTTATTCCAACCTGTCAAATCTGAATATGACTAAAGTTTGACTGTCACCATGTGTTCATGAAGTTTCTTGGACCCCATGATCTACTTTGTTGCAGAAATATTAAATGCAGACTAAGAATGGTTTCGCAGAGTAATACACTGCACATAAATAACATTAAGAAGTTCTGAAATGGTTAATTATTTGAGCAAGTGTTAAGACTGAATCCTTTTGTCTATAGACTATCATAAAAATAAAAATGTCTAGGGTGGGTGGGAAACAGGCGCAGATGGCCAGATTGTGGTTTAGTTCACATAATCATTAAAACCTTCACAAACCATGGTTTATAGAGCCAGAAACGAGCATTAAGGCTGAGTGCACCTCCCTTGTTCCACCTATTCCAATTGCACACTGGTTGTATTAAGCTAGAGTTCCCTATTATGTCCAAACTGTGGCTCAATGTTGGATTCAAAAAAACATGAAAGGAAGCCAGAATGTAGTTATTTTGTGGGTTATTCATCAACATTAAGCCAGAGTCCCCCAGTTTAGAAACTGGGAGGGAAAGGGAAGTCAAAATTTCCCAGCTTAGAAATGGGGGATTTGGGCATGATACAAGCCAAGAGCTTCATGCCAAACCAGTGCATGACAGGGAGGGAAAAGGAGCGCATGACTGATGTTCATTGATTCAGCTTGGTCATCGCTTTAACTGAAAGAACTATGCAATAGCTCAAGCCAGCTTCCCTATCCAACAATGAAGTTAAGAATCACTTCCTCATTTAATCATGATTCTTATTCTTTCTTTGCCTTGTGGGTAAAGCTCATAATTAAACCACAGTTTCTTTTTAGAAGACCTTGATTTATAGAAGTTCCATGGAGCGGTGTTGATTTAAAAAATGGCATATGCTGTTTCTTCCGTGCCACTGATAAAAACGAAGGAGGTCACTGCTGGGCTGGGATTCAGCAGTAACTATGGAGTTGTGGGCTCTGGTTAACCAAAAGGAGTTTTCCTATGGTCCTGCAAATAAACAGCATTGTGAAGTTCCCATTTTTACTCCAGACTGAAGGCAACAATAACCGTAAACATTGCACAAGAACTAGCCGGTCCTGAAGTTGGTTTCGTTTTCCATCGTCTGCGAGGACTGATCTAAATGCATCTTCCTTTACAGAAAGCAAAAACTGATAACATAAATGATGATCGATTTCCCTGTGTGCGTGCCCTTTCAGGTGATAAGTGTGATATCTTAGCCTCGGTTGTCGAACGTAATCCATTCCGGAAGACCGTTCGACTTCCGAAACGTTCGACAACCAAGGCGTGGCTTCCGATAGGTTGCAAGCAGTGGCGTAGCATGGGGGTGCAGGGGGCCCCGGCCGCACCGGGCGCAACATCTGGGGGTTAGGGTTAGGGGGCGCAAATCCATGGGTTAGGGGGCGCAATTTACTTGCCTTGCCCCGGGTGCTGACAACCCACGCTACGCCACTGGTTGCAAGAGCTTCTTGCACTCAAGCGGAAGCCGCGTCGGACGTCGAGTTCTGAGGAACATTTGAAAACCAGAGCATTTACTTCCGGGCAGTGCTTCTTTTTCTAAAAAAAATGTTTAGGGGTACTCTCATATTTTCCTACTTCTATTGAAATACTGCCCCTCTGGAGCCAAACTTAGATTCACAAAATGTTTAGGGGTATGCGTACCCCTGCGTCTCCCCAGAAAAAAGCACTGCTTCTGGGTTTTCAGCGTTCGGGAACTGAAATGTTCTAAAACGGAGCCGTTCGAGAATCAAGGTTTGATTGTACAATAAAGCTTAGTCGTTTGCTCTATTTATGCAATCATTCAAGTTTCAGATTGATGCAAACGACTAAACTTTATTGTACAGTCAAACCTCGGTTCTCGAACGGCTCCGTTTTGGTGGTGCTGTGGGTTAAACCACAGAGCCTAGGACTTGCCAATCAGAAGGTCGATGGTTCGAATCCCCGCGACGGGGTGAGCTCCCGTTGCTCGGTCCCAGCTCCTGCCAACCTAGCAGTTCGAAAGCACGAAGTGCAAGTAGATAAATAGGTACCGCTCCGGTGGGAAGGTAAACGGCGTTTCTGTGTGCTGCTCTGGTTTGCCACATGAAGCGGCTTAAGTCATGCTGGCCACATGACCTGGAAGCTGTACGCTGGCTCCCTCAGCCAATAAAGATGAGCGTCGCAACCCCAGAGTCGGCCACAACTGGACCTAATGGTCAGGGGTCCCTTTACCTTTACCTTACTGTTCAGATTTGCTTAAATGTTTGCCACATCATCACACTGAGCCCTTTTTCAAGCCCTCGCCATAAGTGCCACGCATCACATGACTGTTCATCATGGCCACTATACTTTGCTCAGCAGCTGAAACTGGCTTGGAAATGCTTCATTCCCTGTCCCGTGTTAACGTGGGGCATTGAACTGATACCATGAACATCTCTAGAGTTCACCTGGGACCCTTCTCTGCTAGAGCATCTCAAATTAGCAGAAGTTGCTTGAAATTAGCATAAGTTGGCTCCCCCCAACTTCCAAGTACTCAAGCGTGATCAAAGGCTCAATAAGAGGTGGAGTCAATTACAACAGGTTCTCCTCCTCCTGTCATCTGGCTGTGTAGTACTACAGAGGAATCATCAGAATAAAAACCTGCTGTGGGCTCATCACAACAGATCTTGATGACGCCAAAATGTTAATGCTATTCTGCTGTTCTCCAGTTTTCCAAAGGGCAGGAAGTTCCAGGGGCAGTTTTCCCCCCAGCTCTTTTTCCTTGTGAGAATAAAGTCCTGAGGTTTTTAAGGTCGGTTTTGGTTTTTTTAATGACTGTTTAATTGCACCTACACACACTGCGCATGGGCCACAATGTCAGTCACACAGGTTAACAACTAACAACTTGTTACACTAGTGGAATCCAGTACAACGATTCCAGTGCCACATTTAGGGCAATACGGGTGGTTGCATTAGCTTCATTGGGAACTCTGCCTGAAATATCTGCTACATTAAAAGAAAACTTTGGTCTTTAGCAGATTGTCTATCATGACCCGAAGAGGGAAAAATCGAGGGACACATGTTGTCTGGCTCAAATCATGATGTCTTGCAGGTCTGTTTACTGCACAGACTTTTTTTTTTAAAAAAAATAACAATTAAGTAAACCGCTTATAACTAAAAGGGGGGGGGGAATGGCAATTCTGGCATTTCTCCTATATCATTTCTGAGACCAAAGCTGTTGTGCTGTGTTCTCTCTGTTGTCAACAGTCCGTGAATAACCTTGGTCACATATGCAGATGCAACGAGCAAGGCATCGGTACAATCAATGGCTGCTGTAATTAATTAGTCCTGGAATTAACTGGAAAACATAGTCTAAAGAAATAGCAGCACAGGGCTGAAATTGATATTGCCTCCTAATGCTATTGATTTCAATTTAAATGACTAATCTAATCTATGAAAAAGTAGAAATGTATCATACTAACAAGAGAATTATAGCAAGCTATTGGGTCAAATGGAAAGGCTTTCCAAAGGGCAACTTTGGCTGCAATTCTAACCCCGGTTACCTGGGAGCGGGCAGGGGGCAGCCCCAGACCTTGAATGGCTAAGCTAGCCAAGGGCCCCCACCAGGTACCAGCTGTGCTTTTGTTTGAGTTTATAACTTTATTCTAACAAGGCTCCCACACCAGGTCTCAGGCAGGCTATACACAGACAATCCTGGGAGTAAGCCCCACTGAACTCAACAGGACTTACTTCTGAGAAAAGATGGTTTGGGTTTCTCTGCAAGTGCTTATAATCTGGATGGAGGTCTATACTACAGTCCTATACTCACCTGGGAGTAAGTCTCACTGAGGATTACTCAATAGAACTTACTTCTGAGTAGACATATATAAGATTGGCCTGGAGGTGTATAAAAAAACATGAAAATATTCATTGCAGGTCCTATTAGCCTAAATCGTGTGTTTTTTAAAAAGAGAGATTTTGTTTGAAAACCTAGCCAATTAAAAATATTAATTATATAAATGTATCCCATTACTTTTGAAAGTGAATCCAATCTGGGAGAGCCTTACAAAGTTCACACAAAAGCGTAATGTTGCTTACTTTAACTCGTCTGTGGAAACAACTCAGAGGCTTTTAAGAAGAAAAAGGATAACATCAAGAAGATTGAAAGAGAGGACTGGTGAACACGAAAAGCAGCAGAAATATGAGATGACTGGACCCTTACTGAACTTGAAGCATGGGAACCCTCAACAAAAATATATAATTTGGCAAAATATTTGGACTTTATGATATGTATTGGTATAATTTGGAATAATTAATGTGATATGATTGGATTGTTAAATGGAAAACTTAATAAAAATTATTTTTAAAAAAGAAAGTGAATCCAATCTTTCATTGAGCAGTCACAGAAAACCATAGGCAAAGAAATAATCAGTTCTTGCAGAACATACTAAAAACATTGATATTTAACATGACCTCTCGGCCGCACTTCTCTCTTTCTTTGCAGATATATAGTTCCTGGAAGTCAGAAGCAGAACCCGGGGAAGACCAATTCCGCAAGCTCCCTGAAATGGCAATGTCTAGACAACCCGAGTTCTTCATGAATGGGAGCTTCTTGTGCACTGTAAGCAACCTTACACTTTTTGACGAGTACAAAATTGTCTGAGCCTTTCAGGGATGGCGAACCTGTGTTCCTACAGATGCTGTTGGACTACAAATCCTATCATCCCTGTCAATTGACTGTGTTGGCTGGGGCTGATGGGAGTTGGAATCCAATAACATATTGAGGTCCCAAGGTTCCCATCACTGCCTGAAAATAAATTATGAAGGGTGTGATTCCTGCCCCCGCCCCCAGCAATTGGTGCATTAGGTCATCAGCAACAACAACAAGTGCCTACATACATCTAGCCTCAAAACTGACTTAATCCTCTTGGAGGTCATTGCTTAATAGAACAACCACAAGAATGAGGCCAATGTGTAACTCTGCTGGGGATCTTCTGATAACATCATAGCTGCCTGATTGCCTTCTTTCGGCGGCTTCATAATCGGCCTCTGACCTTTGAAACAGAAATAAAATCCATCTATGGCTGAATGATCCACTGAAATCATATCTACTGAGGATACAGAATTTAAAAATGAAACACTTCTCTGAGTTTGCCATAAACACGTTTAGCCGTCTTGTATTTGGAGAATGCAGGGAAGTTAAGAACTTGAGGGAAAGGCAGCTATGTGCAACCAATGCACAGACCTCAGAATGGATTAGCTCTTTTGTGTGAACACTGCAAACGCTTGAAAAACTGTTTTCTCAAGAGCAATCCAATGGAGCTGACTTTGATACAGACATCTTGGCACATGGCGGTCAACGTGCACAGCAACTGCCATATCACAGTGGCTCAGTGCTGGAGGTCCCAGGTTCAGTTGCGGGACAAACCCTGCTCCATAGCCTCCTACATTTCTCCGATGAAAACAGGGACATCCTACCATGCATTCCAGTGAAAATAGGGACATCCTAAGGAAAAGCGGGTCATGCCAGGATCACATCAGAAACTGGGACAACTTCTATCAATCCGGGACTGTCCCTGGAAAATAGGGACACTTGAAGGATCTGCAGAATCCTGCAAGTCAGTGTAGACCAGGCATAGGCAAACCCGGCCCTCCAGATGTTTTGGGACTACAACTCCCATCATCCCTAGCTAACAGGACCAGTGGTCAGGGATGATGGGAGTTGCAGTCCCAAAACATCTGGAGGGCTGAGTTTGCCTATGCCTGGTGTAGACAGAATTGAGGTAGATGGATCAATGGATTCACTCAGTTTAAGGCAGATTGGTACATTCCTATCAGGGAACAGATTAGGGGAATAAGCCCTGCGCAAACAGAACTGCACATGAAAGAAGCACAATTCAAGACTGCCCACCCCACCCCACTGTTTACATGAAGGTGGCTAGGCATGATTAATTGGGTAATGTTTCCCCACTCCACTCCAATCCCCTCCCTCCACCCAGAACTGAGCAGTTAAGGTGTATAATTATAAAGCCCTGGTGCGGTTTCTTGTGTCTGTACGTGTGCATTTCAGAATTGTTACTTTGGTTGTAAACAAGGCAGCCATGGCAATTTTCCACGGAATGGAAGCTTTCTGTGTGCCTTTGCAAGAACACACTAGATAGCACCCAGAACTGGAAATGCTATTTAGTGCCAGCAAAAGGAGAAAGGGAGAATTTACTCTTTAATAGGAGGGTTTGAATGTTACATCTGGGAGCTGAGGAAAATATCAATGTTGAAACTACCGGGCCAGTATGAGTGTGCAAATTAAATTTGGGTACTGTATCTCTTGGACTTGTTTAAGCTAGTAAAGGGGAGACGGAGGAGATATGATAGCCATCTTCAAATATCTAAAAGAGGATGAAGCAACATTTGTTTGATCTTGCTCCATAATAGCTTCAAGTTACAAGAAAGGAGATCCCAATTAAACATCAGGAAGAATTTTCTGACAGTAAGAGCAGTTTGGCAGTGGGACACACTCTATGGGAAAGTGGTGGCTTCACCTTCCTTGGAGGGTTTTAAGCAGAGGTTGGATACCTATCTGTCACATATGATCTAGGTGAGATTCCTGTATTGCAGGGGGTTGGACTAGATTAATCCTTAGAGTCCCTTCCAATTCTTCATCTCCATGATATTTTAGACTGGCTCCTATAATTCAGTTTGATAAGTAGCAGGTAGCCAGTTGGAAAACGGGAAGCTCCTTTATAATACTATTTTAGGAACCTAGGAAGCTGAGTCACACCCCCGTCCATCTAGCTCAGTACTGAATGGCAGCAATTTCCCAGGGTTTCAGACAGCGGTGTCTCCCAGCCCTACCTGGAGGTGATGGTGGAGAGCCAGTGTGGTGCAGTGGTTAAGAGCGGTAGACTCGTAATCTGGTGAACTGGGTTCGATTCCCCGCTCCTCCACATGCAGCTGCTGAGTGACCTTGGGCCAGTCACACTTCTCTGAAGTCTCTCAGCCTCACTCACCTCACAGAGTGTTTGTTGGACATGCATTTTCTTTTGGATAGTTGACAGCCCTACTCTGACCATGACTTTAAATGTATGTTATGTACCAATGGCACAGCTAGAATTTATTTTAGCGGGAGCAGGCTTTACGTTAGATGGGGGGCAGAACTGAGTTATCTGCAATGCAATTGGTCAGTTAGCTTTTGGGGTTTTTTACTTGATGAGGGTGGCAGCTGCACCCCCTGCCTATGCCCATGGTGTGTACCTAGCTAAGTGACATTGAAATTGCCATATTCCATCACTAGGATGGGGTGGTTGTCGCACGTATTCACAAGGGGCTGTACTGTATATCCTTCTCTAGTTGTGCTAGTCCAGAGTTTGGAACATTTCTAGTTTTAGCATATTTATACTTCTACATCTGCCTTGCGCAGTCATCTCCTTTGTGCCAGCCCTGCAAAGTACCGTATTTTTCGCTCTATAACACGCACCTGACCATAACACGCACGTAGTTTTTAGAGGAAAATCCGTAGGCATGCCACCCGTAGGCATTCCCTCCATAACACGCACAGGCATTTCCCCTTACTTTCTAGGAGGAAAAAAGTGAGTGTTATGGTGCAAAAAATACGGTATACAGAGCCGTCTGTCTGTCTGAATAGGTGTGTGTTTATGATCCTAAAGGTAGCAACTAGGAGGAGAAAGATTAAATGAAAACAGTATACTTTTGAGCACAAAGGTCATGCTATGTTTATAATGGATAAATATTCCAT
The DNA here is from genome assembly GCF_965113315.1 of Podarcis vaucheri. Taxonomy (NCBI): domain Eukaryota; kingdom Metazoa; phylum Chordata; class Lepidosauria; order Squamata; family Lacertidae; genus Podarcis; species Podarcis vaucheri. Next base: position 79,916,678 of record NC_138762.1, on the reverse strand, counting down.
CAGGGAAGTATTTCCCAAACCAGTAATAAAGGCAATGCAGCTATTAAATGCAGGGCACACACACACACACACACACACACCGCCAACACGCACTCTCTGCACATTGGGCTTCTGAAGAATGGAATAGATTAGGTGTCAAGGCAGCAAATGAGATGTAAAAACGACCAAAATTGAATTTCTCCCCAACTTCATAATTCACCCATAAGCTGTATAAATGTCTATTCATTAAGCAAAGATCTGAAGGCAGAACTTTTTGCCTCTCCATTTTTCCATTTTCATTTTGAGTTATGCTGTAATTCTCTGCAAATAGCCCACATATACTGACATGTTGTGAAATGTCTTAAAACTGGATTTGCAATCACTGAACATATCTCACAGCGGTATGTTTTAAAAATAATAATTTGACGTGTTCCAAGCAAATAAAAGATGCAGGGAAAACATTGGCATGTTATCTGAAGTGATGATTCTTCAGAAGATAGCTTCCTTTGCATGTCTTGGTGTGCTCATTTTCGCCATGGAATTTTTTTGTTTGTTTCTTAACCACCCTCTTATCTATAATAGTAAGACTGTGTGAATATTAATCAATGTGACAAATACAGGGGAATCACCCACAAAAGACAGCATTTGAGAGTTTAAGGGCTCCTTCAGACATGTTTCTGTGGGTATATTCTGCAACATATAATAGTTCATTAGTGATGGATTTATACTGGACTGTCTACAAATCATTCCACCTTTTTAATTGTTCTGCAGTGTTTCCTCAATATTTCCTCATTATTGCCCTCTGGAGGGATGCTCTTCTGCTACAGCACAACACAAGGGGGACAAAAACAACAACACCTGGAACATTTGTGGTATGAAAAGTTTCAGGAATTAAGCTGGAAGCTGTGAGGTGTGCACAGATTGGAAACAATGCAATACCGGTATATCTGCCCTGAAACTTTGGCAGATACAAATAATGTTGAAAGCAGCATTGTGCATAACCACCCCAGTGAACAAAAGCTGTCATGAGCGCACAATAAAATGGTCACATGGAAGAGCCCTAGCAGCACAATCCAATGCAAGTCGACTCAGTTCCTTGGGCCTAACTCCCAGGTAAGTGTCCGCAGGATTCAATGGTTTAGCATTTGTAGCATCATTTGTTTAGCTCATTTGCAGGTAGACAAAGAATGGATAGTTCCTGGTGGGATCACAAGAGAGTTCAGTAGCAAGAGAACGGGATCAGAGGGTCTTGCACAGCTCCCCCCCTCCACCTGATTACCAAAAGCAACCTACATAAATACATGCAAATGTTCTGATCCCTGCATTTGGAGTCTCTTAGTAAAGAATATACCGTATAACATAACATAACATAACATAACATAACATAACATAACATAACATAACCACACGCTAAGTATAAACAGTCCTGATGAACTTTAAGAATATCTATATGATTTTGTAAAAATAGTTGTTATTAAAGAGAACGTACATTGTCTCTGTTTTCAGGTCGTAGGGTCTTTTCTACAGATCATTTAGATTCGATGTGAGACATTAACGTTGTATACAGTGGTACCTTGGTTTTCAAACGTAATCCATTCCAGAAGACCGTTCGACTTCCAAAATGTTCAGAAACCAAGGCGCAAAGGGCAGTCTGCCAGTTTCACTGAGAAAACTGAGAAACACGCAGTAGAAGCCCTTCGACTTCTGAGGCGCGTTTGAAAATGGAAGCATTTACTTCTGGGTTTTTGGCATTTGGAAACCGAAGTGTTCGGCAACAGAGATGTCCGAAAACCACTGTACAGTATAAGGTTGGGGGAGAGAAGACAAGAGAGGACTGGTGGAAAACTTACATTATTTTAGTTAGTGTATGTGTGAGGTTTTGTGTCAGCATCGTCTGGGAAGGTTCTTTTTCTATTCACCTATATGAATTTTAGTGCTCCTGAGTGCTTTGTGCTGGCTTGCTGTGACTAAATGAATCATGCATGGTTTTTTTTTTTTTAACACACACACACACACGATATTAAGTTTCAGCTACTACTTCAAAATACTATCTTGAGAAAGGACATCATGAATAGGGAGAGAACCCCATGGGATATGCATATGTATAAAAACTATAGAGGAGAAAAGAAAACCCTTTTACATTTACTGTTGCGCTATATTCAAAAACGCAGAGATTTTGCAGAATGTTTAGAATATAATACAGGCTTTAAAATAGTTCAGTTCCCTGGAGAAACGCTGGCCTGCTTATCATAAGCATAAGAACGTGCATTTAGTAACTGACTTTTAAAGGTAGTTCTGGGCCTGTGAATGACGAAAAAATTGATTCCAAGCTTTCAGTCTTAGCACGGAAAGCTTCGTTTCAAACCAATACCAACACCTCATTGTTACATATGTTGTCTTAGAGAACAAGTTTTCAAAAATGCATAAAATGCACTGTTCAAAGAAATGGACAGGAGCATAATGCAAAAACATGAGGCAAAGCATGAATCACCAACGTGGCTGAAATCTTAAAATAGAGTAATCTTTGTAATCTCATTTTCTCTCATATAGCAGCCCATGACTCAGTGCTTATTATTTTGAAATGGGAAAGTCAGACTTCCCAACTTGTTCCCTTGGCACTGATCTGGAAGATATGCTTTGTACATAGATCTTGCCCCCGCCTCTCTAAAGGATAACTCATTCTGCTGCATGAACTTTAGTAGGAAAGAAGAAGAGTTTGGATTTGATATCCCGCCTTTCACTCCCTTTAAGGAGTCTCAAAGCGGCTAACATCCTCCTTTCCCTTCCTCCCCCACAACAAACACTCTGTGAGGTGAGTGGGGCTGAGAGACTTCACAGAAGTGTGACTGGCCCAAGGTCACCCAGCAGTTGCATGTGGAGGAGCGGGGAATCGAACCCGGTTCACCAGATTACGAGTCCACCACTCTGAACCACTACACCACACCGGCTGAACCACTATACCACAGGGCAATTCAGTTGCAGAAGAAGACTCAGATTGCACACTCTACTACCACAGTGGTTTTCAGACTTCCTGGCTTCATAGAATTCTTTCCACTTTAGAGGAAGTGGTCATCGCTCAGTGGTATAGCGCCTGCATTGTGTGTGGGAGATGATGGGTTCATTCCCTGGCAATAACATGTAAGCCTGAGGTCCTGGTGAGCTCATCCCAGTCATAGACAATGGCTAGCTAGATGGACCAGCAGCCTGACTGGCATAAGACAGCTTCTTGTGACTCACCAACAAAGGAACTCCTGAATGTCTGCTGGGAAACCTGTGTTGCTGAGGGTTCTGGGAAGCAATTTAGGGTGCGGACTTACTTCACAGAGGCCACTGTCCCTGCCTGTTTGATTTTCTCTTTTGCATGAGTGAACTGTTAGAAGAGGGCACCAAAACCCCTGAAACTGTGCCTATTGGGATGATCAGAGGAGGAGAAGCCAGAAAGATGGGTTGTGTAATGGGTATGAGTTACTCGTGCGTAAACTGGTGCCTTTCTCAGTTAATTTGCCTTGTTAAAACTTTCTGACTGCGCAGCCCCTTCTCATGGTGACTGCCTCAGTCACTGGCAGAATCCGTCAGTGGGCGTTTCTTGAACCTCTTCTTGAACCTCTTCTTGAACCTCTTCCAACATAAAAGTTGTTTGACACCCAGTCTCCTCCTCCTCTCACTACGCGGGAGTCTTCTGCGCAGGGAAGGCGTGGGTAGCGGAGGACCTGGGCTCTCCTCACTGATGTCCAGTGAAGAGTCCCTGAGCCCTCTCTCCACTTCCCCCGTCTGCCTCCCTTTATCCCCGGTGTTGCACTGATTGCCTCCCCCCTCCACTGAGCTGTTTCTCCCCCTATTGCTGGGTCCTTCGCCAGCATCATCTGGGAGCCTTCCCTTCGCCTCTCACTCCGATGTCAGTTCCCTGACAGGTTGCCATTAATAAGCTTCTTTTGGGGAATGGATTTAGCCACTAGGAGAGGATATACTATGTAGTTATTATCCTTCCTTGCTCATCTTTGTGAGCAGCATCCTTTGCAGCTTTAAACTTGGAAGCTAAGTTTTCAGAAACAATAATCCATGATGCTTTAAGGCAGACTGGATTTTCCCTGGTATTACCCCTTTCCTCCCTCTTAAAAATAACAATCATACATGTTTTGTGAAGAAGTAAAAGTAGAATTTACTTACATACTCTAGGCCTTGAGCAGCAGTTACAGTGGCAAAATGAAGGCAGGTTTATAACTACTAGCTAAGTTACAAAAGTACAAAAATTAAGTTCAAAATGGTGTCTGAGCTGCGTAGCCCAGACATACACGTGTGCTCAGCTTGAAGACATGATGAGGAAAGAGGGAGATGCCCAGGCAGGAAGGAAGTATGTGGTGCTACAGCTTCCAGCCAAGACAGACAAAGGAATTGATCTCACAGAGTTCTCTTTAGTAATTTTTACAGGAAAGCTGTGAGCTTCAACACCTTCATGTGCCTATCTGGTAAAAACATCAATTGTTGGCTTGACTGCAATATTGTCCCACACTTCTCAGCAAGGAAGAAGATTGTTGAGGAGCACCAAGCACTCTAGAATACATTTTTTTAAAACCACTGCTGCAGTGGAGCAACTCAGTCTTTGGGGTTCCTGAGATGGCTGCAGCCAGAATGCTCTTCTAGGAAATTGTCTGTCATCTTTAAGGGAGCTAGGGTCATTGCCCAAGACTTGCACTGATGCTTTACACTCATCAAATTTAGGTCTGAGCTCTGCTACCAGCTTTCAAAAGGGCAATGGACTTTTGTACCTTCCAGTGGACTTTTGTAACTCTTGCCACCAAGCTCACTTTCTTCTATTTTTTTTTTAAAAAAACATTAAGTTAATAAATGGGAGAATTGCATGAATGGTGCCTTGTTGAATCTGGTCCTGTGTCTCTATTTAATTTCAAACTAAGACTGGGTGTTTCCCACATATCTACATACCTGCAGAATAATTGTCTCAGGGACACCATCTCTGTAGGTGAATTGTGCACTGAGAATAATGTTTTCTTTGTCAGGACTGGTCAGAGCCAAGCCAGACAAATCTCTCTCTCTCTCTCTCTCTCTCTCTCTCTCTCTCTCTCTCTCTCTCTCACACACACACACACACACGGATAGCTCTTCACATATTGCAGATGCATTTCTCCATCACAAATAACTGTTTTCAACCTCCAGACAAAATTCTGCCTCTCAAACATTTCCCTTTTGAGATTCAGACCCTTTTCCCAGCCCCCTGCAATGCAGGCATAAGCAGCTGTCCCATATGGGAATCGAACTTGCAACTTTGGCATTATCAGCACCATGCTCTAACCAACTGAGCTATCCAGACTCTTTCATTATTGGTTCGTTTTGGAGCCCCGTGTGCAAGACGTTCTTCGCAAGTCCCCTCCTACAGATTCCTAAAGGAGAGGAAGGATCCAAAAGTAAAACGCAGAATGAAGCACGGCTGAAGACGGCAACATAGCAAGCAAGCCAGCACTCAAAAGATGATGCTTCAGGGTGAGGGAAGGAGGCAAAACTGGACTGTCCCCTCCCTCCACAGCTGGGCTAATGGATCACCTGGCCTGTGGGAAGGAAGAGGAAAGGATGGGAGGTGGACAAAGACAACCTCAGGGCCAGCCTTGGTTGGATTGTCTGCTCTTCACCACAGGACCAACTCTACATTTGATTTCATTTGTTTGTTTTAGTATTTTACCATTATAAACCACCTTGGCAGAAATATGGTATAGAAATGCAATACATAAATAAGAAATATGAATCTGTGAAGGTAAAACCCAGGGCTATTTGCGTGTGACATTACCAGTACCTATGATTTTATATTTTGGTTACCCATGGCAGCCATTTTGTGCTGGTACCCACAGCTTTTTTTATCAATATATGAGTCCTGGCATCACAGTTTTAAGCCCCCCACCCCACCCCGAAAGCATCGGTCCAACCTAGTCATGAAGCGCCCTAGCACATTTATAAAACTTTCTTTGTATGGCAATGTAAAGCGCTGAGTTCGTATTACTCTAGAAAGGCGGTATGTTAGGATAATAGTTTTACTTGAATCTTTAAGGGCATCTCCATAATAGATTTCTGGAAGTCAGGCCCAAGGGTCAAGAGGGTCAGCTCTCAGTAGGTTCAGGCAGTAGGAGAGAGAACAATGGTTCTTACAGATTCTTAACAAAATACTGTTGTATTTAAGACCTGTTGTTGCCTCTTTCCTGGAGCAACCATTAAACTGTTCAGTTATATCCCTGATGTCTCATTCACAATGATCAAGCCAGACAAATCCATAGCAAAATGTAACGATACGAAGGCTTTGGCACTATATTTATCCCCTGCATGTCCCTGGCCATCTGCACAGTGACAGTGATGATCTAACCAATATCAGCAGAGGACATGCAGTCTTCACAAATAGCTTTCTGCTATTAAAGTGGGTTGAGGACGCAAAGTCCTTTTTTTCACTTAAGGAATACTTCACAGTGTTTAAGCGCTGAACTGAATCTGCTGCAGAGGACACGGAACAGCCCTGCAATGAATGAATAACAATGAAGCCACTGTACCAAAGCTCCTGACACATTATACAATAGTCACTTTTCATATTAACATAATGCCAATATTTATGTTTCTTCTTGCTAGGCAGTCCATGGAAATGAATAATTTGCTAGAGTGGTTTATAGCTTGAAGCTTTTGCTACCACATCAGTTTATGGGCAAAATATAACACTTTCGGTGGAAGATCATGGGTGAAAACACTAAGACATCTCACGCCAATGCTATATTGAGCTGCCTTTCAGTCCACTGAAATGGAAAAGAAAATCTTGTACACATTAATTTTGGAATGTGTTTTGGAAAATAAGTCAGAAGCAACCAACAACTTTGCTGCTAAGTAATTGGGTGGTGCTGTGGGTTAAACCACAGAGCCTAGGACTTGCTGATCAGAAGGTTGGCAGTTCGAATCCCCATGACAGGGTGAGCTCCTGTTGCTCAGTCCCAGCTCCTGCCAACTTAGCAGTTTGAAAGCACATCAAAGTGCAAGTAGATAAATAGGTACCGCTCCAGCGGGAAGGTAAATGGCGTTTCTGTGCACTGCTCTGTTTCGCCAGAAGCGGCTTAGTCATGCTGGCCACATGACCTGGAAGCTGTACGCCGGCTCCCTTGGCCAATAAAGCGAGATGAGTGCTGCAACCCCAGAGTCGGTCATGACTGGACCTAATGGTCAGGGGTCCCTTTACCTTTTTAATAATTAGAAATAATTAGGAGGAAAAAAACCCAAGGCCACTATTTATCTTGTGATATATATAATGCTAAGCCTGGTTTATAGGAAACTTGGTATTGGACTACATGCCTATTTTATTTTATTTTTGGCACAAATGGTGGCTCTGGTCCTGCCAGCTGAATTTGCAAATGGCCAGAGCAAGGATTATGTATAGCCTTGTATTCAAAGTTAAATCACTGAAACACTAAATCCACCTTTGCCTTGGTGGATTATGCTGATAATTATACCAATGTCCATTGCATACGGGGTTGACCTGATTAATGATTTTCAGTTGATTAACTGTCCTGCTCAGTCAGTTTAATTGATGAATTAACCAGCTTAAGCAAACATCAAATTATCTCCAAACAGGTGACATTTTATGGATAATACTGAACGTGTCTCTTGGCATAGTATCAGAGAAATATAATTTATTGCCTGAAACACAGGACATCCATAATCTGTTTCACGACAGTGTACTTTATTAAAATACAAGATATGCTGTAGCATAATAGGGACTAGCATAATATATGTGTTCTAACAAATTAACCAATTCACTACATCCATTACTTAAGTGTTGCTTTTGTCTCTTACTGTAGATCTGTAAAAAGATTTTACATTTTAAAGTATGCACATGGAAGATAGTTTGTGTGGCTTCGAAGAAGAAGAAGAAGAAGAAGAGTTTGGATTTGATATCCCACTTTATCACTACCCGAAGGAGTTTCAAAGCGGCTAACATTCTCCTTTCCCTTCCTCCCCTACAACAAACACTCTATGAGGTGAGTGGGGCTGAGAGACTTCAGAGAAGTATGACTAGCCCAAGGTCACCCAACAGCTGCATGTGGAGGAGCGGAGACGCGAACCCAGTTCCCCAGATTACAAGTCTATCACTCTTAACCACTACACCACACTGGCTCTCCAGTGTGTGTTAGTCTTGACTTGCTTGTTCCATTGAGTTCAATTAGGACCTGGTCTCACTTTGCTGGTTCATGGACCAAGGTAACTTCAGAATGGTTCCATCAAAATGGTGGCGAGAACAAGGGTGGAGTTGCAGATTGATGATGCCACAAAACCAAGAGTAGTGAACTAGAGATTAAAAAGCAAAAATGTTATGATTTCCGCCTTTAAGGTTTCCAAAGCATCATGTTTTCACTTCTACTGTATATTTTAGAAAATTGCTGTGTCTTTGGACACCTGTTCAGATACCATAGCCAATTTTGTATTATGATTCCTGAGATCAAGCGGCAGGTTTTCAGCTGAGTTTGGATATAACTGGATGCCATTTTGAATAAAGATGGCCAAAGGAGCATGTCAAAACTGCCCTGGATTTTTGTTAGTTTGTTTCATAGAACTCCCAAGCCACATCTTAACTCTGCAATTGACTGTGTTATGAAAAGCATCTTAACTCTGCAATTGACTGGTTATGTAGCCTCATGCAGATTTTCAAATCTCAGTCTATGATTTCTAAATATTTAAAATGGATATGTTACCTGGTCTGTACTTTACAAAAGTGTCATAAAATGCAGGCAGAATACCTATAATTAAGCAGATGAAAGCTATCAGAAGATTTATCTTTCTGAAGGCTATTTATATTACTTACTAGTTTATGAGGTAGAATGCTCAATCAAACAGAGGACTCACCTCAGGTATTACAGCTGTTCAGGTGTGCACCTATATGTTTCCACACAAGCTCCAGAAATATTACTTTTTGTTTTATGAACTGTCCTTGTAATTTGACTTGTACAGGCAGCTTAAGCTAACATGGAAAAAGAAGTGAATAGTTGCTGAAATGATGAGTAACTAGAGTTCAAGAGGAAAGGCGTTGATGGAGTCATTTTTGGCTTGCTTTCAAAATCTGGTTTGTCAAACTAGGCTGTATGCAGTAGACACAAGCGAAATGCAGTAAGCATTTCTAAGCTAAGAAGAATAATGCACACGTTTATTGAGTTTGAGCACAAATATAGCAAAGTTCTCTTCTTTGCCAGGTTTCAGCCAGTTTACATAGTCACACTTTATTTCCCTCCCCGCCCCCCCCTGCTTTACTGACAGAAGGAGTAGGTGGGGGACTGCCAGAGAAGAGGGTTTTTATAGTGTTGTAGGACTGGAGGGTTGGCTTGGATCCCGTCCAAACCTGTGCAACATTTGTAAGATGGGAGTCTGTAGCAGAATGAACTTCTAAAAAGATCAGACCATTCTCCTTGTTAAGTTTTTTTTTTTGTTGTTATTTATATTCTATTGAAGTGATTTCAATTAAAAGAAATAAAGTGATACAGAAAATGAAGGAAAAGTAATGGCCTCACCAGGCCTGTTAAGCACCCTTTTTACATTTCTAAAGAGTTGGTCAAGTACCGGTATGTTGCCATGGAAACAACTAGCTGGTGATGATTCCAGAAGGAGGGGGACAGGCCTTCCCTATTGACCTGCCTGGAGGCCATGTCATCCTAAAGGCAGGAGAACAACAGACCTGGGGCCAGTCTTTGTCTAGTCTTGCCTGGGCTTAGAAGACACAGGCTTGACCTGCTCACTGTTCTGAAACCAAAGCTATGAATTTGGGGGTCATCCTAGAAACCTAATGGGGGAACAAGATCTGCTGGGGTGTTCACACTATGAGCACCTCTATCTTATGCTTAGCCTGTACGTTCAGTGGTAGCTCAGGTTAAGTACTTAATTCGTTCCGGAGGTCCGTTCTTAACCTGAAACTGTTCTTAACCTGAAGCACCACTTTAGCTAATGGGGCCTCCTGCTGCTGCTGCGCCGCCGGAGCCCAATTTCTGTTCTTATCCTGAAGCAAAGTTCTTAACCTGAAGCACTATTTCTGGGTTAGCAGAGTGTGTAACCTGAAGCGTATGTAACCCAAGGTACCACTGTATGTGTAAATAAAACTGTACATTACAAAGATAACACAGTCTCCAGTGGCCTCAATTCCAAGGAAAGCCACACTGAGGTATGGGCTGATACATCTGAAATCTCTCATCAATTGGATAATGGAGGTGGTCTACAGCAGGGGCAAAGTATATTTCTAGGTGGACGACAAAAAGAATACCACATATGCTAATTTCTGGAGCATAGAAATGGGGGCAAATGGAAGGTGATCTCATTGGGGTGGGGGCAGATACTTGTCCTCCTGCCCCACCACCAATGTTCTGGGGCCACCAATGTTCATGGCAAATATAAATCTCCTGTGATTATCCTCAGTCCATATTGGCTTTTGTTTCTGAAGGCAAAATCTTGTAACTGTTCTTCTGCAGCCAGGTACAATGTTCTTTTTTTCCAACTGCCGATTTGCTCTTTTCTCTCTCTCATGCATAGAAATTGTTCAGGCACTGTTCTCTATTAAGTCAGAATTTAGGTTAGTTTTACTAGGCAGTACTTGCCATAACGGCTACTTCTCCTGTTAAACTAATTAGCAAAAGATTTACTTTCCCCATCTGCTTGTGTATTTCTCCCTTTCCTCTCAGCTTTCGAAGGAATAAACATTGCTAATTGCTAGTTAATTTTGCTGACACTCTGGGATGTATACGGCCGGGGTCAGGCCTGCTGATGAACATACATTCATTCTTTTCTTAGTTACTCTTTATCCACAACTACAATTCCTAATTGAATCTATCACTTTCCCTTATTTTTCTTGCTAGTTCAAAAGTACGCCCCTATATCAACAGTGTTAATTCATTATGGTTTCACTTTTTCTGAAATATGTTATATGCTCTTTTATTCTCCCTGCCTCTTTGCTGAGCACTTGCTAATCTGAGTTTCAAGAATTCTTTTCCCCCTTTATCATTCCTAAAGACATTTATTGCCAATACTTACACGATGCCTCATAGCTGATACAAACTGGTTTTCAACAAGCTGAACGAGCTAACAAGGTGCTCTTACGCCCTTTGACAGATTCACAATGAGCCTCCGATAATTAGTAATGAACAACTGACCTGAGTCAATGAATGTACATATGCAAATGAGAAAATGGCCAGAATTTCTTGCTCAAGGACCATTAGACCATCTCTTTCCCATGCCTTGATCATTCTCAGCTAAGAGAGAGTAAGGGTCAAGGATCATTTACTGGGTGGTACATTTAACAGTAGGGACGCGGGTGGCGCTGTGGGTAAAAGCCTCAGCGCCTAGGGCTTGCCGATCGAAAGGTTGGCGGTTCGAATCCCCACGGCGGGGTGCACTCCCGCTGCTCGGTCCCAGCGCCTGCCAACCTAGCAGTTCGAAAGCACCCCCGGGTGCAAGTAGATAAATAGGTACCGCTTACCAGCGGGAAGGTAAACGGCGTTCCGTGTGCTGCGCTGGCTCGCCAGATGCAGCTTTGTCACGCTGGCCACGTGACCCGGAAATGTCTCCGGACAGCGCTGGCCCCCGGCCTCTTGAGTGAGATGGGCGCACAAACCCCAGAGTCTGTCAAGACTGGCCCGTTCGGGCAGGGGTACCTTTACCTTTACCTTTTACATTTAACAGTATATAGCATAATCATGTTGTAAGCTGGTCATCTACAATGCCCTTTGTAAATGTTGAGAAGTATTTTCCGGCAAGATCATGCTGATCAGAAATCTGTGCAAGAAGTCGTGTCATCAATGTCTTTGCCTCTATGTTGGGGCAATGCAAACAACCTCCTTACACTACTGAGCCTCTTGGGCTTGCTGATTGGAAGGTTGGCGGTTCGAATCCATACAACGGTGGTGAGCTCCCTTCACTCTGTCCCAGCTCCTGTCAACCTAGCAGTTTGAAAGCATGCCAACCCAAGTATATAAATAAGTATCACTGCAGCAGGAAGGTAAACAGTGTTTCCGTGCACTCTGGCACTTGTCACGGTGTCCTGTTGTGCCAGAAGCAGTTTAATTATGCTGGCCGTATGACCCAGAAAGCTGCCTGTGGACAAATGCCGGCTCCCTTGGCCTGAAAGTGAGATAAGTGCCGCACCCCATAGTCGCCTTTGACTGGACTTAACCATCCAGGGGTCCTTTACCTTTATATCCACAAAGTGGTAAGTCACCACTTGATAAAATGCCCTCTGCTTTCCACCCATTGTTTGGTGTGCTTTCAAGATATTGTGGGCTCCTCGTCCCCCAACACAAAATCCTTCAAAATACTTTCTCATACAATATAACTCTTTCGCCCACCCCCAATTAAAATTGTTTACTTTTGAGTGATCTCTCTGTTTGCTTAATTCTAGAAAGGCATGTGGACCTACGCTGCTGCCAACAGGTTAGCTGCGGAAGCAGTACAAATGAAACAGCAGGCCAGCGATGAGAGATGTGGAGGAGAGGAAACTACCCCCAGAGCTATGCCATTTGAGGCAAGGTAGAGCGTACTGTGCACATTGATGGTATCATTTAGCCATCAATACCTCTGTGGAGACCACCCCTTCTCTATCAGTGCTTTGAGTCCTAGGGAATGATCACGTTCCATTAGCCAGGCAGCAGAATGATAGCATGTCATTTACCACTGAGCCGCAGCCACTGGCCTGACTTAGTTTCTCTGTACCAGGTAGGAAGTAATTGTTCTGCAGCGGCACTCCCTGTGTTTCAGTTCTCTATTATCTAGGTCACAGAGAAACCCTGAAAATAGTTATAAGAAACTTCTTTAATGATTCATATTTAGCTGTAGCTGTCATTTCACAGATGTTTCATCGAATCCCACATGAGTCCAAACTCTTTGATAGTTCTACCATTTCTTCCCCCAGGTCTGCTATTTGCTAGTCCTTTGAGTCTGAAACAGCTGCCCACTGTAGTTTCTTTTCTTCTTCTTCTTCTTTGCCATTAAAAAAACCCAACACCTTCCATCCAATGAAACTAGGCCCAACTCTTCTCATAACAAAAGATGCTTACTGCTGCCATCCATGTTTTTCAAGTGGCTGCTCTGAAAAATGGGCCAATTCATTCAACTGATGGATGAGCAAATGATCCACACCTTGTGGTTTTATGGTCTGTCCCCTGCCCAGCTGTTCTGAAGGTACCTAAATCCAGGGTGGATAATTATTTTTAGCTGGAAGGTTCCATCTTTTCTAAGCCACCTTCCAGGGGCTAAATTCCTAAACTGGGCAGAAACAATGCATGTAAATTTTATCTTTGTAGAGCCAGCTAGTTTCCAAACACACTCACCTTATGCCTCTCTGTCCCCATCAAGGCAAGCAAGGGCATTATCACAGTTGAAGGCTTCATTTCAGCCTGGCAAACACATTTATAAGGACACCTCTGTACCAAGTTTATAGTACAGCCTATGCTGAACAATAGACTCTGGGCCATCCACCACAGTTGCGCTGTGTTTGCTGCAGGCTAGGCCTCCTGATACCTTCATAATTACTCTGGGCAAGCACACTTTGAAACTCTTGTTTTCAGTCATCAATTATATTTAGAAAAGCGAGTATTGCACGGTTAAATTAGAAACTCTATTATTGTGGACTGGAGCCAGACACCACAGCTGGACATTTCTCCCTTGTTATTTTTAGGTTCTGTTCTGTGTTCTTTCCAGCAATACAGTGACATGTTCTTTGGCAGGCAATAGCCGTGAGTGAGCAGCCCTCCGTGCAAAAATCAGAAACACATAATTCTTCCCAGCCAATTCCAGTATGATATCAAGAAAGCCATTCGCTGCTCAACCTGCAGTTTCCAATCCATAACTGTCCAAAATAAGACGTTCAATTTTGTCTTCCTGTTGGAAAGTTCTGAGAACCAGGAAAATTTAGCAATAACCTAGTGTTTCCTAGTTACAGGTAGGTAACTAGGTAGGTAACTAGGTAGGTAGGTAGTGTTTCCTAGTGAGTTGTTTCCTAGTTCTGCGAGTTGTTTCCTAGTTCTGCGATATCTCTCAGCGGCCTTTGATACAATCGACCATAACATCCTTCTGGACCGTCTAGAGGGGTTGGGAGCTGGGGGCACTGTTATACAGTGGTTTCGCTCCTTCCTCCTGGGCCGTGTTCTGAAAGTGGTGGTGGGGGATGAGTGTTCAGACCCTTGGGCCCTCACTTGTGGGGTGCCTCAGGGTTCCGTCCTCTCCCCCATGCTTTTTAACATCTATATGAAGCCGCTGGGAGAGATCATCAGGGGGTTTTGACTGGGTGTCCATCAATATGCAGATGATACCCAGCTCTACCTCTCTTTCAAATCAGAACCAGTGAAGGCGGTGAAGGTCCTGTGTGAGTGCCTGGAGGCGGTTGGAGGATGGATGGCGGCTAATGGATTGAAGTTGAATCCTGACAAGACAGAAGTACTGTTTTGGGGGGACAGGGGGCGGGCTGGTGTGGAGGACTCCCTGGTCCTGAATAGGGTAACTGTGCCCCTGAAGGACCAGGTGCGTAGCCTGGGAGTCATTTTGGACTCACAGCTGTCCATGGAGGCGCAGGTCAATTCTGTATCCAGGGCAGCTGCCTACCAACTCCAGCTGGTACGCAGGCTGAGACCCTACCTGCCCGCGGACTGTCTCGCCAGAGTGGTGCATGCTCTAGTTATCTCCCGCTTGGACTACTGCAATGCGCTCTACGTGGGGCTACCTTTGAAGGTGACTCGGAAACTACAGCTAATCCAGAATGCGGCAGCTAGACTGGTGACTGGGGGCGGCCGCCAAAACCACATAACACCGGTCTTGAAAGACCTACATTGGCTCCCAGTACGTTTTAGAGCACAATTCAAAGTGCTGGTGTTGACCTTTAAAGCCCTAAACGGCCTCGGCCCAGTATACCTGAAGGAGTGTCTCCACCCTCATTGTTCTGTCCGGACGCTGAGGTCCAGCGCCGAGGGCCTTCTGGCAGTTCCCTCATTGCGAGAAGCAAAGCTACAGGGAACCAGGCAGAGGGCCTTCTCGGTAGTGGCGCCCACCCTGTGGAACGCCCTCCCATCAGATGTCAAAACGATAAACAACTACCTGACATTCAGAAGACATCTTAAGGCAGCCCTGTTCAGGGAAGTTTTTAATGTATGATATTTTAGTGTTTTTTGGTTTCTATGGAAGCTGCCCAGAGTGGCTGGGGAAACCCAGCCAGATGGGGGGGGGGTACAAATAAATTATTATTATTATTATTATTATTATTATTATTATTATTATTATTACCCCATTGCTGATAGCCTGAAGATGTCACTTGGCACTCAGTTGAGCAATGTCCACCAAGAAATATCATATGGATTTCCAGAGAAGTGTGGGAATTGTTCTCAGACTTTTGCACACCACCCTAGAGATCTTTGGATAAACAGTGAGTTAAGAAATACTTTAAAGAAAATAGTTAATTATACTGTGGAGAATTTGAGGGTATAGAATATTAAAATTTTATAGTATTACACAGATGGGGACTTGGTTACCAAGGTATATAATATATTTCTTAGTTTCAAGTTGAACATTCAGGGTGTAGTTTTCAAGTACTCATTACACACACAGAAATCTCAGGACTGATGATTCTTTCACTGCTGCCCATACAGATAAGATAAAGGATGCACAATGAAAAACTGTTACATAATGAATAAACATACATATAGGAGCTATATAATTAAACACTGCTGCATAATGTGTGCACATAATTCTGAAGGGTGGAGTGGCTTTTATTTAGAACAGTCATTAGGAATGGATTAGCTATTACGCTAAATAAACTATAGCTCATGGCTCCACCCAAACTGGTAGTAAGAGTATTTTATCCTACTGTTAAAATGGGCTCCTTTACAACTCGGTTCACTTTGGAACATGGCACTCAAATGCTGAAAATTAAAATACCGGTAGCCTACCCAACATGAGGAAATGGATCTGTTTACATATAATAATTCAAGGACAAGACATGAGATGTGGGCGGATGAATGCAAGGAATCCTGTGTTTACCCCCTACAAACATACAGGACTAGGTGAGTTTCTAAAGGGAGTTTAGGGGCATGAAAGGGTTCTTCCCAATCCTATATTAGATTTCTGCAGCACAGGAAATTGCTTGACGTGTTGCTCTCATATCTCCAAACTGTAATACAGATGCCTGCGTGTGCACATAAACTTGGAACTCATTGCAGGCCTGAGGAAACAGGCAATGTCTCTCCCCTACAAGCATATTACTGTATCGGCCAAAAGTCTACTGTTGGTTCCTTTCCCACCCCTTGAAGCCTTGTTGGGGAGAAGTTTGAGATGGAGACCCTGAGAAACTTCTGTATCTTTGAGGTTACTAGGAAAGTGTGAAATATACAGTGGCATTGGGGGGGGGCACAGGGGCCTTTGTCTCAGGCACAAAATTGTTAGGGCTTCAAAATTTCAAAACAGCTGCACACTTCTGTTACTGGGCTCCATTGAAAATGGCTTCTCCCTGTGAACCTCTCCAGACAATGGAATGACTCTTATTTTCTTATCTCTGTGGCTGCGATCTCCTGGGTGATGTGGATGCTGCTAGGCAGTTGAATGTGCATGCGTATTTTGTCTATTTCCCTTCTTCACAGCTCCCCTCCATATGGCCCCGGGCACTGGCAACCCATGCTCCGTCACTGGAAACATACAGTTTTTCCTCTCACTGCAGCACTATAGGGAAAAGCTGAAGTTCATAGTAACTCTTAAAGATACAGGAGACCCTTTCAAGATCTTCACCTGGAAATCTTCCTTGTACAGATTTGTAACTCCCACATGGGGCAATGCCCATAGTTTAGATCCTCTGGGTAGAAGCCATTCTGAGAACGCTGGTCCCTCTAGGAAAGCCTCAGTACCACTGAGCTTCTTCTGAAATCAAGTAAGCATGGTTATACATCTAAATACACATCTGTGGACTATGTTCAGGGAACAAGTTCTTTCAGAACAAGAATGGTGGTAGTGAGGAGGATTAAAGTCCAATGTGCTGGGGGATTCCTCTCCCCCTGCAACCCTGGCTTTATTCTACTAGAGGACAGGCTGATGTCTGTCTAGTACAGGCATTCCCAACCTTCGGCCCTTCAGATGTTTTGGACTACAATTCCCATCATCCCTGACCACTGGTCCTGTTAGCTAGGGATCATGGGAGTTGTAGGCCAAAACATCTGGACGGCCACAGGTTGGGGGTGCCTGGTCTAGTAGGAACTAGCCCAGAAACTAGCATAGTTTCAAAATACAAAGGAAGACTGGATCCACAGTCTTGGGTAGGTTAGTAAAGTAGCAGAGTGCCCTTGTGAGGTACTCAGAGACCAGGAGAGATCAGGGCCTTTCCAGAAAGCAAAGGTTATTGACAAAATATAACAAAACGACAATTAAATGATTGCCAAGAAGGTGTCCCAGATACAGAGGAGGAGAGATGAAGTGGTTACCAGCCAAAGAGGTTGCCTGGTGATTGTGTGGTTTTTGAGTAGGGGAGAGGAAAAGACTTGAAAAGGGGAGAAGGGTTCCATCCGTCCTCTCTTATCCTTTGGGTACGGGGCTCCTGAGTGTCAGAATAAATCCAAAAAGTTGGTAAAAAGAAGAGACATGCCTAGTCCACAAGCAGATGGAGCTCACTAGAAATGGAAGTGCAGAAAGAAGGAACCCAAAAAGGCCCGTTTCAGCCAGGCTGCATTTATCCCAGCAAATATTCACCAGGAACCACATGGAATTTAGTAGTTCAGGGATGCAAGCGCAGGCACTTTGCCAGGAAGTCCCAAACCTAGATATGCAGAGTGAATGCCAGCAGAACGAAGGCTGCAAGGGAAACACAGGAGACTTGTGGCGGACAGGAAACTTGTGGAGTCCAGGAGCTCTGAGGCAGTTATAGCCTTTGATGGCACAGGAAGAGATGATTGCCTTGTTACTGCTTAGCAAAAGAGATGGTAGCAAAAGAGATGGTAGATTGGAGTTTAACGTACTTATTGTAAACAGCACTGGACCATACCCTCCAACATTTCTCCAATGAAAATAGGGACTTCCCACTCCATCATGATAATTTTACTACAGTGGTACCTCCGGTTGCGGACGGGATCCTTTCCAGAACTCCAGTCAGATCCCAAGGTTTCTGCAACTGGAGTGACAGCTTCTGCGCATGCGCACGGCGCGGTAGAGCGCTTCTGCGCATGCACACACGGCAAAACACTTCTGGGTTTGCTGCTTTCACAACCCAAAGTTTACGTTACCCGAGGGTAACGTAAGCCGAGGTGCTACTGTATTTGTACCCCTCACATCTTACTGGGTTGCCCCAGCCAATCTGGGCAGCTTCCAACACATATAAAAACACAATAAAACATTGAACATTTAAAAATACCCTTCTCTATACAGGATTGCCTTCAGACAGCTCGGGGGTCAGATAACACCATACCCTCCAACATTTCTCCAATGAAAATAGGGACGTCCTAAGGAAAAGTAGGACATTCAGGATCAAATCAGAAATCGGGACGGCTTCTCTAAATCAGGGACATCCCTGGAAAACAGGAAGACTTGGAGGGTCTGCTGAACTCTCCATAGCCAATCAATAGGAGACATTCTCATCCCACACCACAGAGGGTGTGTCCAGTGGATAGTCCCTTGTCCATTTCAATAGAGGATTTGGGTGGGTCATGTTCAAGTGTACTTTGTCCTAGTTTGATAGATTCTTAATAGACAAAACATAACCTGTTGCACCCAGGTTCTTTGGAGGAGGCCTGGGGGAGATAATGCTCTCCAGTAGCATTTGACCTGTTTGTGCGTTTCCTAAAAAATAGTTGTGTGTCCTTAACCCATTCCATTTTTAAAGAATTTGCTAGACATAGGAAATTCAACTTGGAGGCCTATTGTCTTGTTGCAGACAGGGTTAGGTAGGCCCTAGGACTCTTCAGTTCATAAGCCATCTGCACGACTCGAGGTGCTTAAAGTGAGGAGTCATGAGGATTGTCTCTCAACTTTCTAGCTACCGTGTGGGTTCCCCCACCCCCGACTTCCACAGTTTAGATCTAATTTCCTGGCTGATTTTGTCTGTGTTTCAGAATCTACCTTTGAGAAACAAATCCATACTGTGGAGTTTCAGGCTCCGAGCACGTGGCGAGTTGCTATGGCAACCAATTTGCAAGAGTGTGCAGAGGGGTGTGTGTGTGTTCCACACGCGATGGCTGCATAGCTGCTGGGCCACTAGTTCTGAGATAGAGCCTGATGAAAGAACAAGCCCAGTTAATAGGTAGGAGATCTTCGCTGGTGAGAGAAAGAGAGGAAGCCAGAGGAGGAAAATCCTAAAGGCCAGCATCCAGATGTGACCACTGGGTGAAATCTCTGCCGTTACTAAAATTAGCATTTGTTGAATCGGGCCGAGGTAAGCATTGGACCAGCAGTTCCGAGGAAGAAGGGAACACAGGAAGGGAAGAACACAGAAAGAGGTCAATCGCAATGAAGGAGAAGAGTCTATCATGAAAATAGTTCTGCTGTCAGTCAGGGAGGTGCATACTGTCTATATACTCTGTGGGATGGATCTCAGGAGAGGGAGGGGAGCAGGAAAAGAAGATGCCAGCTACCACCAACTGCCCTGAGCCTGCCTCAGCTGCACTGTCTCCTCCCTTCTCAGGGCCATGTTAAATAAATAAATAAATACCACCAGCTGCCCCATGGGAAGGATCCTAGAAAACAGAAGCAGGCAGGCAGAGAAGAGCTTGCTCCTAGCTCACTCTCTCCACTATTAATGATTGTTGATGAAAAAATGCTGGGCAGTAGGAGATGGGCGCCGTTTGTGAGCGACAGACAGTTGGCACAAGTACCTGTTGTGAATGGCAACTGGAGAGCTCTGCTTGGACTGAAATGCTGGAGAGCTACCAAAAGTCTTTGTAGGCAATATTGAGCCAGGTGGGCCAATGGTATGTCATGTTGTGAGGCAGCATCCTCTGGGCCTCCAAACAGAGAAGTTTACAAAAGCACAATCCTATCTCTCTAACCAAGCATGAAGCAGCCTTCGGAAGTTGAAAACTATTATGTTATTTTAAACTGACAGCATTTATTGGACAGCATTCGCAATCACCAGAAAACGAGACAAAGAGGTTTGTTTTGCTCTTCTTTGCAACAATGTTCCACTGACATTTACAGAGAGCTTTACCTTTTCCCCTTCAAGGTCAGATTTTTAGTTCTGGAAGCTGCTAATTCCTGCTCTCGCAGCCATGTCTAGAGCAGCCTGAATCCCTGAGGGCAGTGTCAAGCAGTACTTCCAAGTTTAATTGATTAAGACCTGCTCACACTTTTCTTTTCGCGGGCGATTGATGGATCTAGTCGTCCGAACTGCGCAAGGCAGATCAATTGACCAAAAATGATGTAATGACAAAACTTCCAAATCTATGTCTACATTCATCACCGCATGAGAACTGTGGAGACAACACACTCAATTAAAAGAATGTCACCTGATTGTGTGCCACACCAAACCCTCTGGCTGAGCTGCAGGCTCTCTCTCTACAGCGAATGCATCAAAGGCATAATACAGTCTGGTTTCACAAAATGAGCTTTCCAGGGAGGCTGCAGGGAGGGCTGCAATGTAGGTTTAGTTTTAAAACGTTGTGGATAATGGCTCTCTGGCATCAATAAGTAACATTTGTGGTGTTTGAGAGTGGATGTAACTGTCTTTTGAAGCTATTTGAAGCATGGGTAGGCAAACTAAGGCCAGGGGGCCGGATCTGGCCCAATCGCATCCTAAATCCGGCCCGTAGACGGTCCCGGAATCAGCGTGTTTTTACATGAGTAGAATGTGGTCTTTTATTTAAACTGCATCTCTGGGTTATTTGTGGGGCCTGCCTGGTGTTTTTACATGAGTAGAATGTGTGCTTTTATTTAAAATGCATCTCTGGGTTATTTGTGGGGCATAGGAATTCATTCACCCCCCCCAAAAAAAATTATAGTCCGGCCCCCCATAAGGTCTGAGGGACAGTGGACCGGCCCCCTGCTGAAAAAGTTTGCTGGCCCCTGATTTAAAGTAAGGATCAGGTTGGATTAAAAAACCTGACATTTTTGGACCATTTGTGTCTAGGATTTGTACCATCCCCTGTCGCTTGGGGGGAAAAAGCTCTGTCCCTTCAATAGCTGCACAACAGGTAGAGATTCTGCTTTTCCTGGCACAGAGAAGGTGTGATGGGTGGAAAACTTCTTGATGGAGGATTTCATCCTATCACTAAGGATGGGGGAGACATTTGGTTCAGTTTGCATTTTAAAGGCAAACCTACCCAATCCACATTTCCTGAAGCAATATGGGAACTGAAATGCAGTTACATCCTTCTCTGAAATTTGCAGCGCAGTGCTCCAATGAAGCAACGTGTACAAAAATGCATATAATCTGTGCACAAAATGCGTATAGTGGGGAAAACGGTGCATGGAAATGCATTACATTTCTTGCAAATTTGCTTTCAAAAATCTGTATACAGTAGGCCCGCAACTTGCACAAGGGTTGCATTCCGGGATCACTCCTAAAGGCAGAATCATGTATAGTCAAGACGCATTGGGTTCAATGGCAGATGGGATTGCCAAATTTATTTTTTCTGGAACCCCGGAAGCTATTGAAGGGACAGAGCTTTTTTCCGGAACCCCGCCCTATTCTTGTCCCCTTTTTCTTTATTTATATTTTCTTTGCTGTATGTGTAAAGCTGAGTGCGCACAAGTTAAATGCGTGTAAGTTGCTGACTTACTGTATCAAGCAAATTGCATTCCCAAATATGTATGTTAGGAGAAATTTGGAGTAAAATGCTTGCATTTTTTTAAAAAAAGGAGCTTGCAAACTGATGTGGAAAAATGAAAAGCTAAAAACCAAAATTGACAGATAAGCCCATTTCTACTTGTCGTGGAGTTGTTAGAAACACAACACTTTAGTTAGAAAAAGAGTGGCAACGCTACAAACATAAATGTTGCAGCACATTCCATAAATGTGAATGTTGCCATTTATTGACCGAAAAAGAAATGACAGAAGCCAAATTTCTTTGCACCATATAGATCCAGATTTATGTTCTTCATAATGCTCTACACAGTTCTGAATGCAAACAAACCATTGAGTTTTGCAGACTTCTGTACTTGCGTTAACCCATCTGAACTCCTTGTCAAATCTTTCTTAAACTTTCAGAATTTTTTAATATTGAATGTTGGTTGATTAATAGCAACTACCCTCAACTTACTTTGGGAAATAAGATTATGTGAAGCCATTACTGGGTTACTTACTATGACCAAGCATCAGAAGGGGAGCCACTTAAAATTTGGAACTTGTGTTAAGATGCAGGGTAATATTTCATCATCTGAAAATAATCCTTCAGTTCATTGTGTGCTGTTGACTTGTAGCCGAAAGGATTTCTCTGCCTCGTCACATGTATCTAGGCTCAAAACTGGATTGCATTTGATAAAAAAAAGTGCTTTCTGTCTTGGTCTGAGTTTCTCCTTAGGTTTACAAGCTGCAACCACACCAACCTATGCTGACAACGAAGGAAGTCGTTTGTCTCCAGGTCATTGGTATTAAACAGTTGTGAATCAAAGTCTGAGAGAAATAGCTCTTAATTGCATGTGCATCCATGAATACTGCTTTAGGTGACACTACATACTGAGTAATGGCATATTTTTAAACCCCGGAGCTAACGCGTGTCATTTACAATTCTAGCATTCAGGTTGGAATTTCACTAATTCAGCGCTGCAGAAAGTTTGGCTCCATGACAAATGGTTTAAAGCAACCACAAAGAGACATTGAAATGAGGGCTTTGCTTCCCTTCCTCATGACAGTCCACAAGGAAATTTATCAGCTTGAATAAAGACAACAACAATTCAGTGGTATTCAAATATGCCATTGGAAGGAATATCTCTCGCATCTCAAGAACAAAAGATCTTGAGCATAAACAAAACTTTCATATTCAGAGGCATTCTATGCCAGTATACCGGGTATGCCCAGGCTTCCTCAATCTAGTGCCCTCCAGATGTTTTAGACCACAATTCCCATCATCTCTGACCATTAGCCATGCTGGCTGGGGCAGATGGGAAATTGTAATCCAAAACATCTGGAGGGTACGAAGTTGGGCAAGTTTGGTATCTAGAATCATTGGAAGGGACCCAAGGGTCATCCAGTCCAGTGCTTCCCAAACTTGGGTCTCCAGCTGTTTTTGAACTACAATCCCCATCATCCCTGACCACTGGTCTTGATAGCTGTAATGGATATAGGGGTTGCTCGTGCGTAAGTTGCCGCCACTCCTGGCTATGTTGCCTTGTTAAACCTTTTCTGTCTGGACAGCCCTTCACTTCGTGGCTGCCTCAGTCGCTAGCAGAATCCGTCAGTGGGCGTTTCTTAAACCTTTTCCAGCATAAAAGCTGTTTGACACCAAGTCTCCTCCTACTCTCCCTGCGCGGAAGTCTTCTGCGCAGAGAGGGTGTGGGTAGCGGAGGACCCGTGCATCGAGCCGGGCACCAGACCCTCACCTCTCCCCGCATGCTCCCAGGGGCTTGCGCAGGCCTAAGCCCCATTTAGGGGTACGGACAAAAGAATGGCAAACCCCTGGATTCCTTTAACATAATTCCCTTACAGCAGCAGCATTTTGGAGGGGCAGGCAAAGCCAATCCATACCCCTCCACCAACCAATTTTTTAACCAATGCCTAACCGCAACCTTACAAGTTGTGACGATTTGCTGTGCAGTAGGCAAAAACCAAATGGCACCAGCCAATCAGCCAATTGGACAAAATTCCTACCAGGCCCCTGCCCCAAAAGCAGGCGACGCCATGACAGGCATAGCAAGGTCAACGCAATAGCCCTAGATTAGGGAGGGTGGGCGGGTGATCCGATGCACACAGCAAAAGAGCCCAGTCGGTGCTGCGTGACTCAATTTTATAACCTTTGGTCCATCCCCCTAAATGGCAACACCAAAATTTGCCCAGTAACCCAACCGCCCAATCACTGCAGATGGTCATCCAAACTAACTCGCCCAGCAACAGAGGGGTGGCCTGCCAGACCCCATGGCAACACGTGCTCTCTATGAATGAGAACACGCTTTGTTGGAAACTACTATATTTCAACTCCATTAATGATCAGTTCACCCATGGTGTTCATCTTAAACTCCTATAGTTCAGATTTAGAAATTCTATCTGCTTTGGTGAAAGGTGGAATAATGTTCACCTTGCAATCAAGTTTTTTCATGCTTACTAAATCAAGAGTTTTGAAGGAATGCTCTGTCAGTGAATTAAATATAGGCACACATGGATGTGAGGATCATGGTAATTTAACAAGGAGCATTCAATTTTTTGCTATTCCTGAAGGTAGGTCTCAAATGCTGCATCTATGTAACTCATCTATGTAGCTCACTAATAGCTGGTAGCTGTCTTCTTTTTTTCTTTGGTCACCAAATCCAACAGTATTTACATTTGTCACTTTCAACCAATCATTGCTTTTCTGGGGTTCATATGTCTGAGCCTTAAGTCTTACTTTTGGCTGAAAGTGTGTTGACACACAGTCATCAAAACTGGTATTAAACTATCAAACTCAATTTCCCAGTTCCTGTCTCCCCAGTACAGAGAATGTTGAAGCAGAAACCCTGGCTGATAGATTTGCTAAGTGATTGATCTGATAAACTATCAAAACCAACATGACCAGACAAGGATAAGGATCGGCAGCTCTATGTCCTCGCATCCTGATAATCGACCGGTGAATTAGAGGGTGCTCTCATTCCAATATCAGATTGATAGTGCAGCTGCCAGGGCACATCAGATGAATACAGGAACAAGGGAGATGTACCTAAAATAGCAAAAGATGCTTCAGAACCGTCAATTATCTCTTATATATGTAAATCTGAAGCGCTACCTCCAAGAACATTGCAGCAAAGAATAAAAGGGGTATGGTTACACTGCAGTCAAGGGAGATGTGAACAAATTAAGTTATTATTAATACATGCCTACAGTTCAACAGGGGGACGCGGGTGGCGCTGTGGGTTAAACCATAGAGCCTAGGGCTTGCCGATCAGAAGGTCGGCGGTTCGAATCCCTGCAACGGGGTGAGCTCCCGTTGCTCAGTCCCTGCTCCTGCCAACCTAGTAATTCAAAAGCACAGTTCGAAAGTGCAAGTAGATAAATAGGTACCACTCTGGCGGGAAGGTAAACGGCGTTTCCGTGCGCTGCTCTGGTTCACCAGAAGCGGCTTAGTCATGCTGGCCACATGACCCGGAAGCTGTACGCCGGCTGGCTCGGCCAATAAAGCGAGATGAGCGCCGCAACCCCAGAGTTGGTCACGACTGGACCTAATGGTCAGGGGTCCCTTTACCTTTACCTTTACAGTTCAACAGAATCCAACAGTTACAGATCAACCTGCTCAGTTTCTGCAGGTGTTGTCTCGGGGTAGGCCCCAAGCCTACAGAGTCCAATAAATCCAACAAGATTGAAAAACACTGGCATAATAAGCACGCAAAGCCGAAGACAAATGGGGGCAGATGCAAATAATCAGTAGGAGTTTGAAATGGGACCAAGGGGAAGTGTCAGGAGCCGGTAGCCCAGAGGTCAGCAGCAGAGGAGATCCAATCTAGGCAAGACAAGTCCAGTGGCAGTAAGTTAGAGACTTGCGTAGTTCTAGCCACTGGGAAGCTAAAAGTAAAGGCTGGAAGTAAGCACTTCTCCACACAGTGTATAGTTAAACTGTGGAATTCCCTCCCATCAATCCACAGTTGATGGCCACCACCAACCTAGATGGCTTTAATATCTTAGAATCTTATAGTTGGAAAGGACCTGAGGGTCGTCTAGTCCAAGCCCTTGCAAAGCAGGAATCTCAGCTAAAGCGGCCATCTGTCATGGATGTCATGGTCCCTTCCAACTCTAAGATTCTAGGATTCTGAAAGAGGATTAGACAAATTCCCGGAGAAGAGGGTTATCAGTGGCTACTAGTTGTGATGGCTGTGCTCTGCCTCTGCAGTCGGAGGCTGCAATGGTTCTGAATACTAGTTGCTGGAAACCACAGGAGGGGAGAGTGCTGCTCTTGTGCCCGAATCCTGCTGGCAGGCTTCCCGCAGGCATCTGGTTGGCCACTGTAAGAACAGGATGTTGGACTAGATGGCCTGATCCTGCTAGCTCTTCTGATGTTTTCGTAAGTACAGCGGTACCTCGGGTTAAGAACTTAATTCATTCTGGAGGTCTGTTCTTAACCTGAAACTGTTCTTAACCTGAGGTACCACTTTCGCTAATGGGGCCTCCTGCTGCCGCTGCACAATTTCTGTTCTCATCCTGAAGCAAAGTTCTTAACCCGAGGTACTCTTTCTGGGTTAGCGGAGTCTGTAACCTGAAGCGTCTGTAACCTGAGGTACCACTGTATACCTAATCCCAGCTGCCAGTGCTCACAGGCGTTCTGACAGGCCTTCCTCACTAGGAGTAATCTTACTCACAAGGAGCCATTTTAATGCACTGCATCCAATGCATTGTATGATCTTGCCAGTCATATAAATCTCCTGTATATATCCCTATTTTTTCCTTGCCACTCCCAGATGAGAGGGGGCTAGTTCCACTGCACATGCAGAAGTCTGCTGCACGAGTAGAAAGGCAGTGTTGGATACAACACAGTAAGTTGCATGCAGCTTATTTTGTTTCATTTCTTGGTTATTATTACTTTTTTGGGTGAAGTACAGTATGTTAGAATTACAAGCTGTCCATGCATATGGTTTACACACCACACACACACACACACACACACACACACACCCTGGGTTGAACGGAAGGATGAACACTATGCTTGCTGACTCATGTGAGTCAACAGCAGGGTTGTCGTATCTGATCAGGGAAAGGAAACGTCACCTTACCTTCTCTAGAGATTTGATAGGAAGTAAGTAGGAGGTGAAGCTTTTCATGGCAGTGATAAACACTGGCACATGCCTTAGTTTGATAGAAAGCAGCTGAGAAGCACAAGTAGATGAGTCCTTGTGGTCATGAGAGCCAGTGTGGTGTAGTGGTTAAGAGCGGTAGTCTCGTAATCTGGGGAACCGGGTTCGTGTCTCCGCTCCTCCACATGCAGCTGCTGGGTGACCTTGGGCCAGTCACACTTCTCTGAAGTCTCTCAGCCCCACTCACCTCACAGAGTGTTTGTTGTGGGGGAGGAAGGGAAAGGAGAATGTTAGCCGCTTTGAGACTCCTTAAAGGGAGTGAAAGGCGGGATATCAAATCCAAACTCTTCTTCATGGACAATGCTTGGGGTCAGATTGGAAACACATGGAGGTCTGGCCCCCAAGACCTCAAATTTCCATGCACATCATATAAATGATTTTTTTAAATATATAAACAGATAAAAGCAGGTGCAGCACCATAGTGGTTTATTATCATGGCACTTTGAAACCGCAAATGGAAAGTTGGCTAAAAACTAATTTGCAATGCTTATTTACAATGGAAATACAACTGATGGTGCTTTTGCCTGAAAAGGAGAGTTAAAACTGACCGAGCCAGCCTCCCACTCTCACTTTTCCAAAATTCTCTTCAGTGTGGGAGGAGGGAAATGGTTTCTTGATAATATGCATAGGTAAGAAGTAATTTACCTAGATGTTAGAAGAGAGTGAACCATTATCTGATACTCAAACAGGGCTCTCTGCTCTGCAAGATGTGCTTAACCTTACTCTTCTGAGATGTAGCATTTTAATATGGAGGATGGTAGTTTGGCTTTTTCATTTTTATATTTCCCCCCTTGACTTTAAAAAGCCCTCAGTTGTAAAATATAAAACCATCACAATAACATATCGGGAAAACAGAGTGAAAATCGGAAAACTGGGATAAAAACCTATAGCGGTCATTCGCTTTCCCCAATACAATAATTTTTAAAAGGCTAGGGAGAAGGGGAAGTTTCTTGAGGGACCCTTAGAGAAGCAAGAAGTATGGTGCCAGGCAGGGTGGCCTAGTCAGGTGACAAGAAGGGTCCACAAATATATATAAATGTTGTCATCTCTTCCAGGCTATCCCTCGACCCGCAAGGTTAGGGTTCTCAGTCTAATCAACTTTTCCACCTGGTGATGCTGTTAACAAATACTTTGTCAGTCCATAACAAAGGATTAGTCAGCCATGATTCAATTGTGAATGACCTGGTGTGTATTACCATGATCTGGAATGACAAAATATCCCCCTTTCTGGTATATATTTTTTAGCAATTGTGTTAGCAAGTGAAGGCACAAATCTTTACACATACATGTCTGGGAGAGAAATCTGAGTGCATTTGGGTGTTTTTAGGATTGCTGTGTTGGTTTTATCTGATTTGAAGGACGAACTGTTTTTTGAGGACTTTTTGAAAAATCACTTTCTCAGGGATGTGCTACACAGTTGTTCTTTTCTGTTTGAATTGCAGATTGCCCTGCAATCCTAATGAACAAAGAGTAGTTTTAGAAATATGCATGCATGGCTATCGAACCACACTGAGATTCCCTCAGCTTCCTGGAATGATATGGCCTTCACTGAGATCCAAAAGGCCATTGTGTTTAATTTCTCCAGGGAAGGTGGCTTCTACCACCAAAACAAGAAAAAGCACACAACATGATCTGTGTTTATGCTTTTAACTTGGGGATTTCTGCAGATCAAGGTCCTGTTAAACCCTTCATGATACAAAGATTAGTGCCATCTTGTTCTAGGCAGGGAGTGGGGGACATGTGGCCCTCCCCATGTTGTTGAACTCCAATCCCACCAGCCCTAGCCAGTCAAATATTACAGGAGCTGGCAGGTTCCCTGCCCTTCTTCTCAAATCTGCAGATCAAGCTTCACTTAAGGGAGCAGAGGTTGGGAACCTTATTAAATAGACTTTATTCAACCAAGATTCCTGCAGGACCCACGAAGGCAAACTTTTGCTGAAGGACACAAGGCACACTCGCCGGTTTACCTCAGGAAATAAAAAACAAATTGCGTAAATGAAGTGGAACATTTCTATGCCATCGAGATGCCAATAAAGATAAGCGACAAGTCACAGGTCTGTTGTTTTATGGAAGGGTTCTTAATAGTTGCAAGGTGAACAGAAATTTGGCAGGGGAAGCTACGTGTTGTATAGACAGTGGTACCTCGGGTTAAGTACTTAATTCATTCTAGAGGTCCGTTCTTAACCTGAAACTGTTCTTAACCTGAAGCACCACTTTAGCTCATGGGGCCTCCTGCTGCTGCCGCGC
This sequence comes from Podarcis vaucheri, assembly GCF_965113315.1. Classification (NCBI taxonomy): domain Eukaryota; kingdom Metazoa; phylum Chordata; class Lepidosauria; order Squamata; family Lacertidae; genus Podarcis; species Podarcis vaucheri. The sequence goes on along the minus strand of NC_138762.1, from coordinate 79,887,524 downwards.
CGCCGGAGCATTATTTCTGTTCTCATCCTGAAGCAAAGTTCTTAACCCAAGGTACTATTTCTGGGTTAGCAGAGTCTGTAACCTGAAGCGTATGTAACCTGAGGTACCACTGTATATGGAAAATGAATAATAAAGCATTTAAAATGCAAAAAAGAAGGAAATATTAAATGGTATATAAATGCTTTTAAACAAATAAACCAACAGTACAGCACTTGATAGACATAGAGAATTCTGTACCAGAAAACAGTAATTATGCATTTTAGTTTAATCAAAAAACCCCACACCTTTTTGTATACTTTTAAAGATAGTAAGATGTCTTCAGCCAGTTGTTTTCGTAGATTGCAATAGGATTGGAGCAGTAACAGGTCTTCAACATTCGCCTCTGCATAGATAATATATATAGTAAAAGACTTTTATCTGTTTGTTACTTTCATGTCGTTTTGACTAGGTTGCTTTGCATAAATACAAAACAGGACAAGTTGTCTTGCCACACAGTGCGAGTGGACTTGTGCAGCTTTAGTAAAGTGCTGAAGGGTTTAACCCATTCATCCTCAACCTGATGTTCTTCAGAAATTTTGGACTACAGCTTCCCATCAGTCCCAGCCAATGATGAAGGCCAGATACGATGCATCACTAGAGAGCTAGTGTAGAAAAAGGACCATGAGTCTGAGTTGCGCAATAGGAACCCTTTGGTTCAAATTTTGCCTCTCCCGAGAGCTCCCTAGCTGGCCTTGGCAATCCAGTCTTTTCTCATACACCGCCCTCTCTATATTAAATAGTAATAATGTGTGGAAATTATTTTGACTTTCCTACATGATCCTTCTTTTTTAAAAAATAAAGTATTAGGACTTTTCATAACACAATTAAAAAACATACTAATCTAAGCACACACAAAAAATTAAAAAGAAAAAAAAAGGAAGGAAGGAAGGAAGAAGAAAGAGTAGAAGAATGCAGCCTTCTTTCACAGGTTTATCTCAATTTTTGTTCCAAAAAGGAAAAGGGTGAGCCCTCCCAGCTCTCACCTGGGAGCATCCGACTTTTCTGTATGATCTATGCATTCTAAGTATTAGCTTAACACACAATTTTACCTTGGTGCATGTGTATTTCTCTTTTCCCAGACAGATTTGTTAATAGGAAGATACAACTTTCTGTCTAGAAAGTTCTGCCCGGATAGCAGGTGCTCTGTTCCTGAGCCACAGACTCTCCTGCCCCCAAAATTGTGGCTGAACACATAAAAAGCATGTGTAGAGGCCATGTTTAGAAGTTGTGCCGAACTTACAAAGGCCAGTGTCGGTGTGTGCTCAACCAACACAAATATGTGGTCTAAACTGGCCTAATCGAGAGTGTGAGCTGTCAGATGGTCTGTGCTACAGAGCATGCATGTGTGTCACCAGCAATCAGGTTGAAAATTAATCTGTGCCCGAATGCACCGATAGCAGCGTTTCTAGGGGACAGGGCTCTATTGTTGACATGAAAAATAAAGTCTCCGGGAGTGGAACAGATTGGACAGTGTCAAGAGTTCCAGACGTTCGGCAAAAGAGCCGATGACTCATCATTTGATTATTTAACTAAGTTGTATTGAATGCATGCATGTTAAGCCAAGAAGACACATGGCTTATCTGTTTAGGTTATTGATTGACTTAGAATTGATTTGAAAAGGAGACAGGTGTTGATGGGAGGCAAATACGCAGCTACGGAACAAAGGGGGTAGGGGCTGACGTTTGGAAGGCAACAGCTTGTGCTGATAAAGAAATAGAGCAGCCCCCCTGCCCAGTCTGCTTCCCCTCCCTCCAGAGCACAGGAGTAAACAGCCAGACAAGCAATTTGCAGGCATCCTGAGCCAGGAGACTGCTAGGACTGAAGGGCAATGAGAATGGCCGTGGCTGGGAAGCTCTTGCGACAAAGAAGTGTAATTTTGGCACTTGGGCATCATACAAACTTAGGAGCAACCAGTGTGGGGTCACTGCCACTGGGAGGACTGGGAGGAGCAGGGTGACAGCAAGGTTGGGGCTCCCCAAGCCCCAGGTGCCAGCCAGAGCGCAGGATTGGTGCTGCCCCTGTGGCCACACAACCCCAACTTCACCACTGTCCTGCCCTTCCCTTCCCCATCCCTGTAAATGGAACCAACAGCACCTGCAAATACATAAACGTGCATTTCACATGGTAGCAGGATGTTTCCAGAGAAGCATTCTCTAATGAATCTCTTAATAGCAATTTGTGATGCCGTTCCTGTTTGCCCATGTAAAATATAAATGTTGTTGTTTAGTCGTTTAGTTGTGTCCTACTCTTTGTGACCCCATGGACCAGAGCACGCCAGGCACTCCTGTCTTCCACTGCCTCCCACAGTTTGGTCAAACTCATGCTGGTAGCTTCGAGAACACTGTCCAACCATCTCATTCTCTGTCGTCCCCTTCTCCTTGTGCCCTCCATCTTTCCCAACATCAGGGTCTTTTCCAGGGAGTCTTCTCTTCTCATGAGGTGGCCAAAGTATTGGAGCCTCAGCTTCAGGATCTGTCCTTCCAGTGAGCACTCAGGGCTGATTTCCTTCAGAATGGACAGGTTTGATCTTCTTGCAGTCCATGGGACTCTCAAGAGTCTCCCCCAGCACCATAATTCAAAAGCATCAATTCTTCGGCGATCAGCCTTCTTTATGGTCCAGCTCTCACTTCCATACATCACTACTGGGAAAACCATAGCTTTTAACTATACGAACCTTTGTCGGCAAGGTGATGTCTCTGCTTTTTAAGATGCTAAAATCTAAGTAAACTTTTGCTAATGGTTAGTCATGCACTCAGGGCTTTTTCCAGCCAGAACTCACTAGCTCAGTTCCGGCACCTCTCAGGTGACTGCCATTGCTATTACAGTGGCACTTTGGTTCTCAAACACCTTGGTACTCAAACGCCTTGGTTCCCAAATCTCGAAAACCCAGAAGTAAGTATTCCGGTTTCGAAACTTTTTTCGGAAGCTGAACGTCCAATACGGTTGTCGGCTATTGCTTCCACAGCGCCTGCACCAATCAGAAGCTGCGTCTTGTTTTTCGAACATTTCGGAAGTCAAACGGACTTCCGGAAGAGATTAAGTTTGGCGCTTTTGTTTTTGCTATCTATTTTGTTTTTTTGTTTTTGAGGCTTTTTCAGCTATTTTGTTTTTGTGACTGTGTGGAACTCAGTTCAGCTACTGATTGATTGTGTGACTGTGGAAATGGATAAAAGCCCCCCATCCAAACAATGACTGTCATCGGTGCAGGTAAGAAAAAATAATAATTTTACTTTTTATCATCTACAATACTGTCTTATTTATCTTATAGGACAGTTCATTGATTATTACTTTCATTTGATGGCTAGATAGTAAAATTCATGTTAAATTTCTTTTTTTAGGGGTTGTTTTTAAAAGTCTGGAACAGATTAATCCGCTTTGCATTACTTTCTATGGGAAAGCATGACTTGGTTTTGGAACGCTTTGGTTTTGGAACAGACTTCCAGAATGGATTAAGTTTGAGAACCAAGGTACCACTGTATAAGAGAACAAGGGAGGTGTTCACAGTGAGTTCTGGCACCTCTTTTTACAAAAAAAGTAGTACTGCATGTACCAAGTGCTTGTCTCTCAGGTGTTCCAGTTGCTGTATTGTTTTTAACACTCGATGGGGAGCCGCCCAGAGTGGCTGGGGAAACTCAGCCAAATGGGCGGGGTATAAATAATAAATTATTATTATTATTATAATTATTATTCCTCACCTGGGGTATTAATTGGTTGCCTTTGACTGGGTTGTTTGTGCAGTTGTATTAGCCAGTCTGGAAGTTCTGTGTTTGAGACCCCAAATAATAGTAATGTAGATGTAGAGTTGTATGGGGTGTGTGTGTGTGTATGCGTGTGTGTGTGTGCGCGCGCAGTGATTTACTCTATCTCCTGATTCACCGATTTGAAGCTGACACCACCCTTCCCATGTCATTGTTGTGCCCTTGGCTCCAGTTGGCGGACTTTGAGATTCTAGTCAAAAACAAAGTAGATCCCACGAGCCTGAAATGCAATATCTATTGCACAGGACTTGTCAAACACACTGGCCCTTCTCCCTGCAATCTTTTCCGAAGACTATGACTTCAGCAGGTGGCTGATGCTGCTAATAGGCGTGTAATACATTTAGTCCAATTTTCTTCAGTAGCATGAAAGCAAAACCTTATTCAGCCAAAGTTATCTTATGTTCCATCTTCTCATTTCCAAATTATGACAGGAAACACACAACAAATGCTACTCACAATGCTCTATACTTAGCTCAGTTGCACAGCAATTACCTCTTATTATTTGTCACCCACACATCACATAGGTCTGATATTTTCTTTTTAACTGCTTCCTGAATATAAAAAAGGAGTGGGGAAGGTGGCAGCAGTTGGCATACATTTCTAGGTCTGGAGATAATAGATAATGCAGATTGTGGGAGATACAACACACTCAAAGTGCTGTAGTGGAATTACTGCCTGAATGAACTACACCCCTTTTTTTGGTTTTATTACTAGATACCTACAACGCCACAAACAATTAACTTGAGAACAACAAAGAGTCGTGGGAGACACCCAGACCTGTTGGACTGCTCCACTTTTAAATGTGTAGGCATGTCATATTAGTTCAGTGTTGTGATGTCTAATCCACTGTTAGCTAGTTATTATTATGCCTAAACCACTCTTCATTATGTAATACCTGATGAGAGAGTTTCAATATCAGACAGCCAGACAGTATCGGAGAAACAAAGCTATGCAAGACTTGTTTAAAATTCAACTTAATTAGCTGTAAGCCTATGCACCGTAATGAAGTCTCTTATGGCTCAGATCTACAGTATATGTTGTTATTGTCCTTTTTTCTTAGCCGACCTCAAGCAAACTTGGGCCTCAAGCAAACTATCGCAACAATTCAAAGGAGGAAGGTGTCATAGCAAACCCTCCAAGTGATCCTATTTTCCAGGGACAGTCCCAGATTTACAGAAACTGTCCTGGTTTCTGATTTGATACCATGATGTCCCTATTTTCATCGGAGAAACGTTGGTGACCCCCGAGCCAAGGAAAGAAGTAACTATAGTATATAACCTTTAGAACATGGGTAGGCAAACTAAGGCCCGTGGGCCGGATACGGCCCAATCGCCTTCTAAATCCATCCCACGGACAGTCCTGGAATCAGCATGTTTTTACATGAGTAGAATGTGTCCTTTTACAGTATTTAAAATGCACCTCTGGGTTATTTAGGGGGCCTGCCTGGTGTTTTGACATGAGTAGAATGTGTGCTTTTATTTAAAATGCATCTCTGGGTTATTTATGGGGCATAGGAATTCATTCATTTCCCCCCCAAAATATAATCCGGCCCCCCACAAGGTCTGAGGGACAATGGACCGGCTCACGGCTGAAAAGGTTTGCTGACCCCTGCTTTAGAACATATCTGAAGGCAGCCCTGTATTGGGAAGTTTTTAAAAAATGTTTAATGTTTTATTATGTTGTTATATATGTTGGAAACCACCCAAAGTTGCTGGGGCAACCCAGCCAAAGATGGGCAGGGTATAATAACAAGAACAAGAACAAGAACAATTGGATAGGACATCCCTGTTTCCATCAGATAAATGTTGGAGGGTATGCCATAGCTCAGCGTGAGATGCTCTGCATGCAGAAAGTTCCAGGTCTATGCAACAGCATCAGGCGTGATTGCTGTGCCAGCACTTAGCCGGAGCAGTGATATCTCTTTCCTTCAGAAAGGGAACAAAAAAAAATCTCTGCTGGTTGGCAGAAGCAGCAGGGAGCAGATGCAGTGGTATCTCAGTCAAGGTTTGGAGTGCAATCTACACACACACACACACACACACACACACACACACACACACACTATCGATATATAGATATTTTGTGTGTGTGTGTAAAAGTAAAAGAAAGTCAAATACAAGTTCTAAATTATGCCTGTATTTTGGATTCTGTATCCCCTCTAAAATAGTAGAACAGAGTCATATAAACTCCTTGCTGTTTGGATTTCTGGCCTGGATCTCTTAGTTGCTGTTTTCTCACCTAGAGTCTGTTTCTAATATAGATTTGAACTGCAGATAGCACACATAATTACAGATTCCGTCATCCTCACTGCAATCTCTGCCAGTTGGGGGAAAACCGATAATTATTACTTTGTGAGGTATTAGAGAAGTTACTTCTATATATGGATGGAGCAATCTCTGGAGTCCTAGCATTCTTTTGTACATCTTCTGTCCTTTACAGCTCTCCCTCTGAGTATTGTGATGGCACTGCCAGCACAGCCTCCTTCCTTGATATGGCACCAAATTGCCACGGCAGGACAGGCTGATAATGAGGCATGCCGCCTGCTTTTCCCTTTTGTGCTATTTAGGCTTGCCATATGTCCTCTTTTTCCAGGACATGTCCTCTTTTTCATGGGTATGTAAAATGAGAGTCGTCACAGTTAAAAGTAGAAGTTGGCAAATGTGTCCTCTTTCTTTTTGCCCTTCAAAATATGGCAACCCTAGCCCTATGTGAAGTCACTGAGGCTGACTTTCACATAAGGCCATCACTCTGCCAGCAGCAGAACCGATTGGTCTCTGAAGACTATGAATGGAACAGAATTTGGGTTTAGTTCACATTTGAAGGTGGACCAACCTAAACTGCGTAGCAAAAAAAAGCAGAAGCGAAACATGCCATTGTCTGAAATTTGCACTTCTCAAAATTTTGCAAAGCAGCTTTCCAGGAAAATGTTTGTGTTCAAAAATGCATATACTAGAATAATGCATAAAAAAGAATATATTGGTGAAAACAACATACAAAAATGCGTGCTTTTAGGGGGAAATTGGCTACAAAAAAAATTGCACTAAAATGCTGGTGAATTTTCATGGGAACTTTTTTTAAGTAACAAACTGATGTGGAGATGTGAAGAACTGGACTGCAGGTTTGAAAAACAAGAAACAAACTGAAATGGACAGATTCACCCATGCCTGCTGAAGCCTGATTTCAAAGTCCTAGTGTGGGACACAGCGTGTGACAAGAGCCCCCAGTTAGACACACACAAACAACAAATTGCAAAAATAAATCAATAAATGATTCATTCTCTTTTCAGACTTTCCTATTGCATTTAGGCCTGAGGCATGTTGAATTCTTATGACCTACTGTTGTAAAGATGGGAGAAACTTTATTATTGTCATCCTCACCTTTGTCAAGTACTGATGTCACTGATCCAGCTGGCGATAAAGAGCAGCCAGAGCCATCAACATTTGCTGCAGCAGGAGAACAAGCTTGGTGAACGCAGAAAAGTGTATGTTAGTTATCCCCCTTCCTGGCAGATGACCTTTTAAAAAGGCTATTACAAAAGTAAAGCACAAATCTCTGAACAGGAAATACGCTTGGTTGCATTTATTAGTATACCTGTGCCCTAGAATGATCAACATCAACGTACCATATTTTTCACCCTATAGGACGCACCGTCCCATAAGGTGCACCTAGTTTTTTTGGGGGGAAATAAAGGGGGGGAAATTATTCCCCCCCCAGGCGCCCCAGAACAGGCTTCAGCATGCAGGCAACTCTGCAAGCCGTGGGAGCCCAGCGCGGGCTCCCATGGCTTGCGGAGAGCTTCCTGAAGCCTGGAGAGGGAGAGGGGTCGGTGCGCACCGACGCCTCTCACTCTCCAGGCTTCAGCGAAAGCCTGCATTCGCCCCATAGGACGCACACACATTTCCCCTTCATTTTTGGAGGGGGGAAAGTGCGTCCTATAGGGCGAAAAATACGGTAATTTCGTTAATCATGCTGTGCCCATCAATGTGTCTTTTTTAATACACAAGAACGGGCACCATTGATAAGATACAATTGTGCTAGCAGTGGCAACCAATACTGCAATAGAGAGCAGTGTGGTGACCAACAGTACAAGTATGGCCTGGTTAGATAGCCAACCTGTCTCCTTTTTCCACCCTAGGAAGCTTTTATGCCTTACATCATGTGTTCCCTGCAAGGTATTGCAAGAGCGGGAGCAAACAAAGCACATCCTTTTCGCCCACTCTCCTCTCTTTGGAAATCGACACAGGTAAACCACACTGGTTGCATACAGCAGAGGTGTGGTCTACTTCTTTGTTTTCACCTCATGGGCCATTGACATGCTTAAGTGTACATAATCAGGTCTTGATGGTTAACAAGAAATTTTAAAGCCACTCCAAACACCTGACAGCAGTTCAGTTGACTACAGAACGTTGAGGGCCATTGAGCCATGGGTCAGCAGAAGTAGTGCTGGGGAAAGGGACAGGGGTAGAAAACCAGAAAACGGAAAGGGGGGGGAATTGACCTTTTTGAGCTTCTAATAGTTTAGGCTGCAGTCCAAACCCAAATCCCCACAAGAATGAAGAGAGTTTGGAATCCACAGATCTCTGGCTGAGTTGGCTGGGCTCAGCCAAGGGCTCTGCTACTTAAAGTTCCTCATCCCAATTCGGCCAAAGCTGTGTTGGATAAATCCTCCATCCTGGCTCAACTGGCAGGGTGGCGCACCAGTGCAGGCATTGTGGCACTCACTCTGGCCAATATCTTTGCACAGCACTGACCTCCTCTCTACTTTGCTGCTGGCAGGAATTCTGAAGCAGTCCTTGCAGACAGAGGCATAGTAAGGTCAAGTGGTACCCAGTGCGGAAAATTTATTGTCACTCCCCCCACCCCATTGAAATTATTCAAAGAAGGAAAAATAAGATACAGTGGTACCTCCTGGTTACGTACTTAATTCGTTCCGGAGGTCCGTTCTTAACCTGAAACTGTTCTTAACCTGAAGCACCACTTTAGCTAATGGGGCTTCCCGCTGCTGCCGTGTGATTTCTGTTCTCACCCTGAAGCAAAGTTATTAACCCGAGGTATTATTTCTGGGTTAGCGGAGTCTGTAACCTGAAGCGTATGTAACCCGAGGTACCACTGTACAGTGGTGCCCCGCAAGACGAATGCCTCGCAAGACGAAAAACTCGCTAGACGAAAGGGTTTTGCGGTTTTTGAGCTGCTTCGCAAGACGAATTTCCCTATGGGCTTGCTTCGCAAGACGAAAACGTCTTGCGTTTTTTGCAAGTTTGTTTCCTTTTTCTTAACACCGTTAATACAGTTGCGACTTGACTTCGAGGAGCAACTCATAGAACGCGGTGTGGTAGCCTTTTTGAGGTTTTTGGTGATTTTTGAAGCGTTTCCAAAACTTTTCCGACACCGTGCTTCGCAAGACGAAAAATTTGCTAGACGAAAAAACTCACGGAACGAATTAATTTCGTCTTGCGAGGCACCACTGTACTTACTTTCACAAGGGTTATTTTCTGGTTTATTTACTGAACATTGTGAGCATAAGCAGCTTTGGTTTAGCAACCTAGGAGGTCATCCGCGGCGATTGCACGCCCCAGAGCTGCCTTGGCTTTCACAGAAGGTGGTCTCAGCCTTGGCCTCTGCAGGCCTCCGCGGGTGGCACCAGCCTGCTGCTTCCTCAGCAGGCCACCACAGCGGCCCAGAAAACCCAACCACTGCTGGCAGGGGGCTAAGGAAGTCGTCCTCAGCAGCATCAGCCCTTTCCTTGACTTCAACCCACCCCCAGCTCCCAGCCAATAAGCCAGCTGGGTTGGGGGCGGGTCGAAGGTCCCAAGGGAAGGAGGGTGGCATCTGGGACCTGGGAAGCCCCGCCCACCTCTCAGAGAGGAGCTTCAATGAGTTTATTTTTAAAATACTTATTTTTCCCAGTTTGTCATCCCCCTCAATGGTGATACCCGGGGCAGACCACCCCATCACACCCCCTTCCCCCGCCACTGCTTGCAGAGCCTTTGCAGTGTTGCTGGGTTTTGCTTGGCTGAAGTGACAAATGGAAAGGGTTCTCTGAAGTTAGAAAGCCTGAAAACAAAAAGGTGTCGTATACACTATATATTGAAAGCACATTATTTGCTCCAAAGAATCCTGGGAACTGTAGCTTGTTAAGGGTGCTGGGAATTGCATCTCTGTGGAGAGTTAACTACAGTTCTCAGAAATCTTTTGGGGGAAGCAATGTGCTTTGAATGTACTTTAAAGGTATGGTGTGTACGAAGCCTCGTTTGAATTTTACCCACTCTTGGTTCCTTGAGCGAAAGGGAAACTGATACAACAGCACAGGCTGTGTGGGCTCTTTGCATAAGTGTAGGAGAGCAACATTCAGTTATTACTCAAAAGTGAATAAGTCAGTGTAACTGTGCTGTGTACATTAAAAAAGGGCAAGAGTCACAAATAGTTCTGTATTTGTTGGCAAACGATAAAAATGTTTCACTGGATTTGGCTGGGATTCCTTTCCTCTCCCTTAGTAATTCTTGTCCCAATTGTGGTGAAGCAGGAATGAAGGCCTGTGATTCTTCAGATTCTGGTACATTCCAATTCCCATCATCTCTGACCCTTGGCCATCCTGACCAGAGCTGATGGAAGGTGGAATCCAACATCACATAGAAGGCCACAGGCTTCCCATACCTCTAATAAAACATGGCAGGAATGAGCTTCCTTTGGTGGCTGAGTTGTCCCTTTCAACTCTCGCAGGCTGGGCCCAGCCGCCTACTTCATTACTGAGTGGGAAGGTTAACACCTCATCTCTTTATTTGCCATACATTCCAGAAATGGAATGCAGAGCTGTCACTTCACAGCGCATAATACTGCCTCATTACTCATCTGCTTGCACACAACGCATAACAGCTCTAGCCCTACACCTATGCTTCCCTTATTCACTTCCTGATTTAATTTAAAGAAAAACACCTTGGAGCCAAGCAACCTAATTACGCTTGTGTTACTCATCCTACTGAGACAACCTAATTATAATCATAAATACACGTGGTAGGTGGGGATACAGGAGAGAATTAAGCCTGGCACATTAAATCGGGGATAAGTGTAGGAGTGTAGCCAAAAATATCTCCATTTGAGGCAGGAATGACTAAATAAAAGATTTCAGTCAAGGGAGTCAGATGAGGGGATCAAGAATGGTTCCTGTTGGGATTCCATTCCACCATTTGCTGCAGACATGGGATTGTTGCGTGTCACATGTCTGTTTACATTCCAGCACAGATTGCTGGCCTGAGCGGAACTTCCGCTCTGTATTGGTGTTTTTTTAGTCTCTCTCCGAGAAGACGGCAAGGAGAGATGCCATGTTTTCTTTGTCCTGATTATGTATAATAAATGCGTAGTTTTATATGTGTCTACAGCCTCAAGTCTCTTCTGTTTACACTGTCGAGTAAAGTGTGCTCATGTCTGCAAGCTTGAGTCACTGATGTATGTCAGAGCAGAGATTGATGGGGCTCTGCAGCAGCAAGGCTGAGGGGAGACGCACCAGCTGGCACCAAGCCAGCCGGCCTTTCGACCCCCCCCTATTCCGACAGTTCCTTCCACTCCTTAAACACATTAAAAAAACAATTGGGTTAACTCTGTGTTTGTGCTGGTCCTGGGGGGTTACCGTGCAGCGTGGTCTAAGTCCGGTCGTAGGTCGAGGGTAAGGAGGGTAAGTCTGTCAGGGGCGAAGCGAGGTCCAAAGCAAGGAGTCAGGTGTGGTCAGGAACTCAGGAGAGCAGGTCAGGGTGCTGGCAGGAACAGGATACCAACGATGTTGCTCCCGCAACCTGGGACTGGGCTGACTGGCCTTTATCTCCTCTGAGGCCTAGGGTGGTCCCGGCCCCCAGGTGACCTGCTTCTCCTGGCCTTAAGGCGAGCACTCCTCCTGAGAGGGCTTAGTTCCTTCTGCCTCTCTGCCCCTGAGCCTCTGCAGCTCAGGAGAGCCTGGAGGGTTACTGGACCCAGAGGCAACCTCAGCTGAGAGTGGAGCACCTGCAGGCAATGGGTCCTCCATCACCTCAGGGGCCAGAGCAGACTCAGCTGATGCCTGCACCTGAGGATCCAGCACAGGTGAGGACCCTTCAGGCTCAAGCCCCAGCCCCGGTTCAGCTGGTTCTGGAGGCGGGGACTCCTGTGCAGGCTGGGATTCCTCAGGTTCAGCCTCCGAGTCCGAATCCCAGGCCATCACAGTGTTATAGCTCTGTGTTGCAGTTCCTTAGAGTTGGACATTTGGGGGACTTCCGGGAAATGGTTGCTTTTTTGCTTGTTTGGAAAAAATTAAGATGTAATGGTTGTCATTTGTTAAGGGTGGTCCTGTTTTGGGAATATAACCCGCCCCCAAACACACACACCGAGCACTCAAATGGCAAATATTAATCACAGAGAAAACTGAAGGTTGACCCCCCCCCCACCTCTCAGTTACATCACTTACAATTGTGAAACATGGCGGAGGTGCAAGGAATAATAGTCTTATACCCTAGCTGTAAGCAGCACAGCTACATCCTTAGTCCTGGTGCAACACCAGTTCTATGCAGGCAGCATCCTGTGTGACTACCCGAAAATTTCATTATCATTTCTTTAAAAAAATAAAAATAATAATGACTAGATACTGAGGCTTTCCTTGATTTATCACTCAAGCATTGGCATTCATGTAGCCTCCTAAAAATGAAGTGGGCGGACAGCAGTTTCCCTCTGCAGTTTTGTGAACATTGTATCTTTTATTCCATTATCAGGTTCTTTGAAGGCTGTGTGCCCCGACTTCCTCTGGAAATTCTTGTAAACTTCCTCTCCCACCACATGCAGCAAGGTGAAAGGATTTCATTTTGTCAGGTTTTTCTCCCCTCCTCCCACTCCTGGGAGAAGCAACTGGGGAAACCAGATAAAAGTTAGCATCTTGGCAGGAGTTTTCTCCGGTTTTCTGCAATATTGCCAGACATCTGAAGGTTGCCAAAGCTCCTCAAGTCCTAGCTGCCCCTACTCCTGCTTCAAGAGTCTGTTTGGCCTCTGCTCATAACACCTTGTAATGATTGTGTTCACAAATAACGCGAAGCCAAATCATGCTGGCTCCCCAGAAGAAATTGCAGACGCTTTGCTCGTCTCTGGTCCTTTTAGCTCATCACTGCAGCTAAGCTAAAGTATGGCTTAGGGCAGTGATGCCCGAACTTGGCCCTCCAGCTGCTTTGGGACTACAACTCCCATCATCCCTAGCTAACAGGACCGGTGGTCAGGGATGATGGGAATTGTAGTCTCAAAACATCTGGAGTGCCAAGTTTGGCCATCACTGGCTTAGGGGATCCTTGGGCCTTCCAGATATTGCTAAACTGCAACTCCTAACAGCCTCAGCAAGTATGGTCAATAACCAGGGGTGATGGGAGCTGAGGTTCACCAACATCTAGAGGTCCATAGGGTCCCCATACCTGTCTTAGTGTGTCACCTTAACCATAATCTGTAGGCAAGGAGAAAAGTAAGGCTGATTTCCTCTTTGGCAGCCATAGCATCTACATGGTCCCAGTAACAAAGGATGTACTTTGGTTTACCATGATCTGCAAATCAAGTTATTGTGTTGAGGGCTTGCTCACATGAAAACCACATTGAGATTTCTCCACCATCCAGGGATCCTTTCTAAACTCCCACCACTAAATTGCTTGTAAGGAACATTCCCTCCAACATTTCTCCGATGAAAATAGGGACATCCTATTCAATAATAATAATAATAATAATAATAATAATAATAATAATAATAATAATAATGGGTTCTAAAGGTTGTATAGTTACTTATCGCCTTGGCTCAGGGGTTGCATAACTCCATACCCTCCCAACATTTCTCCGATGAAAATAGGGATGTCCTAAGGAAAAGTGGGGCATTCTGGGATCAGAAACCTGTCTGCTTCTGTAAATCCAGCACTATCCCAGGAAAATACGGACACTTGGAGGGTCTGGAGGAGGTGTCTCTAAGTTACAGCAGTCACTACAGTATTTGCCTGCTTCCATTGGCATGTTGTTCCTTCCTACGGGACTTTGAAGGGTAGTCCATGCTTGAGGGTCTGTCTGATGATGTCTTTGTCTGCACGCCTTGTTCTCTGTTGCATAATCTGCAGAGTTTCTGTCGAAGACAAGCCCTTCATTTCCTTTTATGAATGCTTGCCTTTAAAACACCGTTGTGCAATAAAATGCAAAATTTACAACAGGAAATGAAATAGCCCTTTATCTTCTTTAAAGATGACTGCATCATGGAGAGATAATGTATATCGCTTTTGCAAATGTTACGGGTGGCTTTTATAAGGTAAAAAAAAGGTAAAGGTAAAGGAGGCCTGGACAGTTAAGTCCAGTCAAAGGTGACTATAGGGTTGCGGCACTCATCTCGTTTTCAGGCCGAGGGAGCAGGCGTTTGTCCACAGACAGCTTTCTGGGTCATGTGGTCAGCATGACTAAACCGCTTCTGGCTCAATGGAATGCAGAGCGCACAAAAACGCTGTTTACCTTCCCACCACAGCAGTACCTATTTATCTGCTTGCACTGGTATACTTTTGAACGGCTAGGTTGGCATGAGGTGGGACAGAATAACGGGAGCTCACGCCGTCACGTGGATTCGAACCACCAACCTTCCGGTCAGCAAGCCCAAGAGGCTCAATGGTTTAGACTCATCCACACTGTAATGCTGACAATATCCTAGATGAATCCCATCTGATAGTGGGAGATTTACTGGTGTTCAGCCATTGCACTCGGTGTTCATCTTCTTTGGTGTGGACTAAAGTTTTCACATCTGCTTACAAGTGTCATGAGCAGGTCAGAAACTGTCAGTGCTCCAAGGAAGGAGTATAAATCCAGATGATTATCAAATGCATGCTGTGGGGGCGACAATGGTAAAACTGGAGACTGATAATCTTGTCTGCTGTTGTGAAATATATTTCATACTGTCTTTCCCATTTGCAAGACATGAAAAAGTAAAAACAAGGTATTTTGCAACCTTAAACGCCTGAAAAAATATCGTATTTTTTCAGGTTATAACAACTACAATTTGGGGATCATGAGATTTACATAAAGGATCCAGTCTGCATTTCATAGAAGCCTATAGCAAAAAAATCCTCTTGATTTTAATGGTGTTTGAACTACATTGCATCAGCTACAGACCATTTTCTGTATCTGCTCAGTTGTTAGTCTTTAAGTATCCTCTTACATACTTCGTATTATTCTCAGGCACCAGATTTGCATTCATCGTGGCATGTTTTCAATTTGCATGTTGCTTGTTTGCCACTACGTATAGAATTGCACGTTCAAAATCCATACACCAGTGAATTTCGATCACATACTAAGACTTTGAGCACTACTGCAAAGGAGCCTTTGGATTCCTCTATCAGTGGCATATTTTTAAACCATATGTCTCTTACTGAAGGGAATATTTGATTACGTGGCTCATTTTATTTTGTGTTCCGCTGAACACTTTGCACGAGTCTCCTGAAGCAACAGACATTCTTCTGAAGCCTAACATGCGAATAATATTGTACGACTTGGGTTTTATATTTCCATCTTCTTGGAATTTGAAGTAGTAGGTTTTTTTTTTTTTTACAGTTCATTTAGAAAAGGGTCTAGATTGGTTTCTCATTTGTATTCAGAATTCCAAGCAAGTTCTATTTCTTAGTTCCATTTTATTTCAAGTGCTTAACACACATGGAGACAAACTAGATGAGCAATATTCTTTGAACCCATTTGTCTGCATTGCTAAGAGTTGGTGATGTTTGTCAGAACATAGGAAGCTACTGTATCTGATCTAGGTCAGTATTATCTATGCTGTATTGACTGGCAAGAGCTTGCCAGGGTTTCAGGCAGGGGTCTCTTCTAGCCCTTCCTGAAGGTGATGGAAATCACACCTGTGACCTTCTGCATCCAAAGCAGTTGCTCTATCACTGAGCAGTGGCCCTCCCCATGTTGTGTTAATGTCACCATATCATCCATCCATTGATATTACGTACAGCTGCTCCTGTAGGTAGCAATCTGCAAATTTCTGGTGGATTCTTTCAGTTCCACCTACAAAGTCATTGAAACCAGGACAAAATCAGCTTAATTTCACTGGCTGGAAAGGCCAGATTGATGCTATCACATGGCCAATTTCAAGCCAAAGACAAACAGGTCTATTGTGGGGCTATGCGGCAATTTCATAATTAGGTTGTAAACATTTGCACACACACCAAGTGTCCCTATTTTCCAGGGACAGTCCCAGATTGACAGAAGCTGTTCTGGTTTCTGATTTGATCCCAGAATGTCCCACTTTCCTTTAGAACCTCTCTATTTACATTGGAGGTATGTGGAGTTATCCGACCCCAGAGCCATCTGAAGGCAGCCCTCTATAGGGAAGGTGTTGTTGTTTTTTATGCTTAATGTTTTATTATGTTTTTATATATGTTGGAAGCCACCCAGAGTGGCTGGGGCAACCCAGTCAGATGGGCGGGGTATAAATCATAAAATTGTTATTATGGAATAGGTAACGGTAAAGGGACCCCTAACCATTAGATCCAGTCCTGACCGACTCTGGGGTTGCGGCGCTCATCTCGCTTTATTGGCCGAGGGAGCCGGCGTACAGCTTCCGGGTCATGGGGCCAGCATGACTAAGCCGCTTCTGGAGAACCAGAGCAGCGCATGGAAACACTGATTTCAGAGGAGAAATGTTGGAGGTTATGCATTTGACGCAAGGGTAGATGAATGGCAAGACCTGCTTCCGGTCAAATTCTTCGTTCACCATTACAACGTTGACCTTGAGGTCTAACAGAGAGAGGTATGCTAATGGAAACCTAAATACCTATTTTGCACAAGTTTTTATAGCTGGAGTGCGGAAACTTTTTCAGCAAGAGAATGGCATTTTCTTCTGCAGAATCTTATGTGGGTCCGCCAGGTGGCTCCTCATGGGGAGCCAGTGGTGGGCAAGACGAGGGGTAAGGATGAGCAGAGCCAGAGGCAAAAGTAAGAGATGCACATTAAGCTAAATCCCAGCCACACCAAAGTCAGCTGTTTCTGTATGTGCACACCCCACTGTGACATATTTCTTTATACTCCATTCAAGCAAGAAAGAGGCATGACCAGAGTTCAATGACACATTCCAGCCAGGCAAAAACACTAGGACTAGTGAGGGGATATGACCTGGAGAGGGATCATGGCTTAGGGCAGGATTTCCCAAACTTGGGTCTTCAGCTGTTTTTGGACTACAACTCCTATCATTCCTAGCTAGCAGGGATGATGGGAACCAGTGTGTGTTTTTTTTTTCTTAAAAAAATGTTTAAGGGTACTCTCATTTTCCTACTCATATTGAAATACTGCCCCTCAATGAGGCCAAACGTAGATTCACAAAATGTTTAGGGGTATGCGTCCCCCTGTGTCCCCCCAGGAAAAAAAGCACTGATGGGAACTGTAGTCCCCAAACAGCTGGAGACCCAAGTTTGGGAAACACTGACTTATGGAGAGTCTTGAGGGCCAGGTAGGCAGACATGGAGGGCCATAGTGGTCCCCAGGAGCCTGGAGATACCCCACTCTTCACTTATTGAAAGGAGCTGGAATTGGCAAGTGATTGTCTGCATATATTTTCCCTGCTAGCTATCAGTTTCATTCAGTTCTAGTGGTGAAAGCATGATCTACTCGCTCTTTGAACCACCACAGTTGTACGTGTGAAGATGTCAGGTGGTTAGGACTCTGACGGAACTCCAGATATATTATTTATATATATATATGCTCTCTTCAGAATTAATGGTTATAGTTCATTAAAAAGAAGAACCAGCCAGGGCAGAGCTCGCTGGCTTAAGTGCACAGAAAACTCTGTAAATCCTGCCAAAAGAAGGATGAGACTGAGATGTGTTTACGACCTGGGGCCTGCGGCTTGAAGCAGTCAGCAAACACACAGGAGATTAATCCTTTGTTGTGTTTCTGTACAAGCACGTATCATGGCTAAATTATTTTGCCCGTCCGCATAACGGATGGGCAAAATTTTCTTAGCCAAAGCACTTTAGTGGTGTCTACAGTTCCGATGGGAGCGCACCCTATTACTCATGGTGAAAAGCCTGGCTGAGAAAATAAATGTGTGGAAAATAAGTGCACTTTCTTTCTGATCCCTAATCTCCTTAATCAGATTGCCTATTGACCAGTGCGCTGCTCATACTGACTAATACAGCAGCCCCAGTTCATTAAATTTCAACTAACTATCCATATGTCCTCTAGGAAAGGCTTATGTTTCCATTTTTTCCCTTCCACAGAAAAATAGGCTTGCAGATGGATCGAGGTGGGTGTTCGCTCGGATATGTCAGCAAGATACTCAAGAGTGGTCAGGTTTTGTAATTCCATCCCTAGTTTTGTCATGGATTTATGGAATTAGCTTAAGCGCTAAACCTTCCAGTGCCTGCTTCCCTAACCCATAGATAATGTCCTACCCTTAATTACTTGCTACTTTAACAGATGGGGCAAAGGCTGTGAATAGACAGCTATCTCTGTGTAGCAAGGGGAGCCAATCCTAGCCATGAAGGAACTGGGGGAGGGATTGCTTCAGGGGGGGAAGTTGTGGGGTGGAGCAAAACTGGATCTTCTCATTCAAAAAGGTAGCCAAACAAAAAACCCAAACCCTTTGAACCCAGGAGTTGTCAGCTGAGTTCTATCCAGTTGTTGCTGTATCTAGACACATCAAAGAAGCGTTTCAGTTAAACGCGCCGTAAACTTTGTGTGAGAAATCAGGTTGGCAAAAACGGAACTCCACAGCGCCATCTGGTGCCACAGTGTTAGAATGCATAAATGACGCATATAAAGCGCTTTTTCTTTCCCAATGTAGCGGAGTCCTGGGTTGCTTGGCTGACACAAGACTTCCATCAGCAGAAAGGAAAGGGAAGCAGTTTCCAGTGATTGCCACTCTCCCTTGCAGCTCCTGTCCCCTAAATCTTTGGAGCGTTCAAGATAGTGAGTAGAGCATAAGACTCTCAATCTCAGGGTTGTGGGTTCGAGCCCCACGTTGGGCAAAAGATTCCTGCATTGCAGGGGGCTGGACTAGATGACCCACGGGGTCCTTTCCAACTCTACAATTCTATGAGGCTAAAAACTCCCCCCCCTCAACAAATCACTATCGAAATGTGTGTAGCCGGGGGGGGGGCAGGGTGAGCATTTGTGGCCCCTAAATCAGGTAAATAAATAAAAATAACTAACTGACCAATTGTGTCACAGATAACTCCGTTCTGCCCCTTCCCCACATAAAGCTTGCCCCTCCAATAAAGTCTGGCTACGCCTATGCTGTCAAAGTATGTGATGAAAGCCATGCTTAGATTACTCTAAATAAGGATTAGGCAGATTAAGAGGGGCGGGGGTGGGCTCTAAATGCGTGGTGTATATTCAGCCCAAGTTTCTAGGCCATATGATTGTGAAGGTAAGCATGAAAATGGGGGCGATGTTTAGTGAAAACTCAGAAGCCAGGTGGGAGGATTCGCTGCCCAGCTCATCGCTTCTCCCCAGAACTAACAGGAGGAGGAGATATGCCAAGTAAGAAAAAGTACACTATTTAAAAACAAAGCTTGCAAAAAGCAGCTTTGATTAGATGCAGCATTTTTTAATTTCTTTTAGCCTAGAGTGACCAGCATACTCTGGCTTCAGATGAAACACATTGCTTCTCATAGAACCAAAACCAACCACCCACAAAACAGAGCCGTCTCATGTACAGTAGCCAAGGTCACCCAGGAGTCATCTTCAAAAAGGAAGCCAGTATTAGGAAGAACTCTCTAAGTGTGGTTGTGATTCAGGGTAACATCAAGGCTGAATCTACACAGGTATTAAAAAACACTGTGAAAATGCTCTTTTTTTAATTTACAAAAAACAACAACTCGTAGTGAAGCATATGTGGAATTTGCCATTAGCTCATTACCGCCACCTAGTTTCACATTTTTATAACGCACTTAAAACACGTTAAAACGTTATATTTGCAGCTGTATAGATGGGTCCCAAGTTGCTCTGTAGGGCACAACAGGGTATGATACGTAATTATATACACATTTCTATCCAATGAACAAGGCAAAGCATTTTAGTACACGCTTACTAAACGAATGAGCAGGCACTGAATTACATCCGACAAGTCCATGTTTTGAAACTGCATGATCGAAGTAGTAGAAAATTCATTGACCTTGCAGAATTAGATTATTCTTTTAATGAGGACATTCTTTTAATAATAGGACATTCTAATAATAATAATAATAATAATAATAATAATAATAATAATAGGATAAATAATTGTGTGTTCTCTTTTGTTTTCAATTCTCAGGCCTAAATCTGAACTTCCATCAATGAGTTTTCAGGCCAATTGGCCATCTCTCTCTCTGTCCTCCACTGTGCACTATAAATATCTTCCACATCAATCCATCATGTGCATACCCTAATTGAACTGCAAGAGGCTGAAGCTGAAGTCATTTACAGGTTTTAATCACATCATTATCAAATGGCAGACTAATTGCTTTCAGCAAAAGTGTCCATCCACTGTCACTAGACATACCTATGAATTCCAAATTTCCTTTTAATTTATGCAACCAATGGTGGGTGCAGAGCCCTAATCATTGCTCGCTTGCATGTGGCCCACTAAGACTGAAGGGATAACTATTATATGCCATATTTCCATTGCTACTTTGAGATCATGCATTAGGAATAACAGATGGCATTTAATTATAGCAAATATAGTGCATGTGAGAAGTAAATAGCTAATTTGTTTTACTCTGGCTTTGCTGTGAGGATGAAGGGGTGACAGACAATTTATTTCCTTCCTTCCGTTCATACAAATATAGTTAATGATCTGTCAAGATGGCGGTAATAAACTCCTCTTTCAAAAAAAAAAAAGGTAAAAAATAATTCACTCCTGGCAGAAAGCTTCGTTCTCATTTGTTGTTCCCAACCCTTAAGCCTTGCCAATACTGGAATATAAATTGAATTTTACTGTCCGTAATAATGGAGCTCTCCACGTCAAAATGCACGCCGGTTCCACTCTGAGGGAAGGTTTTTAGTCAGGTTTTTCTTTCTCTGCACAGGGTCTTTAATTGTTAATTACTCCTTTATTTCTTATGCCTTCGTGTGTTCTTACCCATATCCTTATTTGGTGAGGGAAGGGAGAGAAATGAAGCAGTAATGGGAAAGAGTTTTAGTTTACGGCTTATTATTGTTGCTGCGCTATCTCCCCTGCGATTTCCCTCGTATGTAATGAACTAGTGTGGAAGTAGGAATAACTATTTTGGTCAATAATTAATGAAGGGTATTAGATTAATTCAAAAGCCGGACTCCCTCGATGCAATGCAGGCCCATTTTAATCACATCTCCCAGCCCCCAACTCCAGCCCCATTAGGCTTCAAGCTAAAAATCACCGCAAGTACCAAGAATGCGGAAATTCCGACTAACGCTACCTGTGAAACCGAAGAGCGAAATAAATCCGCTCACTTCTCCTCAGCCACAAACGCTCCTTGAAATAATGAAATCTCGCATTGCCTGTAAACATGAGCTTAATTATAGTCAGCGAGGAGGCCACCCTCAGGAGCCCACATTAAGGAGAAAGTGCTAATCTTACTTGGAAGACAGCTGTGGGCTATCGGTGTCGCAAGCAGCAGATGGAAGCGTGGACTAAGCTAGGATCAAAAGCTACTGTGACGCCATTTGAACAGTCATTTCTTTGCCCAAAGAAACCTGGGAACTGTAGTTTGTTATGGGTGATGAGAGCTGTTAAGAGATCCCTCAGAGATTCACCCCAAAGTGGCTTAACCATCACTCCCTCTTCCCAGGGTACACTGGGAAGCATAGCTCTGTGAGGGGATAATGGCAGGCCCTCTAAGTATCCCTATTTTCCAGGGACACTCCCAGATTTACAGAAGCCATCCTGGTTTCCGATTTGACCCAGGAATGTCCCACTTTTCCTTACGCCGTCCCTATTTTAATCAGAGAAATGTCGGAGGGTATGGAATGGATCCTCCAAGTGTCCCTATTTACAATGGACAGTCTAGATTGACAGAAGCCGTCCTAGTTTCTGATTTGATACCCAGGAATGTCCCGCTTTTCCTTAAGACGTAGCTATTTTCATTGGAGAAATGTTGGAGGGTATGCAGTTATGTGACCCCTGAGCCAAGAAGATAAGTAACTATACAACCTGCCTGTAAAAATCTGCCTGGACGGGAATGTTGGCCCCCCAAAAGAGGACATGTCCGGGTTTTCCCGGATGTATGGCAACCCTATATTACAATAATGTGCGTGCGCACACACACACCGTATAACAGACATAACTGTTCGGCCCACTCCATGCATCTCACTGACTTTCTCCTACAG
The DNA here is from genome assembly GCF_965113315.1 of Podarcis vaucheri. Lineage (NCBI taxonomy): Eukaryota > Metazoa > Chordata > Lepidosauria > Squamata > Lacertidae > Podarcis > Podarcis vaucheri. The sequence goes on along the minus strand of NC_138762.1, from coordinate 79,865,424 downwards.
ATGCACATGCTCAAATAAGGCAGCTCCCATCTTTAAGGTTCCACACACTGGTTGTATTTTGCTTCAGATGGATGCAATACCTCCACCATCGCAGATGCAGCAGTTAGTGCAGATTGTTATTATTCCTCGCCCACTTTTCAAACCGATGAGAGATGTTGCTGTTGTTACAATTTATATGACCCACCCTTCACCCTAAGGTGCAACAATTAAAATGCATAGCTGTCAAGTGTCCCTTATTTGAAGGGACAGTCCCTTATTCCAGCGCCATGTCCCGCTGCTATCTCTTATTGATGGATGTCCCTTAAATGTCCCTTAAATGATGTCCTTTAAATTTCAAAGGAAGCAGCTCCTCTCCCTCCCTCCCTGCCAGCCAGGGAGGAGGGAGGCTCCAACTGTGTTGCTTGGCTGTGTTGCTCACCCAATAAGAAGTCTAAGAATGACTGGGGGGTGGAGCTTGCATGTCTTGTGTGTGGCTAGTTAATGCAAGCTGAGGGTTTTTTTGAATGCTGGACACCATTTTGTTGCACGTGCTGCTGCAAACTTTGCAGTGCAAAGCCAGGCCGGAGAGCCATCTTAAGTTGAGGCTGCATAGGCCTTGTGGTGCATGTGATTCAGATTCTATTCAGTTGAACCTCTGGTTACAAAGTTGGTTGGACAGTGTTCTCGAAGCTACCAGCATGAGTTTGACCAGACTGCAGGAGGACAGGGAGACTGGAGTGCCTGGAACAGGTGAGGCTGCAGGTCCCTTATTTTGGCTGCTGGTCCCTTATTTTCAAATCTGTTAGTTGACAGCTATGAAAATGCAGTGCTAATATGAAAACACAACACTACACGAAATTAAAAACAACATAAAATCACCCTCCCAAAATAGTTTTATATCTGGAAAAGAATACTGTGCAGCTGCTTCCTTTGTGTGTTCTAATTTCTGCAGAGATTGATGGCTGATGATTGTTATAGTGGGATATTTAGAAGATGACCTCTTGTGGCAGGAGAAGAAAAGTGCATGAAGAATACTTAGCACTGCGTGTTGGCAAGTTTGCTCCAAAGAACAAGAAAGCACTTTATTGGACCAACGCCTCTTGTTAGCAGATCTATTGCAATCTTTCCTGCTGTCCTGCACCCTCCAGTGTCTAAAAGATAGTTATTATTCCGCTGCAAGGATAGCACGGCTGGTTATGAGTACAAATATTTGTAGTCACTTGAGATCGATAATAATACAGTGGTACCCCGCAAGACGAATGCCTCGCAAGACGGAAAACCCGCTAGACGAGAGGGTTTTCCGTTTTGGAGGCGCTTCGCAAAACGAATTTCCCTATGGGCTTGCTTCGCAAGACGAAAGCCCATAGGGAAATCTCCAGGACAGCGGGGAAGCGCAGCGCGTCTTCCCCACTGTCCTCGGACCTCCTCCGAAGGCTGGCGGTGGGGCGGAAAGCCCTTCTCCCCGCGCCAGCCTTCGGAGCCTTCCGAAGGCTGGCGCGGGGAGAAGGGCTTTTCTCCCCACCACAAGCCTTCGGAGGAGCCTTCCGAAGGCTGGCGCGGGGAGAAGGGCTTTTCTCCCCACCACAAGCCTTCGGAGGAGCCTTCCGAAGGCTGGCGCGGGGAGAAGGGCTTTTCTCCCCACCGCCAGCCTTCGGGGGAGCCTTCCGAAGGCTGGCGCGGGGAGAAGGGCTTTTCTCCCCACCGCCAGCCTTCGGGGGAGCCTTCCGAAGGCTGGCGGTGGGGTGGGGAGCCCTCCTCCCGCCGCCAGCCTTCGGAGCAGCCTACCGAAGGCTGGTGGTGGGGCGGAGAGCTCTCTGCCCCACCGCCAGCCTTCGGAAGGCTGCTCCGAAGGCTGGCGGTGGGGCGGAGAGAGCTTCTCCCCGCGCCAGCCTTCGGATGGCTGTCCTGAAGACTTGCGGTGGGAGGAGGGTTTTCCTTCCCACCGCCAACATTCAGAATGCTGTTCTGAATGTTGGCGGTGGGGAGGAAAAACCCTCCTCCCACCGCAAGCCCCGGGAACAGAGGAGAAGCGCTGCGCCCCTTCCCCTCTGTTCCCGTACCTGTCCTGAAGGCTTGCGGTGGGGAGAAAAGCCCTTCTCCGCACCGCCAGCCTGGCAAGCGGTTTCCATAGGAACGCATTAATTGATTTTCAATGCATTCCTATGGAAAACCGTGCTTTGCAAGACGAAAAACTCGCAAGACGAAAAAACTTGCGGAACAAATTAATTTCGTCTTGCGAGGCACCACTGTAATTACTGTTTTATGCAGTGCTTTCCCCTACGTGCTCCGCATATATTAATCTCATAAGAGAGTTGAGAGATAATGGCTGCTTAATGCTGCATTGTTGAATGGATTCTATTTTTACCTGCCTTGGAGTCTTTCCAATACATAGGTGAGATAGGAAAATGTTTTAATAATAATAATAAAAGGAGTGAGTTCATGTCTGAAGTGAGCTCTGAAGCTCATGCTTTTAATCATCACTCCACACTAGATGATCAAAAACAATCAGTGTAGCATTTTAAGCGCAGAAGACACATTAGCTGATATCCAATGTGCATCAGAATAGGAACATAGCCAGGGCAGACTTTTGGTCTATCTACGTCAGTGTTGTCAACATTGATGGGCAGCAGGTCTTCAGGGCTTCAGGCTGGGGACATTCCCAGCCCCTAACAGGCTTCAGAGGCACTTGGCATAGACAAGGCCATTTTAGTGGTTGCAGGAAATTGGGTGGCTGTTGTTTTCCTCTTTCCTTTTCCAATCTCCACCCAATAGTAAAGGTAAAGGGACCCCTAACCATTCGTGGCCGCCTCTGGGGTTGAGGCGCTCATCTCGCTTTACTGGCCGAGGGAGCCGGTGTACAGCTTCTGGGTCATGTGGCCAGCATGACTAAGCCGCTTCTGGCGAACCAGAGCAGCGCACGGAAACGCCGTTTACCTTCCCGCCAGAGCGGTACCTATTTATCTACTTGCACTGCGTGCTTTCGAACTGCTAGGTTGGCAGGAGCAGGGACTGAGAAACAGGAGCTCACCCTGTCCCGGGGATTTGAACCGCCAACCTTCTGATCGGCAAGCCCTAGGCTCTGTGGGCTCTGTGGTTTAACCCACCGCGCCACCCGCGTCCCTTCACCCAATAGTAGGCTTTGCCAAGCACGTGGGTGATCACAAACAGGTTCCTTTTCCTGTCTGCTCTGCCTTGCTCCTTGTATGCTGCACTCAGTAAATTTGTTGCTTGCCTCCCTGCCCCCCCCCAAAAAAATGTAGTTGTCCTGTGATGCCCTTCCTTCTCACTAAGGATGCAGGAGAAATTGGATTCAGTTCACCAACCAAAACTTTCTGAAACAATGTGTGTGAACTGAGACACGATCACCTTTCAAGATACACGCTGCTCCAAATTTCACGGCGCGGCTCTGCAGCCAAGTAGCGCATGCAAAAATTCACAGACTAGAGCAAAGCGTGCACAAAAAGGCACGCATGTGCACACACACACACAGAGCCGGTGCTATTTTTCTAGAGAAAGAGGTGCCGGAACTCACCATGAACACCTCCCTCGTTCTCTTAGAATAGCAATGTTACTTACCTGAGAGGTGCCAGAACTGAGTTCCTATGAGTTGCAGCTGAAAAAAAGCACTGTACACAGTACAGTGGTACCTCAGGTTAAGTACTTAATATGTTCCGGAGGTCCGTACTTAACCTGAAACTGTTCTTAACCTGAAGCACCACTTTAGCTAATGGGGCCTCCTGCTGCTGCCGCGCCGCGAGAGGACGATTTCTGTTCTCATCCTGAAGCAAAGTTCTTAAACTGAAACACTATTTCTGGGTTAGCGGAGTCTGTAACCTGAAGCGTCTGTAACCCAAGGTACCACTGTATATGTTCGTGAGAATAAAATACAAAGATTCTTTACATTATGGAAAACACTTTGCAAGACTGTGCATGTTAGGCAAAACTGCATGCAAAAAATTGTATATTAAGGAGATGCACACATGAATAAGTTGATGAATTTCCATGAGGATATCTTTTAATAAATAAGTAAATAGGAAGCAGATGTGGAAATGTGAAGAGCCGAATATAAGACGGGAAAAATGAGAAATTGGGATAAGCCGACACGGACAGATTTGCCAATCTCTAACTCCCCACCCCTTGAATTCGCTCCCACCTGCAGGCACAATGCTAGTGCCAGGTTTGCGCACAAAAGGCACAATCCAGCAGAATTTAAACCTTTTATCCCTGGGACCACAATGCTTGACCTTTGTAACTTTCGATTAGCCAGTTCTGACTTCCTCTCCGGTTTTCCTTAATGTATAAAATTAGCACCTAGGCACCTGGTACTTTTTGCCAGGGAGCACTGCACATATAGTGATTTTTTTTCTTCTTTAAGGCCATTTTAAAAACACAGTTTCCCTGAAATGCCTAAGGGCAGGTTTATATATAATGTTTCCTGCAACCCTGAGTTCAGCCGCAACCCCAGGGCCTCAGTATGGGAGCATCGGAATCCTTTGTTCCTGGCCATCCGCCTCTCTCATTTTTGGCGGCATGACTAATGGAAAAGTTGAAGGAACATGCCCGTTGCTAAACCCAAAGGGGAAAGGTGCAAGCCTCTGTCTGATTCCAGCACACCTCTGTGGAGAACAAAGGAGGCCCTGGCAACATGTGGAAAGGCCTACAGTTCTTGGCTCTGGACCTCTGATTGCTGTTGAACCGAGGGTCACCAGAGACATCGAGTACGAACATGGCCTAAGTGATTTGCTCAAGGTCAACCGGGGAGTGCATGTCAGAGCCGTGAATTAGACTGGGATGCCCCGAGGCTCATGTTTTAGTAAATCAACTCAGCTTAGTATCTTAAGAACCAGGCCTTCTCTCTCCCTTCTTCTAGCTGTCAGTTACAGATTTAGCGAGTCGTTTCAAGCATCCTGTCACAATGAGTGAGGGGTGCGGGGGGAGCATAGCAGAAGCTGATGAGAAAGCGAGAACTGTCCTCTCATATACTCTCCAACATTTCTCTGATGAAAAGAGGGGAGTCCTATTATTATTATTATTATTATTATTATTATTATTATTAGCCTGCCCATCTGACTGGGTTGCCCCAGCTACACTGGGCAGCTTCCAACATATATAAAAGCATTAAACATTTAAAAACTTCCCTATACAGTCGTACCTTGGAAGTCGAACGTAATCTGTTCCGGAAGTCCGTTCAACTTCCAAAGCGTTCGAAAACCAAAGCACGGCTTCCAATTGGCCGCAGGAAGCTCCAGGTTTGCAACGTTCATGAAATATACTCAGAGTCGCAAAGTGATTTCATGCTCTTTATTCAGCTCATAGTGGTGAGGAGGAATGAATGAAAGTCCCCTCAGAGTATCTGCTTTATATACATTATTTACACAATGGGCTGCACATGATTGGTTAATTCTGGAATTCTACTTTAAGCCAATCAGGTTGTGGATTCACTTATATCTGGAGCATGATTGGGTGGTTCCTGCCAACCAATCATACTGCTGCATTGTTCTTGGACCAATCAGACTGCTGCATTCTGAATCCTATTGTTCTAGGACCAATCAGACTGCTGCAATTTGGATCCTATTGTTCTAGGACCAATCAGACTGCTGCAGTTTGGATCCTATTCAACTCAGTACATAACAGTTCAGAAGCCAAAATGTTCAGGAACTAAGCTGTTTGACTTCCAAGGCCCGACTGTACAGAGCTGCCTTCAGATGTCTTCTAAAGGTTGCAGAGTTACTTATCTCCTTGGCTCAGGGCTCACATAGCTCCATACCCTCCGATGAAAACAGCAATATCCTACCATACCCGCCAACATTTCTCCGATGGAAATAGGGACATCCTAAGGAAAAGTGGGACATTCCAGGACCAAATCAGAAACCAGGATGGCTTCTGTAAATCCAGGACTGTCCCTGGAAAATAGGGACACATGGAGGGCCTGCTGTCAGCACTTCATATTCTCAGAGGTATGGCGTAATTGTGTTGTGAGAGCCAACTATTTTTGTTTCATCATTCCCAAGTGTGTGTTGCCTGATGCCTCCCTTTTTCATTATGTTTGCAGCATTTGCCCTCAGTTGCTCCCTGTTACATGTCACTCATGTCATATGTACAAATTATCCACCACTGTTCTGGAGAAGGTGCGTGGATTTGCAAGATAGGTTCTTCTTCCTGGGCGAAACAGATGTCACAGAGTGTGCAGCAAAATGAAGCAACTTTGTCATTTCTGATGCCGTCTGCGTGTTGCCATGGCAACAATCTTGTATTGCACTCCACCTCTTTCAGATTCTCTGTGAAACCTGGAAGCCCACACGAGCTTGGGTGATAACGCAGGCGACCTAGAAATCCTGCTCTTTAAACAGGACTTGTCTTTAACCTGTTTCGGAGTAGAACATATTAGCAAACAGTTAAGAAAGCTATGACTCTGCATTTTACACAACCAGAGTCCATAAATTATTGTGCACAGGACGGTATCGTTCATGCTAATTCCCCTTTAAATCGTATTCTTCTAGTGTTGTCTCATCATATGCATACTGATAACATACTACAGAAAAAGGCTTGTCTCAACAGTAGCGAAAATATCAAGAGCCGGCTCTATCATTAGGTGGCTGCCTCTGGTAGCAGATGAAGGCAGGTAGGGGAAAGGACCAAGGTGTTAGACGACTGATCTGTGTGTGTCACTTGCCCCCTAAGTGGGTCTTAGATTCCACTGTCCATCTATACGTGGAATATGGAGTGGGGCTGGGAGATGCTATCTTGTTTACCTCAGGCAACAACCTTTCTGTACTTTGTACTGTTTTATTGTTGTTAGCCGCCCTGAGCCCGGCTTCGGCTGGGGAGGGCGGGATATAAATAAAATTTTATTATTATTATTATTATTATTATTATTATTATTATTATTATTATTATGTCAGCCCTGCAAATGTAGCACCCAAGCCACTGGTGTCTTCAGGACAAGACTTTGCATGCAAAATGTATAGAAACTTATTCACATATGCTACGACAGAGGCAAGAATGTTATTTGTCCCCAAACAGAAAGAAACAGAAGTCCCGGCAAAGGAAGAATGGATACAAAAACTTATGGAATATGCAGAAATGGCGAAACTTGTGTGTGTGTGTGTGTGTGTGTGTGTGTGTGTATAAATGAATGGAAATGGTTTATTGAATAATTATTGATAAATTATAAACAGAAAAAAACATTGGCAGGATTATTGCATTTAAAGAAGATGAATAAATGAGCAAATTAAGTTCATTTGGATATGCAGAAAATAATAATAATAAAAAATTCAGGAACCGCAGAAAGAGGGGAAAGGAAGTTGAGTTTTGAAATGTCGAAATGATTGTGAAATCAGTGAAATGTATAAAATTAGTGAAATGTATAAGACTGAAAAGTATAAATAAATAAACAAAATATTTTTGAGCATAAAAACGACTTCGCATGCAAAGCCTCTGTGATATGGCGCCACCTTCAAAATAAAGCATTGATTAAAGTGGATGAATATATGGCATGCCTAAGGATGGTTTAGCAATAATGCCTTAGGAAGAACGTGAAACTTTTTCCCATAGCTATTTCCAAGCGGCTGGCCTCCTTCTAACTCTATGATTTTGAACACTGTTTGTAGGTCTATCTAGGCAAATGAAATAGGAAGGGAGTGAGGCTGGCCCAAAGGAACGTATTATGTCTCTTCAAACCAAGTCAGCTTCAGCCTGCCCTTATTATTTCCACCAGCCTCCTTCTCTGACCTCAGTTGCCCTACAGAGATACAGACGATGCCCTTTTATTGGGCACGAGTCCTTGCCCTTGTCAGGTTAGAGGAAGATCATTGCCATGTGTGTGCTCTAGGGTAAGGGTAGAAGAAAATCGGTGCCTGACACGCTAGCAGACAGTAAAATTTAAGGGTCACGGAAAGTCGCAAATCTGTCAGGGCTGATTAATTCATAGAAGGAAATCGAGTTCTACCAAAATAATATATCCCCCCCCCCTCAATTCATGGAGCTGGGAAATACAGAATGAAGCAGGTACATACTGGAATGGGGAGGGAAAGAGATGGTTTTGTTCTCATGAAAGAAAGGCAACCCACAGCAACAATGCAAGCATTCTGGCCCACCACGATGTATCGTATTTGCAATATATCACATCTCACCAGCAGGGCCGGATTTCGGTTTGATGAGGCCCTAAGCTACAGAAGGTAATGGGGCCCTTTATCTGTTCAGCTGTCCTTTGTCAACAACAAATTGCCGCTGTTTTGTGTGTTGAATATGTGCTATATGGTAATTCATGCATCTAATAGGTATCTAAAGCCATTTGTGCATGTTGCCATGCAACCAGTCCATGCAGAATGTAGGCACCCTATATATAGAAATGAGCGAACCAGTGATATTTTAGGAGAGATATCAAAGTCAATGTAGAATTTACATTCATTGTGGAAGCCATTTTAACATGAAGCCCACTGAAGCCTTGTTTGTGAAGAAATTATTGAGAAAGGAAAGAAAGAGAGGTAAAGGGAGGAGGGAACGTAAAGGAATTTAATTTCAAAGAACCATGGAAGCGACCATGAGGGTCACCTAGTCCAGTGTTTCCCAACCTTTTTTGGGCAAAGGCACACTTGTTTCATGAAAAAAATCTCGAGGCACACCACCATTACAGCCCCGTGACGTCAGCGCGCAGCGTCACGCCGGGAGGGACATGAATTGCTAGCAAATTACATAATCACCTCCTTGAGGGCTGGCTCATCTTCTCCGAAGGCAGAACCCCATTAATTAACAGCACAGACTCACACCATAGCCAAGACGAGGGGGGGAAAGCCTCAGTCATGCACAGTCATGCACATGTGGGGGCTAAATGAGGACGAAGACCAGGCAGAGAGCAGGGTTCAAATCACCCCACCTGGCCAGGACAATCCCTGGGTGCTCCCTTGGGCCACTCGCCTGACCCACCTCGCAGGGCTGTTGTTGCGAGGATAACACAGGGAGAACCACGCGCCCCCCCGGGAGCTCCTTGGAGGAGAAAGTGGGCGATGAATGCAATGCACGAAATATATGAGAGGCGACCAGGTTTTGCAGGTGAGGGGCCCCCACCAGCCTCCGCTTCCAACACCCGGCGCAACAACGCCGAAGTTTTCCCCCGGGCTCGGCTCGGGGAGCAGCGCTGCTCCCCCCCAGCTCCCCTTTGCCCTCCCGGCTCTCTCTGCTGCCCACTGGGGACCCCCCTCACCTGCCAAGTCCGGAGCGGCGGTGATCTAGTGACGGCGCCCCAATCGAAAATTTGACTTAAAAAAAAAATCTTTCAAATTTTTTAATTTTTCCTGCGGCACACCAGGCAACATCTCGCGGCACACTAGTGTGCCGCGGAACAGTGGTTGGGAAACACTGACCTAGTCCAATCCTCTGCAATGAAGGAATCTTTTTGCTCAATGTGGGGCTCAACTCAGTCGGCTCTGCTGACTGAGCTATCCTGTCTAATTGAACTGTGGCTCATAGCTGTCAACTTACAGATTTGAAAATAAGGGACCAGCAGCCTCGAAAATAAGGGATTTTGCTTAGCTTATACAGAAATCTGCCACTGATGAAGCCATGCTGCTTGGCTGCGACTGACTGTGTTTTGCAGGGGGTTGGACTAGATGACCCTAAGGGTCTACAACTCCCACCAAAGAAGAGCAACAGACAAAACTGATGAACAATGTTGAGATGGCAAAGCTTACAGGCAGAATTAGAAACCAGGAAGAGGACCTCTTTAATAAAGAATGGGGGAAGTTTATAATTTGGTTGAAAAGCTATTGTAAAGAGTTACATACATTGGTAGGATTGACAGAAAACTTGTAGTAAAAAATTGAACTACGGATGGACAAATGATTTATAAAAATAGAGTTATGAAAGGGATGCAGAGCGGGAAATCACTACATTAAAATGCTGCACTGGTTGGAGGGTATGCTAAGCACCACGTCAGGGCTGCCATCGTCCTGGCACGAGGAGTTCCATCGGCCCTTCCCCGCCCGAGGGGGGGGGAAGGAGAGAGACTCTCCCCCACGCCGTCCGTGAGCCTGGCATGAAGCGGTTGCGGCACCGCGGCGGCCGCTGAAGCGCCGCCCTTCTGCGTTCCTCCCCATCCCGTCCTCTTCCTCCTCCCTCAGGCCACCTCCTCAGCCGCCGCTGCCGCCTCCGGCTTCCCCTGGCAGTGCAGCAGAAGTCTTGCAAGAGAGGGGCTGCCTGCCTGCCCGCCGCCACCCGTCTCCTCACAACGTGCCCCTGAGGGGGGAAAGGGAGAGACGGAGACATGGCAGCTCGTGTGCGCTCTCTCTCTCGAGGCGGAGGACCCCGAGCCGCTGCTTCCCTCCCGAGCCGGGTGAGCATGAAACCCGGGAAATTTAAGGGACATCATCAATAAGGGACAGCAGTGGGACACAGCACTGGGATAAGGGCGTTTCCCGCCAAATAAGGGACGGTTGACAGCTATGCTCTGGCTTTGCAGGTGTCTAGTCTTGGATTTCCCTGAGTCGTGGAAGTGGAATACAAATGCACTTGTATTTCCTGCTAATGGATAACAATCTCCCAGCCCATCATAGCTTATTTCTCAGGACCAAATGGTACGTTAGCTGGGAAACTGAATTTCACTTTAAAAACAGCCACGAGGAAGAACTATGAACTTCCCAGTGGGGCAAATAGCAAAACTGAAAATGAATGGGGAAGAAAGGATTAACCACCCCATCTGCAATGCTGGAGCCCTGCTTTGTGGATGCTTTAAACAAATAACGGGAATGTTAGGAATGACCATCATGAATATCTCATATCTCACTTAGGTGCTGCACTGATTAATCTAGTTGTATTTTAAGCCCTTCACTGCCCCCTGCTGTTATACTCCCAGTATCTCACTCCCAAACATTTAGCAAAAAATACCGGTATATTCTCCCCGGCTTCTCTCCCTTGCAAACGTGAGAAACTGCAATTTAGAATCTAGGAGCTTGGATTCTCAAGACTGCTTCAAACATTGCAGGATTAATTACCTACCGGTACTCTCCAAATGGGGTGTCTGTGTGTGTGTGATGAACCTTATATGGCAGCTACATCTATTTCTAATTTTGTTCACTTGAGATTATAACACCTTCACACTGCGATAAGCCAAGGTTCTCCATAACACATTTTCATGGTGAACACGGGGTGAGATGAACACTGCAGGAGTCATTGCGAAAAGCACATATTAAACATGTGGCAACATCACTGTCTGTAATATGGGAAGCGTCTCTGCTCTTAGATCCAAGATAAAACCCTGAGCCCCTTTTGCTGGAGTCAGTCACTTTGAAGTAAGTTTCACAGGTGTCATTAAATATTGCTTTCAGGTAAATGTGTACCAGATCACAGCAGGGGGTTGGACTGGGTGATCCTCAGGATCACTTCCAACTCTACAATTCTATGATATAAAAGGAAAGCTCTTTATTTTTAAAAGGAAAAGAAAAGAAACAGTGATTAATGCAAAAAAATGTTCTTCTTATGCTTAACTATACATGCTTACCTTCTTTCTGTTTTCCAAGGAATCTTAAGATACCACCCAGCTGCATTTTACTATATTTAAACATGCTTTTTAAATATATTTTGCAGCAGAGAAAACCATGCAGTAGTAGACTTGGCCACAAGAGGGCAGAACTGTTTCTGCTTTCATTATGATATTTAAATCTGCCCGAAAGGTTAAAGATGTATGCTGTCAATATCAAATGATGGATATGTAAGTCTATACAGCACTCAAGCATCATAAAGCACGAGGTCTGAATTGCACATTTTGCATAGCAGCCCAATGCTACATCACGTATTTGTCAGGGAAATGTGTGTTCATGTGTGATTTGCAAACTAAAAAAGAAAAGTCGCACTGCATTATGGCTTTAGTGGTCGGTTAACACATGCTGTTAATTATGTGTTGTTTTTAGACTTAAGTCCCTGTCTATTGCTAGTTGCAGGGTGGGGAAGAAACAAGTTTAGATTTCAAAATGCTCTTCTCTTGCCAAAACACAGGTATCTATCTCTCCATCAATCTAGGACAGCGGTTTTCAGACTTTCTGCCTGCAGGGAACACTTTCCGCGTTGACTTGTCTTCTGCGCAAGCCTTACATGCTGGCAGAGGACTTGAGACATCTTTGAAAGCATGCAAGAGCAGACTTCAGGCTTGCAAGTTTTTGTAGGGTGACCACTTACACGTCCCGAAAAAATAAGATACAAGTTTGCATACAATTTGCATATGCTATGTTTTTATACATGCGAATTATCTCTTGCTGTAGAGAAGCTATTGATAAAAAACAAAAAGGAGTCAGAAACCTTTGCTGATCCATTGTAAGGAGAGGTGGTGCTGAGGTCAGTGTGGTGCAAACACAGAGGTGGAGTCAATCTGGTTCTCCTGCTGCCTCGTTCCCACCCACCCCTTTCTCACTACACTTATTTGCATGCAGTAGAGACACAGCCATGGAAAGGTCAGGTGACACACATGCAGTCATGCCATCAACGACTGAAATTGTCACACCATTTACATTTTGATTGATTTACCTGTACTTATTTATTTCCCCCTTAAGGTGATCTCATGCATTTGTCTCAAGGCTGTTCGAGATGTCCGCGGCTGAGTCAAGACTTGAACTCAATACCCTTTGCTCCCAGATCCCTCTGCGTTTCATCAGAGCTTTAGGAAAACAGAAACAGCTCAGCCATGTGTACCGGGAAGCATTTCCTGCTATTTCCAATAAAATTTACCACTGGAGAAGTGCGCATAAGATTTCAGTCTTAGCTAGCACTGGTAAAATTACTGGGATTTGCAACTATGTAAGTATGTTTGTATGTATGTTTGTATGTAAAGTATGTAAGTATGCTCCTGCCAACCTAGCAGTTCGAAAGCACGTCAAAGTGCAAGTAGATAAATAGGTACCGCTCCGGCGGGAAGGTAAACGGCATTTCCATGCACTGCTCTGGTTCGCCAGAAGCGGCTTAGTGATCCTGGCCACATGACCCGGAAGCTGTACGCTGGCTCCCTCGGCCAATAAAGCGAGATGAGCGCCGCAACCCCAGAGTCGGTCACGACTGGACCTAGCGGTCAGGGGTCCCTTTACCTTTACCTTAAGTATGATTGGGAGCTAGGTATAAAACACCAATAGGCTAAAACCACTCTAGCCTTAACAAGAGGATGTTAACTCCCCAGGTAGAAAAAAGTTGTTCATCTTTGCCCAGATCTGCACATTCTAAGTGTGCCACTGGGAGAAACATCTGAAGAACTGTGAGGCACTCACATGTTATAGTGCTGAATTTTTTCTTGAGGAGGGCTTGGCCTCCATACACTTGATGCCTCTTGTTTCCTCTTCCATCTATTTTTGATCACCTCTTATGCTATCAGCGTTTGCCCATCTCTGTTTGCACACAATAGGTCAGTAGCCTGAGCTGTCCACGTCCACCTGGCTACCCACCCTGTAATTTGACTCTCTTCTTTGTCCCCCTCATATTTCAGTCGCATCCAATCAACCGTATTGTGGTCTGCAATTATAGTTCTCTCTGTATTCTATTCACACGGTTATACTAAAGAGCTATTTTCACTTGCCTGCTCCCATTTCAGATGCTATAATCCTGGAGAGGGCTATCCAATTATACACTTAAATCACACTGAATAGTGTACCGTCTCTGAACATGATGACTATATAGTTTAGTAATAAGCTGCTTTCTGCTACAGATCTTGGATACTAGAATGGTGGCGGGAGGTTGTACCTCCCTCAAATAATCCCTCATTCTTGAAAAACGCAGGATACTGTAGCAGCGTAAGTGGCATGGCCGGCTGTGGAGCAGCCTCCATTATGTCTCCCAAGGGAGAGGGACAAAGCTCTCTGCCAACCCTGCTTGCTATGGGGCTGGATCTATACTGATCTAAAAAAAATGCTAAGGAAAAGAAACGTTATATAGCTCTCAATGCAAATTTGTATTGCCTACTGTACAGCGCCCGCTGGTGCCACTTTTTAAAAATGCATTTATAATGTAATAACTCACCAGTATAGATTAGTCCTTTGTGGAACCTGGACCACCCAGTTCCTGAAGAGAGCTTGGGAACACGGTCCCAGGTGACTCATCAAGGTAGGTCTCAGTCTCAAGCCATGCATTTTCTGGTTCTACCACTACTAACAATAATGATTCCAATAATGATGATGATGATGATGATGATGTAATTATGAGTACAGTCGTACCTTGAAAGTCGAACAGAATCTGTTCTGGAAGTCTGTCCGACTTCCAAAATGTTCGGAAACCAAAGCGTGGCTTTTGATTGGCTGCAGGAAGCTCCTGCAGTTAATCGGAAGCCCCGTCAGACATTTGGCTTCCAAAAATAGTTCGCAAACCAGAACAGTCACTTCCGGGTTCAGGAGCCAAACGTTAGAGAACTAAGCTGTTTGAAAACCAAGGTACGAGTGTACAAGTTTAGTACAGGTATCAGACACTATTCGCCTCACCATTTTGTCCTCACAACACTGCCAGGCTGAAAAGCAGTGACTGGTCCAAGATTGCCCAGCGGGCAACAACTACAGAGCCAAACACCTGCTCATTAACTTCTTTTAAAAGTTTGGGGAGGTTTCAGCCACAAAGGGTTTCATAATAGGCTGCTCTTTCCGACTTATAATTTGGAGCACAAACATTCCTGAGAATGAAATACCTCCAATAAAACAGTGAAATAGTTTTTCTCCCCACACATCTCATTTTCTGCCCTCTCTCTTATCTCTTCCCCACCTGTGTACATCTGCATAGCTAAAGACGTCTTCAAGGCAATCTCTTGATTAAGCTTCTTTCCTGCTGTCAACTCTGACACCCACCATTTTTCAAGAAAAAGGACAAGTCACATTGTGTACTCAGCATCGCCCATGACATTAGTGGTGTGACTGAGGAAAGTTATGTGGTGCAGACTTCTTGAGAAATCTCAGCACAAAGCAGCCACCTGCGGATAAAAGGGGGCTAGACTGCAGGAAGACCAACACATGCACAGACTTGAATTGCACAATATCTCCAAAGCTCTATCACACACGTGGTTGCATTCCCCAGATTGAATATGGCAAACCAGTGTATGGAAATATGAATTACATTTCCTCCCCTCCTTTCATTCCATGATAGTGTATTTGCAGCTGGAATCCAGGATTGGATTCCGTTTCGCTATATCTGAAATGTCTGAAGAATGTTTGAAGGACAGTTTTCCAAATAAGGTATGATGAGAGTTTATTCAGCCCCTTTCTTCAGAACACAAAGTCATTTTAATTGATTGCTATTTCCTTTGAAACAAAGTACTTTCTGGGAATTTTTCTTCTTTCTTTTTGAAAAGAACAACAGCACAAAAACGTTTGCCGGGAACATTTTGTTTGCCAGAAAGACAGTCTAAATCCACACTAAAGCCTTCCAATTTGTTCTCTACAGCTTTCTGTGCCGCAAGCAACCGACAGATGTTCCCGCTTTCCCCGGCGAAACAGTTTCCTTTCCTTTCCAACTCCGTCATATCCTCTAGCTCAGTCACGACCTCTGCTCTAAGGGAATAATGGGACAGTCATTCTGAAGCAACCTCTCTCCAGATGCAAGCAACTGCTGATGTCATCCCAATGGAGGGATGGGGAATCTGTGGCCCTCCAGACGTTGGACAATGACTCCCATCATTTCAGAGTCCAGACTTTTGGCCGTGCAGGCGGAGGCCAATGGGGTTTGGCCTCCCTCTTCCCTACCCTAGCAAGAGGCACAGAAACAGGAGATCTTTGACAACTTGTGGTGGAGGCTGTTCAGGGGAAATAAACATTCTCCACTGCGGAGAAGTATCTCAGGGCCAAACCAAACAATCCATTAACTATGTATAAAGTGCTGCTGCTGCTGTTTAAATACCTGTTGCCAAAGTGGAGGCCCCAATCTCATGGTGAGAGCAGTGAATGGTAACCTTTTGCTGTCAAGAACCCAGAAGTCTGCAATCTGCATTGAACAAACTCCCCCCACAAAGGAGATGGGAATGTTGACATTTTGCATGTATCTCTCTTTGGACTTTGCTGAATCTTGCGTTAAATGAACTTACCTTTGGTGAACTATGTTACCACAGAATTGTAATATTTACTTACTTACTTACTTACTTACACCTCGCTCATCTGGCTGGGTTTCCCCAGCCATTCTGGGCAGCTCCCAACAGAATATGAAAAACACGATAAAACATCAGACATTTAAAACTTCCCTAAACAAGGCTGCCTTTCCTTGACATCTGATGGGAAGGCATTCCATAGGTAGGGCGCCACTACTGAGAAGGCCCTCTGCCTGGTCCCCTGTAACATCACTTCTCTCAGTGAGGGAACCGCCAGAAGGTTCTCGGAGCTGGACCTCAGTGGCCGGGCTGAATGATGGGGGTGGAGACGCTCCTTCAGATATAGGACCACACCTGTTTAGGGCTTTGAAGGTAAGCACCAAGCCTTTGAATTGTGCTCGGAAATGTACTGGAAGCCAATGTACGTCTTTCAGGACCAGTGTTATATGGTCTCGGTGGCCACTCCCAGTCACCAGTCTAGTTGCCGCATTCAGGATTAGTTGCAGTTTCCAGGTCACCTTCAAAGATAGCCCCAAGTAGAGTTCTTTGCAGTAGTCCAGTTGGGTCCCAGTAGTTCAACCCCCTGCAATTCAATGTATACCCTGGCCATATGCAGGACGTATTGGATGCTGATGATGATAATGCTAATTAGAAATGAAGTTGTGTCCCTGGCATGCATACGTCTTCATTAACCCATTAACCCATCCCATCCCCCACCCCCCGGTTCTTACTGTCTGTGTAAAACCAGCAAGCTGAGCAGAGATATGCTCCAGACAAATCATCACACGGGGCCTGTGACATGGGGCTTGGCGCATGTTCTGAACAGTAACCAGGGATTGGTGGCTTCAGTCTCCTGCACACTCGTTTGTCCAATCCTATGACAAGGAGAGCCAGAACCAAATTATGCAAAATAAGCAAATGTAAATTTCCTTAAATCATTCGGTTTGCAGAATTCAGGTTTTTCTTTGCACAGAATTTAGGTTTAATGCAGAACGTGGGTGATGCATGCATTTTCAAAGCCTAGAACTCAGCTTGCAGGCCAGTGCTGAACGCTGTGGAATATACTTTAGGCAACGCTGGTGATGTTTTGGAATCTGAGGCAGAGCTCTGCTAGTAACGGGAACACATAAAACGGCATCACTCTCGGACCTTCTGCCGCTCTGTTTGGTAGAAAGTTATTTCAGCTACCTCACTGTATCTCATGAGCATATCATGAGAACAACTGTTATCCCTCAGGCAGATTTATATTTGGAAACTCTGAAGGGGGTCGTGCACCTTACACTGTTCTCCAATGTGCTGTTTACTACCTTGAAAACATCAGCAGCAATTCATCACCTCTGGAGATGAATCAGCCAGCCTCAGAGAGCGAGAGGAGCAGATACAGGCCAGAGAAGCAGAGGCAGTTCTCAGAATCTGTTTTCTTGTAAAGGCTGAGGAGCGAGAGAAGGGCCAGGGTGCAAACTGTGAATACACGAAGTGACACCTCAGATGGCAGCAGTAGCAGCCAGGCATCAAAGCCAAGATTAGGCGCATGTCCAAATGCAACCCTGATAAGACACACGGCTGCAAGTTGACTTAAAAAGGGCAACAGCTGAGGCACCACAGAGACTCCCTTATGGGTGAATAAAGGAGGGATAATACATTCCTCTCTTCAAAGGGTGTGCTGGGACCTTGGGTGTCCATGGGAGGGGGCAAGAGGGGCAGTTTCTTCTCCCAGTTAAACTGGACCTCCCAGGTTCCCAACTTTCATTAAAAGAGAGAGAGAGTTTTTAGCATTTTGGGAACCTCAACGTATCAGGCAAAATGTACTGTCACTATTCTTATTTTTGCATGTGAGAAACTACTGGCAGTCTGCTTTCCCTTTCAGTATTCCAATTTGGTCTCCCACACTGGAAAAATCCATGTCGGTGCCCATGGCTGGGCCCCAGCAATGGGGACATATCCACACCATGCATTCAAAACAAATCTAATGCACATTTAAAGCACATTACTCCCCACTTCCCAAGAATCCAGTGGATCTGCCCTCGGTTGCTCAGCAGGCATTGGCACAATCTCACTGGCGCCATTTTCTCTCTGTTTGTTTTAGCTTTCTGGAGAGAATAGGGACATCATGATGATGATGTGACTTCTACATTCCAGGCTGGGGGTAGTGGGTAGGACCTGAAAGGCTGAAGATTGCTCCTGCTTTTATTAAATCCAGCGCTGGCCTAAGACATTTTCCTGCATGAAGCAGAGCCCCATGTCGGTTCAGACACCAAGAAGGAGGGACAGGCCTCCTTCTTGCTGCCCAAAGCAAATCATTTTGCTTGCTACATGGCAGGACTCAACAATGCAGTTAATCGGCTAAGGCTTTTAATTAAAAATTGACCCCTAATTAATCAGTGGACTTGACAAAGAAAGCTCTGCGCACTATACGAACGAACCACTTTCCAGCCCTAGATTTGATGAGAAAGCAGTCAATGTTTGTCCACTCCACTCCAGTTTCTGTGTAAAGCTAAGAGCAAAATTTGGCCTTTTCTGTCCTACTTTGTGAAGCACAGGCTACCAAATCAGACAGCGCTCAGTCACGCCAACTTGCGTAGGTCAAAATATCAAATGATGGGCTCAGCCACAGATAAGAGATTTATCGGTTTGCTAATGTTTTGCCCAGCAAAGTGCCTGAAATAGCATTGCTCTCGTCACCCAGATAACCTCCAGTCAGAAGGCTGAACTCTTCTAATTTCATACATGGAGTACGTGACTCTTGTCAAGGTGTTGGTAGGCAAGTGGACCAGGAGCTCCGAAATGGCGGGGCAAGTGGAGGAGGGAATTCTGCTGAGGTCTCTTTCTCCACTTGTAATGACTGAGTGTGCAGCTGATCCCAGCAAGCCTTGGATGGCTTATTCTGATGCAGCAGAATGAAGATTTGCGTTACATTTTCCTAACCATATGTAACTGAGGAAGAAGAGTGAACAGATAGCCCTGTACCAGTGCTATTAGTCTGGCACAGAAGAAGAGTTTGGATTTGATATCCCGCTTTATCACAAGGAGTCTCAAAGCGGCTAACATTCTCTTTTCCCTTCCTCCCCCACAACAAACACTCTGTGAGGTGAGTGAGGCTGAGAGACTTCAGAGAAGTGTGACTGGCCCAAGGTCACCCAGCAGCTGCATGTGGAGGAACGGGGAATCGAACCTGGTTCACCAGATTACGAGTCCACCGCTCTTAACCACTACACCACACTGGCTCAGAATAGGAAAGAGCGTGACTGGGAATACGGTCTGTATGAAGACATGTTGCACACTGGTAAATTTCATCACTTTGGGCACTGAGTGAGCTCTGAGTACTTCGAAACAAAATAAGGGAATTGGAGCAATAGCTGCCTCATTTAATCTCTCTGTACTCTGCTGCTTTGAGACCTTTCCCACTCAGGCCCAGATGGCTTAGATCGCCTTCTTTTTAAACAACCATGAAAAGCTGCTCCAAACTAATGACATCTTATCGCATGAGCACTACTGTGCGCATTGTTCATGGAAAGAAATAGACCTGAAGCAACAGGCAACAATATCAGCAACGTGATGTTCCTTAAAAGACAATTTGGTAACAACTTCTTGAAGAAGGTGGACATAAGAAACAATTTGTTAAAAATATTATTCCCTGCGTTTTATCTTCATTTTGGCCGGTGGACTGAAACTACCGCTGGTTTTGATTATATCTCCACCCTCACTAAAGCCTCAAGATACAGTGTTTACAGATCTCTCCACCCACCTCTTTTTCCTCCAGTCACTACTGATGTCCCTAAATTTCCCTTCAGCGAAGTGTGTAAAATCTGCACTGTAGACTGTCCAAATATTTGTCTGGCATTTCAAAACGTTGTTTAGAAGAAGAAGATGTTGACGTATCACGTCAAAAAAATTCCAAGTAGAGCCTGGTAATTATAATATCTAAGTATCTGGGAGTATTTTGTAGCTGAGATGTCTGCTCTGGAAGTGATGCAAGAAATTGCTAGCTAGGATTAGGCATTAGGTCTTGCACAAGAAATCATTTTAGCAAGGTCATTCGAGAGAAAGGCCGATAGCATCTAATAGGAACCAGCTGCCTTTCATTTAAAATTGAGCCCCTGATAACAGCATTCCAAAAACATGTTGCACATGGGAAAGAATGTGGAGCTGGGCTTGTGTCTTCCACCATGGAAGATACACCATGCAGATTCTGGGGGCAGCAGCAGCGACAGACCTCTGGTTGTCCCTCATAAGCCCCCTTTCCCCTGCCATTTCATACTCTCGGTCTGTCCTGTACTAGTTGCTGCTTCAGGGCAACCCCCACCAAACCATTGCACAGTTTAAAAACTCTGCTACTCCATTCCACATGGTTGGATATTTTAGGCACATTTGTAAACGTTCTGATTAACATCTCAGTCCGCAAGGCCTCTCCTCCTCCCAGAGGGGAGGTGTTGTGAGCGGGAGCTGTTCCCGCGTCAGCAAGGGGGCGTATTCAGCCCCCTGCTTCATTTTCCTGGCTGCTGCGCCGCGCCCATCAGGCCAGCCAATAGGGTTGGCTTGGGGGCGGGGTCTAGCCGCATTCAAGCGCCTCATTCTGTTTTGATATATAAATTGTTTGATCCAATGCCTAAGCCAATACCACTCACATGCTGTAACCAATAAAGTTGTGGTCTTCTTTAGCCCATTAACCTAAAATACATGTGTCCTTGTGTCTTATTTACCCCTACACGGGTTGTGGGTCCTCGACTCACAACTAGGACAAAGGCTGTGCACACACTACACCTTTAAAACACATTCAAAGCACATTCTTTCCCTCAGAGAATTATGGGCACTGTAGTTTGTTAAGGGTTGCTGGGCATTGTAACTCTGCAATGAGGAAACCACAGGCACCAGAATTCTCTGAGGGGAAGAATGTACTTTGAATGTGCTTCAAAGGTATAGCGTGTACACTGGAATCTCTGTACCTGCATCTCCAATGGCTCAGAGACCAGCGTGGACATTAGAGCAATTGTGTCAGAGATATGGGTACATGCTTACATTCAGTGATATTTTTTCTAGAAAAAGAGGTTCACTCACCATGAACACTGCCCTCTTTCTCTCAGAATGGCAAAGGCACCCACCTGAGAGGTGCCAGAACTCACCTGAGAGGTGCTGGAACTGAGTTCCGCCGAGTTCCCATGGGGGGGAGCCCTGCTTACATTAAACATAATAATAATAATAACAACAATAATTTTTATTTTTACCCACCCTCCCCAGCCAAGACCGGGCTCAGGGCGGCTAACACCAAATATAAAAACAATTGATTGAAATACAGCTTAAAAAACAAGATTAAAATACAACATTAAGATTAAAATAGATAGATAGATAGAGCCTAGGGCTTGCCGATCAGAAGGTCGGCGGTTCAAATCCCTGCGATGAGGTGAGCTCCCGTTGCTCAGTCCCTGCTCCTGCCAACCTAGCAGTTCAAAAGCACGTCAAAGTGCAAGTAGGTAAATAGGTACCGCTCCGGCGGGAAGGTAAACGGCGTTTCCGTGCGCTGCTCTGGTTCGCCAGAAACGGCTTAGTCATGCTGGCCACAAGACCCGGAAGCTGTACACCGACTCCCTCGGCCAATAAAGCAATATGAGTGCTGCAACCCCAGAATCATCCGCGACTGGACCTAATGGTCAGGGGTCCCTTTACCTTTACCTTTTAGATAGATATTGGGTGGCATCCAACTAAACAGTTCCCGTAGTGCAATGAGATTTAGCTGTACAAGGAACTTCTCTACTCTCTCATTCCCCCCCCCAATGCCCCCTGTGCTATTCCTATATCTGCTCTAGGGATTTCCCCAACTCTCCAGAGCAGGGGTGTGCAGGGGGAGGAGAAGGTGGGGATGTTCCATTGCCTGGTTAAAACTCTTTGCACTGGTGGAGCAGTCTAGCTGGATACCCAAGGTGACATGCATCAGGTAATCAATAACACAAAAATGTGTGTGTATTGAGCAATCTGGAGTCTCAGAGCTGCAAGCAGAGCACAGCAAGACCAACAGGGAAGGGGGGGGGGAACGACTGCACAGTGCAGGTAGCACAGTGTGAAACTTCTCTCCCACTCAGATCACACACACACACACACATTTGTGGTAAGACTCATGCAAGAGTCATGTTCTTTCTTTGGTATGCATAGAAGATAAAATCGGGACTTGCAAACCAGTTCTGTAACGGGGGCTTTTGTAGGAGGAATAGGGAGGAGACCCCCCCCCCCAAATCTGTCCTTCGCCTTAGGCAGCAAAATGTATAGGGCTGGTCCTGCCCGATGGGGACCTTATATACCTTATATCTTATAAAGGGGACCTTATATATTAGCTTCTACATATTCCAATTCCTCCCACTGGCCCCAGTCAGAAGACTCAATTCTGTTTTGTTGCTTGCCATCCACGCTAGTGGACGGAACATGACAGAATGGGAGGCATTCGGCAGAGTGATACTTACAGTAGGCCTGTTGAAATCAATGGACTTGACTTAGTCATGTTCATTAACTTCAGCAGATCGTCAAATACCATCCAGTGTATCTGGGCTGTGTTTTGCTGTCTCTTCCCTCAGCCACTCCTCCCCTGCACTCCAGGTATCTGTTTCCATCCTGGGCCTGGTTGCAGCTATTTCTTTATCTATGTGCATGCATTAAACTAAATAAATTCCAGGAAGTGCACAAGAACAAGCATTATCAGCCTTACCCAGACAGTTTCCCGATGGGCAAAATGGAAGTTTATGGGGATTTTTTAGGGGAGGGGGTGATATCGATTAAAAAAAAAATTAATATTTATATTCCGCCTAACTAGCTGGGCTTCCCCAGCCACTCTGGGCGGCTTCCAACAAAATATTAAAATACACATATCCATTTGGGCATTTGGGTTTATTTTTTTATTTAAAGAAATCATGAAATCTTCCACAAGAATGATAGAGGTATTGTGCAAGACCTATGTTTCTTAATTTTATTTGTTTTTAAAGCCCAAATGTACGCACTGTCATTAGTCTCCCAGGTAATCCCAAACAGTTTGTTGTTTCACTAGCCCCAGCTAGCATTAAATGTATACCGACAATCCCTTTAAATGATAAATAGGTAAAAGGACCCCTGATCATTAGGTCCAGTCATGGCCGACTCTGGGGCTGCAGCGCTCACCTCGCTTTATTGGCCGAGGGAGCCGGCGTACAGCTTCTGAGTCACGTGGCCAGCATGATTAAGCCACTTCTGGAGAACCAGAGCAGCGCACGGAAACGCCGTTTACCTTCCCGCCAGAGCGGTACCTATTTATCTACTTGCACTTTGATGCGCTTTCGAACTGCTAGGTGGGCAGGAGCAGGGACTGAGCAACGGGAGCTCACCCCGTTGCGGGGATTCGAACTGCCGACCTTCTGATCAGCAAGTCCTAGGCTCTGTGGTTTAACCCACAGCGCCACCCACGTCCCAAATGATAAATAGACAAAAGCAAAAGAAGTGAAATGGTTCGCAAGCAAACAAACCATTATAGCCTGACATTTCTGCAGCATTTCACAACAGGGCAAGAATAGCGTTATAATCCCGGGATTAGACAGCTTGGAGGACACTGGTCATTCTGCCTTTCTTGTTTTACTCTGCCCTTTTGGCTCATTAGTTAATGTAATTATCTGTCCTCATACTTTCCAGATATTGCAAATGCTACTCTCAGAATTTTTAATAAATGAAGGGTTTAATTCAATTAGCCTGTTTGTTCCCATTAAAATTATATTTTTAGAGTCACACTTGCATTCTAGAAACGAGGGGCATTGCCTCCATTTTTAAGACACCCGATTAGAATGAGGTGGTACTTATTTTTTAACAACTTCAGCTTGGAATCTGCTGCACACCCCTACTGGGAACACAATATTATGAGGGCATTAAGAACCTTCCATCAGAGACCTGCAACCTCTTCACAGAACTGCAAAATGCAGGGCCCCTATACTGAGAATTATGTGACATGGGTGGCGCTGTGGTATAAACCACAGAGCCTATGGCTTGCCAATCAGAAGGTCAGCAGTTCGAATCCCCGCAGTGGGGTGAGCTCCCGTTGCTCAGTCCCAGCTCCTGCCCACCTAGCAGTTTGAAAGCACGTCAAGTGCAAGTAGATAAATAGGTACTACTCAGGCGGGAAGGTAAACGGCTAGTCATGCTGGCCACATGACCCAGAAGCTGTCTGCGGACTAACGCCAGCTCCCTCAGCCTACAGAGTGAGATGAGCGCACAACCCCAGAGTCGTTCGCGACTGGGCCTAACGGTCAGGGGTACCTTTACCTTTACCTATACTGAGAATTACAACAGGTAAACACACAGGAAGTGCAGATTGGGGGTTGTTGGGTTGAATTGGCGCTCCTGGAGCTTAGAGTTATTGCCAAAGAAGGCCAGGAACCGCTGTCCCAAGGACTCTACGAAATGGCCTATATCTCGCAAGAGAGCCATATTCTTGTGAATGCAACTCATTCTTCACATTAAAAACAACAACCACACGTCAGCGATAGCAACCGGTTGGCAACATTTCGCAGAAATTAAGCCTTGCTTAATTAAATAAAAATAAATTGCCTAAAAGCAGGTAAGCACAAAACTATCTAATGAAATAAATGTTCCCTTGGCCTCTAATTGCATGCAACCTCATCAAAGACTGCTGCATAAATTAATGAAAGCAAGTGGAGGACTGTGAGGAGATCACTTGAATGAAGTTTTCTGACATTTAAACTTTGTTTTGGTTTGCAACCGGTTACTTTTGCTGTCACAACCAACAGATGATTACATCCAAATGAAAACTTGTCGAGATTAATGAGGATTTAGATGGGTGGATTATGAGATGAATATAGATTTGGACCAAAGTTATTTGAGCGTGTTCTCTAAACAGAAGCTACAGAAGAAGGAACAAACAATGGAGACAGCCTGGGAGAGCCAGAAGCAGTTGCAAAACAGAAGCCTTTATAAATCATACTATTTGCAGAGGAGAGAGAGAGAGAGAGAGAGAAGGGGAGAGTAGGGATTAATAAAATTAGGACTAGAAAACTCATTCATTCTCCCAAAGTACAGAAGCTTATTCATAGGTACGTAGATGGTTGACAAAAGACAAGAGAATGTGCTTTGGGTGCATTCTTTCATATACTGGACTTCATCCAACAACAGTGTTGCGCAAAGGAACGACTTCCGCTCACACAATGGAACTTTCCCTTCTTCTTTTCCCTTCTTCCCGTTCCCTTCTTCTTTTCCCATGTGCAATGCTGCACTTGCATGTTCCCTTGTGGGCAGCCATCTGGGAGCCACATGCGTGGTGGGTGAGGCTAGAGGCAAAAGTGGCCAAAACTATGGATATGATTCTTACCTTTGGACGGTAGGTTCCATCCCAGCCATGCAAATGGCTGTAGTTTCTACACACCTGACCCCACACCTCTCACCCTGTGAATGTATACAAACGAGTTCTCCATTGCATTTTGAACATAGGGGAGTTTGTCAAGGGAAACCTGTACAATTTAAGGCACTGCAAACCATAGTTGTGGTTGCAAGTTTTCTTCTCCTCATAGGTGGACCAATAGACATCCACAGACATTTGTTGACATTTTGTACACCTGCCTCTTCTGTTTGCATCCATTTTCAGATGTGGTGCACTTCGGAGGCGCTTAGAAGCTCATGGGACACAGAGGGAATGGGAAGAGATGAGGTCTTCCAGCCAGAGATGCAAAAACTAGGTATAATCAGTGCAGATACAACTGCAAACCACAACTGCACAAAGATTAAGAAAGTTCTGTACAGTGCGTGAGTGGAAGCAGGGAATAGGTTCCATGCATAACATTTTTAAGCAAGTCCTGCAGATCATGTTAGGAAAACTCTGCACACACCAGTGGAATATTCAGGACTGAATTTCCTTGCTACTTATATAGGGCTCCCATCCAATCAAAACACCAGCCTTTATCTTAACCAATAAACACTGATGAAAAGTTCAATATTTGTCCTAGGCTGATTTGGATCGGGCTGCGAAAACCTCTAGTCCTAATCTCCTTGGGGATAGTACCAGCCATGTACATACGCAGGTGGTTAACAATTCCTGTGAAAACCAACTCAGGTATCATGCACCCGTGTACAGGAGGCTGCTAGGGAGCAGCCCAAGAATTAAAAGCTGAGAAATTGCAAGGTGATGAGGAACAAAGAGCAACACAAATGCACAAGACAACAAGCTCTATTCCAGGCATAGGCAAACTTCAGCCCTCCAGTTGTTTGGGACTACAATTCCCATCATCCCTAGATAACAGGACCACTGGTCAGGGATAATGGGAATTGTAGTCCCAAACATCTGGAGGGCCGGAGTTTGCCTATGCCTGCTCTGTTCTAATGCACTGACTCCCTCCATTCATTTTAGAGGGAGGAAGTTTTTCTTCCAAACAAACACTGGGTGAAAAGTTCCCAGAACAATAGGTTGCTGACATTTCTGCATGCTGCTTTCTCTTTGCCAGCTCTGTCCCCGGGTCCCTTGGAATATCATGTATTGTCCTTACCTCTTAAATCTACCAAATTAGATTAAAGGCTCAACGGCATTGCAATGCAGCATTTAATCCATTGTGCTCCTTGTGAGCGGCAGGATAGTGACGTCACATTCCCACGAATACCTCTCTGGGAAGCTCTTTTCCTAGATGAAGAATGTGGTATTCAGTCGGTGCATTCTGATATAATCTTGTTATTGCTACTTATTTCAGATTGTCACCCCCCCCTCCTCTGTGACCCAGCCTTGGGGAAAATTCACAGGCACCTGCAAGATAAGATCCCTTAACTTTCTGCTGTTGGCATGCCCAAATGCTAACTAACTGTATTGCATTAGGAAGAGAGTTCTTTCCTTCAGCAGCGGGAGGTGCTGGGACTCAAATCTGACTTCAACCCACACCTGTTTGGCATGGCAGCCACATGGCTTTTCATTCCAGATGTGTTAGGGCTGGTGTCGTTCATTGGTGATGAGATGAAATACACTCTGCACATGTACAGAGGGTCTCTGATATAGAAGAGAAGAAGAAGAGTTTGGATTTGATATCCCGCTTTATCACTACCCGAAGGAGTCTCAAAGCAGCTAACATTCTCCTTTCCCTTCCTCCTCCACAACAAACACTCTGTGAGGTGAGTGGGGCTGAGAGACTTCAGAGAAGTGTGACTGGCCCAAGGTCACCCAGCAGCTGCATGTGGAGGAGCGAAGACGCGAACCCAGTTCACCAGATTACAAGACTACCACTTTTAACCACTACACCACACTGGCTAAAGACTCCACCCAGGCCATTGTGTGGCTATGGTGTGCCCTGATTCAAACTAAACATCCTAGAGACGGGGGCATTGCCAAATGTGCCTTGAAAACCCATTTTCATGGCCACTAGGACACCACCGCTATGAGAGTTCACTCTAGCCATAGTTCAAAAGTTCTCTCCCAACTTGCCAGGTTGTCCTTTCACAAGCAACTGTGTGAGGGATGTTAGGCTGGAACTGGTGACTGAGTCAAGCACACTCCGTGAGCTTTCAAAATGGGTTGGGATTCAAATCTGGATCTCCCCAGACCTACTCCGCCATTCTAGCCAATGCAGCACACACTAATGCTTGAGTCCCATGGACTCCGGAGAGATGTAAGGCTAAGCTAAACTGTCTCCTTGAAATAAACAAGACAATTTCGCGTGAGGCTGAAGGTGGCTCTTGCTTCAGCTGAATTTGTAAGTGCAAATGTAAAACCTGCTTTGCTCAGAATGGCTATTTACAACACAAGTGCCTCTCTCCTGTTTTCTCTCCCACTTCAAGAAGTTGTTGACATAAATAGCAAGAGAAGTTTAGAGGCCACTTGAAGGTCGAACGAGACATTACCTGTACAACGTCCCATTCGCATAAAGCGAGGTATGAGTATCTTTCTCTAAACCAGTGTTTCTCAAGCTTGGCTCCACAGCTGTTGTTGGACTACAACTTCCATCATCCCTGGCTAGCATGACCAGTGGTAACAGATGATAGGAGTTGTAGTCTAACAAGAGCTGGCGACTCAAGTTTGAGAAACACTGTAAAACATACATTGAATGGGGGGGGGATGAAACCTCTGTCTGCCCTATACTTCAGACCATTGAGCCAAGCTGTTACCCCATGTTACTTTCATCCTGTTAAACTTTTCTTTTGTGGTAGTCTGATGACGAAATGCAAATCAACAAATCTGGCCTGATCTGATGCAAGCACTTTTCTCTGTCTGCCTCCCGTAGGAAAGGGTGAATCTGTCAATCCTGTTTTTCCTCAGGTTCTTGTTTCCCAGTTCTCCGTGTTTCCGCCTCCACTGGCATTTTAAAACAAGAACAACACAAGTCCCATTGAAAATTCAGCAGCATTATTGTGGGATTTTCTCCTAACACACATGTTTTTGTAAAGCAATCTCCCCTTTAATAATGCATTTTGTGTGCTGTTTCCACTAACACACACACATATATTTCTGTGCACACGTCACCCTAGTATATGCATGGTTGTGCATATGCATTATTGTATACGTTACTAGGCTGGAGAATTGCAGCGCAAAGGGGTTCTGAGGATCATCTAGTCCAGCCCTCTGCAATCCAGGAACATGCAGCTGTCCCAAATGGGAATCGAACCTGCAACCTTGGCGTTATCAGCACCACGCTCTAACCGAGTGAGCTATTGTGTTTCAGTTCTGTATTGTTTCGGAAAGGGTGAATTATGTACCTGTGCATAACAATGTGAACTGGATCAAATGTATTCCCCATCCCTGATCTCCAGTTCCTTTCCACTATTTGAACTGGGAAAAGGGGAATAGCTTGGACCACAAAACTGATGGAAGGTAAAACACAGGAGAAGGAGAAGTGATGTCTCTCTCCCCCCGCCACCCCCACCCCCACTTTACATATGGATGGGGTAGATGTGCGAAAAGACAACACATGGAAAGCATCCAGCTGCCATTGTCACGTCTAGTATGGCCCTACATCTCATATGTTAATTGATAACCAAATGTACCCATATTTCGCCCTGTTGGACACTGCCACTTAGTGGTAACCAGGAAGAACTGTAGTTCCTGTCTACTTCGCTTGCAGTTCCTGTTGGCCTTACCAATGCATCCTCATTACTCATCTGGACTAGATTTCGAGGGCTATTTGTGAATCTTTGGAGTGTCTTGGAAGCAAGCCCTCCAAAGATTTTGCTGGGACTTTCCCCCAACAAATTGTGCTTGGGATTGCAGCTTTCAAAGTGCTTAACTTTTCACCTAACTGGTTAAGGAGATCAGGGCTGTGGGCACACTTCCAGTTGGAAAGGATTGCCTTAAATGAGCCTAGCGACTCATTATCTGATGTACACCCAATATTATTAGACTCAGAAGAAAGTTGACCGCCAGATATTTGCACAAATGAAAAAGCAACCTTGGCTTATCAATATAAACATAGAAACACATTTAGGAGAAAACAGACAGCTGAATATTTTCCCCATGTTTAAGAGAGAATTGCTATCAGTTAATTGCACAATGCCGTTTAACACGCTAGGCCATCAATAAGAATTGTAATGAACTGTGCTGGGAATGTGGCAGGAGAAAGGTGATTCTTTTAGTTACTTGTGGTCTTGTAAGAGTACACAAAGTTTCTGGAATCAGATCCTTTCCATGATTAATAATATTTAGAAGTTCAGAAATAGATCCAGGGCAGCCACTGATGAATCACTGCCCCCCCACCTGAAATAAAGAGTAGATAATTACCTATAGAGCAGAGTTGGAGCCAATAGCTCATTCCAAAGTAGGAGCAGAGGAATGTGTCATGATAGCTCTTCAGGTAAAGGACAGTCAAACAGGACACATGGCCAGCCTGTTGAGGCCCTAATTATTTTTGTTGACCAGTTAGAAAGGATCAGTACCCACAGAGCCATTTTGTTCTATCTGATTGAACCCAGTATAGCTTATTTGCATGTCAAGACCCCGAGCCTCCGCCTTATGTTGAATAACTACACCTGGACACAGTATTTTAGGTTAAAGGTCACAACTTTATTGGTTACAGAATGTGAGTGATATTGGCTTGGGCACTGGAATTGAACCGACTATACCTGACTCCTGACTGCTATGCAGGTAGTCCAGTAAGGGTCAACCACCAACAGGGGGAGCCCTCTTGATGTACATCAACTAAGAGCTCCCCCAGGGTCCCTGATGGGGTCATGGCATGGCCCTAGCCCCTACCCAGGCTTCGGATAAGATCCACACACCCGGATCCCTTTAATAGAATACCCCTAAATTGGAGGGGCAGGTGGTTGTCAGGAGCTCATCCTGCTCTCGAGTAGGACCCTGGCAGAGACACATGCCCGACTGGCATGTTCTCTCCCTCCTGGTCTATTGTTTGGGAGCTTCAAAAGCTTTCTTCTGCCCAAACATCACAGCGACTGATGCCAACAGACACCGGAACACTTAGGGATCTGCAGAGTCTGTGCAGTTCCCAAGACAGACCTCAGCAACTCAGCATTTTGGCTAATCTACTTTATTTACATACAAACACACACGGAGCACTGCAACATAGCTCCCTCTCTCTCTAGTATCAGACAGCAAAGAGAAAAAGAACAAAGGACAATAGTCCCACTTTACGGAACACAGTAACACAAACATCCTGTCTCCGTCACTTCCCACTCTGTGGACTCAAAACATATACTGTCATGTGATAGACAAAAATCCCATGACTGCAATCATGGAGCAGGAATTCTAACATCAATGGCCACAACCTCCCCTCCTCTGAACCAGGCTTTACCAATGCCTAACTCCCAAACCTTACAAAAGTTGTGACGATTGCTATGAGGTAGGCGAAAACCAAATGGCTGGTGCCAATTTGCCAAGTGGGAAAATTCCTACCAGGCCCCTTCAACTAGGCGACCAACCGAGGTCCATAGCATGGCCAAGATGACGAACGCTTAAAAAGAGGGCGGGAGAGCCGCGGAAGCAGGAAACAAGGAGGAAATCTTCCCGACCGCGCAGCTGCTTAAATTCACTAAGCCACGCCCCCCCAGCGAACCGGATTGATTGGCCGGGGGCCGTGATGCGGCAGGAAGTCCCCCATGATGCGGGGCTTAGCCACAACACTGCTGTGTGTGGGAGACCACGTGGTCTGCCCACAACACTGCCCCACAAGGAATGGAGCGGCCTTGGTAGAGCACAAGCCTCTTCTTTGTCTTTTAATCTCATAGCAGCTACAGGGCCCCCCAATCCAAATGGGGTCCAAGGTATGGAGGAAGGTATTTTTTAACCCCTTGCCTGCTGAAAAATCCCTCCTAGAGATGCTATTTATAGTACATGGCGTCTTAGCAAGTAAACAGCAGCTTGGGAGATTTTTATTTTTATTTTACTGGAAACAGCAGGGAGTAAGGATTAATATCTCCCCCCTTTGAACCATTGCCCTGATCTGGATCAGCTGCAGCTAGGTTTAAAAAAGAAGAAAAGAATCCCAAGTACCGGGTGCCCAGACAACCTCACATCTAGTTTGACCCTTCGTAGATAAACTATATAGCACATTACAAACTAGATCATGCGCCTGATGAAGCAGTTCATAAAAGCTTATGCGGCAATAAATCGGACAGTCTTTAAACTGCCTCGGGACTCATTGTTTGTACAACTGTCCATATATGCAAAGATACAAGTGTGGCTGCCTCTGGCAAAGAAACTGGAGGGCTGCTCTAACTGGGACCAAGGCCATCCTTTCCGCGGCAGACCTGTGCTCCTGTTCACGGCGATTCCTTAAAAGGCAAGCCCTTCGCAGAGATGCTGTTGGCTCTTATCTCCCAGGACGGCTGCTTCTTTGGAGATATTGTATTTATAGCTCATCTGGCAAACGAACTCTTGACAGTCTAATTGCTAAATACATAGTTTGGGTAATCCAATAAAGGAATAAGCCTCAGTACCGGCCTTTTGTCTCCTCATTTGCTGACTGGAACACGCAGGCACCGTTCAGCAAGGTAAGAGCAAAAAGAGCATGTCTACGTATCTTTTCCAGCTACCCTTCAATCTTGCTGCTGCAAGGAGAATGGGGCTTAAGGGAATCTTGGTATATTTTTCTTTGGAACCCTAAGGAGTACCAGCATGCACAAGATGTTTTTGTCGCTTCTCACAGACAGAAGCCAGATAGCCTGTTGGCCTGATTCCCCTCTGGTGAACTTTGCTTGCTTTCGTGTTGCTGTGGGATGATAAGAGCTATCTCAGTTGCGGTTCATGCCTCATCATGTTTTTGCTGCATGTGTAAAGGAACTGACAAATTCGACTCAGTTCACATTTAAAGCCAAACCTGCCTAAATTCACATTGCATTAAACAATGTGAGAAATGAGAGTCCTTTGAAATTCACACTTACCTGATTTTTTCAGTGCGGTACTCCAGCCATGTCATGTGTCCCAAAACTGTGAATAGAAATGTGCATATTAGTAGCAACTTGTGCTAAAATGCTAGCAACTTTTCATTGTTATTCTTTTTATAGGAAAAAAATGCAGATTGCTGCAAAAAAAGTGAAGGACTAAATTTAGAATTAGCAAAATGAGAAGCAGAGTGAAACTGAAATCTACATATTCACCCATCTCTGTTGTTGTTGTTGTTGTTTAGTCGTTTCCGACACTTTGTGACCCCATGGACCAGAGCACGCCAGGCACTCCTGTCTTCCACTGCCTCCCACAGTTTGGTCAAACTCATGCTGGTAGCTTTGAGAACACTGTCCAACCATCTCGTCCTCTGTCGTCCCCTTCTCCTTGTGCCCTCCATCTTTCCCAATATCAGGGTCTTTTCCAGGGAGTCTTCTCTTCCCATGAGGTGGCCAAAGTATTGGAGCCTCAGCTTCATGATCTGTCCTTCCAGTGAGCACTCATGGCTAATTTCCTTCAGAATGGAGAGGTTTGATCTTCTTGCAGTCCATGGGATTCTCAAGAGTCTCCTCCAGCACCATAATTCAAAAGCATCAATTCTTCGGCAATCAGTCTTCTTTCTGGTCCAGCTCTCACTTCCATACATCCCATCTCTGTTACTTTAATTTAATTTACTTCAATGTGTTGAAAGGCATCAGCTTCATCACCAAACACAGACTAATTTGCCTGGCAAATGGGGTTACCCAGTATAATTACATACTGTCTGGGTGGGTGTGCTCATTTGATTGTTTCCATCATTTCTATCCCAATTTTCAAAAAGTTTGTTTTTCAAAGCAGCTTACAAAAGGAAGCCAAAGTTCTGTTCCATCTTCTCTGAGCCAGGATGGGTGGTTTTCGCAAAATGGAATACATCTGAAAATAAGGGATGCCTCACTTTTAGCAAACTGTATACTTTTGTAGAACATTAGAACCCTCATGTGTACCATGTAGTATTTTCAGCTACTATTCTTTGAATACTTTTGGGGGGAGTCTATCCCCTTGAACCTATTTGGACTGAGTAAACTTAGAAAGAATCAAGTTCTTCCCCTGAGTGCATAGGAGACAGAATAGTATTCTAGGGGAAATGCCCTTTCATTAGTTTCAGTTTTCCCATTGCAGTGGAATGTTTGGACATTGGAAAATGAAAAGGTAGCATACCCTTAGTATATGCAGTGGCGTAGCGTGGGTTGTCAGCACCCGGGGCAAGGCAAGTAATTTGCGCCCCCTAACCCGTGGATTTGCGCCCCCTAGCCCTAACCCCCAGATGTTGCGCCCGGTGCAGCCGGGCCCCCCTGCACCCCCCACGCTACACCACTGAGTATATGCATAGCCTTCTGAATTTTTCCCCTTCCTGTTGCTTCCTGATGGCTTTGGAGAACGAGCCTGATAATATATTTAAACAGCTTTGCATTAGAGGAAATAGAAGCTGTGCTAAAGGAGACTTTTAAAAACCCCCCAACTAAACTGTGTGTGACTTGTGACAGGAGAATACTTCATCATAATGATTGTGCAAAATAGCATTAACAGCTGCCGAAACATGCACTGTAAAGTGTTCATCACCCTGAATTGCTTTTAAAGTGATCTCAAGGGAGTGCTACGTTTTGTCTGCAAATGATGTTTGCATGGGGGAAGTTAGAGGGATTGTACTGGTATTTGCAGGCTGTGTAAATTAATACAGTAATTGTTTTTGTTTGCAGTGTGCATTATAGTTCTGGGACCAAGAACTTATGAGTGAGGAAACCTGTGTTATCCCAGTTCTAGGCATCAAGGTTAAATCAGATCGCCCTCCCACCCACAAAAAAAAATAAAAAATATGTGTGCATTATAATGGATCAAAATATAACCAGCCTAATTTCTACATATAATTTCACCTGTAGTTGTTGATGCTTTATTGCTTTATTTGATTATGTTGTGTCCTGATCTACTATTGATTTTAATAAAAAGGAAAATATGCTTCCACTAAACAACATGGGCATAGCCAGGATTTATTGGGGGGCAGGCATTATGTTGGGGGGCAGAACTGAGATATCAGCAACGCAATTGGTCAGTTGGTTAAGCATATTTATTTATTTACTTGATTTAAGGAGGGCAGCTTCCCTGCCCCTGCAGCCCCCTGGTTAAGCCTATGCTAACCAATGGGAATTAACTAAATAAATAAAATACACACCTGTGAAAAATAAGACACCTGCATCTGATCCTGGCCTCATATCTAACCCAAATTCCATTGTTGTGAATTTGGCTTGTGCACAGAAAAGTAGCTTGCCAGGCAGAATGGCTTTGCCTTAACTCTCCTCCTGAGAGTGCTTGTTTTCTACGTGCAAGGCAATTTTTATTTTATTGATTTCTTTGTAAGAATTACCTTGCTAAGCCTTACCAAAAAGCACGTTGCCAATATAAAGAGTTGTGGCTGTGTGTGTTTTAAATAACAGCCATTCATTTTTAAATAAGAGGAATGATTATTACACAGACAGTTCTGTCTGCAGACTTCCTCTAAGCTGAGGTATCGTGCAATAAATCTAGCACCCAGTTTGACCGCATCAGTAAGCCAGGCAGTGCTGATTAGCTGAGTGAAACCTAGCTGAGGTTTCATGGTTTATGGATTTTATAAATTGAGTATGAATGGAGATAGCTGCTTTTCCTCAATAATACTATGATTATAATAGTGATTTATGTACGTGCTGCTTTTTCTGCTACTAAACTTCAAGTGGCCCTAGGATCAGATAGCTGCATTTCGGGAAAATCTTATGGCAGTGTCACACGACATGTTACATTTGTTACACCAATATCACACCGGCAAATACATAACATATGAAAGTCAAATCTGCTTGGGCATTCATGCATTTGGAAAACCTGGTTTGGGAGACATGTACATAATACATAATATATTTTACATTGACATTTGCTGCAGAAAATGGTGCAGCAACCATAATTTGCAGTGCTTTCTAGAAGGCATAGACAGTGTTCATTTCCCGTGAGGTTTAAATTACTGCTTTTGCACTATTTATGTGAGTGTGTGACTCTTATGGTAGGGAATAGACAATGTATAAAGGGAATAAAGACACTTGCCATTGAATGTGCACCTTGCCTAATATAAGTTCACTGTAAGCCAGTGTGGTGTGGTGGTTAAGAGCGGTGGACTCGTAATCTGGTGAACCAGGTTCGATTCCCCGCTCCTCCACATGCAGCTGCTGGGTGACCTTGGGCTAGTCACACTTCTCTGAAGTCTCTCAGCCTCACTCACCTCACAGAGTGTTTGTTGTGGGGGAGGAAGGGAAAGGAGAGACACCTTAAGGGGAGTGAAAGGTGGGATATCAAGTTCAAACTCCTCCTCCTCCTCCTCTTCATAACTGGGAAAATCCCAAACATCTGACCCCAGCCACCCTGTGTAAAGTCTTGCATCTTGTATTTAGCCTCTCCTAAGGATGGGGCCATGGGACGCAGGTGGCGCTGTGGGTTAAACCACAGAGCCTTGGACTTGCTGATCAGAAGGTCGGCGGTTCGAATCCCCGCGACGGGGTGAGCTCCTGTTGCTTGGTCCCTGCTCCTGCCAACCTAGCAGTTCAAAAGCACGTCAAAGTGCAAGTAGATAAATAGCTACTGCTCCGGCGGGAAGGTAAACGGCATTTCCGTGCACTGCTCTGGTTCGCCAGAAGCGGCTTAGTCATGCTGGCCACATGACCCCGGAAGCTGTACGCCGGCTCCCTCGGCCAATAAAGCGAGATGAGTGCAGCAACCCCAGATTTGGCCACGACTGGACCTAATGGTCAGGGGTTCCTTTACCTTTAAGGACAGGGCCAGCGCCAACATCTGGAACCCTTGGACAGCTGCTGAGATACCCACAGAGAACAACACTGTCAATAATCTTGGTTTCCTCATACCAGGCAGCTCAATCTGCAAGTAGCCTGCTGCAGATTACACCACTGCTATTGCAGCCCATCCCTCAGCAGGTAAGCCTGCCCAGGAGACCCAGAGATGTAGGAGAGAGTAAACCAAAGGACACTTTGCTGGGGAGAGACCTCACACCCTGCCTGAGGAATTCCATGTGTCCAGGATTTCTTTATTTTTTTACTTTTTCCTTTGAACAGTGGAACTGCCCCTTCCCTGCCTACTCCTATATACCTACCTGGACTTCAAGGTCATCTTTTGTGGATCTTCTCTAGATGCCTCTGCTGGATGTGGCCCAGCAGGTGGCTATCAGAGATACTAGGTCTGGATCCAACCCATGGTGCTGCCTGCTTCATTTTGAGGTCATCATTGCTTTTTTCCAGCCTCCTGAATCAAAACATCATAATTATTCTTCCTCCTCCTTCTTGACCCGAAATGCTCTTAAACACATGCCACAGTGGAAAAAATTCTGCACAGCTGCTATTTTTAAAGAAAGTGGAAGATTTTGAGATGTTTTCCCCACACCACTCATAGTTTGATCAGTGTGGGGGTTCAGCACTTACCAGATTTTTTGCTCTATAAGACTCACTTTTTCCCTCCTAAAAAGTAACGGGAAATGAGTGTGTGTCTTATGGCGCGAATGCAGGCTGCGCAGCTATCCCAGAAGCCAGAACAGCAAGAGGGATTGCTGCTTTCACTGCGCAGCAATCCCTCTTGCTGTTCTGGCTTCTGAGATTCAGAATATTTTTTTCTTGTTTTCCTCCTCCAAAATCTAGGTGCATCTTGTGGTCTGGTGCGTCTTATAGAGCGAAAAATACGGTATTTTCTCTGTGGTTTTTGGTGTTTATTTCAAGGCTAGAATAAACATTCTTCTTCTTCTTCTTCACAGAGCCATTATCTCAGAGGAACTTTCATTTAGTTGAAATTTTGGAGACATTCGAATCAACAAGTCCCCAGCCCAAGTCCTAAAAGAATGTGTTTCTGAGTGGTTCAGTGTAGAAAGCTATCCACAAGCAGAACCTTAAGAATGGGAGTGAGAAAAGTGAATAGGTGAAAAGTGTGTTCCTTCCGCAGCATTACAGAGCCAGTCCTTTAAATCTATGGTAAAAAAACGGGACGCAGGTGGCGCTGTGGTCTAAACCACAGAGCCAAGGGCTTGCCAATCAGAAGGTCGCGGTTCAAATCCCCGTGACGGGGTGAGCTCCCGTTGCTCGGTCCCAGCTCCTGCCAACCTAGCAGTTCGAAAGCACGCCAGTGCAAGTAGATAAATAGGTAAACCTCCTGCGGGAAGGTAAACGGTGTTTCAGTGCGCTGCTCTGGTTTGCCAGAAGCGGCTTAGCCCTCCTGATGCCACACCTAGCATCCCTGAACATTAACTGGCTGGGCCTGATGTCCACGACATCTTGAAAGCTACAGGGTCCCCAGCCCTGCCTTAAGGTGTCAAGCAATGCAAAATATACAAGATCTTTCTCTCCCACTTTCAAGTGGGAATCTGGAGATTTGCTGTTTGGGTCTGCCACAGACTGGGAAACTAGATAGATTTTCATGCTGTCCTTGCACTAATCCTGTTTGGGTCTGCCTGCTGTGTGCTCCCGAAGGTCTGTGGAATTCACAGCACGGGCCTCACTTCAGTCACAGTGTAATCCACAGAGCTTCGGGAAAGTGGGAGAGAAATGAGTGGTCAAGCATCGCCAAGTTAGTTAATGGCATTGTAAAGCTATGTTGTGGGTACTTTTATTCTCTTTTTTCAAAAAAATGAAATGAATTTCATACTTTGTAACCATTGCCATTATTAGAATCCTAACAAATAAGTTAAACAGGGGCGGTTGCCTGGGCACAAAATTCTTAGGGGTGCAAAATTTCAAAAGAAAAAAAAAGGAATAATAGTAAATTTAAAAATAGCACACCCTCTCCCTCACACAGAAAATCTTCCAATGTTTGTGTGGGCAGGCTATGGAGCAGATTTGGGCAGCAGCTGGGTGCTAGGGCACTCTTTATGCGGCTTTAGAAAGATACACACTCCCAACCAATATCCCATCCTGCTCTCCACTGTGCTTGACACTCACGGGGCACCATGGCTGCCACTGGGGCAGCTCGCCAAGCTATTGCCCCTTCATTCCAGCCTATCAGTGGACAATGTCATGGATACTTGCCTTGCCCCAGCTGCCAGCAACCCACGCTACACCACTATATTCGTTTGCATGGTGGCTTGGCTCTCCCGCTGATTGAGATTTGCCAAAGGAGACACCCAGAGAAGTTAATGTAAGCCGAATGCAACCGACATTGAAACTGACCTTGCTTAGTTAATGGCATTGTAAAGTTAGCTGACTATATATATATATATATATATATATATATATATATATATATAAATATGGTATTAGCGAAAGCCGTCAGAATCTGTGCGAAAGGCACTGGTCCTCACACAAGGCAGATGTGTGAACTGTGGCAAAGCCATGCTTGAGTTTGGCTGCGGCAGATTTCTCCCCTATACCTCCTTACCAGTGCATATCCCACCTCTCTGATCAAAGGCTGTTCAAAATGTTTTTGGGATGGGGGTCCAAGCCCCCCACCCCCACATTCTACTGTGTCACATTCTATTTGGACCGTGTCAGTAGCAGATCTTGGGTTCTCGAATTTCAGTGGTACTCTGTGTGATGCCAAAATTCAGCACCCCTCTGCCTCCCTCACTCCATTTCAAAGCATAGTTGCAGCATCCTCAGGGGTCCGTCCCCCCCCCCCGAGACTCCGCCCCCAGTGTGACCGATCCAGCCGTGCTCCCCTAAATCTGCCTCTGGTCACATTATGTTTGAGAACAGGGCCCCATTATGAAACAGACTTCTTCTCATTAGTTTTGCATTGTCAAAGTCAACATCCCGCATCCTCCAACTTTTCTAGCAATCACTGTCTCTTGGGGTGGGAAACATATATAAAATGTAAGGAGAAATCCCAGCAGGTTTTCTCACCTGCAGCGCAAGCCTGATTTCCTCCTGGCTTCCAATCTGTGGGGCAGCCACATAGCCTAGCAAGTCAAATAATTGATTAGCTGTCAATCTTCCCCACACGCTCTATTTTAGCTGGGCTGCCTGCTTTATTTTTTGGCACCCTGTGATGTGCATTTATACGTTTCTCTCTCTTCTTTTTTTTAAAAAAAGTGGAAACATTTTTGAACAGTTGCAAAACTTCTCTCAGGGGTCAGCAAACTTTTTCAGCAGGGGGCCGGTCCACTGTCCCTCAGACCTTGTGGGGCGCCAGACTATATTTTGAAGGGGGGGATGAATGAATCCCTATGCCCCACAAATAACCCAGAGATGCATTTTAAATAAAAGCACACATTCTACTCAAGTAAAAATACACTGATTCCCGGACCATCTGCGGGCCAGATTTAGAAGGCAATTGGGCTGGATCCGGCCCCGGGGCCTTAGTTTGCCTACCAATGAACTGGGGGGGGGGACTATGTGCACTGTCCACTTTTTTGCCTTTTTTTGCAAAATTACAGAACTGTTCACACACACACCGCCACCTTCCACTTGGAGATTAAACAAAATTACGTATGTCTGGATGTAATATGGTTTTCTCATTCTTAGATTAGTCCCACTGCTCTAGATGTGGCACTAAATTTAAACTGCAAGTAATTTTATCATGAGGATTTTCACCTTTGAGCCTCATTCCCATTATTTATGTTAATGGCTGGTTCTTTTTTCCTGTGAAAGAGGAAATGAGCATGCTGGCCAAGGAAGGTTTTACATGATTACAAACTCAGTGAAGGCAATGCCTCCTGAATTCTGTAACAATCAACGCCTGACACACTCCCCATTTAGCTAGCACCACTCTCTGCCAACTCAAGGAATGGAGTACAAACAGAATTTGAACAGGACATTAATGTGCCCACACACCAGTGTTCAGGTGTGCTAACAGTGCTTCAACCCTGTGTGTTTAAAATCATTCAAGACAGTCAAGAGCTGTTTACTAATTGCCTAATGAAACCCAAGAATGTCCGTTTCTTGACGGTGCTGTAAAGTCTCTGTTGGCAATTCTCAGAACTCAGTGCCCAGAATTCGCTTGTTGCGAGGCTTGGTAGTCAAATCCTCATTTGGGGATCAATGGCTAGTGTGAACTGGCCCTCAGTCCCACCAGACACATTGCTTATGACCTTTGGCCACCCAGACTCTCTTGAACAATACAGCATGGCCAGTTCAAGGGGACACAAACAGGTAACATCATAACCCTGTTTAGGACATTAACCAGGCGAAGAGGCACACAAGATTAATGGGGGAAAGGTGTGCCAGGGTGCCTGCTTGTGCAAGATTCAAACGCTTATGCATTTTTCTTCATGTGGGCGGTAATTGTTTCAGTTGGCTGGCATTGCTTAGAAGCGATGCTGAATTTAAAACAGAGATTATTTTTAACAAAACCTCCCCAAAAAGGGGGGGGCAAGTATGAGAGCGGAAAACCCACTTATTTTGTTGTTTTTCATATAAAAAGAACACCTAGGGGCAGAGTCAACAAAAGAGGGCGTGGGGATTTAGGGGTGCGAAGGATCTGCTCCCTAGAATAGTGTCGAATGCCAGCTGCACTGAGCCTCAAAGAGTGAGTGTCTCTAGTGCTTTTGTCTCCTTATATGGTAAAATGATACACAGGGGTTTTTCACTAGGCTGTGAAGGCAGACGCCTGTTTCCACACAACACAGACGGCTGAGCAGAAATCAGAAGAGCCGCTTGCTCAGAACTGGAGGAATCCCCGGCTAGCTGTACATCTCTCCTCTCCTCTGCCAGCAGGTCACTGTGTTGCCCATTTATTAATGGATGTGACTCCCCATCCCAACTCCAGAGGGTACCATTAACTGCCTGCCTGTAAGTAGACGTCCCTTTTTGTCCCTCCCTGCAACAGCCAACAATAAACCTTTGGAGCATCTGCTATAAATAACAAAGGGTGTGATGGGGAGAACAGGGTGTGATGTTGAGGCAGAACAATGGTTTGCCCAAGATGCAGCAACAGCCCTAGCTGTCTGTGTTATATACGGTGACAGGGCTGGCCCTTTGTTTTTTAGCAAATATGGGCTATAGAAAGAGGTCGGGTAAGAATAATGGTGTTGTCTTCAGGGGGAATGTTCGGTGTTCGAATGTGACATGTGAGCAGGGAGGTATGGCATTGTGTCAGATCCCATCGCGACAATTTTCACTCCCCAATGACATGCTGGATAAGCCCCGGGGAAGCTCATAAATGAGAGTTCAGATATTGGTTTCTTTTACACCTCTGTGAACACTTCCTGCTTCCCAAAGCAACAAAAGACCTCATTAATTCTTTCCAGTCGCAGAATCAGAGGAAACAAAGGTAGCCTTGCTTCTTTGCTGTCTCTCTCTCTCACGCACGAACACAAAATAACTAAAAGACAGAGAGTCCTCTAAAGTGCCTTGCTATTGTTTCAAGATATTTAAATAGAAGGTACACGGCTCTTTTCTTCCTTTCATTCGTTTATTTAATGTTTAATCCCCGCCATGCTTCTTCTATGTTTGCAACTGAGAAAATGCATGGGAGTCGACAGCAGCAACTTTTGTATCTTGTCATTTTTATTCAATTATAAATATTCATGTCCCCTCTTTCTGACTTAGCAGGCTTCCAAGGTGGCTTTGTGTATATTTCTGTATTAATGGGTCACTTCCTCCCTTCCTATTTCCCACCGTAATACCTTTACCCTTGATTCAAAACATCTTGGGTTACTGCACATGCCAGATGAAACAATTTCTGGAGGTTGTTAAGACAAACTGATGATTTACTCTAGATTGAACAGTTGCCATATGAATAGTGTATTATAATTGCAATATCCTGGATCCCCACTCCTTTTCTTAGGAAGGTAAGGTAAGGAAAGAGGAAAGAGGATCCTAGCATTCCTCGATCCTCTCTAAAAGCCTTCCTGACCAACAAGGCTGGGCAGCAGCAGCAAAAAGCAAGTGCATCAACCTCTTCTCATTGTTGCCCTGTTTTCCCAAATGCATAGATAAGAAAACACCATGCTTAACATCAATTTTACTTCAACTAGGTAAAGGTAAAGGGACCCCTGACCATTAGGTCCAGTCATGACCCGACTCTGGGGTTGCGGCGCTCATCTCGCTTTATTGGCTGAGGGAGCCGGCGTACAGCTTCCGGATCATGTGGCCAGCGAACCAGAGCAGCGCACGGAAACGCCATTTACCTTCCCGCCGGAGCGGTACCTATTTATTTACTTGCACTTTGACGTGCTTTCGAACTGCTAGGTTGGCAGGAGCTAGGACCGAGCAATGGGAGCTCACCCCATCATGGGGATTCGAACCACCAACCTTTCGATCGGCAAGCCCAAGAGGCTCGGTGGTTTAACCCACAGCGCCACCCACGTCCCCTTAGTCTGGATTAATGCAATATAATTCATGTGGGGCTGCTTTTGAAGGTAGTTCAGAAACTTCAACAAGGACAAAATGAAGACACCCAGCTGTTGTTTGGGGCTAGATGGCATCTGGTTAAATGTTTTAAAATCCCTGAACACTTTGTAAAGTAGCCCCTGAAAGCCACAGAACACACTGTGGATCCCTGTACCTGCCGGTTCCCTCAGTTTCATGAAAAGTCAAGTTCCTACTCATCACAAGGATTCTCTTGTTGGCTCATTAAACAAAAATCAAGTTAATCCCCAGCAACCCACAGCATTTTCTACATGGTCCTTCTCCCCTTTGCATAACACAATTCCCTTTTTCTCCATCTGGGTTTTTCTCTTTAAGCCTCACCTGAATGAGATTCCCTCCCACCTTTTTAAAGACTTGTACTCCTTTCATCCATCCTTAGATTCTCAGTCCTGTCTCACTCCTGGCCAACAATCATATCTGTTCCTCCCAATGACTGCCTTGTGTGACGCCACAGTGCATGCTAGAACATCTCCTTTGACTCACCTTCCCACTGACATTCCTTTTCAGACCCACCCATTTTTTTACAATCAGGTCAACTGCAAGGGGGAACACCAAAGCAAGCATGAGTAATTGGCGTTGCTTGTCCTTCTCCCTCACACAAGGTTACCTCAAGGAATACCCGCACCTGAATCAACCTCTCTGTGTCTTAAGATCCACTTCAGAGGCCCTGTTTAAGCGCCTAGGCAACTAGGATGACAGGTAAATGAAACAGGGCCTTCTTGGTGCCCCCACAGTTACTGAACTCTATTCCACTTGAACTTAGGCAGGCATCATTCCTTGATTCCTTCAAAGGGGCATTAAAGACCCATGACTCTACTTCTGCTTGTAGTGCCTAGCCTGTGGCTATGCCTTGGTTTTTTGCATGGCTGCGCTGGTTCGTGCTGGTTTTAGCAGTATTTCATACTGCTGAGCATGCTGTGAAATGTATGCTTGCATCTGTTTTTAAAAGTGTATTATGCTTGCGTGCATTTTCAGTGAACTGGTTTGGGAAGAATTTTCTTTGAAGAGCAGCCTGTATCTTTTGTGTGTGTAAGTAAACAGAACCACACTGTTTTCTTGATGCACTCTAGATCAGCAAGAAGAACCATTAAGTTGGACAGGGAAGAT
Source organism: Podarcis vaucheri (assembly GCF_965113315.1). Classification (NCBI taxonomy): domain Eukaryota; kingdom Metazoa; phylum Chordata; class Lepidosauria; order Squamata; family Lacertidae; genus Podarcis; species Podarcis vaucheri. The sequence goes on along the minus strand of NC_138762.1, from coordinate 79,821,629 downwards.
ACCGTATTTTTCCATGTATAAGACAATGCTTTTTGCTAAAAAAAAAAAATTAGGCAAAAATTGGGTGTCGTCTTATACACGGATAGTGAATGCAGAAGGGGGACGTGCAGTTAATGGCAGCAGCAAGCAGGAGATTGGCAGCAGCAATTGGGCGGGTGATTGGGGGCTGTGGCAAGGCCTGCTGGCGATTCCAGGTTCCAGGTTCAATCCTCAACATCTCTAGCCGAAAGGACAAAAGAGCAAGTGATGGGAAAGGCCTCTCTTGAACCCAGGACCTTTGAGAGTCACGGCTAGCCAGAAATGACACTGTGCGGCTAGATAGGCAAACCACCTGAACTTTGGCTGAAGCAGCTTAGTTTCATTGCTCCTAATTAGAGATGGAAATATGATGGATTGTGCAGAGCTGGAGTTCTGGGATACTGACTGTTCTGAGGAGTGAAGAGATATTAAAAGTCTATACATTTCCCCCCCACAAAAGTGTGACATGGAAAATTGTGAATAACATTTGCATGTTTGCATCTGCACCCTGCTAACTACTCTACAGATAGACGGATTGATATCTCTATCTATCTATCTATCTATCTATCTATCTATCTATCATCTATCTATCTATCTATCTATCTATCATCTATCTATCTATCTATCTATCTATCATCTATCTATCTATCTATCCATATCTATCATCTGTCTGTCTATCATCTATCTATCTATCTATCTATCTATCTATCTATCTATCTATCTATCTATCATCTATCATTTACCTATCTATCTATATCTATCTATCTATCTATCTATCTATCTATCATCTATCCATCTATCATCTATCTATATCATCTATCTATCCATATCTATCATCTGTCTATCAATCTATATCATCTATCTATCTATCTATCTATCTATCTATCTATCTATCATCTATCTATCTATCATCTATCTATCTATCATCTATCTATCTATCTATCTATCTATCTATCTATCTATCTATCTATCTATCTATCTATCTCTCTCTCTCTCTCTCTCTCTATCTATCATCTATCTATCTATCTATCTATCTATCTATCTATCTATCATCTATCTATCTATCTATCTAAAAACACACATACTATCTTTTCTTATTTTCCACTCTCTTCATTCCATTCTTGTTTGCAGGGATTTGTAGCTTTGATCGGAAAATGGATTAGAGTTCTTGGAAGGAGGACATAAAGTTCTCGCGAAGCAATGAGAGGCAATGTTTGTGCCAACAAACTGGTAGGGGACTGAAAAATGAGCTACTCCCGGTAGTTCAGTTTTGCTAGGCTGTAACAAAAAGAGGACCTTGTAAATCTTTACAGCTTTTGAAACAATAACAAAAATCCTTTCCAAACACCTCTTCCTGCGTGGATTTATGTCTGCAAAATGTTCCAGATACAAATCTTCCTTTCTTTCAAGAAGGAAAACAAAGAGGAGTGCCGGGGGGTGGGGGGGTTGTACATTGGGCACAAATCATGAATGCCTTACAATAGGCTCACACCAGTAAAGCAAAACAGAACCCCAAAATAACTGTGAAGAAAAACTACATTCCTGCATAGAATTGTATACTAGTCTGTCAGTCTCATGAACTATGAGGCCACAACTGCAACATATCTGATCTTTTTTTTTTTTTTTAAAAAAAACGACAAATCCTAAATAGAGGGACCTGGGAGATAATTACTGGGACTGTGGTTTAACTCCTTGGACTAATGGCAACATGGGGAAAATTTTCCTCAGCAATGCAGTGTCGGTAGTATGAGTTAAGCCCCCTCCCCATTTTCCAATTCTAATCCTGCTTTCTATTTAAGTTAAAAACACACTGATACAGTGGTACCTCTGGTTACAGACGCTTCAGGTTACAGACTCTGCTAACCCAGAAATAGTAAGAACTTTGCTTCAGGATGAGAACAGAAATTGTGTGGTGGCGGTGTGGCAGCAGCAGGAAGCCCCATTAGCTAAAGTGGTGCTTCAGGTTAAGAACTGTTTCAGGTTAAGAACGGACCGTCAGAACGAATTAAGTTCTTAACCAGAGGTACCAGTGTACATCTGAAATTCACACAGCTCCCTTTCTGGCCTGATACTTCCCAGAGAGTATTGCAACAAGAAAGGTGTTTGGACAATGTCTGGCACCGGTGCTATTTTACTAGAAAAAGAGGTGCCGGAACTCACCATGAACACCTCCCTTGTTCTCTTAGGGTGGCAATGGCGCCCACCTGAGAGGTGTCGGGACTGAGTTCCGGTGAGTTCCTGCTGGGAAAAAAGCCCTGTCTGGCACTGAGGTCCAAAGGCAGGCAAATGCTTAGAGGAGGTAGGTGCGGGAAGAGATGACAAACGTAATGAAGAGCAAACCTGACCAAATTCAGGGAATGCCACAGGGCTGGGAGCTTTCTGGTAGTTTGTTGGGGCAAGAGACCATCCCATACTTGGAAATTTGAGGGTTTCCCCCTCAAAATTTTCCCCTCAGAATTGGACTTCTTGCGGTAAGGGAAGCAGTGAGACGATGCGCTGGAAACTGGGATATAACGCTTGCATGATGCAATGTCATCAATCAAGCGGTATATACAGTGGTACCTCGGGTTACAGACGCTTCAGGTTACAGATGCTTCAGGTTACAGACTCTGCTAACCCAGAAATAGTACCTAGGGTTAAGAACTTTGCTTCAGGATGAGAACGGAAATTGTGTGGTGGCGGTGCGGCAGCAGCGGGAAGCCGCATTAGCTAAAGTGGTACCTCAGGTTAAGAACAGTTTCAGGTTAAGAACGGATCTCCAGAACAAATTAAGTTCTTAACCTGAGGTACCTCTGTAAATTGTATGAATATTTTTTTTATTAAAAAAAAGCTCCCCACAAGCAGATCAGTATGAATGCTACATAAATAACCAACACCATCTAACCTCCCTGCAAGCTTTGTGCAAACAAATCACGGTGAATGAGCATCTGGAAATTACCTGACATTACCTGATTCCTTGACTCAAATTACATGCAGCAAGTTGTCTTTTCAAATCAATGCCCCGGCAAGGAGGAGGGAACTGGTGATTGACCCCCATAGCTCCTGTCCTGCTTCAAGTTCTGTGGTCGCCTATTGTCGGCATCTAAACTCCATGTCATCATTTTTACTGAAGCCTTTTGCCTCTGGTTTCAACAGCTTTTTCTTTTATTAAATCTGCTTTTCGGTGCAGAAGTTCGCATAAGTGTACCATACTTGCCTCAGGGGAATTATGAAGGGTCAAACTCAAGAGTGCCCTGTTATTACAGTGTAATCATACACATGTTTACTTGGAGGTAAGTCTAATTATGTTCAGTGGGGGTACTCTTCAGTAAATGTGCTTGGTTAGGACCCAGCCTTCTTCCCTGGGGACTGTAAACAATATCTTTCTTACTTACTTAATACAGCAGAAAACAGAGAAAATTGTGTGTGTGTCTTTGTGTGTGGTGTGCTTAAGATCTGCTTTTTCTCCAAGGCAAATTAAAAGAGTACGGCTGCCATGGAATTTCTATATTTCCCTTGTGTGTTATAATGTTTCTGGGATTGTTATAGGAATACAGAGAGGGCATATTTTCATATTTTACTATAATGCTAACGAGAGCATGATATATGTTTTCGAAAAAATTTCCCACACAATAGTTAAAATAGTTGGGGTTTAGTTCAGAAATATTCCAGAATCAAAACCTATCCAACCCTGCAGAAATTATAGTACAGACCTTCCTGAACTGGCGTCTACTACAGCCTGCAGGTGGGAGGGAAGAGTTATATATTTCATTTTTTTCCCCTGTGACAAAACCTCCCTGTGTATATAAAGCAAGCATAGGTTTAGCCTAGCCGTCTCCCTTTGTTCTTTGAGTGCAAGGATTTTTTCCCCAGCACTCCCTCATGTGATCTCCAATTGGTGACACTGTCCAAGGAATGCTATGTGTTATATTTGCATGCAGGAATAAGTCTTCTTGTATGCACTTGAAATGTGTGGGCTGCTACTATCAGAGAGACACACACACACACAGAGAGAGAGAGAGAGAGAGAGAGAGAGAGAGAGAGAGAGAGACCTCACCTGCATTTCCTGTTGCACATTTAAAAACCAGTTCTCCTGACCATTCAGCACTGCAAGGAACCTCTCAAAACGAACCACATGGAGGCAGCTCCACTGACATAACGCCTCCATGAACCAAACCCCATCAATTTTAACAACATCAGCAATGCAAATACAAACCACAAACGCATACAACTCCTAGGGGCTGAGGTCCTTTCGGCACTCCCCATAAAGTTGATGGGCATTGTCATTCAAATACTGTGTGTGCGGTATGTCTTGTGATCACTTGCACAGGGTGGGGCTTACCTGGGATCCCCCAGTATTTTATTCAAGTTGGCACCCCTGCATGGCGGCATGGAAATAACTTCTTGTCACATCCACACTATTCATTTGAAGCTCATTTGAAGCATGTGATTCCCCCCAAAGAATCCTGGGAACTGTAGTTTGTTTAGGGTTCTGGGACTTGTAGCTCTGTGAGGGTTGTACTGAGAGGTTCCCTGGAAAGAGGAATTGGCTGTTAAACCACGCTGAGAATTGTAGCTCTGTGAGGGGAATAAGGAGGGTCTCCTAACAACCGTCAACACCCTGGGGTCTCCTAATAACTCTTAGCACCTGTCAATGCCTCTGACACTTCACAGCATCATGCTTTGAACCCATGGAGCAGATAGGGACTATGTCTGCCTGCATGATAGATAGTATGAGGGAGACCAAGTTCTGGGAAGAAGATGCATCAGGCATTTTCTTATTTGTTTATGCACCACTACAGTGGATTCAGCAGCTTGCCTAAAATAAAGGAAACTAACAATTTGACGTGAAAGACCAAACTGAGGGCTAGGGTAGGGGTACATACAATGTGATCGGTTTGAACCAGAGAGTTTATACCTGCTTAGCTCATGGCATGGCTTTGGGTGATCTGTCCCTCTAATATACCTCCTTTTAGGTGGAATAACCACATTTTGCCAACCCCATAACTCCTGGGCAGGATGGTGGGATACAAATATGATAAGCAAATGACACCTCACAACAAAACAGACCTTTCTCTCTCTGACATTCAAGGAGACACCATGTTTATCAGTGCTATTTTTCTAGAAAAAGAGATGCCGGAACTCACCAAGAACACCTCCCTCATTCTCTTAGGGTGGCAATGGCGTCCACCTGAGAGGTGCCGGGACTGAGTTCCGGTGAGTTCCTGCTGGAAAAAAAGCCCTGGTTTTTAATCCAAAGCTGCTTGTTTTCTTGTTGACAGGCAGGCAGAATCCTAGATGTCAAAATGACAGAGCGCTTTGACTGCCACTACTGCAAGGAGACACTGTTTGGCAAGAAGTACATTTTGAGGGAGGACAGCCCCTACTGCATCAAGTGCTACGACAGCCTGTACTCCAACACATGCGAGGAATGCAAAAAGCCAATTGGCTGTGACTGCAAGGTACTTTGGATACACATTTCAACCGGCCTCGTTCTTGGATCACAATTAATTGCATTACTGTGTGCATTTTATTTATTTGTGTTTTATGCAGCGCTTCCTATTTCAGCAGTTTGCAGATCCCAGCAAAAAGGAATGTACAAATAGAAGATAAAGTCCACATTCAAAATCAAACAATACCACTGCTACCACCACAATCACAACTACTGCTGCTAATGCTGCTGCTACTACTACTAATGCCACATTTTAAATAGAAATTTATTTGTGGCATCTGGTCTTTACTTCACATCTCTCCTACTCTAAGGACGCTTTTAGATGGATCTTGTTTATTTTGGGATTTCTGTTGCTCATGTACACAAACTTTTCATAGCATCCCTACAACGCCTTTGGCATCACAACACCAACCCATGTTTCTTTCCAGTCCAATCTACATATGGATTAGGGAAATCTGATAATTTTAAAATAGCAGTTGCCAGTGACCCATTCACAATATTAAGTCTATGTCTGGAAGCACCCTAAGATAATATTTTTTGGGAAAGTCGGTCTTTCCTTCATCAAGCATTGGGCTCCGGTAGTGCTGAGTTCTAGAATTTTTCCTCTTGTGCCACTGTCTGTGTTCAAAATCATCCCTAAAGCTATTAGCATTAGGTCAGGCATAGGCAAAGTCGGCCCTCCAGATGTTTTGGGACTACAACTCTCATCGTCCCTAGCTAACAGGACCAGTGGTCAGGGATGATGGGAATTGTAGCCCCAAAACATCTGGAGGACCAAGTTTGCCTATGCCTGCCTTAGGTGCTGGGGGAGTATAGAGACTCTGTTCCCTACTGCTCATCTAATAATAATAATAATAATAATAATTTATTATTTGTACCCCGCCCATCTGGCTGGGTTTCCCCAGCCACTCTGGGCGGCTTCCACAGAAACCAGAAAAACATTAAAATATCATACATTAAAAGCTTCCCTGAATAGGGCCGCCTTAAGATGTTTTCTGAATGTCAGGTAGTTTTCCATCACCTTGACATCCGATGGGAGGGCATTCCACAGGGCGGGCGCCACCACCGAAAAGGCCCTCTGCCTGGTTCCCTGTAGCTTCGCTTCTCGCAATGAGGGAACCGCCAGAAGGCCCTCGGCGCTGGACCTCAGTGTCCGGGCAGAACGATGGGGGTGGAGACGCTCCTTCAGGTATACTGGGCCGAAGCCGTTTAGGGCTTTAAAGGTCAACACCAACACTTTGAATTGTGCTCGGAAACGTACTGGGAGCCAATGTAGGTCTTTCAAGACCGGTGTTATGTGGTCTCGGCGGCCGCCCCCAGTCACCAGTCTAGCTGCCGCATTCTGGATTAGTTGTAGTTTCCGAGTCACCTTCAAAGGTAGCCCCACGTAGAGCGCATTGCAGTAGTCCAAGCGGGAGATAACTAGAGCATGCACCACTCTGGCCAGACAGTCAGCGGGCAGGTAGGGTCTCAGCCTGCGTACCAGGTGGAGTTGGTAGACAGCTGCCCTGGATACAGAATTGACCTGTGCCTCCATGGACAGCTGTGAGTCCAAAATGACTCCCAGGCTACGCACCTGGTCCTTCAGGGGCACAGTTACCCCATTCAGGACCAGGGAGTCCTCCACACCAGCCCGCCCCCTGTCCCCCAAAAACAGTGCTTCTGTCTTGTCAGGATTCAACTTCAATCCATTAGCCGCCATCCATCCTCCAACCGCCTCCAGGCACTCACACAGGACCTTCACCGCCTTCACTGGTTCTGATTTGAAAGAAAGGTAGAGCTGGGTATCATCTGCATATTGATGGACACCCAGTCCAAACCCCCTGATGATCTCTCCCAGCGGCTTCATATAGATGTTAAAAAGCATGGGGGAGAGGACGGAACCCTGAGGCACCCCACAAGTGAGGGCCCAAGGGTCTGAACACTCATCCCCCACCACCACTTTCTGAACACGGCCCAGGAGAAAGGAGCGAAACCACTGTATAACAGTGCCCCCAGCTCCCAACCCCTCTAGACGGTCCAGAAGGATGTTATGGTCGATTGTATCAAAGGCCGCTGAGAGATCCAGCAGAACTAGGAAACAACTCTCACCTTTGTCCCTAGCTCGCCGGAGATCATCAACCAGTGCGACCAAGGCAGTTTCAGTCCCATGATGAGGCCTGAACCCTGATTGGAAGGGATCCAAATGGTCCGCATCCTCCAGGCGTGCCTGGAGTTGTTCAGCAACCACACGCTCAATCACCTTGCCCAAGAATGGAAGATTTGAGACTGGGCGATAGTTGGCCATACTGGCCGGGTCTAAAGATGGTTTTTTAAGAAGCGGTTTAATGACCGCCTCTTTCAGCGGATCTGGGAATGTTCCCTCACAGAGGGAAGCATTCACCACCCCGCAGAGCCCATCGCCCAGCCCTTCCCGGCTAGCTTTTATAAGCCAGGATGGGCAAGGATCAAGGAGACAGGTGGTTGGTTTCACTCGTCCAAGCAGCCTGTCCACATCCTCGGGGGTAACGGATTGAAATTGATTCCATGCAACTTGACCAGACAGGGCTCTAGCACTCTCCCGCCCCAGCCCTGCTCCCACGGTGGTGTCTAGCTCCTTCCGAATATGAGTGATTTTATCTGCAAAAAACATTGCAAAATCGTTGCAGGAGATCTTGGGGTCTTTACAAGGCCCCGATGGTAAAGGTGGTTCCGTTAAGTTGCGGACCACCTGAAAGAGTCTCCTGCTACTATTTTCTGCAGATGCAATAGAGGCGGTGAAGAAAGTCTTCTTCGCCGTCGCTATCGCCACTTGGTAGGCTCGACGTTGAGCTCTAACCTGTGTCCGGTCAGATTCGGAGTGAGTTTTCTGCCACCGACGCTCTAGCCGTCTCAGCGATTGTTTCATCGCCCTCAGCTCCGAAGAAAACCATGGGGCTGTCCGGGCTCCATGCAATCGGAGAGGGCGCTTCGGAGCCAGACAGTCGATAGCCCTGGTTAACTCCGCATTCCAGCGGGCCACCAGGGAGTCAGCTGAAAGGCCATCAACATGGGATAAAGCATCCCCTACCACTCTCTGGAAACCATTTGGATCCATTAAGTGGCGGGGGCGGACCATCCGAATTGGTCCCACCTCCCTGCAGAGGGGAAGGGTCGCGGAGAAGTCCAGTTGCACCAGGAAGTGATCTGACCATGGCACTTCTTTGGTTTCATTTTTACTTAGTGTCAGATCACCCACGTCGCTAGAGGTGAATACCAGGTCTAAGGCATGTCCATGACTATGAGTTGGGCCCAACTTATTCAGGGACAGCCCCATGGAGGCCATGCTTTCCACGAAGTCCCGAGCGGCCCCTTGTAAGGTCGTGTCGGCGTGGATGTTAAAATCCCCCAGGACAACCAAACTAGGTGTCTCCAGGAGAACATCCGCCACGACCTGAAGCAGCTCGGACAGGGAATCCTTGGTGCAGCGGGGAGGTCGGTACACCAAAAGGAATCCTGTACTGCCCCTATTGCCCAACTTCCAGAACATGCACTCAGAAAACTGGGTCTTCCCAGTAGGACGCCTGGTGCAGACTAATGACTTTCTAAAAATCACTGCAACCCCCCCTCCCCGCCCACATGACCTGGGTTGCTGTGCGTAAGAGAAACCTGGTGGGCAGGCGGCAGCAAGGACAGGCCCATCTGTCTCATTCAACCAGGTCTCTGTCACACAAGCCAGGTCAAATCCTCCATCCACAATCAGGTCGTGGATGGCAGTGGTTTTATTCACCATTGACCTGGCATTACACAGCAACACCTTCTAAGAGCAGCTTTGGAGTGATGATATAGATCAGGAAAACAGTTTTGGGGGAAAGGTTGAAACCCTCCCTCTTCCAGCACTTACTGAGCCAATCAAAACTGGAACATCCATTGACTGCTTTAAGGTAAACATGAACATCTCAGATGACCTAATCACAGATCTTCCACATCTCCTTTGGTTGGCCTCAAGTCATCTTCTTTTTTCAATAACACAGTTTTGGTTTCTCTCAATTTCTCATTTTTCCAGACTTAAATTCAGTTCTCTGTACCAATAAATGATTATTATTAATAATAATAATAATCAGCACTTTATTGTAAATTTATCCTAATACACACATTTTTATGGAACTTTGGCTAGTATGCACAATTTTGCAAACAAATTTCTAAAATCCTATACATTTTTAATGCATTTTTGCACACATTTTCTAGTTGGAGAAATTTCACTTCAAAATTCAAAGAAGTGCGAATTTTGGAGGATAGTTGTGTTTTGATTTGTGTATTGGTTTAAAAGTGTGTGAGTTAGGCAGTTTCTCATGGAAATGCCAACCTAGTCTAATTTCTTCCCATCCCTGCTAAACATACATGTGCAAAGATTCTCCGAGTTGCCCAGCAGAAAGAAGGCAGCAGTTTCTTTGGTGAGTCTACTTCTAAGATCTTTTCCATCCCTTGGGGACTTTGAATGTGTTGACATTCAAGAATCCCTAAACTTGACTAAGCTCCAACAAATTTCAGAGCATGGAATTAATCAGCTGAACTTTTCAACCCAGACTGATGGATTTGGGGGGTGTAGGTGTTATCAGATCTGTGTGGTGTTTTTTTTTTTAACAAAACGAAAAACAAGACTTTCTGCAAGGACAGATAAAGTACTTGATAGCCAGAAGATTGGTGGTTGTTGTTTTTTCCCTGGTGAAGGATTAGGAATATATTGCTATAGATAAGAAAAAAATATGTACACACATATTCCCACTTGAAACTCACATGTACACACAGAAGCTGACAAGAGTGACTTAACAGGAGAGAATAACAAAGATGTGTTTGTGATTAATATCTCTTTCTGTCAATTAAACTTCAGTGATCCTCACTTAGCAACTGCCGCAATAAACTTTGCCCATCATGTGGCAACAGCATTCCATATCAACTATGGATCAGTTTTGATGTGTATACTCTTCATGGAATAAGGTGCTGTGTGTTAAACCACAGAGCCTAGGACTTGCCGATCAGAAGGTCAGCAGTTCAAATCCCCGTGACGGGGTGAGCTCCCATTGCTCGGTCCCAGCTCTTGCCAACCTAACAGTCCGAAAGCACTTCAAAGTGCAAGTAGATAAATAGGTACCGCTCCGGCGGGAAAGTAAACGGCATTTCCGTGCGCTGCTCTGGTTCACCAGAAGTGGCTTAGTCATGCTGGCCACATGATCTGGAAGCTGTACGCCGGCTCCCTTGGCCAATAAAGCGAGATGAGCGCCGCAACCCCGAGTCGGCCACGACTGGACCTAATGGTCAGGGGTCCCTTTACCTTTACCTTTACATACCACAAACTCTTCTGCAGGACACAAAACTTGCTTTACAAGTGTCTTCATCAGTAAACTATTTTGAAATCCCTTGAAAGTTCAAAGTCCTTTATTCAGTTATGCACACCTAAGTCCCAAGGAAGTCTATGCCAGCTCTACCATTAGGCAAAATGAGGCAACCGCCTCAGGCAGCAGAAGCTGAGAGGCAGTAGCCATAGCCCTCCTGCCTGTCCTTCCTAAGCTGCTCTGCCATTCTCCTCCATTGGCAGACATGCTTGTGTGTGCTATGTGCAACACGTCTTGCCCCCCTTCCAACTAGCCTTCCGCCTCGGGTTCAAAGGAGGACATTATCCCATCACCATTGCTGAAGTAAGATTCAAGGACCAGTTCAGCCAGCTTCTGCATGTGGAAGTATGGTTTTATTTGCCCACACAGCTCAGCAGGAAATTAGAAGGCTAAATCCCTAAAAGATTCCTATCAAGGGAACAGTAATCAGATGGGGCTTTCTTTTCTTGAATTTTGTATTTTAAAAAAAGATGCTACTACTTTGGTAGACAAACAGAGGGAGGCAAAAAGAAAATGAAAAGGAAGAAAAATGCAGAAGAGAGCAAATGCAAAGAAAGGAACTTGATCGTTTTTATACACCTAAGTTTTCACAAACTGCCATTGTTTCATAGCAGGAGAAATATATATATATATATAAAATGTCCAGTAGCACGTTAGAGACCAACTAAGTTTGTTCTTGGTATGAGCTTTCGTGTGCATGCACACTTCTTCAGATAACTGAAGGGACATTGCACATATTCCATTTGGCTCCAAGTTGTTGTTTTCCATAAAAATTCCTTTCCAGAGATACTATCAGGATTATGTGAGGTAATTTCCTGCAAAGGAAAGTTGTTGAATTTTCAGTGCTAAACGAACAATTAATATTACTCTTTTGCTCGAGAGTCACTGGGCGGTTCTGATAGTGACAGATTCTGTGTTTCAGGGCTTGCATTTGGTTTATTTGGGGGGGGGAGTGTGCCATTAAAATACTCTTTAATGAATATCCCCTTTGGTGGGTTGGTTGGTTGGTTATAATAAGGAATAATAAACGAACTTTTCTTAAAAACTGGGGGGGGGGGAGATCATTAAGGGTATGCAAGTATGTGTGCTGGGAGCAGTATACAAAATCCTGCAACCAGCTGAACTTAACTGCAATTGTTTGGAGTTGAAGTTCTGTAAGTGAAGCTTTTGAACCCTATATTTGGACTGGATAATATTTATTTCAAAGAAGACTCCGTTTCTATTCACCCAACTGCGATATTAATAACCTCAGTAGCCCTGACCCAGTGGCATAACGTGGGGGGTGCAGGGGGGGCCCCGGCTGCACCGGGCACAACATCTGGGGGGGGCGCTCGCACTCTCAGCTCTCTGCCCCTACCTGGCTCACTCACTCTCTCTCACTGCAGTGCTGGCTGTGCAAATCCGATCCGAGCCACTGGGTCGCCGCCCACTGTGGAGGGGGTGGGTGCCAGGCGTGCGGTGCGGAGAGAGAGCGAGGGACTATCTGGGGGAGGGACAGTGCAGCGGCCGCCCAGCGCAGCGCTGAGCGTAGGAGAGAACCACACCAGACCAGACCAGGCAGCAGCAAGAAGAAGCTGGCAGCGGCAGCAGGTTAGGGGTTAGGGGGCGCAAATTACTTGCCTTGCCCTGGGTTAGGGGGCGCAAATTACTTGCCTTGCCCCGGGTGCTGACAACCCACGCTACGCCGCTGCCCTGACCTAGTTCTTACTTTGCATTGTCTGAGTAAATTCTCCTCCATTTCTCTTAGTAAGCTCTTTACTAAGCCTCCTTTGTGCTTTGGGATTTCTACAGGATCTGTCCTACAAGGACCGGCACTGGCACGAAACTTGCTTCCACTGCTTCCAGTGCAAGAACTCGCTGGTGGACAAACCTTTCGCAGCAAAAGAAGAACATCTTCTCTGCACAGAATGCTACTCCAATGAATACTCCTCCAAGTGTAGCGAGTGCAAGAAGACCATCATGCCAGGTTAGGACTTGGTCCGCTTTCAGGACAGGGATGGGAGTGTCTTTCAGGGACCGAATTCAAGACCAATGCGAGGCTCTTCCACAATCTCATTTCTGTAAGCCAGGGTGATGGGGCAGGAGGAGATGCTCAATCGCTTGTGCTTCTAACATTTTAAAAATGCAGGAGATAGATCTTGATAATGAAATTCCTGAATCTTGGCTGGTTGTGCCTCATTATATCAGTTTGTTGCTATTGCTTAAGTCTGTGAAGTAGATAATGCCCTACATTGATTGCAGAGGAATACTGGAAGCAACCCAAAGACCCGTCACTTTTTTTAAAAAAATTAAGGTTTCGTAAATTTTAATATAAATGAAAAAGCTTACCTGGAGGCAAGAAGTATTCTCCATACTTTGAAAATTAACTACATAATTATTATTTTTAAGCAGCAGGGTTTTTCCCCTGGCTTTCTGACTTTTAACTGGGGCTATCAGAAGGCATGCAGTTTATCTGCTTTTATAAGAAAATCAGAAAAGGCACTCTCTCAACCCCTGGAAGCTGAGCATGCTTCATTCTCAGGTTTCACTGCCCCCAAACTAGCAGCCTCCCAACATCCTGAATCATGGATTCAAAGCCCAATTAAATGTGGTATGATTTTACTTGCTGAATAGAATGCAATAGCTTGGCTGATACGGGTGTTTTTGCTGGCAGAGCCTGATGGCTGTGCTGAAAATAGAAGGCAGGGGAAAACCAGTTTTTTTATGAGTCAGGAAGTCGATGTGTAATCAGCAGATGATCACTAGTAAAAAAAAAAAAAACCTTTTTGAATTGCCTCTTGTGTCGCTTATCCTCAAATTAATTTTTATGCTTGATTAGCCATGACATTAAAATTAGAGAGGTTTGGGTTACAAGAGAGGAAAGCAGAAACCACAACTATACAGCGACATTCAAAGCAGATGACCAAAATCCGCTGCAATTTTGCATTAGCTACAGGTCTCTCCCCACAACCACCACCGCCAACCCTGCTATGTATAATGGCAAAAGTCCTAGGTGGTGTGTTAAAGCGCTTGCAGAGATTACAGAGGCTTGATTCAAGGCTTAAATGAAACCACACATTTGGGAGTTGCAAGGGGGGGGAGTGTTTGGCCAAAAGCATACCCCAGAGTTCACAAAAGGTGCCCTTTATCATCTGGGAATTATCTGCAAGGACTCTAGTTTTCATGTTTTAAATGGCCGCTAGCATTCGCTTTTGAAACGGAATCTGCATGACATGATTAGGGACGAGGAAAAGGAAACACCTTTAGCAGGCGGGTGTCAGGCTTTGGGGAATCAGGTTCCCTCCCCCGGTGGCAGCAAAGAAACAGATAAAAGAAGAGTTCTCACCAATTAGTTTATTCAACAATCCAAGGGAGAGACAAAAGAATGCGTCTCTCTCTAGAAATGGTGTTGATCCAAGAAAAGTCCCACTCCCTCCAGTGTGCCAGCGTGGTGTAGTGGTTAAGAGCGGTAGACTCGTAATCTGGTGAACCGGGTTCGATTCCCAGCTCCTCCACATGCAGCTGCTGGGTGACCTTGGGCCAGTCACACTTCTCTGAAGTCTCTCAGCATCACTCACTTCACAGAGTGTTTGTTGTGGGGGAGGAAGGGAAAGGAGAATGTTAGCTGCTTTGAGACTCCTTTGGGTAGTGATAAAGCGGGATATCAAACCCAAACTCTTCTTCTTCTCTCCGTCTCTACTATTCTGCATCACTGCTACGTTGGCTAATATGAGCTTTCTGCCGCTGAGCTTTCTCTTCTGCTACCCTCAATGCCTGCCTTGTCTTAGGATGGGGAGGGGGGTCAGGAATGCTTTCAAAGGACACTGCGTCTGTCATCTGTCTCTCCCCTGGTGTTTCCTCTTCCTGCTGTTCCTCTTCCAGTATTTCCCAGCTCTGCAGCCTCTGAACTATGACCTTCTGCAAACCACTGTTCTAAATCTATGCTGTCCTCCTGTCCTTGGGAAGGTTTAGGAGAAGGGGGGCGGCCCCCACCATTCCTCCTCAGTCCAGTCCCTGGCAGCAGGGCTGGCCCTACCATTGGGCAAAGTGAGGTGGCCACATCAGGCAGCAGATATTGAGGGGTGGGGGTTGGCAGGCCCTCTCAATGGTCTGGAGAGACCCAGGCCACTTCCAGCTTTTGAGACCCCAGCCAAAAATAAAAAAGATGACACACACAAAAAAAAGCATTAAAAATGTGAGGGTTTTTAAAATATATATAATCAGCTGAGGACACATGTATCACAGACTAATCTTGTACCATCAGAACTGTTCTGCACAGAGTCCGGCAACGATAAAAGGACCGTGGTAGCCAGTGCTATTTTTATAGAAAAAGAGGTGCCAGAACTCACCATGAACGTCTCCCTTGTTCTTCTAAAATGGTGCCCACCTGAGAGGTGCCAGAACTGAGTTCTGGCAAGTTCCGTCTGGAAAAAAAAAGCCATGGTGGTAGCCCTGCTGAACTGAGGTCCTCCTCCAATCCTACCACCAGAAATCACTGAAATCAATGTTTTCAAGCCCATATATTTAAACAGGTCTACTCTGAGCATGAGTAACTCTAGATATCGCCTCGTATAATTAAACAGAACAGAAATTACGAAAATAATTGTACACACAAATCCACCGAGATGCAGCTTCATAGTGCATGTCTGCACAGTGTGCTAACAGCATGCAATGCAATGTAAGAAATATAATAGTAGAAATGAATGAAACACGACCCCTTTCTGCATAGGAAAGGCAGGTGCTACAGGCTCTGGATTTTCCAGTGTGGTATATTAAATGCGGTAGTATAATAGCTCTTGCTGGCATGTACAATGTAGGCTGACAAGTGCATCGTAGGTGGGCAGATGTTGTTGCTATCTCTGATCTAAGCAGGTTGCAGTGGTCCAAACAGAATGCGATAAAATTATACCCTCGTAGTAGGGATGGAATAAGAACTGAAAACATCTCAGCAGTACTTCAAAGATGGGAACTTGTGAAGCCACCCAGCTCTGTTAGTTATCAGATCTGCTTTGTTTAATAGGGCATCCTTTCATTCCTTCAGGGGTCGACACTTTAGCTCTCAACTCTACCTAATTCTTTTTTTTTTAATAAAAAAAATCACATAAGCACTAAACGTAGCATAATTATAGCTTTATTAATATAGCACATTAATAAACTGATAAGATGTGAAAAGCCATTTAAAATGTCATAGAGCAAGATAATAATCTGTTAACACATTTGCTACATTGCTTTTATGCCAATTAGAGCTCACTTAATAATTTTTTAAGTCTCTTTCAATGTAGCGCTTACTCTAAGAGGGACAAATTCTCTCATCTGATAAATGATGTTAATATCACTGAAAGCTGCTTGCAAATCATACAGAGGTAATAGCACTTTGCCTTTAAACTGCTGCCCAACAATAATGTGGTTGATTTAACTAGGATGCCCTTCAACATTGGCTTTTCAAAGACCCCACAAGGTGTGCTTGAAATATTTTAATGCAAAAATTCCTCTTTCGTTTGGGCTGGGCTTCTGCTCTGGTTTCTTTCCAGAGAGGGAATGAATTGGAGGTGGTTTTAGGGTGGCTCAACCAAGTGCTGTCATGGTGGGCGCCATGATACAGGGGACACACACAAAAATGCTGTGTTGGATTTTAGCATTGCATAGGACACCACTGAAGTTTGAGAGCCCCAAGTCGACCACTGAATGAATGACCATGTGCTCACATTAGGGGAATCCATATGTGAAAATGAGATGTCTCCTGTATTTGTGAGAAAAATTCAGAACATGGTCTCTTTCAGACAGCCCATTCATTGAACATGGTAGTTCCATTGCACTCAGAAACCCGGGGTGTGTGTGGCTTGAGCGAGGACATTCTCTGTAGCAATTTCTAAGCTGTGGATTTCCCACCCAAAGAGCATTCGACACCTTTATTGTGTCTTTCATCATCTGCTGAAGATTCCCCACTGACCTCTTTTTGACACCCAAGATATATTTTAGAACACATTCTGTGCTCTTGGTTGTCACCTGCTTTTACTGTTCCTTAATATTGCATTTTTATATCGTTGTAACCCATTCCACAAAGCTTGCGAACAAATATTCCAGGTTACACATGCCCAACTGGTTTGACTTACTCTAGCAAGTCTCTTTTTACAGCCAGGGTCAAAATGGGAGGTGTTTTTGATGTTGTTTCTTTGGTTGGGGGTTTTTTGTTTTTGTTTTTGGAAGGGCTGGGTTAATTCAGTCCTACCCCCAAACTCAAAACTGTCTTAAGGCAGAAAACGGACTGGAAAAGTGCTGAAGACAATAGGAAAACAGAACTAGAGGAAAAATTGGTTTTAAGCATTTGTAATGGAACCTAGAAAGTCAGAGGGGCAGAAGAGGGTTAGGTAATCATTAGCCAATAATCCGAAAAGAGAAGACACAAATATAAGATGCAATAAGTGCATGCTGTATTTGGATCAGAATGTAACCAGGAAGGAGCTACAGAGTTCAGACCTTGTTTTGGGGGGAATGGCCATCTCCAGTTGCCCTGTGCTAGAGCTGCATGATGAGGTTTTCCACTTAGGTGAGGGCAGTCTCTTCAGTACTTGGAAATTTTCTCAGCAGCTTTAAGAGATTGACTTCTCCTCAGTTCTCGAGAGAAGCACCAAAGGACCAGTCTCATTGGCGTCTTGGTATTTTGCATCAACATGGTCATGAAGGTGCCAAATTCCACTTTGCACAACCCAAAAAAGCTAGAATCTATCTCCAGTGCTGAGAGGTGGGACTGATGCCAGCCCCCAGAAAGTGGACAATGGGAAAGGATGGAAGGAAATCAAAACTAGGAGAAAGGAGTGTTTCACCCTGAGCAAAGGCCACTAGTAAATGTTGATGAAAGGCCACAAAGCCCCACAACCTGAATTGTTTTCATAATCTATTGAGAGAGTCACTCGAAAAGGGGCTCTTCACGCAGCTCACCTGCACATCTTAAACATCAGAATGGATCCGAGGAGTGTAATAGCTGCAGGAATTTATACTTTTGCTGCTCCCACAAAAACCCAATTTTCTGCTAAAAGTGTGTTCGGCTTCTCCTCATATGCTAACTGGAAAATGGAACACAGTTTCTACTTACCTTTTCCCTACACAGCAGCTTGAAAGCCAAGGTAGAAATCTCATGCTGTGGTCTCCTCCTAGGTACCCGCAAGATGGAATATAAAGGAAACAGCTGGCATGAGACCTGCTTTATCTGCCATCGGTGCCAACAGCCAATCGGAACAAAGAGTTTCATTCCCAAAGACAGTCAAAATTTCTGTGTGCCCTGCTACGAAAAGCAGTTTGCTATGCAGTGTGTCCAGTGCAAGAAGGTATTGTTTATTGCTTTGTGCAAATGACTATTAAACCGAAAGCCACACACACACACACACACACACACACACACACACACACACACAAATCTGTCTGCTTTAGTTCGAAGCAAAACTGCAATCCAGTTATGCGTATACTTTTGCTCCAACACGTTCCAGAGCATTGAACTATACCAGGCTGTGCAATGCTTTGAAGTCATGCGTATTTTGGCTTACCTAAAAGACAGAAAGACACGGGAACAAAGAAGGTTGTCAGGGGCTTCGCAGAAAAGGTGTGAGGGGTTAAGCATGAGACTAGTTCTGCTACCTATTGCTTAAAAGATTTGCAAGGTGAACGGAAATGGGGCACAAAATCAATAGGAATTCCTTTTTTCTTTTCTTTTTCATTCCCATTTTTCTTTTCATTTCACAGCCAATTACTACAGGAGGAATTACTTACCGGGAGCAGCCATGGCACAAGGAATGTTTTGTGTGCACTGGGTGCAAAAAACAGCTCTCTGGGCAACGCTTTACTTCCCGGGATGAGTTTGCCTATTGTTTGAACTGCTACTGCAGCCTCTATGCCAAGAAGTGTGCAGGATGCACCAATCCAATCAGTGGTAAGTATCGTGTTACCGTTTTCCTTTGCAAACAGAAAAAAGCACCTCAAAAACAGCATGAATCAGTTCAGAATAAAATTCATTCGTTCATTTTTTTTATTTGCTGCTTTTCCTAGAGGGCCACAGGTTCCTCATCTCTGATCTAGGGACTGACAGGAATCTAGAATTCTGCATGCAGACTCAGCTGTGACAAAGTTATGTCAATAATGTGTTTAAATGCAACTTTCCCACATGTTTAAGTCCAAGGAAGTTTATTCACAACTGGAAACGATGTGGGAATCTGACCCAAATGACCTTACAGAAGGTGTTCTTGTGTTTTCTTCTTAAATACTTGTTTTGCCTTTTCAGGACTTGGAGGAACCAAGTACATCTCCTTTGAGGAACGCCAGTGGCACAACGATTGCTTCAACTGCAAGAAGTGCTCCCTGTCGTTGGTGGGCCGCGGTTTCCTCACAGAAAGGGATGACATCCTGTGTCCTGAGTGTGGGAAGGACATTTAAAATGTGAAAAGAATAAAACCACCACCATCAGCTCTCACAAGTGCATATATTTTCTCAAATAAGCAATGACAGCTGTGGGTTTTGAGCAGAAGTGAAAAAAGTGTTTGGGTCCCCCCCCCCCTGCAATATATAGTCATCAGGAATTTTTTTTTCTTCTAGGTTGTAGAAATGCTTTAGAGAAGGGAAAGACAAAAGGGTGGGGAGGTGGTTTTGACATTGACTGCTAGGCAATACATTTATGAATCGAGTCCGGTTCAAATGCGGAGTTGTGAGTTGCTCAGATATTTAGAGGATAAAAGCTACCAGTGAAGATGGCTGATTATTATCTCCAGGTTTAGAGACAGTGTGAACTCTGACTGCCAGGTGCTGGAGAACACAACAGGAAGTGTGGTATTGAGATAGCGTTGCCATACGCCTGGAATTTTCCAGACATAGCCAGCATTCATCCCCCTTAAGCAGCGTCCAGGCAGAAATTGCTTAAATGTCCAGGAAAATCTGGACATATGGCAGCCCATGTTGGTAGTGTAGATTTAGGCAATTTTAATTTAAAAAATAGCTCAAAAACGCATTTTTTGTTGTTGTTGAGATTTTGTGGGGGGAAAGCTCAACAACTCAACAACTTTGCCAAAAAGAGCAGAGCTCAACAGCTTCTGTGTCTGGATTTTCACTTTTTGAAATATGGCAACCCTAATTTAGCTCATACCCTGCTTGTGGACTTCCCATAATAATCTGCTTGGCTACCACACAACACAGGGTGCAGACGTAGCTGGGCCTTTGGTTTGATTCAACAGGGCTGTTACATTCTTAGCAATGCAAATTTCTCTTCAAAAGATGTATGTAGTTTAAAACTGATAACATATTCGACTTGGGGATTCTGGAAAGATTACAGGAGCTACTGTTTGGTATTGATAGATCAAGTATCAATGTTCATCATGTCCAAGTAGGTGATAATTTGAAAGTAGGGTATGTTGGTTCAATCAGTGATAGAAAGTTAGATAGAAAGTTCTGGGTTATGCCTTAAAATAAGGGTTTTGAGGCTACAATTCTATGCATACTTTCACTGGAATTACTCCCATTAAACTGATTGGGACGTTCTTCGACATAAATGTACACAGGAACAGACTGCATGAGGTTTAAATTGATGTGAATCCGCAACACATTATTGCATGATACTGCAAGGCCATTTTGCAAAGTACATTTTTCGTTTTTAGTACTCGTTTTGAAATTCCATTGCACCTTGTATTTTATGAAGTAATAAACGTATTTCTAATGAAGGCTGCTGTATTTTGGTGAAGTTGACAGCTTAAAGACTTAACTTTCAATAAATGTTAGCATTTGAGGTAAGGCGTGGATAAACTCCTTTTATTTAAAAAGGATGGATCCATATGAACAACAAAACAAAACCCCAAATCTCGGTGAGGCCATTAAAAAACAGAAGCATTACATGTTCAGAAAGTAACAGCCCAATCACTGGCTGCTACTGGTACAAACAGAAAATTGCCCTTATTTTCTGAAATATTAGGCAATCATGGAAATTAAGAGCAGCTACATTCCTGTTCCAGGTATTTCCAGTAGTGTAGCTGCAGTGCTTGTACAATATTGCTCCAGTGTCTGCTGTTCATCATACTTTCGCAATCAGTAACTTCAGGCGCTGATCAAAACAGATTCTGAAATCATAAATAAGCAAGAGGCAGATGAGATCGCAGCTTCCTCAGATTTATACTGTTATGCATAACTATTAGTAGGGCTTGAGAAGGCTTTATCTTCCTAGCTTAAGGATAAGGTAGCTAGGAGTCAGCTCCCGCTACTGCAGTACATTCATTTTCACTTTGTGTCCAATTATATTAGGTAGATAGTTTGTCCGCTTTACGAAAACATGGGGTTCATTTTATCTCAGCTCTGGAAAACAGGTCCGAAGAAAATGTATACAGTGGATGCTTGGGTTGCGAACGTGATCTGTGCGGGAAGCACGTTTGCAACCCGCAGCGCTGCGTCTGCGCATGCGTGGGTCGCAATTCGACGTTTCTGTGCATGCGCAAAGTGCGATTTAGGATTTATGTGCATGCGCGAGCACCGAAACCCAGAAGTAACCCTTTCCGGTACTTCTGGGTTCGGCATGTTGCGCAACCCAAAAATGTGCAACCTGAAGCATCTGTAACCCGAGGTATGACTGTATATGGACCAGTGACAGAATATTTTCTGCTTTTCACACAGTCAGGATATTAATTCAGATTTAAGATCTCTCAAACAATATAGGGGAAACATCTCAAAAAGTGTGCAGGGCATAATTATTTATAATGTTAGTCTTTTCAGGCAAATTATAATTTTGGGGAAGAATTATGTAAATCCATTTCTGGCATATGCTGTTTCTTTTCTACAATAAAAACATAAGCTCTCCAGCGATTAATGCAGAAGATTTAAAATCCATATATACTCTTAAGAGAAGACGATAAAAACTTGATCTCTCTCCCCAAGCCAAATATTAAACTTTGACCCAGCAGTTCTGTCTGTATTTCTACCAGTCATGGAAGCTGCTCATCACATACAGTGGTGCCCCGCAAGACGAATGCCTCGCAAGACGGAAAACCCGCTAGACGAAAGGGTTTTCTGTTTTCGAGCTGCTTCGCAAGACGATTTTCCCTATGGGCTTGCTTTGCAAGACGAAAAGGTCTTGCGAGTGTTCCGATTTTTTTCCGCCCCCCCCTTTTCTAAGCCGCTAAGCCGCTAATAGCCTTTTAGCCGCTAATCCGCTAAGCCTTTAATAGCCGCTAAGCCTTTAATAGCCGCTAAACCGCTAATAACGCTAATCCGCTAAGCCGCTAATAGGGTTGCTTCGCAAGACGAAAAAACCGCTAGACGAAGAGACTCGCGGAACGGATTAATTTCGTCTTGCGAGGCACCACTGTATACCGGTAGTTGCTGCTGAGGAATTCAAGGCAGGCTCTAGAACAAAACAAATAATGAAAAGGAAACCCCAAATCAATCATGATCTTCTTTTTTTTCTATTTCCCAGATGGAAGCATACATAACATTATTTAACAACTTTCTTTTCCCCAGAGCGAATCTTTTTCTACCAGGAATACATACCGTTAATCCCGATCTCTCTTAACCTCACCCACCCAAGAGATTATTCCAATTGTTATCTTTATACGGAGCCTGACAACCGAAGTTCCTTTACTATGACCAATCTATAGCTCTTTTTAAAAATGTCAAGGCAAGAGCACCAAGCAAACGTGTGTAGGATTACACTGTTACCTTTAAGTAGTTATATAGCCATTTATACGTTAATGAGGTTGAGAATTTAGAAGCAAATCTTCAGGCGACTGACAACCTGATAATCTGATAACCTAATGTTTAGATCACTGTCATAATCCACTTACAATCGATTCCCCTATTGGCCAAAGTACTTTGTGTCAAAGACCATATTCACATTAGCCTTCGTTGGCATTTGTTGCCCTCTCTCACATGCTCCTGTGGCCAATTCCGGGAAGCAGCACGGTCGTTGCCATTCATGAAGTTGCTGGAATGTATATACTTAACCTCTTGCATAGGTTCTAAGACAGAGGTCAGCAAACTTTTTCAGCAGGGGGCCGGTCCACTGTCCCTCAGAACTTGTGGTGGGTCAGACTATATTTTTGGGGGGGAAATGAACAAATTCCTATGCCCCACAAATAACCCAGAGATGCATTTTAAATAATAGCACACATTCTACTCATCTAAAAACACCAGGCAAATAACCCAGAGATGCATTTTAAATAAAAGGACACATTCTACTCAAGTAAAAACACGCTGATTCCTGGACTGTCCGCGGGCCGGATTTAGAAGGCAACTGGGCTGGATCTGGCTCCTGCGCCTTAGTTTGTCTACCCATGTTCTAAGATAACATAGTAAAATTCTGTACCAATGGCTCAGAGAGAAGAGTTGATATCCCGCCTTTCACTTCCCTTCAGGAGTCTCAAAGCGGCTAACATTCTCCTTCCCCTTCCTCCCCCACAACAAACACTCTGTGAGGTGAGTGAGGCTGAGAGACTTCAGAGAAGTGTGAGTAGCCCAAGGTCACCCAGCAGCTGCATGTGGAGGAGCGGAGACGCGAACCCGGTTCCCCAGATTACGAGTCTACAGCTCCTACTGCAGAGGAATGTAATGTGATGCTTGCTATGCAGTGTGCCACAATATATGTCATGGCCTCTGCATGAAAGGTACCATGAGATGAAACCTTTTTATATTTGTCCAAAAATATAAAGTTCACCTTACTGACTCCAAGAGCGTTGCTCCTGCAGCTTTCTTCGATGGTATGAATTGGTAGCAGCTGCTTTTTGCATTTCATCAAACAGGGTAATGAATGGATGTTGTTGGTGGCAACCATGTGTCTTGGGTATTGACAAGGTTTATGATGTGCTGCCCACTAACTCAGTCTCTGTTTAGAACGGTATCAAGCAAATCATCTTAAAATGCTTGAAAATCTCTCATTGCTGTATCAGAAAAGGCAACACAGGGGCAAAGAAATGATCTTCTGAACAAGTACTTGGGGTTGCGAATACTGCTTTCTCCTCACCATCTTCATGACAGGGATATGAAAACCCACATTGTTTGTGCTTCATTTGGCTGGCTGCAGGACAGATATGCGCTGCGATCTGTGGGAATGATCCCACTGACTTAAAAGTGAAAAGCAATTTTTTTTATTACAGTGGTACCTCAGGTTAAGTACTTAACTCGTTCCGGAGGTCCGTTCTTAACCTGAAACTGCTCTTAACCTGAAGCACCACTTTAGCCCGATTTCTGTTCTTATCCTGAAGCAAAGTTCTTAACCTGAAGCACTATTTCTGGGTTAGCAGAGTGTGTAACCTGAAGCGTATGTAACCCAAGGTACCACTGTACTTCCATGTTCACTACCCATTTCGTCTTCGGTGCAGCCGACTTTTGAAAAAGATCTCTTCAAACAGGGTGTTGGAGCATGGGGAAGACAGCGAGGACCTGCTTATTTTGAACGCATCCTGCAAAGATTGAGGACAATGCGCCACACCAAAACCAGTTTTGCAGTACTGAGAATGTGTGGCTCTGCAGATCAAATATGTCGTTAAAGAATAATGTAGCCAAGCCAAAAATCAAGTACGGGCACACACCCACACCCCTGATCGACTCACCTGTGACCACATATATGCAAGGCACTGAGAAATAATTTAATAATTCAATCAAACCCGGACATGGCAGGAAAATGCTGGAGTCCTCGTGGCTCATGAGGAGACCCTCCCCGGAGCCTGAAGAGGATGTCGGTGAGGGGAGAGGAAGCCCCAAAGGGACCTGAGGCACCGTGGGGCTTTGTTTAGGCTGCTCATGTGCAGGGTAGGGCAGAGACAGAAGCCACTTACCTGTGTATCCTCCAGGCGGCCCAGAGCTTTGATTCTAGTTGTGGTTTATTTTGGGATCCAGTATTTTTAGTATGAATTGAAGAGAGAGCGGCAAAGACTGCACTTAAAGAGTGTTTAGAGAGGCCTCCCCACTTTACATGATTTCACTAACACGCAACACGCATGAGGGCCCAGAACGTAACCCCTGCATAAGTGAGGAGATGCTTGCATATAAAACAAATGGAGAACTCAAAGTTTTTAGATTTCTTTCCAACAACAAAATTGGGTTATATCTTTAGGACCCCAGGCTGTTAATTGCCTGATGTCCAAACAAGTGACTTATCGCAGCTCTGTCACTCGCTGGCTGAAACACTGATAGGCTGGCTCACTTCGCAGAAATTGCTTAGAATGGTTTCTTCTACACATTTCTTTTTTAAAGTGCTAGTGGGGGTTTTTAATGAAAGCTCAGAATCTGGGATCCCTGCCTGAGGGTGCCAATGAAGGCCTCTGTACACACTACGGCACCTATGGGTGATGGGCTGGTGACCCCTGGACCAGTGTACAGTTCCCTCAAACCCTTTTGAAGACTGGGATAACAGGTGTTTGTCTCCAGAGATGGTCCACACAATTTAATACATCGTCAGTTTAAATCAATTTATTTAAATCAGGTGAGGCTACTAAAAAGACAGCTCAGATACAAAACACACAAAATTAAACTGTGCTGTACTAAAGTACAAAACTTGCACACGTGTTCAGGAAGAGGGAAACTCAAAATACACCTCAAACACACCATTCTTTCCAAATCTTTGATCATGATCTAGTGGAAGTCGTGCACCAACAATGCAGTTATAACCATGTCTACTCAGAAGTAAATACCACTAAGTCCATATTCTGTGGTTGGCATGTACAGGATGGCAGCCTGAATTTGACTGGACACTACTTTGTGTATGGTACGCAATTCTAACTATTAAACCCAGCTAGGTTGAGTTTTACATCATATGAAAGAGGATCCATGTGGTTTCAAAGAAATCCACATTTATTCACAGATAGGAAATAGGCAAGACTTCTTCCTTCGCAAACCACAATTGCTTACTCTCCGTATAATTTATCCCTCTATTCAAACTGCCCCAATGAGTGGAGTGTTAGCTTTTCTCCAGAATTTTAGCAGGCATTTTGTAGACAGGCAAGTTAAATCGACCACAAAGGTTCATGTACTTTATGAAAAAATACTTATGCATGTACTGTACAAAAGCATGGCACTAGTTCATGCACTACTTTTCTCTCAAATACTCTCTGTATACAGTCTATCATGTGCTTCCATCTGCTCAAAAGACAACAGAAATTCATCTTCAATTGTAACAAAAACTTCAATTTGAAGCAAAGAAATTACACAGTTCAGTATTTTTCCTATGTCTGTAAGAGGTAACCATCTCATAACAAGGCTGGAAAAGACATCTAGACACTTGGTATCAGCACCTAAGAATTCAAAATATTTTTCTTGCCCTGCCAACAGAACTTTGTGCAAAAGCCACTATTACCATGGGAAGTCCAGTTGAACGGGGAAACATAGTCTTCCACACTGTCTAAATACACTTGTGCAGAGAACTGTATTTGCAAAAAAGAAAAGCAATACTGCTGTACAGTTGAACATGAATAGTTATAAATGCACACTGCTTTTCTCTTGCCAGGTCATGCAAAGGCTGAACTGCAGTACATGTGAGAATTCCAAAGGAGGGCTGGTAGAATAATTTTGTTCCACCAAAACCAACCATTAAAATGGGAAGTAAATGACTCAAAGTGCAATACAGAAAATATCCTTAAGGTGATGGGTGAGAATATGGTGCCTGCTTTGTACTGTAGAATTGTTAACGTTATGAAAAATCCACCGCAATCTGCAACCCTGTTCAATATGACTCATCTGTTCTGAAATGGAGGCTAAATGTTATTTACATTTCCAGCGCCTCATTGGTTCATGGCCATTTCACATGCTGGATCTTCTTTTTTGATTCCGGAGATTTCAGACCGTTCTGAGGGAGAAAGATTTAAACGATGTTAAAATTGCCTGTCCTAAATCATTTAAACAAACCTTGTATATTATACTACAGAGTTTGGCTTCTGATGCCATCTTGTGGCTAAAATAAAAATATGGTCGTAATTAAACATAGAAAAGCAAGAACCAAAAGACCACCCAATTCCATTTCTAAAATGAGCATGAAAATGTTTAGATCAGTCTTGTGTTTAAGCACTCGCCCAATGACCTTTGGGAACAAGAAATGGCATGCAGAATAGTGAGTGGATCGGCAGAGCATAGAAACCCAGCAGGATCTGGGCTTCACCTAGCATAGAAATCAAGCAGGATCTTAACTTCAAAATCTATTCCTAACAGAACTCATATTCCTGAAAAATAGGCATTGTTGAAAGCCAAAGCCAAATGAAGCTTGCCACATTCCAAAATAATGACCCTCACATTTCAGATTGAGTCAGAGAATTATGTTACTGGCTGGCCATAATTTACACAGTAATGAGGATGAAGTAATTTAGAAAGGAACTCGTTTGTGCCCATCTTACAGTTCTTTAACAACAGTAAAGTTGTGTTAAGGTATAATATATGATAATATTCGAATAATTAGTGCACAGCATCCTAGTGACCTGCAGAAACTCAGAGA
Organism: Podarcis vaucheri; assembly: GCF_965113315.1. Classification (NCBI taxonomy): domain Eukaryota; kingdom Metazoa; phylum Chordata; class Lepidosauria; order Squamata; family Lacertidae; genus Podarcis; species Podarcis vaucheri. The sequence continues at coordinate 79,794,412 of NC_138762.1, read as the reverse complement.
TAACAAAATACTGCTATAGCTTTCACATTTATGCTACGAGACACGGCAACAACTACATCTGGTTAAAAGAAACAGATGTGGAATGACTTACGGATGCATCAGATTCTTCTTTCGGAGCAGCTCTCTTTAATTTCACAACAGTAGTTCCTGTTAAAGGCACCAGTGGGGGTGACCTTTGACCAGGTGCCATATTGTTATCGACGATAATATTATTCTGCTTAGCTTCGTGAATCCTGGATCCCACTTTAATGTCCGGTGAAAAAGTGGAGACAGACACACAAGCTGAAGAATTTGAAGGAACCGTCAGTCCCTTACAAGTAGTGCTGGCGCTTCTTGCTGTAAGGAGTTTTAGACTATCAATAGCCCCATTCTCAGTTTTCCTCACTTTTATGCTTGTACTCGTTGAGCTACCATCGAACACAATGAGAGGTCGTTTCCGTAGACTTTCCGCTGGAGCAGTGCTGAACAAAGAAATGGTAACATAGAAACAATATTAATTACTGCAGCACAGATGTAAATGAAACCACAGTCATTACAGATTTACACTATCCCAAACACAACTACTTGGAAGTGGGTCCTATTTATTTCAGTGGAACTTTTATCTGGGTTTGTGTTCAGATCAGCAGGTCAGGCGCTGAAATAGACTAGGAATTCATCTAGTGTGCTATGGCACTGCTGCTGCTTTTTTCTGGTATTCATTTATTTCGCATTTAATTCACTTGAACAATCAGGAAAACATTAACACTTTTAAAAAATAAATGAACACTTTCAGAAAAATTAAGTCATACTCAGCCTATTTAAATCAGTGGACTTAAATGTTGGGTATCAGATAAATTAACAAAAAACATTTTTATTTCTGCTTCTTTAGCTTCAAACAATTTAGGACTTGTACAGTTCATCCCAAGTTTCTTTGCATTTTATAATTGTCTTCAACAAGGATGGGGAATCTGTGGCCCTCAGGATGTGATTGGACTACTGCTCACATTATCCCTGGCCATTGACCATGCTGGCTGGGACTGATGGGAATTGGGAGTCCAACGCCATCAGGAGAGCCACAGGTTTCACATCCCTGGTCTACATAAATGCTCCTTAACGGTCCCATCACAAGTATGTCCACCCAGAAAGAAGACCACCGATTTTAGTGGATTTTACTGCCAGTTAAGTGGGCATGTGATTGCAGCCTCAATAAACTGAATCCGCTAATAGGAACCAGTCTATTATGAATAGACCAACCCAAATTTATAGATGCATTATTTCCCATTTTGATTAAGAGTTGTGAATGAAGCAATAGTTGAGACACTTCGGAAGAAACACTCTATTTCTAGAAGCAAAAACAGGACACATTTAAATAGCGGTTATTTATGGATACAGGTTACTGATGATTAGAATTTTTTTTTAAAAAAAACCCAGTGAAAATAACAAAAGGCCCCAGCACACAGCTAAGCATAATTAAGTTTGATTGATTCAAACTAGAGTTCAATAGAGGAAGCCTTCAGGTTCTATTTTCCTGGCAGAAGAGTAATTAAGATATGATATACCTTATCTCCAAGTCATGGTTCAGAGTTGGGCAGCATAAAATTTTGTGCTCAAGTCCCAGAATCCAGAAAAATCGATCCCTTGCTTTAGCACTAGTGTTGCTATCATTCACTACATTTGAACACTGGGATAATGTTCTTTACTGCAAAAAAACTGTGCAAGGCTTGGGTTTTTTTGTCGTTTCCAGAGTGGAGCCACTATCAGCTGATCAAATCCCATCCTCAATGGGACCAAGACCCATTTCCCCAATCTTCTGATTGGCAGGCAGGGCAAAGTTAACTCATATCAGCTTCTGTTTGAAACAAGAAGCCACAGCTGGGGAGATGGGACAGGTTTGCAAAATATAAATAAATGTGGTATCTCACACACATTTAACGAATTTATTTGGCAGATTTATTTAATAGCTAGATACTCTGTTCTGCATGAACTCCACTGAAAAGTACTATCCAGTTCTTAATCTAATTTGCTCTCGCTCTGGATTTATCAGACTGCTGACTACGCGACTGCTTTCAATAATAATTCTCTACATCCCGCTGGCAGCCCCAATACCTATAAAAAACAAAAAACCATTGTTGTACTTACTGAGCGAGGAGGAACAGGTCAAAAGAAACACGGAACTCCCTTCTGAATGGAAAATTTGCCAAAACCCAGTGGCAGAGCACATGCGTTGCATGATAAAAGGTTAAATCCCTTGCCAGGTAGGGTTGGCAAAAGCTATTGCCAGAAATCTAGCAGAGCCACTACCAATACAGTACGGAGCTAGATGGATCAATGGTTTTACTTGGTATAAGGAAGGAAGGATTTGCATTTGAATCCACAAACTAAGCAAAACAGACTTACCTTTTGACCTCATGCTTGAACACCTGCTGACCTCTCTTCTTTTCCATCAACTTTCCCCATCTAGTTTTTGGTAACTCACGTTGAGGCAATGGTATGACATGCTGAACATAGAGATCAGTAAGGCCATCTTTACTGATCTTCACTTCATCTTCAACTGGGATGTTCTTCTGTTGCGGAGTAATAAAAAAACATATTCATTATGACTGCAAATGTTCTCTGGATAACAAGTGTACATAATACACTTAAAAATCACATCACTTGTAATAAACTTGGTAATCTTCATTATAACAGTTAGAAATGCATAGAAATTTGCTGCACCCTGCAAAGGATGCGCAGTTCACCTCACTTCAGGAAGCAAAATAGAGTTGGGGGTGGAAACAACAGCTTCCCTCAGCCTGAAGACTCCGAGTGCCCCACAAATTCAAGGTGGGGAGTCTGTGGCCCTCAAGATGTTGCTGGACTCCAGCTTCCATCAAATCCAATCAGCATGGTCAGGGATGAAGCAAGCTGGAGTTCAGCAATATCTGAAGGGCCAGTTTCCCTTGTACACACCCATACACTTTTGTAATATTATAGCTGCCAGATTGAGACTGCTGACCTAAACTACTTATCTAGAAGTAGGCTTGTTCCTTCTTTTACTGGCCCTGCTTCTGTGCCTTTAATGAGAGTCCAACATGCAGAAATTTAGCAGATGGGCCTTTTGCCCTCTCAGTCTGAATATAGCGTAGTGTTTCACCTGCTTAATGTCCTCATATTATGCTGCTGTTAAAGCCATAAAAAGGGAGCACCGCTAATAGACCTATCACTGTGTGGGCAAGTAACACCAGCCTCTTTACTCAATGCAGAGCAACCATCATGAATTGGAGCAAACATGTCAGCATAGATGTTGCTGAAAAACAAAGGATGTCTTCGAATGTCAAGTGTGAGTACAACAATGGTTGTAGACAGGAACATCTGTCAGGGAGATATTGCAAAGTACTTTTTCTGGAGGGGGGGGCTAATATTCAGCCATTGCTGGGTTGGCTGTGTGTGTGCATGTTTTGTAGTGGTATTTTCGTATGTTCTGGAGAAACTTTGTGATGGCACTGTTCCCTGAAAAGTGAGCTTAAAAAATCTTCAAAATAAAACCACAAGCTTCTGTAAAGAGGAGACTAAGAGGAGATATGATGGTTCCCTTCAAATATCGGGAGGATGGGGCAAGCCTGTTTTCTCCTGCTCAACTTACAAGAAAGAAGATTCTGACTAAACATCAGGAAGAACTTTCTGACGGTAAGTGCTGTTTGACAGTGGAATGGACTCTCACAATAGGTGGTGGACTCTCCTTCCTTCGAGGTTTCAAAGCAGCAGTTAGATGGCCATCTGTCACGTATGATCTAGTTGAGATTCCTGCATTGCAGGGGGTTGGACTAGATGACCCACGGGGTCCCTTCCAACACTATGACTCTGTATAGTCTGAAACATGCATAGGAATAATTGCAGGGCAGGAGCTGCTACAAGGGCTTCCAAGGCACTTAGCGTTGCCGGTTTTTCTCCCCCCTCCCTGGGCTCTGCTCTTGCGCTTTTATCAGCAGACATTTTTTCAGGTGTGAACAGACTATGCTCCAAGTCAGGAATAAAACTTCCTCAGAAGATTCTTCCACATCTAGCAGGTACTAAAAGGCAGGTGGGTTTCCTTTGGGTTAAACTGGCAGACCCTCAAAATGTCCTTATTTTCCAGGGACAGTCCTGGATTTAGAAAAGCTGTCCCAGTTTCTGATTTGATCCCGGAATGTCCTGCTGTTCCTTAGAACGTCCCTATTTTTATCGGAGAAACATTGGAGGGTATGGAGTTATGTGACCCCTGAGCCAAGGAGTTAAGTAACTATACAACCTTCAGAAGACATCTGAAGGCAGCCCTGTATAGGGAAGTTTTTTTAAAAAAATGTTTAATGTCTTATTGTGTTTTTATATACATTGGACGCTGCCCAGAGTGGCTGGAGGAACCCAGGCTGACAGAGTATGAATAAATTATTATTATTATTTGAATCGTTATTATTATTTGCAGTGTTGTTGCTATTATTGTTACTATTGTTGTTAGTTGAACTATTATATTTGTTATTATTAGAATTCATTATTATTTTTTGAATCATCATCAATATTACAGTATTATTATTGAACAGGACGTCTCTATTTTCATCGGAGAAAGGTTGGAGGGTATGAACTGGCAACCCGAGATCCGGCCCGGCTTTAAGAGCCCGGCGCTCCGCAGTCTCTCAGGTGAGGCGGTTTAACGGTTCCCTCCCTCCCTGCCTCGACCCGCCCCCTTTCAACGGACGCGCCCCCCCCGCCCCCCTTACCTGCTCCAGCGTCAGCAGGAGGAATTCCTGCGAGAGCAGCTCCGGGTGCAGCAAGAGGTCCGAGTCCGCCCGCGCGCCGCTGCCTCCCTCCCCCGCAGCAGAGCGCTCTCGGGACCCGAGCGCCGCCATCTTTCCGAACGCGAACCTGATTGGCCGCCTGAGCGTTCCTCCTGCTCAGCGGAAGCCTTCTTTCCGGTTACCCACAATTCCCGCGCGTGCAACGACACCGCAGAGATAAGAGCGAAGAGAGGACAATCCACGCTGAGTTTCCGGGCAGCGCTTGGGAAAGCGGTTTAAAACAAGGGCTCCACAAAACTCCCATTGCGTCCACAGCAAGCGCTGCAAACCTTACACCAGTTTGACTTCAGTTTGCAGGCGGACTCCTCCCTTGTCTCCCGAGATAAAGGGATGCCAACCCAGGAGGGGAAGGCTGCAGCGATCGGAAGTGGAGGCTGTGTGTCACTCTTTATTTTTTCCTTTTATCTTTTTTTTCCGGAGAGGAAACAGGGGTAGATGACGTAACAGCCTGGAGCTGCGCGCATAGAAATGACGCAAAGGAGGCGGAGTCCGGGCCACGAAGGCAGCATCCTTGTTTAGAGAGCTGTGTTTACGTGTGCTGAGAGAGTGCAGTTGGGAAGGCTTATGTATTCTTGATCACAATGCTGCATTGTCATTATTAAAATTTGTTCCCTGTTGAATATTCGCTTGCAGCTCACCTTGCATCTTTTAGAAGGATTTGTTTCTCTGCGTGTTTTTGTTTTATGGCAATTGGGATGTGCTAAAGGGTGGCTAATTCACACTCCTAATCTTGATGCAAACCAGAATGTATTTTATTTTTAACTGTTTGATTTTGTAAACGTCCTGTCTGCAGTTCTGCTGCGCGGCTGGCAGAAATTAGCTAGAAAAATCTTTTGCCTTTATTATTAACTTGCTTCTCAAAGCGGGGGAAAACTCCACATATTTCTTTCTTTTATCATGGAAACTTGTGCATACAGTGGTACCTCGGGTTACAGACGCTTCGGGTTACAGACTCTGCTAACCCAGAAATAGTACCTTGGGTTAAGAACTTTTTTATTTTAATTGGATTATGATTTGATACGTTAATTGGATGTTTTTTATTGGAAAATTAATTAAAACAATTTAACAAAAAAAAACCCAAACCCTTTGCTTCAGGATGAGAACAGAAATTGTGTGGTGGCAGCACAGCGGCAGCAGCAGGCCCCATTAGCTAAAGTGGTACCTCAGGTTAAGAACAGTTTCAGGTTAAGAACGGACCTCCAGAACAAATTAAGTTCCTAACCCGAGGTACCACTGTATGTATATACTTAAAATGTAAGGCCTACTGTGTGGACCTTCTTTCCAGGTAAGTCTGCACCAGATTGCAGAATTGGGCTGGAAATCTACACACCCCTTTGTTCCAGGAAGGTGGGTGGAGGTGTCTCTCTACCCAACCCTGCTGGCATAGAGAGAGGCGGGTTTTCCACCTGCCAAATGTGTGGGTAGAAGTGCTGCCAGCAGCCCTCGGCCCTCGAACAGGCTGTTGTGGAAGGGTTTGGCCAACCTGGGATGAACTGGATCCTGAGGGGATCCCCCCTGCTGTCGGTGAATAGAATTGAACCCAGTTTGGGTTTGATTGCTGTGCCAGTGCCAGGCTGGTGCAGTGAATTGCCTTCCCACCTTCTGCTCCAGTGGGAGCAACTGAGCTGTGGGTGTGGCATTGACTGCCGCTTTGTCGCACCACTGCTGCCTGGCTGGAGTTTGAATTTTCTTGTTAGTTACCTCCGCCTGTTGAAGCCATAGAAACACTACCTGAAGATGTTGCCATCAAAAATAATATATTGTGGATAAAATTGGCAGTACATGGATTAGATTTTTGACTGAATACGATGAGGCTTATTTGTCATTGATGTGTGAAGGATCGAACCAGTGCTTTTTTCTGGGGGTCCGCATACTCCTAAACATTTTGTGAAGATTTGTACTTTTGTACATTGTATTTATTTTTCCTGATTTGAAGTATAAAACGGTTGTTTTCTTGAGTCAAAATGAGAGTACCCCTAAACATTTTTTTTAGAAAAAAAAGCACTGAATGGAACTATGAACACACACCATCATGAAGGACCTCTTGGGCTGGATAATGATAGAAATGGCTACGATTTTAATATTTTCGACTAGTTTGTATATGCATGTTAGTACAGCAATTTGAAAACCACTTCAAGGCTGGCTTTGTGAAATAACCAATTCACATTTCATTATCCTTATTTTCCTAACAAATATATTTAACAGTGTAATCAAAGTGTATCTGCTCAGAAGTATGTTTCACCTGCAAGCAAGCACCTTGGTACTTAAATGAACTTGTATATATATGAACTTGTACATATATATATATATATATATATATATATATATATAGTGCACTGCTAGGCTGTAGTTCTATGCAACATTATCTGGGAGTTAAGTTCCATTGAATGCAATGGGGTTTATTTCTGAGTATGTATATATGTATAAGATTGCACTGTTAATATTTAAATTGTTAGAAGGTCAAGTCTATAGGAGTGGTTGATTGCACAGATTCTGCCCTTGCAATAATCACTATTTTTATTTGATTAGCTCATGCTGCTTGCAGGTTTCCTCTTCGTTCCTGGGTTTTGCTACAAACTCCCAACTGGTCTTTGGGCGATTAAAAGGAAAAAAGAATGTGTACACAGATAATTGTGCTTAAACAACACATGTTGTGTCTATGTGCAACTGCATGGGAGTGGCGTAACTGGACAGCTTATCAACAAATTTGTGTATTAAGAAATAAAAAAGCAGTGTCAACTCAGGTGGTTTTGCTCAGCCCTTGGGCAACAATGTTTTCAAGAAGTCCTGTCTCTGAGTAGTCCCACCTTTCCACTTTACTGCTTCCCATATGCTTGCTCTGACCTTCTGGGCACAATCTGCATCACTGCACAGAAGGAAAATAGGCAGCTTTCAAAAGTGTGGACTGGCTCTATATTTCTGCTTATTGTAAGTAGTTTTTAAATCACCTCAGTATCGAAAGACTTGCACATATCTTAGTCCTACTGTTAAAAACCACATGGATTCCAGTTCTTTCAATGGAGCTTATTTCCAGATACTGTAAATTGGTCTAGAATTGCAGCCTTTAAGGTATTGGACGGTGCCATTCTAATATACCATTTGCATAAAGAGCTTATGCTGTGTATGAGAATTTTGGGACAGTTACATCTAAGACATGGTCTGCTTCACTCTATCCTTCAGAGGACTTGGGAGACTTCATACAACTACCTGATGCATCACCACAAAGAAAATAATTAACGTAGAAACTTGCTGTACTGGTTGTTAATGTTTGACTCTGCTTTCTGATCCTGCCTAGCCCAGTTAAATGGGAGTAGCAGGAGTAAGCTGAAGGGGAATCATCATAACACATTTGGTATTGCAGTTGTCACCGAATCTCAGTGATTGCTGTGTGGCCAGACAGTTTTAAGTCCACATTGTTTTCTTGGGGTTTCCCTACTTCCTTGTAGCTTTTGGGTCCTTGTCTTCATAAATGTATTTTTTTATTTTATGAAATTATTTTATGAAATTAAGACCAGGAAAAAAATATTACAACTGAAAATCTATTGTACAGTTTTTAGTGTTTTTTGACATACTCCTTTGTAAGTTTAAATCTGTTTCAACATAATGGAAATGCTCCTTGACCTTTGTTTGTAACTACTGCTATTTAAGTTCCAACATAATTCTGGACTGGACTCATTGCTTTACAATTCAAATATCCATAAATATAAAATCTGCCAACATAGCGTAAGACGTCATGCATCAGTAGTGCAGAAAAGCTTATACCATAATAAATCTGTTAACACCACACATGTCATGTGTTAATAGATACCATAATAAAACTTTAAGAGAGGGGTGGGGAACTAGTCCCCAGCCAAATTTCATATAGTGGTCAAGCAACAGGGGAATGGTGGCACCAAAAGACTGGAAAGGGTGTCCCACCCACTTTGGGCTATGACACCACTGAAGTGCACTCGCCACCATTACACCTGGTGAAAAGGCTCAACTTCTCTAAGGTGCTACGGATACTAAAATCACTTCCTAGTCTGACCGACATCTCAGGACACACTTACCAGAGAGCAAGCCCCATTGACCACATCCTCAAAAATCACTTTGCCGCCAACATGCCTGGGCATCGGGCTCCATCCCCACCTTAGGACTGCAACCAGGGCTGGGCCCATCCATGATGCCAGGTAAGGCGATTGCCACAGGGGCAGCAGATCCCAACGTAGATTGCAGAATCGTAGAGTTGGAAGGGACCGGGGAGGGGTCCTCTAGCCCAATCCCCTGCCATGCACCCAATGCCCTTTTAAAATGTGTTGGGGGACATTATTGGGTCGCTCTTGTTTTTATTTCTATTATACGTATTTCGTGTTTTTATGCTGAGACATACCTGAGAGCTGCAGGTATAGGGAGGTATACAAATTTAAATAAGAAGAGTAAATAAACAAGAATGGAGGAATCTCAACTGAAGTACCAAGCACAGGTGGCCTTTGCTTTAAAAACCTCCCAAGGGAAGTGCAATCGACCACCTTCCAAGGGCACTTGTCCCACCGTCAAGCAGCTGTTACCTCCAGAAAGTTCTTCCTGGTGAAGAAGAAGCAGCCGACTTTATTATTGGGTTGACTGAAGGAGAAGCGGAGGAGGAAGAAGACTTTATTATTGGGTTGACTACTGAAGAAGAAGACTTATGGGTTGACTGAATAAGAGGAAGACTTTATTATTGGGTTGACAGAAGGAGAGGAGGAAGAAGAAGACTTTATTATTGCGTTAACTACTGAAGAACACGACTTATGGGTTGACTGAAGAAGAAGAAGACTTATGGGTTGACAAAAAGAAGAAGAAGAAGAAGAAGAAGAAGAAGAAGAAGAAGAAGAAGACTTTATTATTGGGTTGACTACTGAAGAAGACGACTTTATTATTGGGTTGGCTGGGTCGCCCCAGGCACTTCTGTCGGCTCCCAACCCATGAAAACACAACAGGGCACCCAACATTTAAAACTTCCCCATCCAGGGCTGCCTTCAGACGTCTTCTAAAAACCAGAGCGTTGTTTTATTTCCTTGAACATCCGTCTTTCCCCCTCCTCCCTTGTCCCTGGCACCTGGAGGCACCTTTCGGGCAGGACTGCGACCAGAGGAACATCCTTTTGGGAGCATCCCTCTCCTCCCGTCCAGCCTGGAACAGCTCCGTCGGTTGGAACGCGGCGTCGGGGGCCGCCGAGCCCGCAAGTTCGATCCCCGTCGGGGGCAGCTGCGTCTCCCTGCCCCGCGGCAGGGGGTTGGACTAGATGTCCTTCCCGCCTCCCTCCCTCCCTCCCTCCCTCTGCTCCCTCCCTTCCAGCGGGAGGAGCCTCCGCCTGTCAGCCTCGCCTTGTGACCGGAAGGGCCGCGGCGCCGCCGCCGCCGCCCCCGGAGGGAGAGACTCAGCTGCCGCGGCGGCGGGAGAACCGCGGGGCCTGGAAGGAGGAGCGGGCTCGGCTCGCAGCAGAGGCCTCGGCGCGGACGCTCAACAGGGGCTGGGTAAAAAAAGACGCCGCGCCCGCGCCTTCCTCGCCCCCCTCCTCCTCCTTCCCGGCCCCTTCCCGGGTCTCCCTGCCTCTGCCTCGGTCCGGCACCCTTTGCTGGCAGGGGGTCGACCCCGCGCCCGCCCCGGGGTGGGCGTGGTGCTGCCCTTGGGTGCTGGGGGTGTCGCTGCTGCCAGCCCAAGACTACTCGCCTGGCCTGGTGCGTTGCTTGGTACAAAGCGCAGTTTCCCTTTCCGTATCTGGGAGGGTTAGTAAGTACTACTCGTGTGTAGCAAGTGGACGGGTTTTTTTAATTGGGGTAGGGGGGTAAAGGAAGGAGGGGCGAGGCTGGTGGATAGTGGGCTGGGCTGGGTTGCAGCAGCCAGAGCTCCTCCCTGCATCTTGGTAAGAATGGTGCAGAGACACCATTAGGCTCATGTATATTATATACGGTGTTTAGAAGGCAGCCCTGTGTAGGCAAGTTTGTTAAATGATGCCCTGATACGTTTGATGCCCTGTTGTGTTTTCATTGGTTGGAAACCGACCAATATATATATTTATATAGGCTTGATAAACTTTACGCAATTTACACAAATTTCTTAGCAATTCAGCTTCCCATTCTTACATTCTTGGCAGCAGAATAAGTACTTTGCATAAGGCGGCGGGTAATGGCAGCTGGTGGAGGAAATCCCCACCCCCTCCAATTACCTGCTGCCTTATGCACAGTACTTATTCCACTGCACGTTTCTTTCTTTACTTCGTTCTTACTATCTTCCCATTGCTTATACTTCAAGGTTTAGTCATGCTGACCCCATGACCTGGAAAGCTGTCTGTGGACAAACGCCGGCTCCCTTGGCCTGAAAAGTGAGATGAGTGCCGCAACCCCATAGTCACCTTTGACTGGACTTAACTGTCCAGGGGTCCTTTACCTTTACCTTACTTCAAGGCTCTCTCTCTGTGTTTGTTTGGTTAGCTTTCGGCTAACCAGCTCAAGTTCTCACTAGGTATAGGGGCTGGGCTGGGCTGATTGCCTCTGTGCAGTTTCAAAGAGTAATGACGGCCATATTCCGTGCCTAAAGAAAGAAAAGGTCAAGAACTGACTCGGCCTCCATACACAAGCTGCTTCTTCCGGACTCCCTTAGAGCAGGGACAGAATGGCAGTAGAAAAAACACTGGTTATAGGCAGGTTTCATGGAAGTCACACTGTTCCCAGAAGTTAGTTGAGCAGTTCCACACTCTTCGTAAGCAGTGGTGTTAGAAAGCCTTACAACATCACCTGCTGGGGTTCTGTGGTGTGTCATGTTGTTGATGTCTTAATAGAGCGGACACAGGTAATCTGTATAAAAGGAAGATGCCATAGAGTCATTCTGGTTATCAAAATCCAGGCAGGAAGCACAGGTGTGTTGCATTTCACAATTGCAGGTGGACCACTGTGTCATCCGTGTGTTGCAATATTCAGTTGTGGATTGGCGTGGCTGAGCCTCCTGTTGTTGTATTTATTCTATGAACTCCTCGGCACTCGAGAGCACATTAGTCAGCCCAGAATACTCATCATTGTCATTTATTAAATTTGTGCGTCGCCTACTCGACAGCCTCTGTGCGTCTTGAAAATATGCAAAACCACGAATCCAAAGTTTTAAGGCATAATTTACATGTAAGAAAATGACAATCTACAATGAGACCTCGCATTATAGAAAAATCTTAATAAGTCTCCTTATAGCAGCAGAATTAAGATCAGTAGAATTGAGAGAAAGGTGAGAAATGATATCTCATGTAAACTATTATTGTTATACAGTGGTACCTCGGGTTAAGTACTTAATTCGTTCCGGAGGTCCGTTCTTAACCTGAAACTGTTCTTAACCTGAAGCACCACTTTAGCTAATGGGGCCTCCTGCTGCTGCCACACCGCCGGAGCACAATTTCTGTTCTCATCCTCAAGCAAAGTTCTTAACCTGAGGTACTATTTCTGGGTTAGCAGATTCTGTAACCTGAAGCGTATGTAACTTGAAGTGTATGTAACCCGAGGTACCACTGTACCTTGTATACCTCTGTTGTTATCGCCACACTTAATACACGGTTAAATAGCTACAACGTGCAATGGGATGAAAACTGGCAATTGCTCAGCAAAACATCGGGGGGAAAGAACTATGCTGGGGGAGAAAAAAGTCCTGCCTAGTGACTAGTCTTTCACCTTTTTCCCCACAGGGGCCAACAAGATGCTCCTAGCAAGCCCAGAGGCAAGATGGCAACCGGTGTCCTCAGCAAATGAAACTGAGGCATGCGCCTCTTAAAGCCACTGCTTGTATCAGAGGTGGGGAACCTTTTTTCAGCCTGAGGGCTGCATTTTTTCTTGGGCTTCCTTGGGCGGGGGGGGGGCGTGTCTCGTGCCAGTGGTCGGCAGGTCCACAGGCAAAAGCAGGTGGAGCAACAGGTTAAATTCCAGCCACACACAAAAGCCAGAGGTGTCTATACCAACACACCTCTCCATTTCCCATCGAAGGAACGTGCCTGCACATCTCTCCATATAGGAAAGTGAAAGGCAGTTCGAGGGCTTTTTCCAGCCGCGCAAAAGCATTCAATAAGAGGGTCAATGGAGGGGCATGGCTTGGGTATAAAGGAGAGTCCCCTGGGCCTGAGGTTCCCCACACTTCTCTTACACCACCTTGTATTATTTGTTGCTTTTCTATCCCTCCTTTTCCTCCATAGAGCTCAAAGTGGCTTTCATTATTTTCTCCCCTCCTCATTTAAGCCCCACCACAACACTTCAAGGTACGCTAGGCTGAGAGGCAGTGACTGGCCTAAGGCGTAGCTGTCAACTTTTCCCTTTTCTTGTGAGGAATCCTATTCGGAATAAGGGAATTTCCCTTAAAAAAAAGGGAAACGTTGACAGCTATGGCCTAAGGCCACCCACTGAGCTTCATGGCTGAGTGGAGAATCGAACCCTGGTCTCCTAGGCCCTAGTCCAACACTCTAACCACTGCAATATGTGTGGCAGAAGGAGAATATGATGCAGGTATTTTGAAGTCAGATTACATGCCACACATTCTCTGCTGAGCCACTTTTATCACTTGGAGTGAGCACTTAATTCCAAAAAGTATTCCCAACCCTTATGATGGCTTTAGGAAGTCAGAAAATTGGATAGCGGCACTATTTAGGATACAAAAAATTGGGAAGATCTAGAAGCCGTCTTGCTTTCTTGAAAGGTTTTGAGGGTATACTCAGTTTTATGTCAGGATTAAAGTGAAAGTGACTCCCTCACAGCTGTGTGTACAGGTAATGTGAGTACAGTATTTCTGAAGCTGTGAAAGGAGAGGGGGAAGCCACGGCTGTGCAGGGACACGGTCTCAGGGCACAGGAAGCCATATTGCAGTGTCTGGATTGGGGAATGCCTGGGGACGCCATGTGTGCTGCTTTGGAAAAAAGAAAGCAACAAAAGTGTACTAAATCAAAGAGAAGTGAATTACATACATCTTCCTAAAGCAGGGGTTCCCAAACTGGTCTGTGGACGACCAGGACCTGTGAGCTACATTCAGGTGGTTATTTGTATTTTATTGTAAAGTATACCTACAACTGCCCACCTAGCAGTTCGAAAGCACCCCCGGGGGCAAGTAGATAAATAGGTACCGCTTACCAGCGGGAAGGTAAACGGCGTTCCGTGTGCGGCTCTGGCTCACCAGAGCAGCGTTGTCACGCTGGCCACGTGACCCGGATGTGTCTGCGGACAGCGCTGGCCCCCGGCCAATAGATGTGAGATGGGCGCACAAACCCCAGAGTCTGTCAAGACTGGCCCGTTCGGGCAGGGGTACCTTTACCTTTACCTTTATACCTACAACTTATGCACATTTAACTTGTGTGCATTTAGCTTTACGTGCTAATAATAATAATATTTTAAAAGGGGATGTGTGTGTGTGGAGGGGACTTTGGCAATCCCACCCACCATTGCATTGTGTTTTGACTATATGCAATGATGGCCTTATGCGCTGTTCCTGGAACATAACCTCCAAGTAAGTTGTGGGTCTGCTGTATTACAATTTCAATTCTATGGAATTCCAGATCCAAGAATTAAAAAGCAGTGGAAACAATTAAAAAATCATATAGCGTCTAGCACAGCACATTACAATTGTTGCAATGGGCAGAAAAATCATTAGGTGACAAGACTCTCAACAGTTTTTAAAGTGGTCCGTGGTGGAAAAGGTTTCTTGGACAAATATACATGCAACCTGTATGCCCAGTAAACCAAGAGAGGTGCTTTTCCTCTTCCTGCTGTCTGCCTGGAGCCGATAAAATTATAGACTGCAGATTTTGAGCTGATCTGCGCCAGTCTGCTTGCCTTATATTAGCTTCAGGCTAGCCACGTACGGAGAGAAGTTAACAGATGTACCATTTCTAGTGTCGCGTCAGAAAGGGCACCTGTTTACAGGCGCTGTTAACAAACCGAAGGTCTGGGTTGATTCCCTTTAAACGTTCTGTTTGTTCTCCCTGCTGCTTGGGTGTGGATAAAAATAAGCCTCTCTTCTCCTTTTCCGCGGCAGGCCATCTGGAAAGCGCGATGAGTGTCAAGGCCTTCAGGCTCGTCCCTGCGGTGGAGCGGGACTTGCTGATGGGCGACAAAGCTCGGATCAACATCGAATGCATCGAGTGCTGCGGGAAGAACCTGTATATCGGAACCAATGACTGTTCCATCTACTACTTCCTGCTGGAAGAAAAGAACTCGCCAGCTGAGAAAACGTCCTTTTCCGTCTCCAAACAGCTGCACAAATACCTGAGTTTTCGGAAGCCCGTGGGGGAACTGAAAGCCGCTTCTGCGCTCAATCGGCTCCTGGTGCTTTGCGACAACACCATAACACTGATGAACATGATGAACTTGGAGCCCATCCCCACGGGGGCCAGGATCAAGGGAGCTACGATGTTCACGTTGAACGAGAACCCCATGAGCGGGGATCCTTTCTGCGTTGAGGTTTGTATCGTTTCGGTCAAGCGCCGGACCATCCAGCTCTTCTTGGTCTATGAGGACCGCGTTCAGATTGTGAAGGAGCTTCTCACCCCGGAGCAGCCTTGTGCCGTGGCTATAGACGGCCACTATTTATGCCTCGCTCTCACCACCCAGTACATTATTCTGAACTACGACACTGGCATTTCCCAGGACCTCTTTCCTTACTCTAGCGAAGAGAGACGGCCCATTGTGAAAAGAGTAGGCAGGCAAGAATTCCTGTTGGCGGGACCTGGAGGATTAGGTAAGGTCGCAATGTTCTCTGCTTCCTGTTGGGAAGATTTTGGGTCTGTGCTTAGAAAGGGTTTGGTCCTCCCATGATATGTCAAATCTTGATCCATTTGTTCCTTGGTGCTGTGTTATCCAGTCTTAAAGGTAAAGGTAAAGGGACCCCTGACCATTAGGTTCAGTCATAGCCGACTCTGGGGTTGCGGCATTCATCTCACTTTATTGGCCAAGGGAGCTGGCGTACAGCTTCCGGGTCATGTGGCCAGCATGACTAAGCCGCTTCTGGCGAACCAGAGCAGCGCACGGAAACGCCGTTTACCTTCCCGCCGGAGCGGTACCTATTTATCTACTTGCACTTTGACGTGCTTTTGAACTGCTAGGTTGGCAGGAGCAGGGACTGAGCAGCGGGAGCTCAGCCCGTCGTGGGGATTTGAACCACCAACCTTCTGATCAGCAAGTCCTAGGCTCTGTGGCTTAACCCACAGCGCCACCCACATCCCTCCTATCCGGTCTTACCAATACCTTATTTCTGTGCAACGAGCTGTAATCTCACAGCAGCAGAGCATGCAGGCGACAAAAGAAATAAGGAAATAAAAAGCAAAAGTTTACATACTGTTGTGGACACAGGGCCGGCGTGCTGCGTTTAAAGATGCCCAGCAAATGCTTATGACAATTGTGCAGGCACATCCCAGGCAGCAGTTGTAATATGAATAAATGCACTGAATTGGCAGGGTAAAAGGCTGCATTCCGCCAGGCCTCTATTTTCTAACTTGAGAACGCCATAAAATCACAGTCTGGAGGGAGATGTGCTGCATATTGTACTAAAAGCCAATTGTGTGGAAAGGCCCCAAGACTCTAGCAACTGCTGATAAATCTTGTTTTGTTTTTTAAAAAGTAGCATATTGGAAAATACGAATGAGTAGTCTGATCTTGGAAATTCATGCTTCCTTACTGCCTGATCCTAATCAGTGCTAGGCATGCTTGAGCCCATAGAAATCAATGAGATTGGGTTTGCTTTGCTCACAGTAGGATCAGGCTGTTAGTGGCATTCCACTAAAATTGAATTCTGATGTTTTTTGGCATTTCGGGTACCTCCCATGTCACTTACTTGACTCATCCAATGCAGGGCTTGAATTGTAAACAGAATTGTGCCAGTACTTTCCTACTGTAAGAAACAAACGAAGTAAGTGGCGCAGGGTAACTTTGTTAAGCCAACACTGAAGTCAATGGTGCTGCTTCAAGATTCAAACTGCATGCTCTGGGGGGAATCACAACCTCCTTGCTAATATTTATTTATTGTCCTCTTTTCTAACGTGCTTGGATTCCTTTTGCAGGTTGTAGAATTAAGGTTGTTTTTGTACAGCTGCTATCCGTAAGCATTTATGGCTCAGCCATAGCTCAGTATAAGACCCCCAGCTTTGCCTGAGATAAGGTGAATCCTACATGGCGTAAATAGCTTGTTAAAGATGAGAGTCCGCTCTTGCTTTCCTTAATAAGTGGAGCCTTCTGTTCTTATGGAGAGGGCAGGTGGCTATTCGTTTCTGGAGGAAACATCTGTGTACTGTTGTTAGGCTTGATAGCACATGGAGCAGTCCCTAAGTCCTAGATCCACAGGCTGCAGGAGGTGAGGAACGGAGCAGAGGGGACTCTCCACCAGTGGGCAAGATCTTTTTCCAGCAGAGGGGCACGTCTACTGCAGCCAAAGTGAAAAACAACTACCAGACTATTAGAAGGCATCTGAAGGCAGCCCTGTTTAGGGAAGCTTTTAATGTTGGATGCATTATTGTATTTTAATATTTTGTTGGAAGCTGCCCAGAGTGGCTGGGGAAGCCCAGCCAGATGGGCAGGGTATAAATAATAAATTATTATTATTAAATTATTATACCACTGAACACTATGGACCTTTCTTTCAAACAAATGTACCTGACTGTTGTTCCACAAGGTGTCCGTTCGTTCTACTGTATGGTGAAGGACAGAACATCACTGATGATCAAACGGAACTGTCATGCAACGTTCTTTCTAACATTAAATGCAACTGAGACACCGAACGTCTGGTTGAAATCGCCGTCCGTACAACTGATTCTTGCACAATGACCGCTCACTCTTCAAAGCAGTGGGCGGGGTTTGCAACCTGGCACGGGCTTCCTGTGCCTGGGTGACACCCCCTTTGCTTACTGACCATCACTTCACCCCCTCCCCACCTAGCCAATCAGCTGCCGGCTGGGGGCGGGGCGGAGTGAGAGCCAGGTAGGGCAGGCTCCAGCTGACCATCTCTCTCGTCGGTCTTCGGAGCGTCACAACAGTCCGCACAACTGATTCTCGCACAACCTATCCTTTTATCTATTTGTTTCTAAAACTCACTTGTGTGACGGAATGTTCCAAACTGGTTAACACAGTTTAAAAAGGTGTAGCATTATGCAGATAACTGTGTAGAAGCTGGGTGATCAGTTGGTTGTCCGATCAGACTTCTAACTCATTGCTCCCTTTCTAAACCGGCAGGCATGTTTGCAACTGTTGACGGCATCTCCCAGCGTGCTCCTGTTCACTGGTCAGAAAACGTGGTTGGTGCTGCCCTCTGCTTTCCTTACGTAGTTGCACTGGACGAGGAGTTCATTACGGTGCATAGTATGCTAGACCAGCAGCAAAAACAAACACTACCCTTTAAGGATGGCCATATCCTGCAAGACTTTGAAGGTACCTAATTGTGTGGGGGGGGGTGAAATGATTTGAGATTGTGCAAGTGCAGCACTCTTAATGTTGTTTGTACAAGTGTTGCTTCAAGCTCCTTTTTATGTGGAAATACAACTGGCATATTCTAAAAATAAACTGGCAGACACTAGCTAAACTGAACTGATGTGGAGTTTCATTTCTTCATTTTAAAATGGAGGAAGAAAACGTGTTTGTAGAACCATCAGTGACCATTTGTGTACTTGTAACTTAAATCCATGTTCCATCACTAAAATGTCAGCAAAGATACTTGATCCCAATGGTAACTACATTTTTGCAAGGCCATGTGCTGCCTTCCTAACTTCGCCATTATCTGATATATTGCTGTGTTTGCATTGTGCTGGATTTGCAATAATAATAATAATAATTAATAAATTTATTTATATCCCGCCCTCCCCAGCCGAAGCCGGGCTCAGAGTGGCCAACAACAATAAAAGGAACACAGTTTACATAAAATCACAATCAATTAATTGAAATGCATTCTAAAATCAATTCATTCTAAAATCAATTCAAAATCAAATCTCCTCCTCAAAATGTATTTCCTCTTTAAGTTGCATGTAGTTTATGCATCTCAGTGACTTTTCTATATATATTTTGTTTTTGTTTTTTTAAGTCATTTGCGATCATGTAAAATGGACATATTCTTTTCATTCTTTCCCCCCCAGGCAGAGTAATTGTGGCTACCACCAAAGGGGTCTATATCTTGGTCCCACTACCTCTGGAAACACAGATTCAGGATCTGTTGGCCAGCCACAGAGTCGAAGAGGCATTAGTCTTAGCAAAGGGAGCCCGAAGAAATATTCCGAAAGAGAAATTTCAGGTCTGTTGGTATTTTTTGAATGCATCTGGGCATGTGAAGACAAGCAGAATTGCAGGCAAGCTTTGAAAAGCTGGAAGTCTTATTTTGAAGTATCTAGAAACTGGAGCCATTTACATGCTGGTATCGCAAGAGAGAGAGGGCGCCATTCTTAGAGCTGCTTCCAGGATGCCGTCTTTAAGCTATGAGATATTAGGAAGCTGTAGCGCTTAGTTGGATTGGGTGTGTTGAGAGTTAAGATTGTTCCATTTTCTGAGTGATGAACATCCCTGTAATCATTTGCAACTGGAATAAAAAGGCTGTGTGCCACCTTTTGAGCTGACTAACTTTAATCTTAAACTATTTCTTGTGGAAAAGCAAGTTTCATTTACTTCAACAGAAGTAAAGAGCCAGTGTGGTGTAGTGGTTAGGAGCAGTGGACTCGTAATCTGGTGAACCGGGTTCGCTTCCCCGCTCCTCCACATGCAGCTGCTGGGTGACCTTGGGCTAGTCACGCTTCTCTGAAGTCTCTCAGCCTCACTCACCTCACAGAGTGTTTGTTGTGGGGGAGGAAGGGAAAGGAGAATGTTAGCCACTTTGAGACTCCTTCAGGTAGTGATAAAGCGGGATACCAAATCCAAACTCTTCTTCTTCTTCTTCAACAGATCTTTCTTCCAGGCGGAAGTAGTAGTTTAGCAAGCATAAAAGGTGGTGACAGGCATTGTGGAATGTAAATATCCGTGTTCGTTGGCATCCTTATCTCTTTGTTGCATCTCTGAGGGTGGGAGTAACTCGCATAGGCACTGTGCTCATAAGCATTGGGCTAGGACCTGGGAGATCAGGGTTCAAATTCCCACTCAGCCATGAAATCCATGGTCGACTCTGGGGCAGTTAAAATATTTTGGACTAACCTCCCTCACAGGGGTGCTGTGAAGATAAAATGGGGGAAAGAGAAGATGCACAATACCACCTCAAGCTCCTTGGAAGGCGAGGTGGGCTATAAATAAAATAAATGGATTAGATCTTCTCTTAGCTATTATGCTGTACCAGCTCTCTGAAACAGTTTAGGCTTTCTTGGATATAGGATCACCGTTCGAACTTTCTTGACCCAGCAGCCCTTCATAAAGTCTACCCAAGGGTGGGGGGCTTCGCAGTCTCCCCACCCACTCACCTTCTCGCTTTGCCTTCAAATCACTTTAGCTTGAACTCTCTTCAGATGGATAACTTGACTCTTAATACCAGAGCTTATTTAATGTCCATGGATTCCCCCCCCCGTGTAATTTTGTATTGCTTGAGGCTATATAAATTTAATTAAATTACAGGAAAGTTTAGAAGACAAATTAAAACATCAGATTCTTTTCACTGTAGAGCATTATTTCATTAGCCACAGTTGAGTCCTCTTGTTTCATCTCCTTTCGCTTTGTGCCAGCGCTCGTCTTCACGTGTTTTTGTATATTTATTGCTGGTGCCTTTATATCTCATCCTTCGTCCAAGGAGCTTGAGGCACCGTTACGTGATTCTCCACAGACACTCTCTCACTCTGTCTCTCACACATACACACCCTTCAGTGCTTGCAGTGGTCCTGCGAGGTAGTTTAGTCTGAGAATGATTTCTCCAAGGTCCAGGTGCATCTCAGGACAGCGCTTTGGAAAGATTGCAATAGGTCTATAATACACTATGAGCTTGCCAGGTTTAGCTTCTGCTCAAATCAGTGAAAGGAGGGAACAGGTGCAAATAGGTGCGCTACTTGTGGATTTTGAAAACATTGCATCTCGATTCAAAGTAGTTGGCTTGTAGACTGTTCTACTGCCACATAACGCTTGCTTTGGGTATGAAAACTGTTTGGAACAGTTTCCGCATCTGAGAGAGCATGCAGCCCAGTTACAACTTGCACGTACGTGCATTTTGTGGTGTGCACATTACATTGCTACTTTGTATGCACACAATCCACATGTTCTTATGCTGTTTCCTTCATGGGATTGATCAGCTCTGGGAATCTCATTGACTTGGAAGTGCCTGTAGGTTCTCAGCACAGACATTGCTGGAGTCATCTGAAGAAGTTTCTCTTGTGCGCTTCTTTCTCTGTTGCAACTGGCACCCTTTCGCAGTCCCCAGAGGACTTGCCGGGAAACTGATAGCTAGATAGCTATGCTTCGTAGTCTCAGGGTGGACTTGCAGCCTTACCCAACTCTCTGATTCTCCATATTGTGAAAGTCGTACAAATTGCATGCAGTTATGAGCTTTAAATCAAGTCAGATTCTGGCTTAGCCCTCATTTCAGCATGACACAACTAGTGTATGAGCCACGCTATATATATTTGTCTTTCATCGGTTTCCTAAACGGGTGATATTTTACCCTCTTTGTTTCCCATTTAGGTTATGTACAAACGAATATTGCAGCAAGCGGGATTTATACAGTTTGCACAGCTTCAGTTCCTAGAAGCAAAAGAACTCTTCAGGTAATCCCTCATGTGGGGCGAAGAACACTTTTTGAGTGTTACTCGGCAACCGATTGAATACTTGTGTTTGGCTTTAAAGGCTTCTGAGTTCTGAAATATTGTCATGAGGCAGAAATGAAACACTTAGAAGGCAAAAGATTTAGGATTGCGGACCAAAGCAAAGTTGGAGTTGTTCTTTTTTGATTCGGTGGTGGCTGATGAGTGACGAAACTCTCTGACATGTTCCCAAGTCCTGCTGATTGCTGTATACTGAAACTGTTAAAGGGCCATGAGATAGGGCTCGTCTGTTCCGCCCACAGGCCCCTGTCGTGCTTGCATCTAGGCAACAGCTGGTGTACCAGGTTTGATTTTGAATCAGCTGGGTATTTGCAACAATTGCCTTGGCTTTCCCCTTAATACAGTGGTACCTCAGGTTAAGAACTTAATTCGTTCTGGAGGTCCATTCTTAACCTGAAACTGTTCTTAACCTGAAGCACCACTTTAGCTAATGCGGCCTGCCGCTGCTGTTCAATTTCTGTTCTCATCCTGAAGCAAAGTTCTTAACCCAAGGTACTATTTCTGGGTTAGCGGAGTCTGTAACCTGAAGCGTCTGTAACCTGAAGCGTCTGTAACACCAGGTACCACTGTATAGGCATTCTGATTGGTACTGAGCCCAGCCTTGGCTGGGGAGGGCGGGGTATAAATAAAAATTATTATTATTATTATTATTATTACTGTGTATGTATGCGTGCCGGCAAACTGCATAGCTTCTGGGAACTGAGCTTGTCAGTTTGCTGTTGCACATACAATGGAATCGATGGTACATATGGAAATAGAGTTCTGTTTGTAACGTAGCTTAGATCTGGGATTACCAACACAGCACCCACAGGCACCATGACACCCACTGCCTCTTGGGCACCCTCCAAAACCCCCTGCCTGCCCTAAAGTTTCTGAGCACAATTCAAAGTGTTGGTGCTGACCTTTAAAGCCCTAAACGGCGTTGGTCCTGTATACTGAAGGAGCGTCTCCACCCCAGTCGTTCTGCCCGGACACTGAGGTTCAGCGCCGAGGGCCTTCTGGTGGTTCCCTCACTGCGAGAAGTGAGGTTACAGGGAACCAGGCAGAGGGCCTTCTCGGTAGTGGCACCCACCCTGTGGAACACCCTCCCATCAGATGTCAAAGAGAAAAACAACCACAAGGCTTTTAGAATAGATCTGAAGGCAGCCCTGTTTAGGGGAGCTTTTAATGTTCGATGCATTATAGTATTTTAATATTTTGTTGGAAGCCTCCCAGAGTGGCTGGGGAGGCCCAGCCAGATGGGCAGGGTATAATTAACAAACAAACAAACAAGTAAATATTAACTTTTGTGGTGTGCATTAATTTCCTTGGCTTCCCATGGCCCTGCCCTCTGCCATTCCCCACATGAGCTGCAGGCATTCAAACGAAGGGAAGAGGGCAGGGCAGCTGCAGCCTTGCTTTCCAGGATGCCAACACTCCTAGTTGCCCCTCAGGAAAGGGAAACAAGGAAGAAAAGAGCAGGATCCTGCCTTATGAGTGAGGATGAGTTGGCAGGAGAAGTCTAGAGCTTCTTGTGCAGGGGAAGCAACCTGGAGCATCGAAGGAGGGAGAGAGGGTTTCCCCATATACGTTCACCCGCACGGGGTGCCCAATAGTGGGTCCTAGTGGGGCACTAGGAGGGGGCTTGCAGTGCTTTAACCCTTTGTCCCCTGCTTCGGTTCTGATCTAGATTTCTTAATACTAAGTTATGGGCAGCTGTAACAAGTGTCCACATTTCCCTATTATTATTTATCAATTTGTATAACGACCCCATACTCAGTCTCAGGGTGGTTACAACAGAAAATCACAAAATAAAAACGCAAAATACATAATAAAAACAAAAAAACAACAACCCAATAACTGCCCCCCAAACACATTTTTAAAGGGTATCAGATGTCAAATCAGTCAAAGGCCTAGTTGATAGGGAACGTTTTTGCTCCGTGGGGAGGGCATTCCACAGACGGGGAGCCAGTGCAGAAAAGGCCCCATTCTCGTGTTGCCACCTTCCAGGTCTCACAAGGAGCTGCCACACGAAGAAGGGCTTCCGAAGATGGTCTCAGGGGTAGGTTCATATGGAAAGAGGTGGTATTGCGTCGTCCTGAGCCATTTAAGGCTTTATAGGTCAAAACCAGCACTTTGAATTGGGCCTGGAAACTAACTGGTAGCCAGTACAGTTGGACCAGGATAGGTGTAACGTGCTCAAACCGTCTTGCTTTGGTGAGCAACCTAGCTGCTGAATTCTGCACTGCTTGAAGTATGTACAGTGGTACCTCGGGATGCGAACGGTATCCGTTCCGGAGCCCCGTTTGCATCCTGAATAGAGCGTAAGACATGACTGCGCGTCTGTGGCTGCATTTTGCTGCCTCTGCGCATGCGCGTGGCGTCATTTTGACCGTCTGCGCATGCGTGAGCGGCGAAACCTGGAAGCAATGCGCTCCGTTACTTCCGGGTCACCGCGGAGCACAACCCGAAAATGCTTATCCTGAAGCATATTTATCCCAAGGTATGACTGTACCAAGCTAAGTGTCCTCTGTGTGTGTGTGCGCGCGTGCATGCGCATGCTCCTCTGTATACTTTCCCCTTTCTTTTTGCTTCATTTAGTTTGACACTGTAATTGCAGAGGCGGCCAGCTGGACGTCCGGGAGCTGATCTCTCTCCACCCCTTCCTGCTGCCTTCTTCCTCTTCCTTCATGCGGACTCACCCTCCCCTCCACGAATATGCGGACTTGAACCAGCTGACACAGGGGGACCAGGAGAAGATGGCCAAGTGCAAGCAGTTCCTCATGAGCTACCTGAACGAAGTGCGCAGCACCGACGTGGCCAACGGCTACAAGGAGGACGTGGACACGGCGCTGCTCAAGCTCTACGCAGAGTCTGGTCATGAAAGCCTTCTAGATCTGCTCGTCTCCGAGAATTTCTGCCTTCTCGCGGATAGCGCCGCGTGGTTGGAAAAGCACAAAAAGTAAGCCTCTGGGTGACATTTCCTAACCCCCAGTAGAGCTCAAAGTGAAAGGAGAAATGCCCAGTCATTACCCTAATTCTTTTCTGGGGTTTTGTTTTTTAAAAATATCTTTCAACTAGATGCCCATGTTCCATTTTGAATGATGTGAGGCCTCCAGCGAGCAACTAATTTTTCTCCATAACCGTTTTTAATTTTAAAAATGCAAGCAGCAAAATAGCGTTCTAAGTCCCCTAGTGCCAACTCCCGAGACTCCCGTGTGTGTGTGTAAGATTATTTAATATTGTTTGTTGAAAAAAGGGATTTTAGAGCGGCTTGCAAAAGATGGTACCTGCCCTCAGGGTGTTGGTCCAAAAAGTCATGGCAGGTGAGGAAAAACGGAATGGGAGGGAGGAGGGAAAAGCAAGCTCAGGCACAATACACATTCGTAGTGCTTTTTTCCTGGAGGTGCTCAAGGGTAGGCAGTACTGGCACCTGATTTTCTCTCAAAGAAAAGCACTGGTTAAAAGTGTGGCAACTTCATGGTGAGTCCTGGCACTGTTTTTCTCAAAGAAAAGCACTGCACATTCCTAAAATAAAATAAACCCCTAAGTGACTTCCCCTTTTTGCCTTTTAGCATCAGCATAGCTCAAAAAGAGAGCCTAACTTTCGAGAAATGTTCCTTTTCTTCCGAAGGATCTTGAGTCACCCACATAAGAACTGTTAGCTGTTGTGTAACTGTGGCATCTGAATGCAGCCGTGCTTGTTGCGTAACTGTAGGAGCCTGAACTCTATGGCTGAGCAAGGGCTTGAAGGACCACCTATGTCAATCCTTCCCACTGACTTGTTCCTGCTTCAGCTGAGAAGAGGGCAGAAGGCTCTCGGGCTCTCTTTCAAGTGAACGTGAGAACAGTCTGATGAATCAGGCCAGTGGCCCACCTGGTTCTGGTGTGCGTGCTCTTCAGATGCTGGCTGTGTTGTGTTCTGGAATCAGGGCTGCAACCTCACCCCAAAGTAGCAAATAGGAGGAAGAAATGCGACCTCCTTCACATGTAAAGTGGGAATAAATAGACCCAGCTCACAGAAACTTTGCAAGAATTAATCCGATCGGTCTTTATTACGATCACAAATCAGGCTCAATAATTAAATCATTAAGCCCGTTTAATCACATAGAATGCCAAATACTCACTTGCCTTTTTTTAAACAAGACTGCTCCTTACACAGGTTCTTCGCGCTTGGACTCCTGTATCACGCAAACGGTCAAGACGCAGCGGCACTACAGGTTAGAGCGCAACCATGTCTCCAAGGAAATCAAAGCAACACGTAAACCTTTCATGGCAAACCAAAACGTTTCAACTCATGTTTTATTTCCCGTTCTGGCCACTAGGCAATTGTCATGCATGTTCGTGCATTTAAAGCTATTGTTGTTGCTCTCCAGGTAGAGAGCTGAGCTGATGAAAGGGGAACAGAATTCCTGGTGTCTCCGTGTTGCTCCCTTTTTCTTGTTACCTTTCAGCTCTTTCAGCATATCTGGGCAACAGGGTGGCGGCAGCCGGGTGGCAATATCAGTTGAAGGTCAGGCACGCTATTCAGGTGGCTGGTCACCCATCATCCCAGCCAGGTGTATCATCTAGTTGCCCCCTGGCTTCTGTCTCTATTTCTTGTCTAGCCGTTCTGGACATTTCTGTAGACATTTCTGGTTTGCCTATCTTGCAGCAGTAAAAAAACAACAACAAAGTGCTTATTGTATGAGGTTAAAACCACAATAGCTCATCTAAGATCAGCTCAGGACAAGTCCCTCTTGCCTCTCTGCAGGTGGGGGAAGGGTCATAAGTCAGTGTGAAATAGTAGCTACCTAATTTTAATCCGCTTTGGAGTGCTTGTGGTCACCCTGACATCTTTGCACTTACAGGCCAAAACATTAGAAGCTGGGAGCAGGTTCACTTATTAAGAACCGGGTAGAATGCAGCCTGTGTTCTGTGAATAAAAGGGGGTAGAGAGATTTGTACATACAAAAAGGAAGAAGGCAGCCAATGATTTGGAGTGTAGACGGGGAAGATCACATCGGGGAGATGGCACAGCATGGGTAAGCGTGCCCAATTGTTGCCAGGATGATGGGCAGGGAAGGATTTTCACACGGGGTCCCCTTTTTGGTGGCAGCCCTGTGTCGAATGTTTACTTTTGCTCTAGGAGTCCAGCGCAGAGGCAAGGGGAAAGACCTGCACTTTGCACCCGTGCTCAGCTCCTGTTGGTGCTGTTACACAAGTCTTTGGCATCGGTGTGCTAAGTCTGTTGGTTTGGGTAAACTTATATTAACTAACAGCCTGAAGAAAAATAGCAGCTGGCTTTATTGCCATGGGGTTAAACCTGATTGTTTCGTTCTTCTTTTCGGCTTCAGTTATGGGTGAAAATCGTTAACGGTGACATCCAGGACTCAACACGCACAGATCTTTACGAGTATATCGTCGACTTCCTTACGTCCTGCGCAGATCATGAATTGGTGTGGAAGTATGCAGAGTGGGTCCTGCAGCGAAGCGAAGAGGTTTGTGGCTGGGTATTTGTGGGGTGAGGTTTTTGAAATTGCTGTTGCTTGGGATATTTGAGTATCATAGACTCGTAGCATCGGCAGGGACCCCAAGAGTCATCTAGTCCAACCCCCAGGTAGGTGTGCCGTCCATATTGGTTGTCGAAACCTTCCAGGTCTAACAAATCTGTATTTCTTAATGTCATCCACTCCCGGATCCAGGTGAGATGGGCCGCCTCATGATATAATTTCAAATTAAAAATATATTTTAAAGAGAGAGGCAGCAGCACAGCTGTGTGCCCCCCCCATTAATCCTGTATAAAGTGAATATTGTGCATTCCCTCCCTCAAACATCCGTTGTTGCACCCCGCCAACTTGTGTCATGTTTTCATCGATTTTATTAGCACTAGAAAAGGTCAGATATTTTCAGTCTCTTTTAACAAGTATGAGGCAACAGGAATTGATAACCTGGCACCAGAGACTTGTGTGTGGCGTCAGCCATTTATGTAAACTTTGCAAATCTTAATATTTTTTAAATGCATCTTGCTTTAGGTTGGTGTGTACATCTTCACTAGAAGACCCTTGGAAGAAGAACAGAAGAACAGCTTTAATCCAGACGACGTCATCAGCTGCCTTAACAAATATCCCGTGTCACTAGTAAAATATCTAGAGTTCTTGGTTCTAGAAAGAAGAGTGAAAGTAAGTGGCGATAGTTGGATCCGGTAGCATAAAAGCTGGTGTGCGTCTGTTGCGATGTTCAGTTTATGGCTGAAGCTCAAAAATAAATCCAGGTTGTTCTTTTAGTTCTCTAGATTGCTGCAGTGCAACCATGGTAACTTGCAGCTTTAAACTACTTCTCCTATTGCATTCTGCTTGCTTATTGAGACTCTAAGTAGGCCCATTACCAAGCTGGATAATTTAACACCAGGAGGTAATTATGGCACAAAGTGCACACATAAGGTGACCCTTTTGCTTATCTATGGGAGCAACGGAAAAACAAGAATTGCCCTTTACATTAGTTGCTCTTGGAAGCCCAGTTCTGTTTACTGTTGCAGCGTAAGCAGAGGAGGAAATGCCTCCTATAGAATCCTGCTCCCTTCTCTCGCTGCTTTTGAGCAACCCTAAATGCGTGTGTGTGTCCCCCGTCCCCCCGTCCCCCCCAATTCCAGAAAGGGGCTCTTGGTCAGCTTCTAAGGCAAAGGTACAATGTCCCGCTGCACCAAGCATAGGCAAAGTCGGCCCTCCAGATGTTTTGGGACTACAACTCCCATGATCCCTAGCTAACAGGACCAGTGGTCAGGGATGGTGGGAATTGTAGTCCCAAAACAGCTGGAGGACCGAGTTTGCCTATGCCTGTTCTACGCTGAGAGGTCCAGCTCCGAGGGCCTTCTGGCGGTTCCCTCACTGCGAGAATTGAAGTTACAGGGAACCAGGCAGAGGGCCTTCTCAGTAGTGGCACCCGCCTTGTGGAACACCCTCCCATCAGATGTCAAGGCAATAAGCAACTATCTTACTTTTAAAAGTGTTTTGCTGGCATTTTGCTGGAAGGTTGCAGATAAGGGACCGAGCCCTGATGGGATGACCTGTGTAATAAACAAAATCTGCCCTTATTCCCTTATGGGGGACACAAGAAGTGAGGCTACAGGGAACCAGGAAGAGGGCCTTCTCGGTAGTGGCACCCGCCCTGTGGAACGCCCTCCCATCAGATGTCAAGGCAATAAGCAACTATCTTGCTTTTAAAAGACATCTGAAGGCAGCCCTGTTTAGGGAAGTTTTTTATGTTTTATTATTATTATTACAGTTCCCATCATCCCTGACCACTGGTCCTGCTAGCTAGGGATGATGGGAGTTGTAGTTCAAGACCCAAGCTTGGGAAACACCGCTTCACATCAAGGACGGGGAACCTCAGGCCCCTCCTGACCTCTGTCTGACCTTCAAGACTCTTCCCACCCCCAGGCCGCATCCCTCATTGCTCCTTGCAAGTGCTTTTAATTGGTTTGTTTCTTTCCTTAAATTGTGGTGATGCCTCTTGCTTGTGGGTGGGTGGGTGCCTGACTCTTCGCATGGCTGGAATGTATCCTCCTGCAAAAGAAATAAAAGTAAAAATGCTTCATTCATTTTGCCTGCCCCCACCAATCGCTGCCATGCGGCCCCTGGAAGGTTCCCCACAAGTAAATGTGGCCCTTGGGCTGCAAAGGGCCCCCCACCCCTGCCCAAATCTCCCCTGTCTGATGAAGTGTTTTCTCTGGGGTGTTGAGTGTTCCAGCATGACTGGTGTCTCCCAACTGCTCCTGCAGTAACAGGGCAAAAGCTTCCTTATCTCCTTGCACTAGGAGTGTAGGATCTCTAGAATGTGGAATTAGGCTGTTAAAAAGATGAGCTCCCCCCCCCTTTTCTCTTTTTTAAAAGCCAGTCAGTGGGTGGTTAGGAAGAAGTAATTCCAAGATTAGATTTTTTTGCATAACTTCAAATGCTTTAGAAGCACGATTTTATATAATAATTGTTTTACCGAAAGCGAGAAGGACTCTGGGCTTAGGTAAGCCCGCTGAATTCGAATGGGTGAGATGCAAATGGGAGGAAAGAGTGACAAAATTGTGATAAGGTAAAAGTGGCATGTGAATTAATAGATAATAGGATTCGTGCTCCTTGAGTTATTGCTAATGGTGATCATATTTTGAAAGGCAAATGAATTATTTCTATTTAAGTGCTGCTCTGGAATTCCTTTGCTCTTGCAACGCACGTGGAATTTCAAACTTCTGAATTTGTCAGAGCACAGGTGCCCAGTCCTTTTGAAATGGTTTTGTTATCTTTTTTAACATTTTGTTGTTTTTGAAAAATTGTTGGAGTTAAAATATTTTCTTTTATACTGGCAGAAGGAAAAATTCCACACCCATCTGGCAGTCCTTTACCTGGAGGAAGTCCAGCGTCTGAAATCACTGGCCGCAGAGAAGAGCGAGGAATTGAGCAAATCGCAGGCGAAGCTACGCAGTCTTCTGCAGAAATCTGACCTTTATAGAATTCGTTTTATTTTAGGTAAGAGAACTGAAATTATATTTTAGATGCTTCTGATGAAGGGTGTGTTGTTGTTTTTTAACCAGCTACACAGGCAGAGAAAAGGAAAAGGACATTTGAATTGCACAAGGGTAATTTGAACTCAAGTTGTCTGAGGGATAACGTTAAATGATTTGGGTTGATGCCGGTTCCTGTTGCATCATTACAGTGTCAGGATGACTCGGGCCTAGTTCAACTTGCTGGGGGATCCAGGAGCAGCTCCCTGCAATTCAGTGTATTCCAGAATTTGATGCAGGCATCGGCATAACGTGCCTGATTGCCACAATCCTTCCACTATAACTTTCTGAAGTGAGGGGTCCTGGGCAACTGGACATAGCCCATACAGTGGTGCCTCGCAAGACGAAAAGAATCCGTTCTGTGATTCTCTTCGTCTAGCGGTTTTTTCGTCTTACGAAGCAAGCCCATTGACGGATTAGCGGCTTTTAGCGGCTTATCTGCTGATCGGATCAGCTGATAAGCGGCTTAGCGGCTTAGAAAAAGGGGGGGGGGAAACCCAGCAGGAACTCGCAAGACATTGTCGTCTTGTGAAGCAAGCCCATAGGAGATTTGTTTTGCGAAGCACCTCCAAAACCGAAAACTCTTTCGTCTAGCGAGTTTTCTGTCTTGCGAGGCATTCGTCTTGCGGGGCACCACTGTATTAGGTCATTTTGGCATGCGTGGGGGTCTGTGCCCCGCTCCAGTATGGCAACGAATGAACCCAGCCAGCAACGTGTGAATTCTAAGAAGTGGCTTTAGTGGCATACGAACATAGGTCTTTTAAACGGTGTGTTTAATGCTGCGTTAAATGCAACCGCACTGCCAAAAATAAGGTAAATATCAGCAGGGATCCCAGTAGCAGGCTTACACCAGGGTCTTCCCCGGGGCTCTGCTTTCTGCTGCATTTCCTCGTAGCTCCCCAAAAGCTGTCTCTGAGAACTGGGGGAATCCTGCAGAGTGATGAGTAAAGCAGCTGCGTTCAGTGGGATGGCAGGCCTGCGTCGGAAAGGGAATGTCTTCTGTTCGCGAATGAGTCTTATTTCCACCCTGCTCATTGTACAGTGGTACCTCAGGTTACATACGCTTCAGGTTACAGACTCTGCTAACCCAGAAATATTACCTCAGGTTAAGAACTTTGCTTCAGGATGAGAACAGAAATTGGCAGCAGGAGGCCCCATTAGCTGAAGTGGTGCTTCAGGTTAAGAACAGTTTCAGGTTAAGAACGGACCTCCGGAACGAATTAAGTACTTAACCCGAGGTACCACTGTATTCAGAAACATAACGATGAACCCAGAATTCTACATGTAACTGCCCTGCCAAGTGTTGGGAGGGAATTTTTGTTCTTGGTTTTATCATTCTGCTTGCTCTTCGTTTTCCGTTGTTCTTTGAAGGCAGCTAGCTTATCTGAGGAATATAGCTTTCTCTTGCACTCTAACAAGGCCTCTGCTTAAAACGTTACATCTGGCAGATAAAATCAGCGGCACAGATCTTCACATGGAGTGTGCGATACTCTTTGGGAAACTGGAACAGCACGACAAAGCTTTGCATATCCTGGTCCACGAACTGAAGGACTTTGCTGCGGCGGAGGAGTACTGCGTGTGGAATTCGGAGAGCAAAGACCTTCCTTACAGGAAGCAGCTTTTCCACATGCTCCTTTCGGAGTATCTAAATTCCAGCGCATCGGAGCACCAGCTGGCCATGGCGGCTGTAGACCTCCTAAACAGCCACGCGGCCGAGTTTGACGCGGCCTGCGTTTTGCAGCTCATACCGGACACCTGGTCGGTGCAGCTCCTCTCCTCGTTTCTCTGCGGCTCCATGCGGGAAAGCATCCATGCACAAAGAATGACGCAGATCGCACTGGGCTTAGCAAAAGCGGAGAACCTCACTTACACACACGAGAAGGTGAGTACAGTGGACCCTCCAGTTACGAATTAAATTTGTTCCGGGGGTCTGTCCGCAACCCGAAAAGTCCGTAGGCAGAGGCGCCGCTTCTGTGCATGCACGAGGTGTGCAGAGCGCTTCGGCACATGCGCGCGTGGCAAAACCTGGAAGTATTTGCCACATTTAAATAATAATAATAGTAATAGTTTTTATTTATACCCCGCCCTCCCCAGCCAAGGCCGGGCTCAGGGCAGCTAACAAGCAATAATAAAAACAAGCTGACTGAATACAACTTAAAAACAAGATTAAAATACAACATTAAAATATTAAAATGCAGCCTCATCACAGGAGGAGAAAGGAAAAAGAAAGAGGGGAAGGGAATCAAATTGGCTCCCTTAGGGAGCTGCCTCCCTGTGCCCTTGCACTAAAATGGTTTTGCCACGTTTGTAAACTGAAAGTTACGTATCCAGAGTGGTTCATAACTAGAGGGTCCACTGTATGCCAATTTTGCTGTTGTTATCAACGTGGCAAAACCATTTTAGTGCCAGGGCACGGGGAGGCAGCTTCCTAAGGCAGGCTTTCAGCTGTGTCAGAAGGTAATAAGCCACGGGAAAGAGGCAAGCCTTCATAGACATGGTGCAAGGAGCCCTCGACATTGGAGTGGGGAACCTACGGTCCTCCAGATGTTGTTGAACTGCAGCTCTCATCATCCTTGCCTCTTGGCCAGGCTGGTTGGAGCTGATGGGAATTTCAAGTTCAGCAGCATCAAGAAGGTATGAGATTGGCTACCTCTGCTGTACACACACACAGAACCGGTGCGATGGATGTTCTCCCAAAGCTGCCCTAGGAGAAGGAAGCAGAGTTGGGAAGAGGGGAGTATTTGCATCTTTACCAGAATATAATATATAAAATGGTGAACTATAAGCCCTACCACCGCCTTCCATAGACCTTATTTGTCTCATAAAGTTGATACCCTGCTTGACTGTAAAAGCAAGCAAACCTCAAAGCAGTTTTAAAAACAAACAGAGCAATAGAATTCTCATTAAAACGTCTATTTAAATGTTCTTTAAAATTTTAAATTGGCCATAAACCAAAAGCAGATTAAAGCACATGTCTACATCCTACATATGGAATTTTGCATTCATGTACAGATGAACTACATGGCTGCACCCCTTAAGAGCTTTTTAATACCCCTTACTGTCAGGGCTTCCAGAAAGAAACTTTGGAATTGTAGCTTGATTAGTTTACTAAAAAGGGAATGATCATTGCACCAATTCTAGTAGATGGCATATGCCACCAGTGAAGTACGCAGAGGGTCTTGGCTAAGTCCAACTCACAAGTAGCACCCTTTGAAATTAATGAACCTAAATGACTCCTGTCCATTCACTTAAATGGGTCCACTCTAGCACTGAATAACATTCAGAGTAGCAATAGTCTCTGACTAAATGGCAGCCTCTTAAGCACCCTCATCAGTTCATGTTTTCAGCGGCTCTTTGGCTTGTTTCTCCCACTTTGCAGGTGAAGCTAAAAGGGATCGCAACGGTTCTCTCGGACAGAAAGGTCTGCCAGATGTGTCAAAGCCCTTTCAGCGAGCCTGCGTTCGTCAGGTACCCAAACGGCAGCGTGGTCCACACACACTGCGCTGCGAACCGACATGTGAATTCCAGCACAAACCACCATCTCTCCAGCCCCAGCGGACGGACATGAAATATGCCCAAGGTAGTGCCAGACGCTGCGTTGGTTAACTCCTTCGAGTAACCGAAGGGGACTCTGCTGGGCGAAAGAACAAAAATAAGTCGAGGAGAGAGGAGTTTGCCCTGGGGTTGATGGAGGAGGACTTTTGGTCAAACACGGCCTCTTAAACTGCTGATCTCTTATGAATGTAGGCAGCACAAGAAATTGCAGGTGTTTATATAACGAACAAATACTTTCCTCACGGTAAGGGTGCTGGGGAGGGAGTGGGGAACGGAAAAGCTTTTTACAAATACATATACCTATATTAAAACGTGCACTGAATTCGGTGATCAAGTGGTCTAGGAAGGAGAGGGGCTGATGAGCAAAAATATCTCTTCCCCAGAAAACCGATTCTGTCTCTTGAATAAGCGGCATGAAGGAGCACTTTTCTCTTGAGAGCAGAGCATAGCCTGCATTATGTTCTCTGCCGGGTCTAAATTTTGCCTGCCGGGACAGCGTCATGAACTTGTTCTGTGCTCTTGATACTGTTTTTTTTTTGTAAAAAAACAAAAACGATTTGTTGCACTTTTGAGCCTTTGTCCTTTATTCTCTGCCATGCAAGTCCATTTGTTACAAAACCTCTTCGAAGCGCTAGGACCCCATGGGAGCTCCTGCTCAACCGGGGAGGGAATGAGAGGAGGCAAGATGACAGGATCACCATGCTGTGAAAAAGCCACAGTTTTTGACACTACTAATTGCAGCGAAACCACCAGGGTCTGCCACCTGGATTCATAAACCATCGACCAGAGGTGGGTGTGGGTAGGTGGGTGGGAAGGAAGAGTCTTTAATAACTGTAACGACTTATTTATTATCATACAGATGTTCTGTAAATACAGTTGAATGAAATGGTTTTTATATCGGCATTCCCCTAGAGCAAACACATGTAACCGGTAATTCCAGGTATAGCTTTTGAAGAGTCTACACCTGAGGTTGTGTGAAGAAGCAATCTGCGGTTCTGAGCTCCTTTGCAAGAATGGGTTCATTCAAAGGGATTAAGGGATGCAGTCACCCCAACGTCCGTGGTTGCATCGCGATGGTGCGCAGTAAGCTTGATAACACTTAATAAATGCTCTGTGGATACGGAAGTATAGCGTGCCAAACTTTTTTTTTGAAAAGACACCACTGTGTGTAGGTAATGTGCTCTTTTACTACGTTATTTGTACATACAAACATACACATCCATCTGTGTTGCTCTGTGTCACTCCTAACACAGTGGTACCTCGGGTTAAGTACTTAATTCATTCCGGAGGTCCGTTCTTAACCTGAAACTGTTCTTAACCTGAAGCACCGCTTTAGCTAATGGGGCCTCATGCTGCCGCTGCGCTGCTGGAGCACAATTTCTGTTCTCAGCCTGAAGCAAAGTTCTTAACCCGCGGTATTATTTCTGGGTTAGCGGAGTCTGTAACGTGAAGCGTATGTAACCCGCGGTACCACTGTATTCAGTTTAAAAGATTGGAAAAGCAGTGCTGCCTCTTTGAGTGAAACCTTTACAGTGGTGCCCCGCAAGACAAATGCCTCGCAAGACGGAAAACTCGGTAGACGAAAGAGTTTTCCGTTCTGGAGGTGCTTCGCAAAACGAATCTCCTATGGGCTTG
Source organism: Podarcis vaucheri (assembly GCF_965113315.1). NCBI lineage: Eukaryota > Metazoa > Chordata > Lepidosauria > Squamata > Lacertidae > Podarcis > Podarcis vaucheri. The sequence continues at coordinate 79,759,188 of NC_138762.1, read as the reverse complement.
CAACGCAAGATGAAAATGTCTTGCGAGTTCCTGTGGGTTTTTTGAGAGCCAGTGTGGTGTAGTGGTTAAGAGCGGTAGTTTCGTAATCTGAGGAACCGGGTTCGCGTCTCCGCTCCTCCACCTGCAGCTGCTGGGTGACCTTGGGCCAGTCACACTTCTTTGAAGTCTCTCAGCCCCACTCACCTCACAGAGTGTTTGTTGTGGGGGAGGAAGGGAAAGGAGAATGTTAGCCGCTTTGAGACTCCTTAAAGGGAGTGAAAGGCGAGATATCAAATCCAAACTCTTCTTCTTCTTCTGCTTAGCTAGTGACTGAATAGAACCGATTGTTTAAAGCAGGGTTTCCCAAACTTGGGTCTCCAGCTGCTTTTGGACTATAATTCCCACCATCGCTGACCACTGGTCCTGCTAGCTAGGGATGATGGGAGTTTTAGACTTAAGGGTCAGACTAGGTGCAGCATTATTTATCATGGCTGCCTAATAACCTCCTACGACCAGCAAACAAGCAGGAATCTATAAAAAGACCATTTAAAACATTAATAAATAAATACAGAAACAATCGCAGCCAAAAATTATATATTGGAGTACTAGTTTTCACACCGTAAACAAGATACATGACATAAAACAGTGGATTATAGCTGAGATGTTAAAATCACAAAGGGTGTAAGAGAATTAATCATCCTCCTGGCACCTAAAGGCGCCAGATGAGCCTCTCAGGTAAGGGTATTCCACAACTGGGGTGCCATTCCTGAGAGGTCCTCTCTCCAGTGGCCATTGGAAACTTTGTTCACGAAACTGATGGTGGGTGGTGGTCCTTCATCAGTATAGCAGCCAGGGGGTTGGGCTCATCTCCTGCAGCCTCTGTGGTCCCAAAACTAATCTCTCTCTCTCTCTCTCTCTCTCTCTCTCTCTCTCTCTCTCTCTCTCTCATACTGTTATTTTTAAGAGAATAAACCTAGAAAGAACAAAATGTGATCTTGCATTTAACAGCACATACATAACCTGGGCTCTTCCATGAAATTAAATGTTTTAAATCACAACCCACTTTTGCTAGATTGTGCAAAATGATAGATAAAACACAAGGGAAGATTTCTGCCTCATTGTGTTTTGTCGGGCTTCACACTGCCAATTTGTTGCCGCGTGTTGCTCTTCGCAGGACAAACCTAAATAATATAATGGGGAGTCATGGAGCTAAAGTCCGATACCGATTATTTCACCGTGTGCGCTTGGCTGTTGGTGATGCTTTTTCCTAAGCAGAAGAAAATAGAAGAAAATACAGGCAGTATATTTTATTTGGCAGTGTATTTGGTAAGACCATAACACTTGTTTAACCTGACAATGAGCCTAGTGTGGGAAGTGCTTCAATTTAATGAATAACAAGAACAAAACTCCCTAAGTTTTCTGGGTTACAATCAACACATTAAAGAAAACAGCATGGTGCTGTGAGGGCAGTGACGGAAGATACAAGCTGCTCAGTATTTTTTTTTCTTTTTACGGTTCCTAAACTGCGGATTGGTGCTCGCTACAGACATATATTGTGCTTGGCCTTATTCTCCTTTTCGTTCGTCCAGGCACTTTGGGGAAGATCTTGAATGTTTTTGGCATGAACTCCAGACAGGCCTCGCGGAACTTCTTGATCCTCCAACAATAGATGACAGGGTTGAATACGGATTTGAGGTAACTCAGCCACAACACACAGGTACTGGTGATGTAGAAAGAAGGGCTGTAGTAGAAATTTCTGCTAAACACCGACATCAGGCTAAACACCGTGTGCGGAAGCCAGCACAGAGAGAAGCCGACGAAAAGGATGAGGATAGTCGTGAAGGCCCTGGTCTTGAAGCTCATGTCGACGTTCATCTGGTGAGGCTTCTGCAGTCCGGTGAGGCCTAGTTTGCTCACCTGACTCAAGCAGACGCTCTCGGCGTGGTTGTGGATTCTGACGGTGTTGCGGCGGACAGTGTTCAGGATGCAGAGGTAAGAGTACAGCATGATGCTGAACGGGACGAAGAAAGCAGTCGCAAGGAGCATCACGGCGTAGGCTCGGTCTGCAGGGCATTCTGTGTAGCCCAGGACACACTGGGGAGCGCGGCTCGGGACTTCTACGAACATCCACCCAGCCACTGAAGGGAAAGAGATGCAGAAGGAAAAGGCCCAAGAAACCGCAATCATGACTTTGGCACGCTGGGGGTTGAGTTTGTCTTGGCGCTGGACGATGATGAGGAATCGGTCGACGCTAATGATCAAGAGTATCGAGACGCCTTCCAAGACGAAGAACCAGTACAGCATGGCAGATATTCGGCAGAAGCGAGCCCCGAAGTTCCAGCTCACCGTCAGAACAGTGACGGCGGTGAAAGGCATGCAGAACAACGACAGCATGATATCCGAGAAAGCTAAGGTAGCTAAAAGCAGGTTGATCGCCGAACGCATGGCTGGTTTCTGGTAGACAATCAGGCAGACGACGGCATTGCCCAAAAATCCAACAGCAATCATGAATAGCATGATAATGGCCAGCAGTATCCTGAGCGGGGTTGGGAGCACTGTGTAACTGGGGTCTGTGAGCCAGGTGCTTACATTCAGAGCGACAAAGGAGTCTGCAGGAGTCTGGTTGCATGCCATCACAGTGCAAAACGCCGGCATCCGAGATGCCAAACCCTCTTCCTGCTAACTCAATGGCGGCCGCCATTTTCCCATCTTATCGGCCATACAAACTCAAAGCAGGTGTTAGTCTGTGGCTATGTCTGTCTGAAAAAATGTTTCTTCAGCAAGCGTTGACAAAACAGATTGCAGCAATTTTAAAGAAGCACGGGCTTCTGCAGCTCCCAAATAGAAGCGTGGCCATTATCAAGTGCGTATCTTCAGAGAGACGTGGCTCTGGAAAATCAGAGAAAAGAAATATGGTGGTAACTCATCTATTGGTTTTTTAGTAATATGTCTACATTGATGGTTTCCTTTCCATTGAAAAAGTATGGGCAAGGTACTGAATACTCAGTACAGTGGTACCTCAGGTTAAGTACTTAATTCGTTCCGGAGGTCCGTTCTTAACCTGAAACTGTTCTTAACCTGAAGCACCACTTTAGCTAATGGGGATGCCTGCTGCTGCCACGCCGTTGCTGTGCAATTTCTGTTCTCATCCTGAAGCAAAGTTCTTAACCCGAGGTACTATTTCTGGGTTAGCAGAGTCTGTAACCTGAAGTGTATGTAACCTGAAGCATATGTAACCCAAGGTACCACTGTATCATACAACAAAGTGCCACTTCTTGGTTTACAACATCTAACTTCTATATTAAAACTTACATTTAGATCTTTTACTTTGGTAAGCCACTTATTCAGTGACTGGGAAAACCTTGGAAACTGGTTGCCTGGCCATTTAATAGCTTCCTTCTGGCACGAACCTTAAAACCTTTTTGTTTATAGTATTTCTAAACAATCTTATTGAAATATTCAAATCAAAATTGCATGGACAAACATGACTCAAAAGCAAGCTTCTGAGTTGTAATATGGTACAGCATTATATGAAAAATATTGGCACCTTGTGATTACCACCACAGTGTGCCAATTATATTAGTTTCATTACTGTGGGATCAGGTTTCATGGCTGCTGACGGCTACAGCGAACACACTCTGTACCAGAGGCCTGAATGCCACTCTAACTGCTGATCCCACTCTGTATTCAGAAGCGAATCCCCTTGCTGGGACAGGACTTTCTCTGATACAGGAATCAGCCTGCGAAAAATATATATGCTTAAAATAGCAGCATGGAGCAACCTAAGATGAAGAAGGGAGCATGTTTTGCTCTCTTTCATGTAGAGCAGGGTCTGGTGGCCTGTGACCAGCCAGATCTTTGCTGGAGTACAACTTCCTTTATGCCTGACCCTTGGCCATTCTGGCTGGGTCTAATGGGAGTTCAACAACCTAGGGGAGCCACAAGTTCCTCACTCCTATTGTAGAGAATGGATTTCCCTCTCTGTATGTGAACAAAGCAGGCACGTGAATTAAACACGCACATATGGCTGCCCTAGGTGTAACAAATAAATACAAAATAAAAAAATTCCTTCCAGTAGCACCTTAAGGACCCCTGACCATTAGGTTGCCGTGGCCAACTGTGGGGTTGTGGCGCTCATCTCGCTTTATTGGCCAAGGGAGCCGGCGTACAGCTTCCAGGTCATGTGGCCAGCATGACTAAGCCGCTTCTGGCGAACCAGAGCAGCGCATGGAAACACCATTTACCTTCCCACTGGAGCAGTACCTATTTATTTACTAGCACTTTGACGTGCTTTTGAACTGCTAGGTTGGCAGGAGCAGGCACCGAGCAACGGGAGCTCACCCCGTCGCGGGGATTCAAACCGCCGACCTTCTGATCAGCAAGTCCTAGGCTCTGTGGTTTAACCCACAGCACCACCCGCGTCCCATAGTAGCACCTTAGAGACCAACTAAATTTGTTATTGCTATGAGCTTTGATGTGCATACATCAGGTATCCGAAGAAGTGTGCATGCACACAAAAGCTCATAGCAATAACAAACTTAGTTGGTCTCTAAGGTGCTACTGGAAGGAATTTTTTCATTTTGTTTCGACTACGGCAGACCAACACGGCGACCTACCTGTCAATACAAACCAACTGAAACACTTCTACACATAACTGTATTGCGGCCGCTCAAGTAATGCAGTCTATTCAGTAATGCAATTCGGAACATCAGAAATCGGAAGTAACAAAAGCAGGAAAAAGTGCCTTGGAACAGCAGTGTTCCCTTCTGCAGAACCATCAGCTCAGCAATAACAAGATGTTCTTTTTCTGCACAATGTACTCTCCACAAGCAGCAAACAAGCAGCTCCCCTGCTCTCCTAGGCATGAGTAAGTTCTCTTGTAGGGTCCTAGGCTGCCTTAAAGTATGTTTGCTCCAAATCCCTTGTCCCCGCCCCCCCCCAATTTTGCTCTGCTACGATTAAGAAGTTAACACACACACACAAATGCAACTCATATGTAGCCCCTGGCTTCCAACACTGCAACGGGGTGATGGTCAGTGCATTCTCCTGCAGGTTTGGGTTTGCTCAGGTGGGTTGATTCCACCCAGAAGTGAGGGACCTTTGGTCCTCCAGAGGTTGCTGAACCACAACTCCCATCATCCCTAGCCACGCTTTTGAGGGCTGGTAGCTGCTGCAGTTCAGCAACCACTGGAGGGCAGAGGTGCCCAGCTCCTGATTCAGCAAAATAATCAGGGGTCAACTGATTTTTGCCTTCCTCCACAGGCAGATTTGAGGAATGTTGAGCTAACCCTTCAGAACAACCGCTGAGTCTGGGTCCTGCTTCCTGCAGTTCTTGTTCAGTGTTCACTCTCCCCTCCATGTGCTGTCAGCCTCGTAAAACTTGCCTCATGCAGCAACCATGCGCAGTGGCTGGGTGCAGCTGTGGAGTTAGAAGCCTGACCCAAAGATGCAATGAGCTACATCCGGCCTGCAGGCTAGCAGTTCACCATCTGCAATATCAAGGAGGGATAAATTTCCTGCACATTGCCTTTTTTAGCTCCCCACCGCTGACCTCCTGAGGTATCAGAACATTAACTCTTGGATCTGGACCCACGATCTAAAGTAGTTGTGAAAGAAATATAAAATACAGTGGTACCTCGGGTTACATACACTTCAGGTTACATATGATTCAGGTTACAGACTCCGCTAACCCAGAAATAGTACCTCAGGTTAAGAACTTTGCTTCAGGATGAGAACAGAAATCGTGCTCCGGCAGCGCGGAGGCAGCAGGAGGCCCCATTAGCTAAAGTGGTGCTTCAGGTTAAGAACAGCTTCAGGTTAAGTACGGACCTCCGGAACAAATTAAGTACTTAACCTGAGGTACCACTGTAAAGCCTGTTCACATCATCATCATTATACCTCACCATCTGATTTGTTCTTCCAGAAGTTTGCTTTAATTTATTCCCAACAAAAGATACATTGGTTTTCCCCCATTAAATATTTCCCTGAGTTTGTTCTGAAATAAATAATAATAATAATAATATTTGAGAAAGAAGTTTCAAAAAGCATGTCGTGGAACAACCTACCCCCCGATCTGTTGTCATTGTAACCCGTTGCCTGTCAGACCTTGTAGTGAAAAATTGCCCCGTTTTTTTTTAAAAAAGAAATTGACACGACAGAGATGCATGGGCAATATTTAAATGAGCCACTTAACCCGACAGTTCCAAATGCTTCCCGTTGAAACAAAACATTGGTCTTTAAATAAATGTGTTTTGTTAAATATTGGACAAAAGCAAGGCTTCCAACTTGAACCTTGCGATAAGGGCTATCTCTGATCAATGAACTGTCGCAGCAAGGTAGCTCTTTGTGAATGGCACAGAGCTGTGCATGCCATTCTCCCCCACGCAAGGCTTCAGCGGGGCTCCATTAGCCGGTTGACTCGGATCTCATCAGGCAAGGAAACAGCATTCATATCCGTCTAGGTGTCACCATAGCAATCCCTCACTTGAAAAGGAGACACGACCTCGGTGGTAAATTAGCGAGCAATCCATCGTAACCAAGGGAGAATAGCGCATATTTGAAGCAAACTGACAACTTGGGGAGGAATTAGAAAACAAACTGGGGGGGCGGGGGGAAGAGAGAAGCACCCTAAAGTAGAAGTGCGACTGGGCTGGATGAGACCAGAACACTTCCAGAAACAAGGACTAGCCAGGCAAGGTTGGGTCTCACAATCTTGGCTTATTTAAGTGGATGGCTTCCCACAATGAGAAGTTTACCTGCAGTGTTCAACGTGCAATCAGTTATAGCTCAGTAGGAATGAATCTGCCCTACGTTCTTGCATAATAATAATCCAGTGTTACCTCAGGTTAAGAACTTAATTCATTCTGGAGGTCCGTTCTTAACCTGAAACTGTTCTTAACCTGAGGTACCACTTTAACTAATGGGGCCTCCTGCTGCCGCCGCACGATTTCTGTTCTCATCCTGAAGCAAAGTTCTTAACCCGAGGTACTATTTCTGGGTTAGCTGAGTCTGTAACCTGAAGCATCTGTAACCCGAGGTACCCCTGTAACAACAACAACAACAACAACAACAACAACAACAACAATAATAATAATAATAATAATTTTATTATTTACACCTCACCCATCTGTCCAATGTCACTTTCAAAGGTAGCCCCACGTAGAGCTCATTGCAGTAGTCCAAGCGGGAGATAACTAGAGCATGCTAGTGATTGAGATGTACTTCAGGAAAGGGTCATTTTTGGAAAGTTGTAGAGGAGGTGGGCTGTCATGGTGATAAGGTAAAGGTAAAGGTACCCCTGCCCGAACGGGCCAGTCTTGACAGACTGTGGGGTTTGTGCGCCCATCTCACATTTATTGGCCGGGGGCCAGCGCTGTCCGGGGACAGTTCCGGGTCACGTGGCCAGCGTGACAACGCTGCTCTGGCGAGCCAGAGCCGCACACGGAACGCCGTTTACCTTCCCGCTGGTAAGCGGTACCTATTTATCTACTTGCACCCAGAGGTGCTTTCGAACTGCTAGGTGGGCAGGCGCTGGGACCGAACAGCGGGAGCGCACCCCGCCGCGGGGATTCGAACCGCCGACCTTTCGATCGGCAAGCCCTAGGCGTTGAGGCTTTAGCCCACAGCGCCACCCGCGTCCCTGTCATGGTGATAACTAGTGCCAGATTTGCAAGGCTTCCCTGAGAGATGCTAAGCTGGTGCATTGGACTACATGGTCTGTCCATCCTTAGGAAACAGAAGCTGACTGAACTGTAGGTTTTTGGAGAGAAAGGCTGACGGCAGGCCAGAACTACACCACACCCTGCAATGACAGTTCCCAGGAATCTTTAGGAGAAAGAACAACTCTTAAACTGGCTTAAGTCTGAAGAATAAAGGTAAAGGGACCCCTGACCATTAGGGCCAGTCATGGCCGACGGTGGGGTTGCGGTGCTCATATCGCTCTACTGGCCAAGGGAGCTGGCGTACAGCTTCCGGATCATGTGGCCAGAATGATTAAGCCGCTTCTGGCGAACCAGAGCAGCGCACGGAAACGCCGTTTACCTTCCCACCGGAGCAGTACCTATTTATCTATTTGCACTTTGACGTGCTTTGGAACTGCTAGGTTGGAAGGAGCAGGGACCAAACAACGGGAGCTCACCCCGTCATGGGGATTCGAACTGCCGACCTTCTGATCGGCAAGTCCTAGGCTCTGTGGTTTAACCCACAGCGCCACCCACCTCCCAGTCTGAAGAACAGATTTACCCAAATACTGTGCAGGACCTTGGTGGAATCATTGGCGCAGTGAGTTAAGACGCCAGCCTGCTTGGTTCAGCTAGGTTACTAGGCTAAGGAAGACAAGGATCTATTTTTTTAACTAAAGGCATTTTAAGAGATGACGCCGAGCTGGAAGATGTTTTAGAGAGATCCACTTCAAACAGGAGTAGGAAACAGCTGTTCCATCTGTTATTGCCCCAGAGAGGCTCAGCTGTTTTGTAAAAATATTAGGAACTTGGGGCGGCAGAAAGGGAGAAAGAAGCAAAGTTATGAGCACCGAAAATGGAAAGGTTTCAAAACTCTGGAAATCTGGTCAATAAATACACAGGACACACTAAAATATGAAATAAACAGAAAAACAAAAACATCAAACTGCTGCATTATAATTATTGTTATTTTGCAGATGAGGCAATTCTCCTGAGATTTATAGCCTATATATTATATAAACTTGAGGAAAAGTGTGTTCAGTAAAGAGTGTACCAGTTATTGGGGTCAGGGGGAAAGAGGTAACTGCTTAACTCAGGGGTTCCCAACTTGGCGCCCACACAGAACTCCTGTGGCATTCATGAAAGGTCTCAGTAAATTTCCCCTCAAAAATCCCTCATCCATTTGAGGCTTACCTCTCTCCACAGTCTATTTCCCAGTAATCATTTTCTTCTCGGTTAGGCTCCAACCTTTAAAGTGAACTCCAGTGGGGGGAAAGTGCCTCATCAAACAGAGAGCGAGCCTCTAAGCCGTGGGTAAGTTAGGAAGACTCAGAACTTCTGACCTACACATTCCTTTCACTCTCAAAATTTATTCCTCTTCAGTTTGGCTCAAGAAGCATTACTAACAGCAAACAGCACTATTAAGGAAAGCTAATTTGAGAAAACACAGAAAGATCTTGATTTCTGTGTCCAGAATAATAAAAATCAAGGTATTGTGTGGTCACTTATTTTTCTAAAATTTTAAGCTTTTTAAAAAAACTTTTCCTAATTGCATATGTATTAGAATCAGACTCACGGTATCGAAGAACTAGAAGGGACCACAAGGGTAATCAAATTTTGACAATGTGGGCTTAAATGCATGACCCTGAGATTGAGTCTCATGCTCCACTGACTGAGCTACTATGTCTATGTGTTGTGTTCCCCATTTTTTCTCTTTGTCGTCTTATACGTCACGTTTACGATGCCAGAAGGTTTTGTTCAATCTCCTTAGAAATATTATTTATAATAAAATAAAAGGATCCCTGGCCTCGTTTCATAGGTAATTGGGAGAGACCTGCGTTTAGGAGAAACGGGCTCTGCTGCCATCATGGATGCCTTAGCTGCGATTCCTGCATTTCAAGGTCCCTTGGGGTCCCTCACAACTCTACAATTCTATGATTCTAGGGCAATTTGGCTGTGAGATACCAGAGGTGAATTACTTGCTCTGCAATGAAGCTGTACATCAGATGCCCGAAGTAAGAGCCACCCAGACAAATAGCTTCCTTTGGGCAAACCGCCATGAAGACAACATGCGGTATAACAATACACAACCATTAGCACCATACAGTGGTACCTCGGGTTATAGATGCTTCAGGTTACAGATGCTTCAGGTTACAGACTCCGCTCACCCAGAAATAGTACCTCGGGTTAAGAACTTTGCTTCAGGATGAGAACAGAAATTGCATGGCAGCAGCGCGGCAGCAGTGGGAGGCCCCATTTGCTATAGTAGTACCTCAGGTTAAGAACAGTTTCAGGTTAAGAACGGACCTCCAGAACAAATTAAGTTCTTAACCCGAGGTACCACTGTACTGAACAATCTTCTATGCACTTACTTCAAAGTCAGCATCTCAAGTTCACACCCAGGTGCACAGGATCTTTGGAAATTGTGGATCAGGTGAGGTATAAACCAGGCACCAGACCAGAAGGCTGATTATCTACTGCAGGCTTCCTCAACTTCGGCCCTCCAGATATTTTTGGCCTACAACTCCCATGATCCTTAGCAAGCAGGACCAGTGGTCGGGGATGCTGGGAATTGTAGTCTCAAAACATCTGGAGGGCCGAGGTTGAGGAAGCCTGATCTAGTGCAAGATCCTGTTGTCACAGCAACCACCCTGATGCCTGTGGGAAACCTTCAAGCAGGAGGTCACTCTCCCATTCTGTGGTTTCCAGAAAGTGGTATTCAGGAGCAATACTACCTCCGACACTGAAGGCAGAGAGCACCCGTTGGAGCGATAGCCTTCTCTTTAGTAGTGAGGCATGTCTGGAACCCCCAGAAGGGGCAAGATCTTCTGTGACCCTGATTCACCTCCTCAATTAGGAATTCCTTCAGGAGGCGAACTGGGTCTGTTTTTGAGCCATGCTTCAGGCGGCGGCGGGGTGGGTGTGTCACCCTTCTGCGGACCACCACCTTGCAGCAGAATGGCATGGGAATGGTCTTGAATTAAGGGGACTCTGCCTCTCCAACTCAGAATAAAAGAATTGCAGAGTTGCCAAGGGACCCCGAGCGTCATTCTGGTCCAGTCCCCTGCAATGCAGGAATCCCAGCCAAAGCATCCATGACAGATGGCCATCCAACCTCTGCTTGAAAACTTCCAAGGAAGGAGAGAAAAACCACTGCAATAAAAAAACAGGGTTTCCCCACAAGGGACTGTTGACTTTCCAAGTGAGCCATTATTTTAGCGAAGTTCCTGCTCTCATTAATTTTTTTGACCATATCCCTTCATAAGGACCCTACATACAAGCCGTGTTTCCTTACCACGGTCCTTTGACCGTTCTTTACTACGCTGCACATGCTGAAGTGCAATTAAAGAAAAGATGATGCGGCAGAAAACTAAGTGCCGGCTAGTTACATAATACATTTAGCTTCCTCTCTTGCACCTCGCTTACCGTGGCATTTTGCAGAGATCGGTGCAACACCCCGATTTAGTGGTGGTGGTGGTGGAGGAGTATTTGGAAAAATGCCTGTCAAGAGAGACAGGCTGCTGCCAAGAAAACCGGCAGGATAGCGAAGCGCACCATCAGAGCTCCCAGACAGACCAAACCGCTGCACCTTGGCGCTAGACAGCTACTGCAGGCAGCGCCATGCAAACAGCCAGCCCGGGCTTCAGTTTCTTGCAGCACCGGGAAATGCACGGCTCCCCCCCCCCTCTTTTTTCTGCTATGCATGATGATCCCCGGTTGCTGAGAGTTTAATTCAGGCCAGATGAATATGCATAGTTAAAAGGTAGCAGGAGGTTTCTCCACTACCCGCAAACCCTTAAAAAAAAAAAAAATCCGGTAGCTTGCCCCTCCAGACAACGCGTGCGCGCATCCGAGCCACGTACCTCGTTTCCGCTGCAAGGAAGCAGGCAGCCGCGGAGAGGCGAGCGCTGCGCCCCCGAGACGGCGACCCCGGCGCGCTCCATCCAGCGCGCACTCTGCGCTCTCGCCGAGCGCCCATCCGCGCCCAAGCGGCTCCAGGGCTCGGAGGCGGCCGAGGACGATGAAGGGGAAAGCGCCCCCTCTACAGGCGCTCCCCCCGCGGTCCACAACCGACAAGCGAGGGCCCGCTCTTGGTCGGAAGCAAAAATAGATACAGTACATGTCTTTAGACCGCTAACCATTCCCTTCCCCAGCGGCTATTATTAAATTATTATTTGTTGTTGTTTAGTTGTTTAGTCGTGTCCGACTCTTTGTGACCCCTTGGACCAGAGCACGCCAGGCACTCCTGTCTTCCACTGCCTCCCGCAGTTTGTTCAAACTCATGCTGGTAGCTTCGAGAACACTGTCCAGCCATCTCGTCCTCTGTCATCCCCTTCTCCTTGTGCCCTCCATCTTTCCCAGCATCAGGGTCTTTCCCAGGGAGTCTTCTCTTCTCATGAGGTGGCCAAAGTATTGGAGCCTCAGCTTCACGATCTGTCCTTCCAGTGAGCGCTCAGGGCTGATTTCCTTCAGAATGGAGAGGTTTGATCTTCTTGCAGTCCATGGGACTCTCAAGAGTCTCCTCCAGCACCATAATTCAAAAGCATCAATTCTTCGGCGATCAGCCTTCTTTATGGTCCAGCTCTCACTTCCATACATCACTACTGGGAAAACCATAGCTTTACCTATACAGACATTATTATTATTATTATTTATTATTATTATTATTATTATTCAAAAGAACAAGATGGAGCAAGCGTCTTTTCTCCTGCGGAGCTGGCCACACCCCAGGAAATGGCTTTGTCTGGCCAGCTGAACATGCATGCGAAGGCAGGCTCCAGTGGATTGAACAGAGGAGATCAATAGTGGGCGCAACAGTCAAGAAGGTGCTTTTGGGCTTGTTCACCTGGGAAGGTAGCCCATCTAGGAGAAGGAAAACACTGATCCTAAACCTCCACTGCCTTGTGGGATATCTTTGGGAGAAGAAAGGGCTAAGGAGTGAACCCTACACAAATCCAGAGTGCAGTCCCTAAGATGGTTGGGTGGTGCTTTGTACACCTTCCTTCTGGCAACTCCTGGTGCCAAACATATTGCTCTGCTTTCCTTTGGACCACTTCAGCGAGGTCTTGTCTGGAAGCCCAGGACTTCCATACAGTGCCCAAGTTTGTGTCCCAGGGAGATCACTTCAGCGCTAATGCAAAAGCCTCCTGATCTACCAAGAGAAAACTATGTGGCTCGCATGGAACATTTCCCCATTTCCCTCTCCCTCTCCTTATCACCAACCGATAAATAAAAAGCAATGAAGTGAGCAAATGGAACCAAAGACAACAAAAACTACATCTGCAGAACATTTAGAGCCACTCCCAAAGCACACAGAGTAAGGAGCTTGCATCTGTATGTAAACTGTAATTGTGCCACTTTCTTCTTGACATTACCATCTTCATAAAACATAATAGATTGCTAATTATCCACTGGAATGAAAGTCAAGCTTCAAGAGCAGCTTAGGTGGGGAAGAATGGTCCACAAGGGAGAGAGGGAAAACATCTAATCACAAGAACCAAAGTCAGGAAGGCTATGATTCAAGAGATGTCTGTTTATAAAACGTTTTGGAGCATTTATTCATGATGTTTGCATAAAAGGGGCCCTAACAACAGAGATCTTTAAGAAGCTTTCTTCAAAATGAAGAAAACAAGATTGATCAGGAACATATATCCCAAGAGTGAACATTCCTTTTTTAAAGGGCAACCCAGAGGTGATTTGACAACCACCATACATGAAAGGGCAATTTTGGGGTCCTCCAATAGTTAGATCCAAATTATTCATGGAAGACAATCTTACTCAGTTATGAGTGATCACCAAAGGAAGTCAGTAGTGATGGTGACTCTAATTATTATTGCTTAGAGTCACCATGACTACTGACCTTCTTCTTTGGTGATCACTCATAACCGAGTAAGATTGTCTTCCATGAACACAGTCTTAACAGTGAGTCCGGAAGTAATTGTGGAGGCCACAGTGGGGACATAGGTTTCCGGGCAGGAGTTGATCACATTGAGGATTTGCCAAGCGCGCCTTCCTCTTAGCTCGTTTCTCCTTTTTGTCCTGAGTTCATGCTTCTTCAAAGTCCCTGATGCCTTTGGTAAAGGCTCCCCAATTAGGAGCACTCCCAGACCAGTGTTTCCCAATTTTCTGTGCGTATAACTGCATTTTTAAAGATTTACCTTGAGGGTGTATTGAAACCTCTTTTTGTAGTCCATCAGTATTTCGCTTTCCATTCTACTGACTTACCTTACAGGGTTCTTGCTAGTGCTACGATAGCGATAATCTACAAGCAGATTTGTCCACACTATCAGGAATACTGCAGTTTTTTGTGTCCATCCCTTTAAGACAGGCTGCAGCCGCTCCAGAACCCTGCAGTGATTGTTGAGAGGAATACCTGGACATGCAGCTATTACCTTTATGTTGAGGGAACGGCCCCTGACTACTGACTAGTCACAGGGCCATGTAAATGTTTATTAACATTATAAAGCCCACAAAAACTTGGGGGCAGGGTACTCATCTCAATACAGACTTCTAAGATCACACAGGAAAACGGTACTCATGGCACCACTCTACAGAACATAGGATGATAGCTCTAAAATGGAAATTTTCTGCTGCTGCTACATCACTTTGGAATGCCTTTCACTCTACCATACATGAAGCAACAATAATTTGCTTCAGATATCTTCAGATATATCTGTTTGTGGCAGCTTTCCCTGATCTCTGAATCAATGGGCTTCTGTTTTGATACTGATTTAAGTGTTTTTATGTTGATTCATACTGTTGCACACCACTTGGAAACGTTTAAAACATTAAGTGGTTTTGAAATACTTTTAAATTTAATTCAATAAATACAATATTCTAAGGGGGGGGGAAATACTTTTTTTAAAAAGATGGAAGAGTAAAGCTAAAGGCATCGTACATGTGTCAAGCCTGTGTTACTCTTTCATTCTTCTGAAAATTCACTTTTTGGCAGAAGAGCCATTGGGGAAAAACAGGATGACAATGATTGGATGATGGCGTCGTGCGGATACCTCATAAAGAGTAAGTGAAGAATGGCAATTCCACTCTAAGCACGTGGCGTGGAAGCATCTTCCCCACAATGGTCAGAAAAAAAGTTGTGTTCCAGCTGGCTTCTCTGCAAAATCTTCTGGTGCAAATTAAAATTTCAAGGGTTGGGTGTTCTTTGCTTTGGTTCAGACATGCTGGTCTAAATAGCTTGTCAATACATTGGTGCTGCTGGCTTCTCAGAGAGGAATGCCTTGATTTCCTCTTTTCAGAACCTGCTTTCCTCTTGCATCTTTAAGTACATTATTTACATTGGGAGGGTAGGCAGCTGCTGTCTCTGGGCATCCTTACAGGAGATGCAACGACAACAAAACTGGTTACCCACAATGCACTATCCAGCTTCTTTTCTTGCAACTACTGCATTGTCACCAGTATAGGCCGTGGTTCCATGATGCTGGGGCTGCTGCCCAGCCTTTCACAGGCTAAGCTCTATAGAAAGCCACTGTCCATAGAAAAGTTTGTTACGGAAATTACCGGGGGGGGGGCACATCTTTAAAGTTGTTAAATGTTACAAATACTATGCATAAATGTATCCTTTCGACTTGACAAAGAAATTACCTAGCTTTAAAAATCATATAAAATCAACTCCTTTGCTAGTTTCCTTCATTCCGCCGCCAATTTGCTTCATCGGCCAAGGACTTGGAAACCACTCGGTCCCCGCCATAATCCTTCAAGTGGGAGGTCACGTACTCACAGGAGTACTCACTCATAGGTGTCAATCGCTGGGCAAAGGCACTCCTCCGGACTTGCCCAGGTGGCAGACTATGCAAACCAAAGTTCTATTGTCCCTTTGTAGTAGGTGCTTAGAATGTACTTCCCAATACATATCCTGTATCTGCCTGTTGCCCCAACACATTCCTTCTATGATAATCAAGTATAAAGGTAAAGGTAAAGGGACCCCTGACCATTAGGTCCAGTCGTGGCTGACTCTGGGGTTGCGGTGCTCATCTCGCTTTACTGGCCGAGGGAGCCGGCGTACAGCTTCCGGGTCATGTGGCCAGCATGACTAAGCCGCTTCTGCGGAACCAGAGCAGCGCACGGAAACGCCGTTTACCTTCCCACCAGAGTGGTACCTATTTATCTACTTGCACTTTGACATGCTTTCAAACTGCTAGGTTGGCAGAAGCAGGGACCGAGCAATGGGAGCTCATCCCGTGGCGGGGATTCGAAAAGCCGACCTTCTGATCGGCAAGTCCTAGGCTCTGTGCCACCCATGTCCCTTAATCATGTATAACCCTCCCCTTTTCTGATATAGCAATGATGTAGTGATGATGCTTAATGAACTGTATGCTGGGATAAAACAGAAACTTTTAAAAGTCCTTGTCACCCCATCCTCGGGGTTCAAAATTCCTCTTTGAACCTGCTGCGCAATAAACTCTGGTCTACAGCTATTTGCTCCGACTGAACTCCATCCTTTATTCCGCAGGGACCCATGGGCTCTGCCCGACGAGCTGGGTGACTGAGCAGCCTCGCACCTAGATTTTTCCGTAACCGCTGGTAATTGAATTTATCAACACTGTTTTAGAATCAGAGAATTGTAGAGTTGGAAGGGACCCTGAGGATCATCCAGTCCAACCGCCTGCAGTGCAGGACTGTGCAGCCGACCCATACAGGGATCAAACTTGCAACCTTGCCGTGATCAGCACAACACTCTAACCAACTGAGCTATCCAGGCTGTTGTTTACAATGGGAAGAGATAATGATCATGCAATGAAACCAATACAGAGCCATGTCATTTACCTACTGCCTGAATTCACCGTATCTGTTCCTGTATAGCTCACACAATTATTCCTCTATCCTCAGTGGGTCTTTGACATTAACGTAAGTCTTCCACAGCATTCCTCCCCTCCCAAATAATAATTGTTAGGGCTAGTAATTAAGATAATCATAGTACATTAACTGTATGATAATTGCATAAATCTGCATACGAATAAAATAATTCTGGAGAGAGACAAAAAGCATTCTTCACTTTTAGATAATGCATACAGGTGTTGAAGCACAAATTATTTTAGAGAAGATGTCTCTTAAGATGCTATCTGCTTCCTGGGGTTTTTGTAATGACTTGTATTAAACACAGGCTGCCTGATTAACAGGGACACCTTTTTAGTTTATCAAAAGGTTTGCAAATTGATTACTCTAACCAATCAACTAATTATTGCAACCCTCATAATGTTCTAGCAATTAAAAACTCTCCAAATTAGTGACCTTACTTACACTAGTTAGGCAGCAATGCCAAAAAAAAAAAAGAGTATTGTGTAAAACAGCCTGGGCTCTAACAATAACTGAGCTCATGATTTAAATAGTTTCATAAGCATGTGTGTGTTAAAAAGTCTGATGCAATTCTACACAATCTCCACATTTCCTTA
Organism: Podarcis vaucheri; assembly: GCF_965113315.1. NCBI lineage: Eukaryota > Metazoa > Chordata > Lepidosauria > Squamata > Lacertidae > Podarcis > Podarcis vaucheri. The sequence continues at coordinate 79,742,120 of NC_138762.1, read as the reverse complement.
TTTTTGCCCCCTTTGGAAACCTATGTAATTTTGTAAGGTAGACTGTAAACAGCTCCATCTTGTGGTAAAAAAGTTGTACTGACAGCCAGAATTAAATTCAATTTTAAAAACTGATTAAAATAGTTTGTGTGTGGATTAAAAGCTGCAAAGAAGGTATACATTTTTCATGCAAACAGTGACTTGGGGCATCACAGATTCTAAATATGACTTTCATATGATGACAGAACATAGACCAATCATGCTGTTTTCAGAAAGAGGATTCCTAATAGTTTCACCAAGGAAGAAATAATTCATTGTCTTGCTTTTTCATACTGAAGGCTCAATACCTTTGTACCTTCTGCTTTAACAACAAATGGCAGAGCTCTCGAAGAGCAACTCACATTGCCTCCTCATTTGTCCTACAACTGCTGCCTCGTTCTGTACTTCCTTCCATGTCTAGCTGCCTCTGTTCTGTTCTGCTCTATCCTGTCCCCACGTTTATTAAAGTTAGTTCCCGCTGCTCATTCAGTAGGAAAGCAACTTTGATATCAAGCAAGTCCAACTGCTACCTCTTTTTGTTTTGTCCTTTTCGTAAAAGAAGAAAAAACATGAACGGGAATTGGGGGTGGGTGGGAGAGAAACAATTTAATTACAAATATATAGATATATATTTACACGCATCCACATGTCTAAAATTTATCCATTGCAACAGCTGCAATGCACTTTGTTTCACTTCTGAATTTAGCGCTTCTGCCAGGTGAACTTTTTGCGGGATCCCGCTTGGCCGGGCTTCTTCCGCTCTCTCACACGTGGATCAACTGCTAGGAGACCAGCTGCAGGGGCGAGAGAAAGGTTAGAAGAAGTTCAGTCACGGTGCTTCCATACTACACTCAGAACAGCAGCTGAACTTGGGAGAAGAAAACGGGAAGGTGCAAGGTGAAGCCCAGAGGGATGAGATAAGCTAATGATGAGATTGTACACTTAAAAATATGAAGTACGTTTCCATTGTTTCTGGATTATATTTTTTGGTTTTTGTTTAAATGATTATTTATGTAGACAAGGATTAAGCATAAGGTATTGATTGTGTTTAGAATAGATTTATGAAAGATTTAGAAAACTTACTGATTAGAATATTTGTATGAGACTGTATGGGAAAAATAGGAAATAACAGATACAAATTTGCTTAAAATGTATATAGAAGTGCAGTGTAAGTGATGGAAGTCAATTAATGAATTTTTATTGTTGAGATATTTGTGGAGTGAATTTGGTGGAAATTCTTCCAATTTTTCTCCTTTTTCAAATGTTTCTTCTTATTTTTTCCCCTGTTTTCTTTTTTATATATGTGTGCTTATCTGAAAAATATATGTATGTATGTATTTGTATGTATTTTGCAATAATTATGTTAAATAAAATTTAATAAAAAAATAAAAAATAAAAATATGAAGTACAACCACTTTTCATGAGTGGGTTTCATAAGAGTTGCAGCCAATGGATTCCATGCCTCAAGGAATAGATTTCTGTTCAGGCAGGAAGAATTCCTTTGTCTCCCTCCCCCTCATCTGCTCTGGACGGTCGGTGGACCTTCTGGAGCAATTTGGAGGGGGGTAGTACAAAGGGATTGCTGGGGGTGGAAGAGGAAAGAAGGGTGAAGTCCTGTTGTGTGAATGGATGTCCACTTAAGCAATGCTGGATTCAGCCCAAACTTTTCTAATGCAAAACACACAGATGAGCCAGGGCAACTTTCTTCTTCATGATTTATACCTTGCCTCATGGACTCCACCTCGTTTTCGGTGACGAAGCTACACAACGCTCTTGCGGAAGCTAAGCGGATCGCTCCGGCCTGCGCTGCTCTTCCTCCCCCAGAAACAGAGCAGACCATGTCGTGCTTCTCCAGGCGATCGAGAAACTGGAAGGGGAACATCAGCTGTTCTCTGAAAAACATACAAATGCACCCAGCATTATTGGCTCGTGTAGTCTAGTTGTAACACCAGCAATCAGGGAGACAGGTGGAAATGATCTAGATCAGTGGTTCCTGATCTTTCCCCACAAAACTGTGGAGGGTCTGGGTGGACCGCTTGATTATTCCCCCCCCCCGTTGTATCAACTGTTATCCTTTCACTTCTTTTATGTTGCATATATATAGTCCATAAAATTCAGCTTGTGGTTCGAGGACCCGTACCCCACGCAGTGGAATGAAACACAAGGACATGTGATATAAGGTTAATGGGCAAGAAAAGGCCACAACTTTATTGATTACAGCAAGTGAAAAGGTATTGGCTTAGGCATTGGATTACGTCAGCTGACTCCACCCACTTGGAGAGGGGTGAGTCTAAAAAACAAGGGGGGGGGTTATTCACCAGTAGGTGGAGCCTGTTGATGCTAATCCAACTATAAGCTCTCCCCTGATGTCACCGAGGGTCGTGCCATGGCCTCCCGCCAAGCAGGCAGCGGACAGAATACACTTCCGCCGGATTCCTTTAACGGAATACCCAAAAATTGAAGGCACAGGCGATGGCCACACCTAGCCCTTCGACACCACATTATTCCAATGCCTAACCTACCCACCAATACCACGAAAGTTGTGACGATTGCTACGAGGTAGGCGAAAAAAACCAAAAAGCCTAATGCCAAATGGAAAAATTCCTACCAGGCCCCCCGGACAACCAGGGCGACCAACCTAAGGTCTATAGCAAGGCCAAAAGAAAACTGGAACCCTGCTCTGAGGGAGTGGAGGGTGGGTGACTCGCGACGGGACAACGAAAAGTGAGGGCTGAAGGCTGGTGCCGCAGCAATTTAGGCTGCTGTACACCCCCCCCTTGAAGGCACCTGGTTGGGTGCCTGGCCGAGGGCGTGGGCGCCAGCCTGGTGGGTGGGAGGCAGGGGGCAAACGCCCTCTGCTTGAGGCGGAGTCCGGCTCCCGGCCACAACCACTCCCCTCTCTTGCAGGGAGGAGAGTCTTTGCCTTTAATGGCAAACATAGCACGGTTGCCAGCAAAGTGATGTTAATATAGAACCATGTCAAATGAAAACTACCAAGGCAAATATCTAGAACATGCTCATTTGCAAAGAAAGAAAGATAACCCAGATAACCCAGATAACCCTCCCCCTCTCTTTTGCAGTGCCACAAACAAACATATGAGTTTTGTTAAGATTCTAGAAGGCTGCATTTGGCTTGGTGGGGAACAACTTACGCAGGCCTCTAAAGATCAGTTTCCAATAAGGAAACTGCAGCCTTCTTGTGAGTTTAAATGCATTAATCTAGCCCTAGTTACAAACAGGATGCCTTTGGTCCCATCTGGTAGGGCTCTTGCATAAATGGCACCTAGGATACCCCTCTGTTCCAATCTGTGCCCAAGATTAACTAGACTAGGTGCATTATATCTCTGAAATCCTGGCTTGAAAAATGGATTTGCATCATCACTCTCTCACGTTGGAGGGAACATTTTCTCAAGTGGAACAATCCACTTGGTGAGAAGATGAACAAACACAGAGCTTAAGATCAGTTTCAAGGTGGCCCCAGGATTCCAACTTGTATTAGGCGCTATGACAAAAGTAAGATCATGTAGACTTCTTATCCAGTTTGAGTGCAAGAAACAAAAACACAGTATAGAAGGAAATAGTTTAGCCCAGGAGAGAAACATTTTCTATTTTTAATATACAGTATTTATGCCACTCGTTCAGCCATAGTCTAATTGTTTACAAATGCTTTTGACTTTGGTGTTTTTCAGTGCAATCCTGCAATCGGGGATCCCAGGTTTTATCCGGTGGCATGGAAGAGTCTCCAGGTGAGATCTCTTTAGTCCATCATCTTCCTCAGACATTTGTGACTTTGGTTAAACAATGGCAAAAAATAAGATGCTCCCAATTTTTTGTAAGTATTGATGGTAGGGTGGTGTGCACATGTAATGCAACCTCAATCTTTAAACAAAAATGAAAACTGAAGAAACTAAGAAACCTATTCAATTCATATCCCTACCTTCCTCTCGAAGTCACCCAGGGCAGCGGTCTTTGCTAAGACTAGACTGGCTATAGTCTTTGTTTCAGCAACATATCCCCTTGGAAAAATTCCAAATAAAATAACTATCTACAGTAAACACTGACTTAGTTCACTCACCTGTCCTGCAACACTGGAAAGTAAAGTATATAATCATCTCCATTTATAGTAATTTTCCCACTTCCATTGTCATAAACCTTAACGGTTGCTTTTGCTGTCTTTCTCCAGCCTTGAAAAAAATAACACATCTTAGCATCTCAAAAATCACACGTGGCATGCTCATCATGGGAAAATCCTAGCAAAAGTGAAATTCTCTCATAATAAATATTATTTATTCCAAGTTCATCACACAGCATTCTTTCCTGGCCAATTGCAGTACTGCCCATATATTTTCTTCCTATGAGGCAAAGTTTCTATTTGTAATGTAACAAAAGCTATTTTATCCATCCTGAGGCCCAATACTGATTTAGCGCCTAAATTTGTTCCGGAATGGGAAAGGCTTGAGTTGCCTGCCTTTTGACACTTCCGTATGGGTGAAGCTGCCTCAATTGTTCAGGTAATGGAAACAACAGAGAGTCCATATCATAGCCAATAAATAGGGACTGTTATTCTAGGTACTGGCCACTGAGTAGGTTCTGATGCTTCCTGTTTATCTGTGGTTGCTAAAATGATACCAAGGGAATTTGCATCATTATTATTATTTATTATTTAGCTGCTGGGAAACCCAAGTGGTATGGCTAAGCCCTGAGATTAGTATTATTGTCTTATGGCAGAAACACTAGCATCTTTCGACAACAAAGGCTTTACACATAATCTCTCTCCATCCGTGCAAGTAGCTGTTATAAAAATACTGAAAAGATTTGAATAAATTGAAAAAAGGGATAAACAGAAAGAACAAAAATGTCTCATCCCATTAAAGAAAAATGGGACATGGTGGATAAAATATTCATATTGCCGCCATTGCTATGAATATTTCTTTTTTTCCTCCAGCAGAGGGAAGCATACTCTGAGAATTCAAAATGGCAGCCAGCATCTTCAACAGAGAAACTGGATTTTGACAAGATAAATAGTTAGATTCAGACCTTTGCAACATACATGGAGAATTATTCATTAATAATGACCGAAAACTCTGTTTAAGCATAAATACTTAGCAGCTCGTCTCATTTACTTCAAATGAAATAAGATATGCTTAAAGCCATAGGACTTCAGATAAAGTGATTTTTAAGGTTAGCTCAATGTGCCACTGCAAGATTTTAGGGCAGTGAGATTTCCCCAGCTGTTGATTATTGATGATTAATTTCTGTTTGATTTTACAGGTTTTTAAAACTGTCGTAAGCAGCATTGAGAACAGCAAATGCAATGGAATGGTAGGATAAAAGTATTTTAAATAATAAGTATGAAGAATTGATGGACCTGAACCTTAAGGCAGCTTGCTGCGAACTGGGAAGAACGTTTATCAATGAAGAAACAGCACATCAGCGCAATCAATGGCTGTGTTCATACATCGTGGTACTTTATAGCTAATGGTTTACTGTGAATGTGCAGATGCGCACACAACACGCTTCCGCTATGGTGAAAAGGAGCACCCAATCACAATCCCCGACTTAGCATTACTTCCAAACTAGGGATCATGGTTTGTTCAACCCCAAACCAACCCTGATTTGAAGCCAAGTTTTTTCTTGGCTTCAGATCATAGTTTGGAGTCAAACAAACACAGCTTGTTACAATCCCCAGGTCAGATGTATTGCTAAGTTAGAGATTGTGGTATGTTGCTCTTGGTATGGGATGAGCAATGTGGGAGTAATCTCTGTGTTCACAGTAAAACAGTAATTGCGGCTTACTACGGCATGTGAACAGGTCATACATGGGACTATGTCTATGTTTTTAAGACTGCAATCCCATATTCACTTTCCTGGGAGTAAGTCCCACTGAACTCAGTTACAAATTGTTTTGATCATGCCCATTATGCATTTAGGGATGTAAGAAAATAAAATGATGCAATCTACTACTGATACAAAGAATGCTTTCAAAAACGATTTCCTTACTATTCTGTAGAGGTTTCAGATAATCTTTACACATAGGATACTGAAAATCTTTAAACAAAAGATTATGCTTTTCAACAAATACCCGTATTTGTTTGATTAAGTCTTGTTGGTATGAAAATATCACCAGCATGTTTAGAAGATTCAGCCATAGTCTATAATCTTTCTCAGCGTAGACAGTAATATTAAATGGAAGAATTAACACACACACACAAGCCCAGAATCTTATCAATCCGAGTCACTGTGGTGTTGTGAAAACTGGGTTAACAACAGGTGAAATTTGAACAGCTTTGCTTGTTAAGAAAATAAGGTACTGAACTAGCCCAAATGAACTGTCAGGTTAAAAAAAACCCACATAAATGAGAAACACTGCTTAATAGATACAGTCATCATGCATTGTATTCTTTTATCATGAAACCAGGGGTGAATACAGCCTGATCGTAAGCCTGTGTGTTTACTCAGAAGTAAAGCCCAGTGACTTCAATGGGACTACTATGTGCCATTTTTCCGCATACGTCTGCCAAATTGTTATCTGCCCACCCAAGGAAAGCTGCTAATGGGTCCTTATGCCCTAGCAAAACAATTTCATGAAACAAGTACGACAACATAGGTTCTAGATCACATTTCACCACAAATCTTGGTTCAACGTCATAGGAGAATAGGAAGCTGCCTTATGATCCATCTTGCACTGACCTCTAATCCATCTTACACAGTATTGTCTACACATTGATTGGCAGCTGCCCTTCAGAGTTTAAGGCAAGAGGTGCTCACTGCACTATCTGGAAATAATGGGGAATTTGAACCTGTGTCCTTCTGTAAGGTAAAGGGACCCCTGACCATTAGGTCCAGTCGTGGCCGACTCTGGGGTTGTGGCACTCATCTCGCTTTATTGGCCAAGGGAGCCGGCGTACAGCCAGCATGACTAAGCCACTTCTGGCAAACCAGAGCAGCGCACGGAAACGGCGTTTACTTTCCTGCTGGAGCGGTACCTATTTCTCTACTTGTACTTTGATGTGCTTTCAAACTGCTAAGTTGGCAGGAGCTGGGACCGAGCAACGGGAGCTCACCCCGTCGTGGGGATTCGAACCGCTGACCTTCTGATTGGCAAGCCCTAGGCTCTATGGTTTAACCCACAGCGCCACCCGCGTCCCTCTGTGTCCTTCTGTACACAACGCAAATGCTCCAGCCCTGAGCTATGGCCCTTTCCATGCTTGTGAATGGACAACCAGGAAAATACTAGAACATCTTTGATTTCTCAGGTCTACCAGGAACTGCCCCTCTCTCTACAAAGGAAAAACAAGAACATAAAGTTACCTTCTGCGGCACTGAAGGCCAGGCCCCGCTCATCATACTGTAAGGGTTCTATGTTCTGCTTTTGGGATTGCACAGGTAATTGCTTACGGAATTTTTGCACATAATCATCTTCAATCTCATGGCCCGGCATTGCGACCAGTTTTTCTAGCAGCTGAATACACCGTGAATACTGTAGACAATAAAAAATATCATTAAGGGGTTGGGGGTGCAAGTGTAATTGCATTTGCCAACAACTTCTATTTTTACATGCTTGATCTTTCCAGTTCTGCTCTTATTGATAACTTTTGACAGGATGACACCTCTGCATTTGCATGCTGCTTTCAAAACAACATGCAGATGTATCATTTTCTATGCGAATAAAGATACCTAATCCTTTCTTTTTTTTTTAACCCTAGCAACAAATGAATCCAGAATTCAACAAAATACAACCAACCTCTTTGTAAGACGGGATTACCACATTAAAATGAAGTTCATCTTAATTTTCAAAGAAATATTTTGCAGGCCTCAAAACAGAATCCAGTTCTTTGATGAAGAGTGGCAAGAGGTAAGCTTCCCAACTCATTTCAAACAAGTTGATATGTACATTTAAATGGAAATAATTTTATTTTCCTAAACGCCACTTCTTAGGTGATTATATTTCGTAATACATACGGAAAATGTGTATCTATGCCACTGGCTGTTCAGTCGGGAGTTACTTTAAATGTTTATAATTTTCTTTTTAAACCAAACAATCAAGCTTCTTAAAAATTCAAGAGATACTTGACTTAAAGGGCAACCTCTTGAAATAAATTATCCTTTGCTACTGTGTGCTTCGCTCCCTACATCGTGAACATGTGATTAGAAAGTAAAACGCCGCACTGCTAGTACATGGTCTTGTTATTAAGGCTTATCTGAAGGCCTTGTGGCAACAAAAAATTTAAGAAGCGGCTGTAAGTATAAAGTCTTTCACACACTGGCACACATGTTTGTGTCAATGGCAAATGTTGTATTGATGACCACAGATCTTAAATACCTGTTTAGTGCACACACACACAAGACAGAAATAAAGAACAGAATTAATTGGGGGGGGGGGAGAGCAACAGAGGTGACATAATGAAGATGCAGGTAATTCTTTGTACAGAGTACCTGATCTCTCATCATCGCCTTTTTATTACACGTAATCCAATTGGCAGACGTAGCAGTATTTGTTTGGCATAAGCCCTCTTCACTTGCTCCTCTCCACACAATTATAATCACATGGAGAGCGCCCATGGGGCTGCACCCGCTGCCTTTGGGGCCACACCATCCGTGCCCCTTCCCGCTCTCTACATATTTTGGAGAATGTTGTTAAAGAGAAGCCTGCTGAATGCCCATAAACACTTCCCACCAAGCGGGGAGAGCTTGAGTGCACAACAGGCTTTCCCTTTACAAACATTCCCCCTAAAGCAGAGTTCTCAACCTGTGGGTGCCCAGATGTTGTTGGACTACAACTCCCATCATCCCTAGCTAGCAAGGCCAGAGCTCAGGGATGATGGGAGCTGTAGTCCAACAACATCTGGGGACCCACAGGTCAAGAACCGCTGCCCTAAAGTGTGAGCCGTGGGGAAGGCAGGACCAGCAGGGGACCCAATAGTGGGGTCAGGGGTGCAGCCCTGTATGCTCTCTTCACACAACTACCATCACATGGAGACTAACAAATGAAAAGGTTATCCTAGGTTCCCCAAAATATTCTTATTATCACACACTTACACACACAGTTGGACATTTGTTTAACACCACAACAACATGCAAGAGATTATATAGGGCTAGCACATTACGAGCCATTATTATATTATTTCTGCAGTGTTCTTGTTGATTTTATGTTTCTCTTAATAAATAAACTCTTTGTTATGGGGTTCCCTGCTGCACCAACGCTGTGAGAAGTGTCTTCCAGGTCTCCAACCTTTAAGTAGTACTGCCCCCACCTTTTTTAAGTTTCCAAGTCAGCAGGCAAGCTCACAGCCTTTAAGCACTTATCTTGGGATTTAGGAAACCACCCACATCCTCTCTTCATATTCCCTGCTTCCACAAGCCTGTTGCCAGAGTGGCCAGGCTCATGGGAGATAAAGCAGTGAAGTAAAGCGACTAGCCAATCCTCCCGTTTTCCAAATAACAGAGTTCATTTAAGAAAAAAAAATAGCGATTAGGAAGAATGCATATTAAAATTAAAACAAACTTAGGATCTAGCTAGCCTTACACTTTGAGCATGCTAGGAAGTTCAGCTTGCATGCCTGGTATATGCATGACTCTTTGAGATGTTTCAATGACGCCAAAGAAAATTAAAAGAAACACCTTGGGTGGCAGAAGGTTGGATAGGGAAAGGCCAACCAATGAGGAAGAGAACCGGGACACCAGGAAGCAGGTCAAATAGACAGGAAACTTTTGCAGATGGATGCTTGGGACAATTATCACTTTGTTCAAACAGGGGAAGAAGTTAAATTGGAAGGATCTCCTCTTGGGTTCCTGTCAGACAGATTTAACTAAAGAGAAGTGCTGCTTTGAGAGAATCCGTTCAGTCTCTCACAATTTTAGTGAACAAGTTGTCCAAATGTGGCTGACGTAATTTGTATAGGAATCAATACAGATTCTTCAATATGTGTGTTTATGTGCACGAAAGACACCAAGAACATGAATAATTCCTGTCTCCAAGGAAAAGATTTTTTCAGGATCCTTAAAGAAAAACCCATGTAGCTGTTCCGTTAAAATACAAGGTTCATTAAATAAAGGAGATTAATTACTCACATCTTGATCTGACAGTTTTTCCACTATCATTTCTTCCAATTCCTCTTTAATCAGCCATCTGCTGCCAATCAGGTTTCTGTTTAAAATATCACATATATTCTCTTTTTAACTAATCATGCAATTAGACTAAGATTGCAAAGGGCCACACATACAGTCACACTTCATTTGGAAATATACTTGTCTTTTACTTTGAGAAAGTGCAAGTTACATTTACAAACTTTCTATTCCCAAAAGCAAAGAGCAGTAGCTCCAGTGTCATAATTTTACTTTATTAACAAGTAATATTTCTAAAGTGGTTGAGAGTTAAAAGTCCGGGCATCGGTTTAGTTTAAAGGCAACTTTCAGCAGCATTCTAATGCGTATGTAAATCAGCTGTACCAGAATGAAATTTAATACACAAGATTTCAAAAAACACAACACAAAAGACCGCAAACATAGCAAGAAATAGTATTTTGTCTTCCCTATAACTCTTCCCTTCTATCTAGAGGTAATTTCAGGGTGTGAAGCACTGAAGTACAAAGGGAATACAAAGTCTTCTGGGATTTCAACACCTTATCTAGATCAGCTCTGGTGCAAGACAGACTGACCAGTTGCTGGCCAATTGCAGAACACTCAGTTCCTGAAGGTAAACAGCGTTCCGTGTGCTGCGCTGGCTCGCCAGATGCAGCTTTGTCACGCTGGCCACGTGACCCGGAAGTGTCTCCGGACAGCGCTGGCCCCCGGCCTATAGATGTGAGATGGGCGCACAAACCCCAGAGTCTGTCAAGACTGGCCCGTTCGGGCAGGGGTACCTTTACCTTTACCTTTACAGTTCCTGAAGGGATGACGTGCATCAAAAAGAGCTGTGGTAAAACACAGTAGGGGCAGCATAGGATTGGATTAGCCACAATTAGAAAACAAAAATAACTATCTTACTGTCTTGCCATGTGCTGCAGGCAAAAGAGAAACCAGGCATTCTCTGGTGTTGTTTGTTTCATACATCTTGTATATCACCACACGGTGGACAGCGGAAAGATGAGCGCCCCCTGGGCTTGGTGCCATTCATTTATCAGCTTGTTCCTCTGCCCTTTAGGCTGTTTACTTTCCTTCTGTTCTTCTCATGCTTACTTTTCCTGAACGGCTTTATCTTTTATCCCTCATTCTACCTCTTCGCTTCATTTTTCAAGAAGAATTCTGTCTCTTCATGCTAACCTTTCCCTCCAGTTGAAACCTATTGAAACCTTATCTTTCACCAAGGCTATGTACACACCAAACATTTAAAACACCCACTCAAAGGAAAACAATCAAAAAATGGTTGGGAGCTGCAGTTTAACCTGCAGAGAGCTATAGTTTCTAGCACCCTTAACAAGCTACAGCTTTCAGAATTCTTGGGGTGGGTTTGCTTTACATGCAGCCCAAGCCTAGTCCTAACAAGGGGTGCTGCTGCTGTTTTTTGGAAGTCTTTTAACCTTCTTGTCAGGGATTTCCACAGTCACTGTTTTTCCAGTGCTCAGCTTCAACTTCCTCCCCCAATTTCATTTTCTTTTGGCCTTCCTAATCCACACCTTGGATAAGTCTTCCTTACACCACCACTCCAAGTAAAGGCTCATCCTTTGGTACCAGCTGGTTCTCCTCAGCAAACGATTAGTTTCCTGAAGGTGTCCCAGTGCCAATTCATTCTGACATATCTTGGCTCTGCACACAATCATTTGGAAGACGATCAATCCAAGGCAAAGAGGGAAGCCATACAGAGGAGGCTGTCCTCCACGAGGAAATCATTTCTAAATGTGAAAGCAAAGCAAAGACTGTGGAGAATCTCTTTTGGGGCTGCTACATTCGCTACAGGGATACTAGCAAAAGTGACATGTGCAGTTTCAACTCTTAATCAAGGAGGTGAAAGGCAAGTCTCACTGTCAACACTGTGTTTGCTCTTCATTCCTGCTCTAAGTTCTGCTCTTTTTCCAAGCTAGGCAATTATTATACTCTTTTCCCAGAGACTCTTATCACTCACTGTCTGAGCGATCTCTGCTTTAACTTTGACTCATTCCTAAAATCTTTCACTTCATCCGTCTCCCTCATATACCACTGAAAAGCTTACATTAGAAACACAATAAAGCCAGAGTATGACAAACCTAGACAGCATCTTAAAAAGCAGAGACATCACCTTGCCAACAAAGGTCTGAATAGTTAAAGCTAAGGTTTTCCCAGTAGTGATGTATGGAAGTGAGAGCTGGACCATAAAGAAGGCTGATCGCCGAAGAATTGATGCTTTTGAATTATGGTGCTGGAGGAGACTCTTGAGAGTCCCATGGACTGCAAGAAGAACAAACCTATCCATTCTGAAGGAAATCAGCCCTGAGTGCTCACTGGAAGGACAGATCCTGAAGCTGAGGCTCCAACACTTTGGCCCCCTCATGAGAAGAGAAGACTCCCTGGAGCAGACCCTGATGTTGGGAAAGATGGAGGGCACAAGGAGAAGGGGACGACAGAGGACGAGATGGTTGGACAGTGTTCTCGAAGCTACCAGCATGAGTTTGACTAAACTGCGGGAGGCAGTGGAAGACAGAAATGCCTGGCGTGCTCTGGTCCATGGGGTCATGAAGAGTCGGACACGCCTAAACAACAACAACCTATCAACTCTCAACTCCTCAATAGACTCCTTTGCTTACCTCCCAATTCTCACCTATTTCAGACCATTTTGCATTGACACCATCTCCTCCCACCACTGGTCCTGCTAGCTAGGAATGATGGAAGTTGTAGTCCAAGAACATCTGGGGACCCAAGTTGAGAAAGGCTGGCCTAGGCTAATAATACCACATAGCATGATATATCTTGAAAATCTTGTATGAGAACTGCATCTGCATCCCTCATCCCCAACATACTTTCATTGTGATCACAAAGAGACAACTTACAACTGGGATTTCTTCTCAGGCGGTAATAATCCTTGAGCACGCATTCGTTCTTGGTGTTCCTCAATACGAAGTAGCTTACCATACAATTCCTAGAATAGATACAAGGGTGAGCTCCACTTAAAACCTTCTGCTGAAAATTTTGGCATCAAATATCAGTTAGAAGTTCAGCATTAATGTCTCGCAATTAATGTAACTAATCTGTAGAAAGGACTCTATTACCTGAAAATGGAAACAATGTACGTGCTTTTGTAACCCAAGAAAATCCTTAATAAAAACAATAATTTTGTGCTTGTGTGTGTTAGAAGTTCAACCACAAGAATACAGTACCATAACTCCCATATCCCCCCCCCAAACTGTGGTACAAAGGGGCATAGCACATACCTTAACTAATTTCAGTTATGATAAACCATTGTGACCAGTGGTTGTCTGTAGTAATAACAATGTAATTCTTCAAACAATCCAGGCTCTTTAGCTGTAGAATCACCCCATTTAAGCCAGAACACACAAGAATAAGGACATTTATCCGATTACAAGGACATTTACCTGATTACAACTTCCTAAAAAGAGGTTCTGATTGAGCACTCGACAATGGTGTATTTGTCTCTAAAAAACCCATAAGTGATAAGCTGATAACAAACCTTGCCTTCCAATTGTGATTTGTTTGGAGAGAAACAAACCACAAGTCCAAGTTGCACATAATGGCAAATCAGCTGTTGGTTTGCTTCCTCCTGGCACAGCAATAGCAAGAGCCAGGGAGTAGCACACTATAAAGCAGCATGCTGCTCGATCATATAAAACCATAGTTTACTGATTTATTTTTAATTATGGTTTAAATTTTAATGTTATGTGTAAAGCAGGCCTGAGTTTGTGAAAACCCGATCAAGAAAGGTTATGACAACAGGGGCAGGCCTGTCTCACTAAATTTCTTGGCTCATAAGAAAATTATTCAGCATTTGGACTCAACTATACAGCTGCCAATAAAACATTTTAAGTGTGTTTTAAGTGCAATATACAATGTGACTCTAGATGGCGATGGAAAGGCTTATGAAAAATTCATTGTATTTTTAAAAACACTTTAAAAAAAGCATTTTCACAATTTTGTGTGTGTGTGTAGATTTCACCTTTGAATCAGGTTCCAGGAACTGATATAATTTCTGTTACATTCTTCTCTACGTACCAGCAACCCAGGCAATTCAGGACCTTTGGAAGAGGGTGGGATATGAGGTGGTCTTGCCCAGGGAAGAAATACAACACTGCTGACTACCCTTTTAAAATGGAAGCTTGTCACATGAAGCTAGCCAAACCATAAATATTACAGTGCACACTGGCACATTCATCTCTATTCTTCTCTATAACAATCTGATAGCAGGCTCTGAAAACTTCCTTCAAGCCTATGGGGGAAGATTACAGGTTGCTATGTCCCATTATCCTTGCGAGGTCCTTCACTCTTGAGATTGGTAATGATGCTCTACATGGATGGAAGAAGAGGAAGATGTTGCTTCACTTATTGTGTTAGCTGGAATTATAGTTCGTTCATAAAGCTACATGGCCACTTTTACTCCATTATGATTCTAACCACATGGTGAATTGCTCGTTTCCCATTTGTAGCCATGCAGTGAACAAACGGTTACCTAAACTTGGGATCTGTCTTGTAGTTTCTCAGACTGAAACCTTTAGACATTTGCACACCAATATGTTTTTGGAGCCCTTACCAAATAATCTCTCTAGTTTCAGAGTCTTCAGCTTACTATGCCTGGACATTGTCAAGTTTCTCTGTGAATTCAAGGACTGCAAACTTTTAAAAAGAGTCAAGCTGTGCACCAGACTCACAGCCAATGGTGCATGCAATGCAAACACAACCTTGATAACCATGCTGTCTTCCTGAACACTGGCAAAAAAATCCCTTCTTCTGGCCCTGTTATAATGCTGTGTGAATGTGGCTAGGTCATAAAAGCCCACAAGATACTGTATAGCTCCTCAAAGGATGGGCATTTTCAGTTCACCTTTGGCTAAATGTATTTCACCACCCTCACTTATTTTTCTCAAATACAGTCTACATGGGGGTGGAAAAAGATAACCTAAAGAGTTTTTATCTACTGACAAGGGTACATTGTGACATGGGAAGTTTTACTTGCTCATTTCAGATCCCATTTCCTTCATTCCTCAAAACACTCTGGCTGTTCTTAAATTTTATTGATGTGCATAGCTATAAAGGAAGGCATGTGCAAAATTATTTGCAGGATAACAAATCAATGGACAGGATAATGATGCATGCTATCTTGCAATGGTATAAGAATCCGAGAATCATGTCACTCGGCAAACGTTCACATCTGAAACATTTCAGAAAGGAATTCTTGCTTCTTCAGAACGGATAGGTGAAGATTTAACTAACAGTTTCCAGAGGCAACAGCAAAGTCATAAATATACATGCCTATATCCCTTACAAATGTGGCCATTATGCAGTAGATTTTATAAGATACTTGTGAGCCATATATATATTGTCATAAAACAGGAGGACCGCATCCTCGATCTTGTCAATTAACAAAGCTGTTGCTGAATAGTAAGTTAAGAGCAAGCACCAGGCTACTGGATCTTTGAAATAACGTATTTTTCGCTCTATAAGACGCACCAGACCACAAGACGCACCTAGTCTTGGGAGGAGGAAAACAAGAGAAAAAATATTCTGAATCTCAGAAGCCAGAACAGCAAGAGGGATCGCTGCAGCAATCCCTCTTGCTGTTCTGGCTTCTGGGATAGCTGTGCAGCCTGCATTCACTCCATGAGACGCACACACATTTCCCCTTACTTTTTAGGAGGAAAAAAGTGAGTCTTATAGAGCAAAAAATACAGTATATCTTAAACAAACACAGTAGGTTATCAACATCATCAATACATTTAGACTTAGTTCTCTTGCCCCCGGGCTCAGAAGCACTGGAGAGAGGAAATAGGTGGAGTTCATACGCAACCAATATCTTAAAATGCCAGACACAGATTCTGTAAGTTGCTGTTAGTTGGAAAACATCCTTCTGGTCTGTTTTTGTATTCTGTTTCTTAATTTGTTACATATAGCTGCACATGGGTTTCCAATGCCATTTTAAACAAGCCAATGATGCAACCTTGTAAAAGATGAATGATATTCTGAAGACTTCTAGTACAGAGGTTCCAAATTGGTGGTTCGCACAAATTTAAGAATTTAAGGGGTTAAGACATTTCAGGACGCAGTTGAATTTGCAACTAAGGAAACCTTTTACGTCCCAAGCCAAACTCTTTTCAACAAACAGAGACACAAAGATGAAAATGGGAATAGAAATGCTAAAGTAGTAATAAGCTTTAACATGTAAGCAGCATATGAAATGGAATATACAAGATGGATGGTGGTCAATGTAAATGCTACAAGGAAGCCTATTCATATTGCATCCAGTAACCTATATAAATGGCAGGGTGGTTGGCTCAACTGAAATCAATAACTGAAATATGACAGTAAAGCAAATGGTAATAGACACATGTAGGCAAAACGTATTTTATAAAAAATTTAAATATTGCAAATTATAAAAGGCTATGAGCACAAGATGCAGTAAAAAAGTGTATTATTTTACATTTACTTTTTAAAGTGACAGTTTGGCACTTAACAAGTATCTCTCTAATTTCCATTAGCCTATGATTCTCATCTTTAACACCCTTACACATATTTCACATTTCCTGAGCAGAAGATGGGATGAATCCTGTTTAATGAAATGATTTATATCACTCTTTTTAATGAAGACATCTCTAAATGGCCTGACACGACTTAAGTAAATTTACAAATATTCTACAATGATTGCATTTCTGTTTGTCAAAAGGATTTCGTGTGCAGGAAGATTTTAATCAAGTGGTGAGCACAGCTATTCTTTGAAAAGGCCGTGTGTCTCAGGAAAACCTCACATGCCGCTTTCAAAAGGCAAGCAATGGGTAAAAAAAAGAAAAAAAAGTTGGGTGCCTTGTAATATATTTTTTTAATTTCTTCATTATGATGGAATGCAACAAAACATCTTGCCCTTGGCTTGCTCTGTTTCAGCCAAAACAAATGCAAATGGCCTGTCAGATGACAGCTGCTTGATAAGGCTCCTCGACAAGACCTGCATGCTTTACTTTTTTCCGTGAAACTTGGGATGAAAGGCAGAAGGCAGGAAGAGAATTAATGTAGCATACAGTCTAAAGGCAATGCTACAACCGTGATTAAGTAGAAAAGCTAAAAGGCACAGATTTTCCACAGCCTCTCTGCGTGCAACCCATCCGTGTAACAAGTTGACAGGCCTAGCGCGTCAGCTCCATCATCCTCTCCGACAGCTAAAACGCAGCGCTGCATCCCTTTTCAGAGAAAATTTGCGTCTGCACCATGAAGCGTTGTACATTATTTCTTAGCACTGCAGGGGGCTCAAGTCCATATGGAAGCTTCACAAATATTACCACAGATCAAACCAGCAGCGTTTCGAGGCAGATTTGACATACCTATTTAAATGAACAGTAGGGGTCCTCAGGCTGCCTCAGGCTGTGCAGGAGAAAACCTCTCTGGAAAGCCTACGCTGCAGCTCCATTACTCAGCAAAGACACACTCTACATTTATCATTCATTTCATTTCTGCCAGGGCAAGAAGCTCATTTGCCCAAGGTCAACCAAAAGAAAAAATAATTCCTCTCTTCTCCTTCTACAGAAATAAATGTACCTGACAAGTGGGGATTTTGTCCTTTGGGTGTGTGGAGTACAAACACACACCAGATAATTCTAAAATGCACAGTAAAGCCATGGTGTTTTTTGTTTTTGTTTTTACAGAGGAAGTCCTCTAAATGGCACTGCAACCAGAAGTAGATACCAAGGGAAACAAGAGTTCAGTGCCATCACCAGGCTGAAAAGTTATCAATCAGATTACGAATATATATATATATTTCTATAACTGAACTTCAGTACACAATTCATTCTACAGTGGATGCACGGGTTGCGAATGTGATCCGTGTGGGAGGCACGTTCGCAACCCGCAGTGTTCACAACCTGCAGCGCCGTGCCTGCGCACGCGCGGGTTGCAATTTAGTGCTCCTGCACATGTGCATAGTGTGATTTGGCGCTTCTGCATATGCACGATCGCCGAAACCCCGAAGTAACCCATTTCGGCACTTCTGGGTTTGGCGCGGTGCACCACCCGAAAAGGCACAACCTGAAGCGTCTGTAACCCAAGGTATGACTGTACTAGATTCTTCCACAAAGTCAGCGAATCAAGTTCTACAAATAGACAACATGCATCAAATACTATCAATATGTTCCTTCTGTAGGAAATAGGTTCAAAGATTCTTTAGTGATGGCCTTCGGATATTCTTGGACTCAACTCCCATCGGCTACAACTTGCATGGTCAATGGTCAGGAATGATAGGAAATGTAGTCCTGCTATATCTGAAGGGCACTATATTAGCTACCCACGCTTTAGTGGATTGTTATGTAGGAGTCACTAGAAATCACAGTATGGGCTCAACTAAGAACTGCCATGCTGGACTGACCAAAATTCCATCTAATCCAGAAATTCAGCTGTGGCAAGCTAGACAGAAATAGTGTTTCTTAACATGGATGTCTGATGCCTAGCGATTACAGATAATAGGCATGGAGAGATGTTTCCTCCTGTACCTTACTGGGTAGTGTTGGACAATACTTGAACAGACTTTTAATCTACCTACTAATTTTTACAACTGCTGGTAAATTTCACAAAAAAGCCTTTCTGTTAATCCCATGCCCACACTTCGGAGGTGTCATTTTCTTTTGGACCTGGGGAAGGAACTTGTCTGTAAGTTCAGAAATGCCTGTTCTTAAAAGAAAAAGAAAAAATAGGCAGCTGCAGACTTTCTTCACCATACTGATGCAGGACAATTGCATAAAATTAAAGCTAGATTTCTTACAGCTTAGCAAACAAAACAAGTCAGATGGGAAATCAGCTCACTTGTTTAGTGACCACCTAATGTGTGAAGTGAGATGTGCAAAGGCAGCAGAAAAAAGGAAAGAAAGGACAAGCTAAGGACTAACACAACAACCACAATGATCAGGCATGAGGCTTAGGATTTCTACCACTACCAATGTTCACGTCCTAACACAATGCAGTAGTGGGCAACAGCATGTGGGTAGCTCCCACATTCTCTACTCAGATTTGTACCAGCACCAAGTCAGTGTCAAAGTGGATTTAGATAACTGAGAGCCACGAAGTACCCATGCTCTATGGAGAGGCTGTTCTTTGTAGCCTCCGAGTAAAAAAGCGTAAAAGTGGTTGAGGCTAGTGCTTTACTCATGGCCCCGATTTTAAACAAAGCAATGTGAACTCCAGTGGAACGCACACCAATTCTCATGTTTGAAAGGATAGGATAGCTGCCAGTCAAAACACAGCACTGGCCTCTTGCAAATTTCCTGTGTGCTCAAATGTTTAGCTATTACAAGGAAATGTAAGTTAAAGCGTTAAACCTGCTTCACACATTATCTAATATGGCTGTCAATAAGAAACATCTAGCTGCCTTCTGCAACTTTCCTTTCCTTCAAGAATACTGTACATTTAAAAAAAGATTACCATACGAATTTGCCTCTGGTCATCTTTGGTTAGTATTTTACTTATCACAGTCTGAAATTCTTTTGTAGCAAGACCGGTTTAGTAACTATGGGGGAAACCAAAGCTAATAGTCATTCCTTCCTTTGGTAACAAGTTTGCCCTAAGAAAATTATGACAAACATACACATTATGTAATAAGTGACCATTATTTTGGTCCACTAGGAAAAAGCCATTAGATTACTTACATGCATTACAGAATAATAGGACTGCTTGCCAGTGTAAAAGAGAAAGTGAAATGGGCGGCCATCTTTGTCCCACTGGATTGCTGAAGGAAAAGAAACAAGGAAGCAAATGTAATGGTAATTACAGAAGTCTAAAACACAAACTATAGTTTAAACAGGAATAATAAAACCCCATGCGGCACCCAGAACCCTGTTCAGAGAATGCCCACCCTGTTCAGAGAATGCCAGGATATTCTCAGCTGTTAATTTTTTATAAAAAGACAACGTTGGCACCACAATCTCAACTAATAATTTATCCCACTGCTTAACCATGCTAAGGTTATGATCCTGTCTAATATGTGACAGTTCTTCACTCTAAGCTTATTACCTCTCAGCCTGGTCTTACTGGTCACAGAAACTAAGCATTTATAGAAATATTTAGCATATTAAAAAGGCACATACTACCTCAGCCTTATCTATTTGCAGTTAAATATGCTTATTTCTATAATATAGCCCAATACTAGCTCCCACTGATCTAAATAGAACTTGCTTCCAAGTATTCATGCTCTGCATTGCAACCTCAAGTTGGCATCAGGCACATTTACACAGGGAACTATAGCAAAGCACACAGAGAAGAAAAACCAACAAGAATGAACTGGTATGAAAAGTGCAGCTCCAGATTAGATAAAGATATACCAGCAATATAGAGCTGTAACTAAGGCAACAGGCTGTGGTCAGCTCTTTTAAAAACATATACCGTTCCTCTCTTTCTAAAAAGTCAAGATATTTAAGGACCAAGATTTGTGAACCTTAAGGATAAGATATAAACACTGTAATTAGTGACTGCAGAAAGCTTTAACCACCACCTGCAAGGTACAAAGTTGTGGGATTCCACTGTCCCAATATTACATTTTCATTGTGATCGCCAATAAATTTCACGATCTCTTTGGTCAAGTGAGAAATGACCATAGAAGATTAAAAGAAGAGCAAAATAACAAATAAAGGAATCACACAAATATGGCCTGTGATCCAAAGGGCCTGGCAAATTATTCTGCATACCCAAAGAGGATTGAACTTGTTTTATTATTTTTACTATATCCTCAACCCCCACTGACACACAGAAAGCCACTTCTGAAACAGGTATTCCGAAGCAGTCTGAGATGTGTCAAGGGTATCTTTGCTTCCTAGTGAGGAAGGGACCCCTGACCATTAGGTCCAGTCGTGGCCGTCTCTGGGGTTGCGGTGCTCATCTCGCTTTATTGGCCGAGGGAGCCGGCGTACAGCTTCCGGGTCATGTGGCCAGCATGACTAAGCCGCTTCTGGTGAGCCAGAGCAGCGCATGGAAACGCCGTTTACCTTCCCGCCGGAGTGGTACCTATTTATCTACTTGCACTTTTGACGTGGTGTCAAACTGCTAGGTTGGCAGGAGCAGGGACCGAGCAGCGGGAGCTCACCCTGTCATGGTGATTCAAACCTGTCAACCTTCTGATCGCCAAGTCCTAGGGTTCCGTGGTTTAACCCACAGCGCCACCCGCAACATATAAAAACCCAGTGGGCATGGCAAAATTCCAGATGCACATTTAGTAGCTTTTTGTATCCCAACTTTCATGTGCATGTGAACATAACAGAAAACAACTTAAGTGGTTTCACATACACAGTCTACATCCACGTACCTCTTTGCTTTGGAAACATTTCTTCGGGATGCTGTTTAAAAATATAATAAAATAGAGAAATGTTAGCACAACTGATACAAAAACTCTCTCTATATCAACAGCACTGAATTGTGTTCTTACCTTCATTACAGGTCTGGCCCTTTTGTCAAACAGACCAGAAGGAAAGAGATAGGCAATAGCTTTCTGTAAGAAGAGAAAAATAAGACTTTGTTAAACAAAAAACCTTTATTGATGATCATAAGAGTCAAAAATTAGAGCTCTCGTCTCAGGAAATCTAGCACAGAGATGGGTAGACTTCATGCCTGTGGGATCTCTACCCTCTGACTTTCTTTTTACTAGATCTCCAAGTTGAGGTAGGTAAAAAATACCAGTGGAGAGGCAGATGGGCCAACATATAGTATTTATTAAGAAGCAAGGCCTCTGAGCACATGCTAAGCCCCAGAACAAAACTCACAGTCCTTTCACACACAAATTCACTCCTGATTTCCTCCTAAGCCTTCTTTGTTTCAGCAGTCTTATTTTGGATGGAAAGTACCCTTTGTGTTCTTGCCATTGTTCAGCGATTGGGAGACAGAAACCCTTGTCAATCTGCTGCAAATCACTCTGAGGTCTACTGACACATCATGGTCTCTTTTCAGCCAGCCACATAAATTTGCCTACGATTCATCAACTCAGATAATATTAACTGTCAAGGTTAAACTCATACACTACCTTCCTAATTTGGGAACATGTATAATCCAATACCCTCTGTTTGCTTTAGGATGCTGGAGAAGGGAACAGAATGCCGTTTACCAACAGCCAGCGGGAGTTTGCCAGACAAGCTTATTTTGCTCTGGCCTATGCTTCCAGAGAGAGAGAGGAGCCCTATCGTGAGCCTTGACATCAGTGCCAACTTTCTCTAAAGCATGGGTGGGCAAACTAAGGCCCGGGAGCCAAATGTGGCCCAATCGCCTTCTCAATCTGGCCCGCGGACGGTCTGGGAATCAGTGTGTTTTTACATGAGTAGAATGTGTCCTTTTATTTAAAATGCATCTCTGGGTTATTTGTGGGGCCTGCCTGGTGTTTTTACATGAGTAGAATGTGTGCTTTTATCTAAAATGCATCTCTGGGTTATTTGTGGGGCATAGGAATTTGTTCATTATTTTTTTCAAAATATAGTCCGGCTCCCCACAAGGTCTGAGGGACAGTGGACAGGCCCCCTGCTGAAAACGTTTGCTGACCCCGCTCTAAAACATCAGTACATCATCACCATGTGACCTCTAGCAGGTCAAAATAACTGGCCCTGATACACTCTTACTGGCTGCTGCCATTTTTATCACCACCAATTTTATGATTTGCATTGTTGTGAGTTGCAGGGCGAGAGGGAGGCTATATGCCTCAGTCCCTTCTAATTCCTGGACCCAGCAAGGGTTAAAATCTAAGTAAGGATGGGCCATGAAGGTAACAAAGGAAGTGGCTCTGTGCCAGACAGCCCCCTCCCTCAACTCACTGGTAGTTAGAAAGGCAAAGGCCAGGGCTGGGATTTGTGTGTGTGAGCTAGAAGCAAGAAGCTCCTAGCTTCTGCAGGCCAGGCAGCTGGGAGAGACAGAACCATGCCTGGCTCCTGTTTGAATCCAAGCCTGCAGCTATGAGAGAAGCAAGACCCTCTTGGGGTGTTAATGCTGTGAGCCCCTCCATCATAAGCTTAGGTTGCTTATATGTGTAAATAAACCTTATATCTTAAAGACACCACAGTATCAGCTATCCCTCATTCCAAGGAAACCAAATCCTGGTTAAGCGCCTGGAACCCCTGGAATCTCGCACCGCTCAGAGATTGGCGTGTGTGCTTCTGGAAAGAAGTACAGTGGTGCCTCGCAAGACAAAAAGAATCCGTTCTGTGATTCTCTTCGTCTAGCGGTTTTTTCGTCTTGCGAAGCAAGCCCATTCACGGATTAGCGGATTAGCGCTATTAGCGGCTTATCTGCTGATCGGATCAGCTGATAAGCGGCTTAGCGGCTTAGAAAAAGGGGGGGGAGGAAAAAACACCTGCAGGAACTCGCAAGACATTGTCGTCTTGCGAAGCAAGCCCATAGGAGATTCGTTTTGCGAAGCACCTCCAAAACGGAAAACTCTTTCGTCTAGCGAGTTTTCCGTCTTGCGAGGCATTCATCTTGCGGGGCACCACTGTACCTCATTTCACTGTGTTGTGTCCAGACACCCATCCTTAAATAGGAAAGACATTGTCTTTTCATGGAGGACACACAGAACCAGTGGAGGCTCCAGATGAAGAGTGGGAGGTGGGTTTTGCCAGTGAGTTCTATCCACGAACAGTTTAGATCCAACCCATTGAGAACAACTTGTAAGAAAATAGCTCCAACTCTGTGATGCCTCAAGTCTGCATAAGGTCTGATGCGCGTGCATGCATTTCCCCCACTTGGTACAGGCTGCAGGTGAAAGCGCTTGCAAGTGCTAGCTATTTCCAACTTTTCAGCAAACAAGGAAGTCCGTAATAGCTCTTAGCTCCATGTCAGCAGAGTGCATGAAGCTCTGAGTTGGGCTAATGTGTTTACATTGGTGTGCCAGGAAGATATCCAGTATAACATCTTAATAATTTTAAAACTATCTAATATAGCATATCTGTGATACAACGTAGCACAGAGGCTACATAAAATTATATAAAATTCATTATGATTCTGAACCTTGAACTGTTGCATAAAGAAATACTAGTGCAAGCAGAATTTGTCTACAATGAGAAGAAAAAGTCTCAAGTCTGCAGTTAATATTTCTCTCTCTGAAGAATTGTGTTGTATTGCTGGTTACATTAACTCAAGGCTATTACACACTGATAATATTTTCTGTGGACACAGATTGGTTTGTCAACGCTATCAACCCACTGGAGTGGGTTGTGGAGTGCGTGGAGTGTATAAAGACCTCACCTATTACTTTATTAATACCCTATTGGCATTCCAAACAGAAATTCTGAGAATTCAGCAGCAAACAGAAAGGATTAACTTGATTTTCTGGAATGGTATTTTGATTCTCTTAGTGACTTGATGAATTCCCATTTGTTAGTCAATGGGGATATTGTACATATACAGAGTAGGTGAACATTCATTTGTGAACAAATGGGGATTAATTATAATGACAATAGAAAAACCCACTGCAAGCCAACGGATATTAAACACCATATAAAATAACATATCAAAAGAATATATTATGGAATACTGGGACCGACTATGTATACTTATTAAGTAGTCTCTTCAGTGCCAGCTTCTGCTTGATGATTCAAACAATAATTTCAGCTACAAGAGCATAAACACTGACTGTTACATATCTGTAATTAAAGTAGAACAGCATATTGCCTGTGTACATGCTAAAGAGGTAGAAAACGAGGCAAAGGCAATGATGAGCACAAACTATGAGTGCTCTGCACAAGACTTTTCAAGGATCTGCTTCTTTCTTGGTGGCATTCCCACATCACTGAATGGTAAGAGATCCACTTCGACCCTCATTGAAAATCTGAACTGAAACCAAATAGCTAAAACGGATTCACATGTGCATGCAATTCCAAGTAAGGAATTTCCAATAAATTTTCTATCAAAAAGATTCGACAACAGCAAAACTTTCTGCTGGTTTATCATAGAATGGTAGAGTTGGAAGGGAAGAGGAGGGTCATCTAGTCCAATCCCCTCTGCAACGCAGGAATCTTTTGCCCAACATGGGGCTCAAAGAATAAAATTATCATGCTCAACCTGAGCTAACCTGCAACCTTAAAATCATACTTTTGGGGTGATCTGAGACAGCAAGGAGGACATGTTCATCTAGACTGCAGGCACAGGAAGATCCAGCTGCTAGTGCTGCTCATATCTAGCATGCAAACATATGGC
Organism: Podarcis vaucheri; assembly: GCF_965113315.1. NCBI lineage: Eukaryota > Metazoa > Chordata > Lepidosauria > Squamata > Lacertidae > Podarcis > Podarcis vaucheri. The sequence goes on along the minus strand of NC_138762.1, from coordinate 79,716,827 downwards.
ACTCTAAAGGACAACAACCTAAAGGTGACTTACTGTGCAATGCTAGAATAAGAAAACTTGCTCTAGTATGTGCCAACATCAGGACTCAGTGCTATTAGGATGCTGAAATCTTAAGTCAGAACCCCGTTACTGTTCTACAGATCCACACCTCTTTTCACCTTATTATGTGGCTTCCAATGAAAATTCTAATGTTTTCATTCATGTCGTTTCGTCAAGAAGCCCAAGGTACTTAAGCAGTCCAGTCACTGGTGAAGCTTAGCTTCAGCAAAGCTACTGCAATTGGTGCCCTCAGACCACAACACTTTTTTGTTTTTTAAAATCAGAGAGAAAGCCTGATTTCTTGTGGACATCTGTATATATGAAGACCATGCTTTACAGAAGCAGCTCACCACACCCAACTCCTTAAACTCAGGGCAGCCTCAGTTGTGATCTTTGGTGCAATGCAAGATACTGGTGCTGAATGAAATAAGAGAGAAACTGTGGCACACAAGCGCAAGTTAAGAAGGTGCTTTGTTTTACAACTGTGGTTCAGTATTAATATGATGAAAATCTTTGGAGGCCCATGTATTTCTCCAAGTGTCTTAGGGTCCTAAAAGAGACAAAATACGCTGTGCCTGTGCCAAGATTAGAGGCCGGCACTTCAGTAGCAGACAGGTGCCTCACCTGAAACTACTAGAGCAGTGCTGGTGAGCTGACCAATGCATACTATCACTCTACAAATAACACTTTTAAGTCTGTTCCTTCTATGAAAAAGAAACAAACTCCTGATGACTCACCTCTCATTTCTTCTCCACCAAAAAGTTCTAATTTATTTTTTAATTGAGACTTTAAAGAAAAGGTGTGGCATTCGACTAAGCTTTACTCAAAGTAATCCCACTGCCGGGGCAACCCAGCAAGATGGGTGGAGTATAAATAAATAATAAATATTATTATTGTTAATGGACCTAACTTAGTCATGTTCAGTAATTTCTCTTATTTTATTACTTTATTTATTTATATCCTACCCTTTCCTCACATTGGAACTCAAGGCAGCTTACACAAATTGAAACAGCCTACACTGAGTACGGCTTAGTTGACTACCACTCAAATAATTCTGTTCAAGCAACTAAAGAAGCTGAAAGAAATCATCCAGTCCAAATTACAGGTGTCTTGAAAATATTAATTACCAAATGTTTAACGCATATGTATTCAATACTAGTCACAATTTTTTTTATAAAAAAAAATAGTTTGATTCGTATGCAACTATGGCAACACAGTTTTTCAGTTTTGATTAATCTGATTGTTTTTTACTTGTCTGTCTCTTCTTTGGAAAATGTGCAAGCAGCAGAGTTTATCTTAAGTCTGAAGGTGGGCTATAGAATTCTAAATGACCCAATATTATTTTATTGTAAAGTTAGTAATATGTACTCGTCTAATTTGTGTTTGATTTGTTTCATAAAAATGTGTTCCTTTATAATTATTATTTATATTCCAATTTGATATTGGGGTGGGGAGACAGCAGCTTATGCTATGCTGAACATTGAGCTGAAGCGGATCTCAAGAAATGGACCTATACGTGCCAAGTCAAATATGAGCAGAAAAGAAAGATGAATGGGTAGGCTAAAACTGCTGCGGAGGTGATATACTCCCATACATTCAGGACCCAAATTACACGAAAACGTTACTCTGGATAAACGTTAAGGATAAAATTAATGTAGACTTTGGCACCCTTTTTTAAGTGAGCTGCAATCACATGTTCTGATGGACCCTGAAAGAAGCAGGAATTACTATAGCCTCACATGCAAAGAAAATAGATACTTTGGCTTCAAGAAAATGTTATCAAGAGGAAGACACAAAATTCATTTTCAAATACAAACTAGGTATGATGTTCTGTTTCCAGGTGATATCATGACATAACTGCATGAACCCCAGTATTTTTTTATTTAGAACTGGGTATAAAAAATGATGTTATGTTACCAGCCAAATGTATAGGCGATATATAAAAATGTTAAGTATTTTCCTGCTTTCTTATAGGAGTCTCTCAACTGATGTTTTATTCTTTTCTAGCTGACAGGCTTTACAACATCTCCTCCAACTTTCTTCCAACTCCATTCAAAAGCAACCTACAGCTACTTTATATTTTGTAATAAGAATCAAGGTATCATAAACCTCCCCCTTGGTCGATTTGCAGCAAAAAGGGGGGGCAGGGGAGAGACATGTTCTTTTGGAGCAAAGGAAGCTTTCCCTACACCTTTTAATCCTTTTAATAAATATGCTTTACGCAATAAAATTATTCGTCAGAGAGAACTACGCTGCTCTGCCTCTTGGAAAAAGGCAAATGCCTTTTGTCAATGAAGTTAGTTTCTTAAAACATTTGCTTTACATTTATGCATTAGACATTAGGTCACTATGCATTAGGTTGCGGGTTCCAGCCCCACAATGGGCGAAAAGGGGACTGGACTAGATGAACCTTGGTGGTCCCTTCCAACTCTATAGTTCCATGATTCCATCAAATGCTACAGGCAGTCTGCAAATCAGTACAATCCAGACGTTTGGCTTACCCTACCCACCAACTTATTTAGCGCTCACATATACCAACAACTCTCACCTTTCTTTATCAAGCTTTGAACAAGGAAGCCGTCTTCAATAGAGGTCCAAAATAAATAACAGGATGATGTGACTGCATTTAATGGATTATAAAATATCATTCCAAGTTGGCTTGGGCACTGGTTGGGCTACCTTTTTTTGAATGGTTATATGTTAATATCATCCAACTGTTCAAAGCTAAGGTGTGTTTGCACCATACATTAAAAATGAAATCACAAAATAAAAGGATTACATTCTCAACCCAGGGAAAAGCACTAGGTCAGGACTGCAATCTCTATTAATTAGGTATCCCAGCTGGGCAGCGGGTATGCAGCTGTTAACTTGATCAATGACTTACCTAAATGTCATCTCTACTGATTCGCTTATAAATTACCAGCAAGTGAGACTAATGTACAGGTGCTAATTTATTTAAACTGTTCTCTACAGTTCTACATAGCTTTATAAACTGCATCTGGCACCTAATGTTAGCTGTCAGTTGTACTTAGACATGCCTGTCCTAACGACTCTGTTCATTAGAAATGAGCACAAATTATGAAATATTGTGAAAAATGATACATCAAATGGAATGGGCAAAGCGAATCAATTAGAGAAACTTCATACTGCATATTCACACATAGGAGAATAAAACATCCGGATTTCAGAGCACGGTCTATAATACCAATTAAAAAGCAATTGGTAGACTTCTCTTCTGCAGAGTTATATATCAATTTACTGGAGTCCCCCCGCCTCTCCCCAAGACACACAGTTGTAATTTATAGCTTAACTTTTTATTTCTAAAAAATAAAACCACCAGGAAAGCACTACTCTGCGCAAAAAAATATCTCGTGAACGCAATGACAACCCCGTTAACATATTTCTCTGTATGACTTGTTTCAAAACACACACATCCAAAATGCCAGTAAGAAAAAGAACCCTAGGATGTCTACTTTGGAAATGTACGACACACACTGATTAACAGTAGACGACAGGAGATGCATAAGTACTCATCAGAAGGAATTATTACCATTCCAAGTGTAAAGCCTGATAATTCTGCTGCCAGTGCTAAGCGGCTTTTATATTTTTATAACAGAAATTTAATTATGCATAGCAGACACTGTTATACAGCCTAAGTATTTACAACACCTGATGTTATTTGAACAAGCATTACAAGTACTATGCTTTGCTAAGTAAAATGTTGTTCTTTGTTGTCTTCTCTTTTTTAAAAAAAGATAACGTGTTGAACTGGTCTTATACTTGACATCTGCAAGAAGGAGAAAATGAGATTTTTCAGGATATACCTAATTTTTGTCGAGGAAAAGTTTTCTTGAGGAGGTAGTTTGCAATAAACTAGACTTGGGCCTAATGCCTGATTCACAAAGTTGTATCTAAAACCTCCAGTGTTTCTTGGCCACAAGGTTGGGGTTTGGTTCAGGATCTTAAGATTATGTCATATTAAGGCTCAATATAGTGTCAGGTGACTTTTTCCCCCTTAAAGCATCTAATATTATTGGAAGGAACTGCTGGGGAAGAACTGGCATGTGTGAGTTTAAGAGTCTATCTAACTAGGCTGTTTGGAGGCAAGCTGTGTTCTAAAACACAAGGCACTAGTAAATACATATAAAAGCAGCAGCGTGGTGGGGAGATCATTTTTTGCAGAGAAAAGAGCAAAGAGTTCCACACTCTACCTATGCCTCCTCCCTGCAAAATGAATGAATGAATGATCTCTTCCTCAAATGCTTTTTCCTTGGCCTGATTTCAAGATCAGAACTTATCCCTTACAAAGGTGGGAGGTAGAGGTTAGGGGACTGAGGGAAGAAAGCAGGCAAGGAATGAGTTAAACTGCCCCATTCTTGCCCACTGCTTCATCCCATTTTTTGCAAATACACAAGGGAATGTAACACTTTCTGTTTTGATTTTTACCAGTCCCAGCATTCAGATAGGGATGCTGGCAATCACTATGTCTGAACTGCTGAAATTTCCCACTGCAGGATGAATTGGAGTAACTGCCCCTGGCTAGTGTAAATCAAAGCTTCTCCATCCTACGTATTAGTTGTTATACCCTCATTTCCCATTTCCAGGCCAGTCTTCCTTTCTGCAGAAAGAATGTTGGAGTCATCACTGACTTGTTTGGGCTACATCAATAACACCTCCTGGCTGCTGTGGCACATGCTACCTAGGATCAGAGAGAAAAGCACCCCAGTATGTGTTTTGAACCAGCGGCATTGTTAGGAGTAGCACAGGAGTCTTGAGTCCCAGATTTTTTGGCACTGGGCTTACAGAATCACCCACCATTTTCAATTGACCAGTGCCAAATCTGTGCCATGAGCTTGCGTCCCAAATCTTAACAATCTCCCTTCAATCTCAGGGGAGATCAACAAGCATTGAATTGGTCTGTTAGCCTTAACGAAGTTAATAAACATGAGGAAATGCAAGTAATTCAAGCTTAAAGAACTGACTTGCTTATCATAAGGTTTTTAATGCTGACACAGACTCTCTAGTGTGTGCCTTTACATCAAAGCTGCTCAGAGATCAATGCAACTCCATATAAACATGGCTTCATGCTGAGGCATGCAATGTGGAGGTCAAAACTTGAACCAGTCTAATAAATAAATTTGTACTGGGGGGTGGCATATTATAAATCTCTCCCTTTGTCCCAGTAGCACAAGAGCTTTTGGCTGTACACTGTAGAACCAACCAGCAAGGTGCATGTGCCATTCTGGAAAGAATCAGAAAAAAGGATAGGACCAAAAGGGAAGATAAGACTATTTTTAAAAACTGAAACAACAAGGAGAATTAAAATTGCCCTGCTAGATCAGAACAGTTGTGCAATATTTTGTTTTCAACATGGCCACCTACACAGCCTGCTTTTCAACATTTGTAGGTAAGTCAATGTGCTTCCATCTTGCTCGTTGCAGCACCCAGTATTCAGAGACATTCTGCTTCCTTATGTGGAAGTTACATTAAACTGCAATGGCTCACAACTACGGACATTTTGTGCCATACCATCAAAAAAATAACACAGGGTCGAATGTGGTGGGGTGGGAGAGATTGGATTGGAGGGAAGAAAGAAATATTAGTTCCAATAATTTTTATTTTATTTTATTTGATCAGCAAAGCACCTAACACAGGGGCAACCAGAAAGAATTAAAGCTCAATGTCAAATATGTACTTGAAGTCACAAATCAAAAGCGGAACAGGCATGTTTACTCTGAATAACCTCCTGTAGGTCTTGCTCCAAAATAAGCATGCAGAGTTGCAACCCAAGTGTTGGCCCTAAGTGTTGAAAAAGGTCACTTGCAATGCTAGCTGTTATAGTATCATACATGAAACCCCAGCATAAGTCTACCCAGCAGGTCAAATTACGGGTAAATGCTTCCAAATGCTATATAAACCTTGATAGTGGTTCTTACGACCTCAGATCAAGGGGATTATCCATTAGTAGTTTTAAAAAGAACCTGCTGTGCTTTAGCAAGGTATAGTATAGAGTTCTGCAGTGTGATGTCTGACCTCGCACAGTAGTAGGGGTAGAATCTCTATTCAGAGCCACAGTTGCAATGTTTTCTATGTATAGTAGCATTCGCTTGTACGCTGACAGTTCAATTAAAATTCACGGAGAGCTGAGGGGCTCATGCTGAAGCAAAGAGCTTTCAATTCTGAAACCCTGCAGTAAATTACTTCTCCAACTGAGCAACCATACTTACATCAATATCCTCTTGGGTAAAAGTTTCTGGATCTTCTCCCATCATGTTGGCTAAATGTCTCTTTCCTATGTTGAAATCTTCAGTCTGTTTTTTGATAAAAGCTTCTGTGTACTTTTCAGGTCCTGAAGCAGCAACATTTTTCCTCTGCACTGTTGTGGTAGTGCAGATCAGTCTTAATGTCTAGGGAAGGGAAACACAGATCACAAACCTCAAAATAAAAGGGACAGCGTGGATATTATATCAAGGCACAGAATACGGCAACCGTGCCGAAGCTAAGACAGTCTGGACTCCTCAGTGCCTGGTTGAGACGCTACCAGGGAACTCTTTTTATGCTACCTTTATTTCACTGACAGAAGATAGATAGGCAGGATATAACTGTAGAAAAACACATATACAGATGTGAGCTCACTTGAATTCTTGGGTAAATTATACTGTCCCATCTGCATAACCCATCTCACAGGGCTATTGCTGTGGAGCTAAAATGCATCTTAAACTCCAATACATTTAAAAATTTAATACATGTTAACATAAGACAATCCACTTGATTTTCCTGTTAAATACTACTGGAACACTTCCAGGGATCTGGGGCTTGTGATTAATATGAACTGAGTGAAATTCCATTGTTCCTTTCAAACGTAAAGCTCTAAAATAGTGGTAGGAAACTTGTGATCCTCCAGATGTTGGATTCCAATTCCCACCAGTATCGGCCAGCAGGAGAGATGATGGGACGTATAGCCCAGTAGCATCTGCAGGGGCACATCCCTATTCTAGAAGAAGAAGAAGAAGAAGAAGAAGAGCCCTATTCTAGAAAAGAAGTGACGTGGCAAGATTAATTATTGCTCTGTAAATATCTGGCATCTGCTCTGTAAATAAATTCTCATTAGGGGCTATTGTTTTCCAAGAAACTTGGTTTTCTGAGACAGATGTCACAATGAAGCAAGCAATCGTTTGTTTTTCAAAATGCCTGCCTTTAAACATACAAGACGTATTTTATTTACATATCCCCATCTAATATAACTAATTATCAGGTAAAGTGTTCCTATGATATTTTGGCAAGCACACAGACAAAGAAGGTGGAAGATAGGTCTAGGTCACTTATGGTACGTGTTGGCAAAGAAAACAGGGGTGGGATGGAAAGAAGGAAGAGAAAAGGAGCTGTAAAGAGAGTCCACTTCTCTAGAATTCTATGTGCCTAAACCTTCAGTAAAACAGGTTACTTAATTTTCAATATTTTCATGCACCTGATTTTTCAGAAGCGAGTGAAACTCAGGACATCCAAGAGGCCAAATTTCACACACTCAAATCCAATCTGGCTCACATCCTCTTTCATGTGTTAGCTAACAAATGTAAAAAAAAATGATGATAGAAATACATATTTCTTGAGTGCACTGAAAATTTATTAAGGTTGCATTTCATAAGCACCTTTACTTGGAATAAGTCTCACTGAACTCAGTGTAACTAATTTACAAGACTAAAGTCTTAGTACCCTATACTGTATTGAATGCATGCGTGCAAACACTTATTTTTAAAGAAATTCTACACCATTCTTGGTAAATGTTGACCAATTCTTAAAACTTTAGATTATGAGGACTCCAAGCTTTTTAGCATATTTGCCTACCATATTGACTAAGACAGCCCATTTAAAAAGCCTGGCTGACAGTTTTGGCTGAGCAATTTACTTCCTCCCTCTTAAAACCCTAGTGCGATTGCCATCAATGCCTACTAGCGAATACAATTTCTGCTCAAAACAATGGTCCAAAAGACAGTTATCTTCTGGCTTTTATGGAATCCTGTAAGATATGGCTAGACAGATTTGTTTTTCTTTTACCAAGATAATCAGTGGGTAAGACAACTGTAATTTCAATCAAGCACTCTGCCAAAGGAACAGAAGAATCACTGGCAAAGCAGTAATGGCTCAAGCTTGGCAAAGAGCCATCCTTATGCACTACTTTATTTGTCCTGTGTTCATATTAACAAAGCTTCTCAGCAGTCTAATTATTCCATAAACAGATTACTGGAGTTGTCTCCCTGGAAAGAAACAAGAAAAAGAAATGGGAGGGTGGAAAAGAAGTTGGAAGGTGAAATCTTGTAGATCTACTCAACAGTTTTGCTAGAGAGCAATTTAAGGAGTTAGCCATCTAGTGGTCAAATCTTTTAGGCTACAATGTGACACATATTCTTACTTCAGTTTGAGTTCTGTGCCTTGCATGTCTAGCTATACAGATCTACCCAAAAGAAAGTCCCAAGGATTTCAAAAGAGAGCCTATTCCCAACAAGTCACAAGCTAAAGTTTCTGGCAAAGAAAGAGATGCCTTTTTTGCTGTCCAATATCTGAAGTGCTGAATTCAGATAGGAAATATTTTCCATAGCCTTTCATAGAATCATAAAATTTTAAGAGTTGGGAGTGACCCTAAGGATCATCTAGTCCAATACCCCACAACACAAGAATATGCAGCTGTCCCATACGTGCATTGAAGCTGCAACTTTGGTGTTATCAGCAACACGCTCTAACCAACTGAACTATCCAGGCCTTTCAACAGCAACAAACGAAGGTCTCATGCCAAAAGAAATAAAGGGTCCTTCCTTTAATTCCTTGTATTACCCCTTACCAGTAGCACTCTGTCATAAAAAGCAAGCCCCAGTTATAGAACCAATGGCATCCTGTTCTGATGCGACACAAGAGCAGTTCTTTGGTGATATCCCAATCCCCTTTTATGTAGTTAAGTATGAGCTTTCAAGGCCTGAAAACCACTGCAGAAACAAGGACAATGATGAGTCCTAGGGAGGCAGGGCTCTTCCCACTTTCCAGGAATAGAAAATGGTACTGGGAAAAGTGATTTCTTGGCTTTTCTCTTTTAACCTGGATAGTATTTTTCATCCATGACAGATAAATACATTAGCCTGCCCAGCTACTTTTAAGTATTGTCACGTGCTCCCTAGTTCCAAGATATGAGGTGTTCAAGAGGCAGAACACCAGGGATTTGTAAAATTTTTATTGGTTTTACAAAAGTTTTTATAACAAACAAACATTAAAAAAAAGACAAACAAACAAGTATAATTTCATAATATCCTTTCATAAACTTCTTTCCTCGGACTTCCCCATACCTCCCCTTTCTGCATCCTCATGTCCAAATTTTTATAGCAACTTGTAAATGTTTTTTCCCGTCCTAATTCATCATAGTCCTTTCTTAATCTAGTCTTATATTACTGCAACCCTTTCTCTCTGTAGAATCTCGACATTCTAAGATTCATCAAGTTTATAATAGTCCTTAAGATAAATCTTAAATTTCTTCCAGTCTTCTTCCGCAGTCTCCTTTCCCTGGTCACGAATTCTGCTCGTCATTTCCGCCAATGTCATATAGTCAATCACTTTCATCTGCCATTCTTCCAAGGTGGGTAAGTCTTGTGTCTTCCAATACTTTGCGATCAGTATTCTTGCTGCTGTTGTTGCATACATGAAAAAAGTTCTATCCTTCTTTGACACCAATTGGCCGACAATGCCCAAGAGAAAGGCCTCTGGTTTCTTAAGGAAGGTATATTTAAATACCTTTTTCATTTCATTATATATCATTTCCCAGAAAGCCTTAATCTTCGGGCATGTCCACCAAAGATGATAAAAAGTACCTTCAGTTTCCTTACATTTCCAACATTTGTTATCAGGCAAATGGTAAATTTTTGCTAGCTTAACTGGGGTCATGTACCACCTATAGATCATTTTCATCACGTTTTCCTTTAAGGCATTACATGCCGTAAATTTAATACCGGTGTTCCACAACCTTTCCCAGTCAGCAAACATAATATTATGACCAATGTCCTGTGCCCACTTAATCATAGCTGATTTAACTGTTTCATCTTGTGTATTCCATTTCAACAGCAGGTTATACATTCTTGACAAATTCTTAGTATTGGGTTCTAACAATTCTGTCTCAAGTTTTGATTTTTCCACCTGGAAGCCAATTTTCCTGTCTTGTTTAAAAACCTCCATTATTTGATAATAGTGGAGCCAATCTTGTACTTTGGGTTTTAGTTTTTCATGGCTCTTTAATTTCAATTTCTCTCCATCCTGTTCTAAAATCTCACAATACTTTGGCCATCCGACCTCCATATTGACTTTCTTGTGTGCCTTAGCCTCTAAAGGTGACAACCATCTAGGGGTTTTGTTTTCCAACAGATCTTTATATCTCATCCAGACATTAAACAACGCTTTCCTAACAATATGATTTTTAAAGGCACTATGCACTTTGATTTTGTCATACCATAGATATGCATGCCAACCAAATGCATTATTGAAACCTTCTAAGTCCAAGGTATCTGTATTCTCGAGGAGCATCCACTCTTTCAGCCAGCAGAATGCTGCTGCTTCATAGTACAATTTTAAGTCCGGCAGGGCAAATCCCCCTCTTTCTTTTGCATCTGTTAGTATTTTATATTTTATTCTGGGCTTTTTGCCCTGCCAGACAAATTTCGCAATATCTTTCTGCCACCTCTTGAAACAGTCCATCTTGTCAATAATCTGCAAAGTTTGAAATAAGAATAACATTCTAGGGAATACATTCATCTTAATCACTGCAATTCGGCCTAACATTGACAATCTCAAATTTGACCATATTTCTAGATCTTTTTTAATTTCTGACCAACATTTTTCATAGTTGTCCTTATACAAATTCAAGTTTTTAGATGTTAAATTAACCCCTAGATATTTCACCTTCTTAACCACCATCAAGCCTGTCTCTTCTTGAAACTTATTCTTCTCCATATCTGTTAGGTTTTTCCCTAAGACTTTAGTTTTTTGTTTATTCAATTTAAATCCAGCTACCTGTCCAAATTGTTGGATTATTTCCAACACTCTTTTTGTACTAGTGTTTGGCTCTTGCAAGGTCAATACAAGGTCATCTGCAAACGCTCTTAACTTATAATGTTTGGCTCCGACCTTTACACCTTTAACTTGCTGGTCCTCTCTAATCATGTTCAGCAGCACCTCCAGGACCGAAATAAAAAGCAATGGAGAAATTGGGCACCCCTGTCGTGTTCCTTTTTCTATCTTAAGTTCCTCAGTTATTACATTGTTTACGATCAACTTAGCTTTTTGTTCGGAATATATTGCACCCATACCATTCTCAAATCCTTGTCCTACCCCCATCCCATGAAGATTCTTTTTCATAAAACTCCAAGAAATATTGTCAAAGGCTTTCTCCGCATCCACAAATATCAAAACTGCTTTAGTATTTATGTTCACCTCTAACTTTTCCAAAATGTCTATTATATTCCTAACATTGTCTGAGAGGTGTCTCTTTGGGAGAAAGCCTGCTTGGTCTCTGTGAATCTTCTCCATCAGTACTCTTTTAAATCTTTTTGCTAAAATGTCTGCAAAAATTTTGTAATCCACATTGAGTAACGAAATTGGGCGGTAGTTCTTCAGTTGAGTCTTTTCAGTCTCTGTCTTTGGTATGAGTGAAATATATGCTTCTTTCCACGATTCGGGTGCCCTTTTTCCCTCTAAGATCTCGTTACAGACGTCCTTTAACGGTTGTATCAGCCATTCCTTTAAAGATTTGTAATATCTGGAAGTCAGTCCGTCTGGCCCTGGAGATTTGCCCAATTGCATGTCCTGAATGGCACCCTCTATCTCTTGTTCTGTAATTCTCTGGTTTAGATCCATCTTGCTTTGATGAGAGATTTTCTGTAATCCAAATTTATTAAGGAATTTATCTATGTCCTCTTCATTTTGTAATCCTTGAGAATAAAGTTTTTTAAAATAGCTCACAAAACAATTTCTTATCTCGTTGGGTTTAGATATAATCTTTCCATCCACTTCTAAACTTGTAACTGTATTTAATTTCTGTCTTTTCTTTAGTTGCCATGCCAAAAGTTTACCACATTTGTCTGCCGACTCAAATGTCTTTTGTTTCATTTGCTTTATTTTCCACTCTATCTCTTGGTTCATCAATTCCATATATTGTGTTTGATATAACTTAATCTCCCTCAAAATCTCCTGGGACTTTGGTTTTAATCTTAATTTTTTCTCTCCTTCTTTTATCTTTTCCAAAATTTTTTCCTTTTTCTCATTCTGCTTTCTCTTCTTTATTGAATTTTGTTGAATCAAAAATCCTCGCATCACAGCTTTACTTGCGTCCCAGATCACTCTTTTTTCCACATCGCCCTTTAGATTAATTTCAAAATAGTCCTTTAGAGTTTTTTGGGCCTTCGTGTGGATCTCTCTATCTCGAAACAGGGTGTCATTCATTCTCCATCTAAACTGACCAGTTGTTGTAAATTTCATTTCCATCTTCACGGCGTTATGGTCGGAGCAGGTTTTTGGGCAGATTTCTACCTTCTTAATCTTCGGAGCCATTCCACTAGTAACCCATATTTGGTCGATTCTGGTCCAGGTCATCTTTGCTTGGGAGAAAAAGGTTCCCTCTCTTTCAAGAGGGTTCCTTGTTCTCCAGATGTCTATTAAGTCCATATTTTCAGTCATTTCAAAGAAGGTCTTCGGGAGTCTCCCTTCTTTAGTAAGTGTCAGTCTTTGTGTCTTGTCCATGTTTGTAGAAACTACACCATTCATATCTCCCATGATTATCATATTATATTCCAAATAGTCCATCAAAGTTTCATGAAGTTTTTTTAAGAATTCTGCTTTACCTTCATTTGGTGCATAGATCCCAATTATCAAAAAATTTTCTCCTTGTACCTGTATCTCCACCGCTAAATATCTTCCTTGTTCATCTTTGAACATCATTTTTGGGGCCCACTTCTCTTTTACATAAATCACAACTCCTCTTTTTTTCACTTTGTCCGATGAAATAAATTCTTGTCCCAATCTTTTATTTATAAGCAGTCTCCTGTGAGCTCTAGTTATATGAGTTTCCTGTAAACAAATCAAGTCCAGTTGTTCTCTGTACAAAATATGGAATACTTGTCGTCTCTTCAAAGGCATGTTCATCCCATTACAATTCCAACTAAGGAATTGCAGGGCCATCTTGTTATTTTTCTGTATTCCTCCAACAGCTCCCAATTGTTGTTCCTCCTCTGTTGGTGGTGGAAGGTTCTGTCCAAACGAGAGGTTCAAGATGTCTATTACACTCTTTTGCTCAGCAATTGGGTCTACAGTTCCTTTCTGTAAATCTTCTTGATTTCTTTGCAGGAACCTGTCTTTATCCTGTATCGTCTTTATTTTCACCTTCTTCCCCTTGTAATCAAAAGACAATCCCTGTGGAAATTCCCACCTGAAGAGAATGGTGTTCTTCTTCAGCAGGTAGACCAAATCCTTATAAGAAGCTCTCAAGTCCAGAATGTGTTTAGGAATATCTTTAAAGATCTGTATCGGTGAGTTCCCGATTTGTAAGGCTTTTTCAAAATGCAGTCTTAAAATTTTGTCTCTTTCCTCCTTCGATCTCAAGGTAATCAAACAGTCTCTCGGTGCCTTTCTGTTCTGTCTTTTGCCCAGTCTAAATGCTGTTGTGATTTTAAATTCGTCCTCCTCTAGATCTTCCCAGGCGTCAGCAAACTCTTGCGTTAAGAAGTCCGTAAGATTGTCTCCTTCGTCCTCTGGAATTGATCGTAATTTCAAATTCCTTTCTTTTCTTTGTAGTTCCCACAATGCCAGAGTTGCGTCGTGGTCATAGACCTTCCTGGCAATCGGTTCTAATTTTTCTTGGGTCTCTCCAGCAATAGTTCTAGCTTCCTCCGCAATTTGGCGTGTGGCAGAATTTTCTTGCGTAAGCCTGTTTATAGATTCTGTATTCAGGTCAAGTCTTGTTGTTAAATCTGTCAATTTCTGTGAATTCTCTGTCAATTTCTTGGTGTTTTCTGCCGTCTGCTTTGTTAGATTCTCCAGAGATTGGTTTATCTTAAGAAGGGCTTGCGACACTGCATCCATGGAGACTGCTGTGCCTTTTTCTTGTCCTGTTGTCACTGTAGGGGTTATACCTGAGATCGAGCCTCTTTTCTTTTGTTGCTGTAGCTGTTGTTGATGTTGCCTTGTCTTGGCTCTCGTGCTTATCTCGTCTGCTGGGCCACTCATATCCCAAGGTCGTTTCCCACGGGAGCCTTCTCCTAAAGGAAAATTCCACTGTCCCAAGGTGTAGCAACTTTTAATTTACCCTCTAGAGGGAGCAAATCAAAATGTCCACAAACAAAGACAAAGAGTATTTAAAAAGCAAATATATCAGGAGGCTTCTATATGTATATTGCAACACTTTCCCAATAGATACAGTCCCAGCCTTCCCTGATATATTGTAGCCACAGAGTCCCAAAACTTTATAACAAGTAACCAGTAAGACTTCCACTTTGTTACTTTCACAGGAATCTAGAGTCAGTTCAGTGTTCCTTTGTCTTATAAGCAGTTTGTGCCAGGTTGGAGGCTGCAGAGAATTTCCTTTTCCTTTAAATTGATCATGCAGCTTATAAAGTCACTTTTTCCTCCCCTCTGCCCTGCAAGCTAGAGGGGATAGTCAAAGTCTAAATGTCGGATTCAAGCAGTTAAAAACAATATCCCATACGGATGCAGCTTAGTAACTTTCGTTGCTTTAATTGTCATGCAGTCGGGGGAAGGCAGACTTCCTTAATTTTCGCCTTTCCCGTTTTCAGCCTAATTTCAAGTAGTTTTGACACGAATAGAGGTTCGATCTTACTCACGGGTCTTTTTTGTCCAAATTATTCAGGAAGGAATCGGCGCTCTCCACTAATGGCGACGCGGCTTCACCCTGCGGGCTGGGTAGCGATTCTCAGCACCGCGCTCCCCGTTGTTGTTCCGGAGCCTTTAAAAAGGCTCTTTCTGCGGTAAAGGGGGGCGCTTCAGGTGCCCACCGAATCTCTTTGTTCACAGGCTCCGTTCCTGTGATTTTAGGGGTCCCCCGCTTGCCGTAGCGGGTCAGACCCGAACTCGCAGAGCCGTCCTCTCTCCGGAGCTCGGAGAGGGAGCAGCCATTAGCGCTGGCGCCGAACCGGAAGCTGCCAAGAACACCAGGGATTTGGATGAGAAGGGCACTGGAGGTTTATGGTGTATTTGTAATATTTGCATTACTTAGAAATATATAAGCAGAGCATTAGCAGGATGATCAATCTGCCTTCACAAGGCAGATTTTGCATAAACTGTGGCTCCCCCCTACAGGCTCCACCAGCTAGACTGAAACTGTTAGAAGCTGGTGAATAGGCAAGAGAGAGTGCTCTCTCTGTCTCTGTCATACACACACATGCTTTTAGACCCGACCCCTGTAGGTGAATTGTCCACACAGGGAACCACCTACACACATTATTTTTTAGTCAAACAGAAGCAAACTCAAAGAGGCTTATTTCTGAGTAGACAAGTATAGGATTTTACAGTAAGAGATGTTTACTTAATTATTTGCAGGTAATTCTGTATTAAAGCTGCAAGACACTGCTAGCATTATTTTGATCCCTAATTTATTACAATTATGTTGAAAATCAGCAGCGTAGCTGTGCTTTTTTTAGACAAACCCCAAAGTTGTTGAGCTTTTTTGAGCCAAGACCCAAGATTTTTCAATTGACTTCTGAGATCCAGGACAAAGCACTGCCTTTCGGAAATCCGCCCCCCCCCCTGAAATCCCAGTAATGGCCAAGGCAAAGTCTGACCCCCTCTTTTCGTAATCTTCACAGAACTCTAGCCCAATGGTTGCCATTAATTTGATTTTGAACTGATTTTAAAATGAATTGATTTTAGAATGCTGTGTTACTTTTATTGTTGTTAGCCGCTCTGAGCCCGGCTTTGGCTGGGGAGGGTGGGATATAAATAATTTTTTATTATTATTTTTTTATTAAATACTGAGTTAGATGGACCAATGGACTGATTCAATATAAGACAGATCCTACCAATATAAGCCTATACATATTACAAAAAAGCAAAAAACAAGCGGTGGCCTTTTGGTGGTGGCACTTGAGTTTTGGAATTCCCTCCCTCCCACCCACCTCAAATGTGATGGACAACAATTTTATTTGGTTTTAGCTACCAGTTAAAAGCTCATATCTTTGTTGATGCTTTTGGTAGGGAGGGCTTGTGAGGAGGTGCAGACAGTATTGACTGTGGTGTTTGCAGGAACAGTTAGGTACTACTATGCTGAGAATTTTAGTGTTGGTCACGTGATACGACAGCAGCATGCAACAAGTTTCTGTTTCATTAGGTGACCCTGCTCTGGGACAGAAATTAATTAAATAAAGCAAGCAAGGGGAAATACGTACTGAGTTACATTCCATTTGCCAGCTTAAGGAGTTCTTAAATGTTTAAATTCAAACCAGAAGACGGCTGCAACATTTCATGTAGCAAACTGGGAGAGCCCGTCCTTGCGAACTGTTACATTTCATCAATTTTCCTGATATTGCCCATGGCTGCTCTCCACTAGCACCTCAGCACCCACGTGTAAGGGTGGGGGAACTTGCTGTGCAATGGCTGAACAGTAACATCTCATTTTTGCGCCATAGAACCCAACAAGAAAAATATACTGATAACAATAATGCTATTAATAACATTATCAATCCTTCTGAACATGCATTTCAAATAATATAGCTTCTTAAATCATTTTTAAGCAGAACAATTACATTATCATTAATACGTAACTTAAAACATATAAAACTATACTGAAATGTTGGGGGACAAGAATTTCTTTGACAATTCAGTAAAAATGGGGACCAAACTTTAAAAAGATTGTTTTGTCCATATCCTGTTTATTTCAATATTAAGTAATATTTTAATTTTGACATCACAGCCAATTTCCAAAGCTTATTTATCCTGTCACTAATCTGAGGAGGCAATAGGTGAGTTTTCAGTTTCTGGGAAAACAACATCCTTGCTGCAATGATCATCTCTAGATTAGTTGTAGTCTAAATATTCTCTTCGGATTGAAGTGTAATTTAGTAACAAGAGTAGAAGAACTCACAACATAGAAATTTACAAAATTAACATCTAACTGTTATTGTTATTGTGAGTAACTTCCTTATCCTAATTCATCACACTTAGTACAACTGAAGTTAAATGCCACCTTGACATTACTTTGAAGCAGTTTTCTCTTATAGTTTGATTTAACAAAAAGAATGAACTGTAGCAATTTCCTGATTTCCATGGGGATCATATTTCCAGTATCCCGCACCCATTTAGTCATGTAATCCTCAACCTGTTCTCATTCACAATCATACCTCTGTTTCACAAAATAAATTCAAAACAGTCAATTTTTATCTTTTTTAGGACAGTCTCCTCAAACTGTTAAAT
The DNA here is from genome assembly GCF_965113315.1 of Podarcis vaucheri. Classification (NCBI taxonomy): domain Eukaryota; kingdom Metazoa; phylum Chordata; class Lepidosauria; order Squamata; family Lacertidae; genus Podarcis; species Podarcis vaucheri. Next base: position 79,699,340 of record NC_138762.1, on the reverse strand, counting down.
CTCTTAAGAACCTATTAAATATAAAATTATTTTAAATCTCTTAAGAATCTCTTAAACGTCATGTAACAACAGTGTAAATGAAGTATTTAAACCATAATAAATTCTCGGGATGCAAATAGTTTCTAATTGGTGAGTAATTGATCATATTTCTGGTTTTTATTAATCTTTCTATCTAATTAGGTTGTTTTTCCAGCATCAAATGTCAAAGTCTGGTTTAAAATCAGGTGAAATAGTGGGCTTCATTACATTCCCGTATCTTTAACACAGTAGATACAGTTTTTCATTGCTGTTATTTTGTGCAATGTGATTTTTGTAAATAATGATACATGTTGTTCAATTGTGTCCTATACAAGTACAGGCCCTCCTGTCTCACACCTTGGATTATCCAAAGTCCTTTTTGCATAATGATAACCAGGTTTCTTCTGTGCTGTATAGACGCCATATATTGCAGCAAAGGAAAGTTAGCTTCTAAACTTGGTCTTGGTACTTTGCAGTATAATTCTGGCTTCTCCTCTGCCTAGTGGAGCAGGTGTGCAGGTGAGCAATGGCATGACCTGCACTTGCACCTTCTGCAACCTGAAATGGGTGTCCCCCCTGCTTTTTTAGTTACAAGAGACAGAAGCCTGTATTTAAGAAAGCCCCAACCAAAGAAAAAGATGTCTCAATAGCTCCAATTAAATGCTTCCTCTGTTGCAATGAAGTACTCTGGCAGGCTTGAGAGCTTGGCCTTAGGAGCTGCCTGTCAAGAAGGAAGCTCCCTCTACAACAGAGACTGGAAACAGGAGAAGAACACAGCTCTCAACTGCAGTTGGCTTGTTTTGGACATTGGCAAGGCTAGGTGGTGGCGGCGGCGGCTTTCAAAGGAGCCAGCAGATCCAGGACAAGCCCTATTATACTGGAAAGGCAGCACTCAGTCTTTTTTCAAGAGACCTCTCTTGGTTATACTTTCTATCCTTACCTTTACCCTTTGCATATAACTACTGGAAACCCATTTGGTTGTTTAGTTATAGCTCTTGTGGGAACCTTATTGGGGATTCCTCTCCTACAACTCTTCCCTACTTTCTTCTCAAATCAGCTTGTTGATTTAAGGATCCTATGCCCTTTTAAAATGTGGTGGGGGGGTTGGGAGGGAGGGGTTATTGGGTTGTTGTTTCTATTTTGATTATGCATTTGGTGGTTTTATACAGTGGTACCTTGGGTTAAGTACTTAATTTGTTCCGGAGATCTGTTCTTAACCTGAAACGGTTCTTAACCTGAAGCACCACTTTAGCTAATGGGGCCTCCTGCTGCCGCCGTGGCACGATTTCTGTTCTCATCCTGAAGCAAAGTTCTTAACCTGAAGCACTATTTCTGGGTTAGAGGAGTCTGTAACCTGAAGCGTATGTAACCTGAAGCGTATGTAACCCAAGGTACCACTGTATTTTGATTTTATTCTGTGAACCACCCTGAGACCTGCGGGTAGAGGGTGGTATAATTCATTAATTAGTTAAATTTTTTTTTAGATCTAGGGGGCTCCTGACCCTGCTAGGGAACGGTGTGGTGGCAGTTGATCTATGCAAAACTGAAACTGGTTGATGGGAGAGCCCAGCTGAGAATTTATCTGTAGTTGGAAGCAAAGTATACTCAAACAGTTGAGACATATTCACAAACAGAACCACCACATTTGTTATTCATTATGATTCATGATGGTTTCCCCTCCTTATTCTTCTTCCAGTTAAATCAGGGCTAAACATGCACACACCTTTGCCCTTATACCTTAAAAACATTTGGTTTGCAGATTAAGACAGTGACCCAGTGAGCTCATCGCTAGGCAGGGATTTGAACCTGGGTCTCTCTGGTCATAATCCAACACCCTACCCATTATACCACACAAACCCTCCTGATTTAGGACTGAGAATATTTTTCCTGAATCCAAGTGTCGTTGGATTATTATTATTTATTAAATACATCGTCAAAAAGTGATCGAACTTCACCTGTGTCATTTCTGCCTGTGACCCTCCTCTCATTAGCATGAGCCTATATGGTTTAATTGCATTTCATCATTTTACATTGTTGCAATGCACAATTACAGGAATCACTTGCGATAATCCTTACTGTAATAACCTGCAGCTACATAAGAGGATATATTTAAAGAAGGTGAATAAATAAGTTAATTTGGATATGCGTAAGATATTAAAAATAAATTTAAGGAACCGCAGAAAGATGGGGGAAGGAAGTCAAGTTTTAAAATGTCGAAATGACTGTCAAATCAGGGAAATGTATATATCTGAAAAGTATACATAAAATAAAATAAAATAAAATAAAGAAGTTGCTCCACAGCACAAAAAATAATAATACAGGGATCCCTTATTTACACAACATTTGTAAATAAAAATATGATGGGCATGGGAGGCGTATGGTCTTCCAGATGTGACTGCAGACCCAACTCCTATCCTAACAGCACAGAAGCCATGTATGTGCATGTGTGTGTGTAAAGAATAATTTATTTGTACCCTGCCCATCCGACAGGGTGTACAGTGGTACCTCTAGTTGCGGACACGATCCGTTCTGGGGTGCCGTTCGCACCCCATAAAGTCTGCAACTAGAGCGGCACTTCTGCGCAAGCACGGAGCGCGATAGAGTGCTTCTGCGCATGTGCGAAGTGCGCAGAACGTTTCTGCGCATGTGGCAAAACCCGGAAATATACACTTGCCACGGTCGCAAGCCTAAAAGACGCAACATGAACCTAACGAAACATGAGGTATGACTATATAGGTAAAGGTAAAGGTACCCCTGCCCGAACGGGCCAGTCTTGCCAGACTCTGGGGTTTGTGCGCCCATCTCACATCTATTGGCCGGGGGCCAGCGCTGTCCGGAGACACTTCCGGGTCACGTGGCCAGCGTGACAACGCTGCTCTGGCGAGCCAGAGCCGCACACGGAACGCCGTATGACTATATACATATATATATATGGTATATATATATATATGTATGTATGCATGTGTGTGTGTGTGTGTGTATGTACACATACACAATGTGTGTGTGTATATATATACTATTATATATATTTGCTTTCGTATATATGCAGGTTTTGGTGTCTTCGGGTGTCTTCCCGTGTAAGAGTCGGGGTGTCTGGGCGACGTTTCGACGAGGTCTCACTCGTCATCTTCAGGCTGGTGCTTTCGGCTTCTTGTTACTGGAACAGAGCAGAATCTGGTGTTTGAGTTCCTATAAATACTGTTGAGGGGTGTGGTGTATAGCCTCCAACGTTCTGGGCAGAGAGGAAGTTCCTAGATTAGTGTGCCTTTTCTTCTTTTGTTCCTTAATTACTTGAGGGATGTCTTGAGTGATTTCATGAGTGATATTCTGAATACCACTGGGTGGGTCATTAAGTGTAGATTAGTTGCTAAAGCTTTCGTGTCATGACCTCTTGAGCTTGTGAAGAGTTTTTCTGAGAAGATGGCTGTGCTGCATTTAGTTGTGCTCTGGCTTGGCTTCGTGTATAGGGGCGAGCTGTGATTTTGTGCCTTGTGCCAGCCAGATCTGTGTAGGGATTGCAGGGGGGTGCAGCATCCGGAGGTGCCACTATAGTTTGGCTGCTGGATGGAGTCTGTAATATGTCTGTGGAGAGGGTCTGGGTTTGGGTCTGGTGTGGTTGATTGGTGACGGCGTTCTGTGTGCCTCTGGTTCTGGTGTCGGTTTTTGTGGGGAGGGCTAATTTCCAGATGTCTGGCAGGCGGGACGTGTCGTCACGCTTGTTCATGTTGTGAGGGTGTTTCTCTATCTCGATGGCTTCCATGATTATTCTCTTGTGGTGATGTTCCATGTTAGAGAGCAATTTGGAATCTGCAAAATTAATTTCGTGTCCTGTTTCTTTCATGTGTTGGAAAAGAGAGGAAGTTTTTTCTTCTTTTTTGACGGCATTCTTGTGTTCTGCGATACGTGCATTTATTCGTCTGTTTGTTTGTCCAATGTACGTGGCTGGGCAGACTTTGCAGGGTATTTCATAGACCCCTTGGTTTTCCAGCTGGATTTTGTCTTTTGGGTTTCTGAGGATATTGGCTATTTTTTGGTTGGTGCAGAAGGCTGTTTTGATATTGTGTTTATGGAGGATTTTGCTAATTTTGTCTGTAGTGCCCTTGATATAAGGAAGGAGGGCCATGCCATTGTTTTCTTCTGTGTCTTGGTTTTTGGGGGGTGTTTCTTTTTGGATTAGCTTCGTAACCCTGTTTTTCTGGTATCCATTGGCGATTAACACATTTGAGAGATTCTGTAACTCAGTTGTCAAGTGGTCTTTGTCAGCCAGGCGTTTGGTTCTGGAGATGAGAGTCTTGGCTACGGAGTTTATTTGTGCAGGGTGGTGGTGTGATTGTGCATGTAAGTAGCGGTTGGTGTGTGTTTTTTTCCGGTAGATAGTGTGTCCTAGGGAGCCATCAGGTTTTTTGTAGATTAGGACGTCAAGAAAGGGGAGTTGGTTGTTGTCTTCTATTTCCATAGTGAATTGTATTTTGGGGTGTAGGCTGTTGAGATGTGTGAGGAAGCTATCTAGTTTTTCTTTCCCGTGTGGCCAAATTACAAAGGTGTCGTCAACATATCTGAGCCAAAGTTTGGGTTTGTGTTCTGACTTGTCTAAAGCATTGGTTTCAAAGTGTTCCATGTACAAATTTGCGATGACCGGTGAGAGGGGTGATCCCATAGGTGCTCCTTCTATCTGTTTGTATCTTTGTCCATTGTGGATGAAGTACGTGTTGGTTAGGCAGTGGTTGGTCAGGTCCAGGATGTATTTGGGGGGATTGTATTTGTTTTGGATGGCTGTCAAGGCTTCATTAATGGGTACTTGAGTGAAGAGAGATACAACATCGAAGCTCACAAGAAGGTCATCGGGATGTAGGTATTGCTTCTTTATTGTTTCTATGAACTGGAAGGAGTTAGTAACATGTGAAGCGATGGATTCTGCATAGGGCTGAAGTTGCTTAGCGAGAAATTTAGCGAGATTTTGTAGAGGTGAGCCTATGGAGCTGACTATTGGTCTGAGTGGTGTTCCTTCTTTGTGTATCTTGGGGAGACCGTAGAGTTTGGGGCATCTGGATGATTTTTCTCTGGGGATGATTCTTAGCTGGATTTCTTCACTGATAGGAGAGGCTTTTATTTTGGATTTTGTGGTTTTTTCCAGATAGGTGGTGGGATCTGTTTTTATAGGTTGGTAGGTAGGGTCTTGGAGTAGATTTGATAGTTTTGCTTGGTAGTCCGATGTGTTCATCACAACAGTGGCGTTGCCTTTGTCTGCTGGGAGAATGATTATGTTGTTGTCTTTCCTCAGGTTGGTGAGTGCTTTCTGTTCTTCTTTGTGTAAATTGCTTCTGGGTGGTTTGCTGGAGCAGAGGATGTTGGTGACTTCAAGTCTGATTTTATTGGCTTCATCTGGGTCGATTTTGGTCAGGCTAGCTTCGACTCCGCATATGATGTTTTCCGTGGGGATGCGTCTCGGGGCGACTGCAAAGTTGAAACCTTTGGAGAGTACTTTGGTTTCAGTTGGGGTGAGGATCCTGTCTGATATGTTATGTACTGTTTGTTTCATGGGTTGTTGTGGAGGGTGGCTGGGCTTCTGGCGTTTCTCTAGTTTGTAGAGTTTGTTGGTGTGTCTGTCTGTCTTATGTGAGGTCTCAGTTTCAGCTCTCCAGACGGCTAGTTGTTTGCATTTGTCCCAGAGTGCAGGGTGGATTTTGTTACATAGTTTGAGGTGAAGAGTGAGCAGATCTTTGTTGGTTTGGTTTAGTAGGTATCTTTTCTTAGGTATCTCCAGTAACAAGAAGCCGAAAGCACCAGCCTGAAGATGACGAGTGAGACCTCGTCGAAACGTCGCACAGACACCCCGACTCTTACACGGGAAGACACCCGAAGACACCAAAACCTGCATTCCTGTACCCGTGAAAATCTACGAAAGCATATATAATATATATATACACACACATATAGTGTGTGTATCAGTGTGTCTGTGTAGAGAGAGCAGTGACTTTATTTTTTTTTAATAATAATTTTTTATTGCATTTTTTTTCCAAGTTGCAGATAAAACAGAAAGGAAAAAAAACATAGAAAATAGAAAGAAAGAAAAGACAAAAAATCACAACCATTTCAACAACTTATTTCGAATTTCTATCGGACTTCCCCACGTCTCCCACATAATGCATTCTTGACAATAAAATTATCAGCAAGTTATAACCTTGTTTCATGTGTTTCTTTGTACTTTCAATTGCAGTTTAAGTTTAAATCTCTTATTTTCCACTTATTCTAAAAATATAACACATTATCATTTTCACCCATTTAAACTTTGATTTTTTCATAAATATTATCCAATTTCATATATACTCCACCTTCATTGCTGGGGCTAACATTCCAAGTCACGCGGCATCTTAAGATTCATATAACTTATAATACTTTTGCAGATAGTCCTTAAATTTTTTCCAATCCTCCTCCAGAGAGAGCAGTGACTTTAATGCCAAAGTACAACCGCAGGGATTTCACAGCCATGCCACATAACCCTATTAAAAGGTGGGAAGGCAGAGAAGCGATTTGGGCTACGGAGCAACGTTTTCTGAACATTGAGGAAGGAAAGATTTTGGGGACTGAAGTTACCTCACATGGGACTTGGTGGTGGGGGGAGGTGGGATGGGAGAGAAAACACAGCGCATGCGCAGCCGAGCGCTCAGAAACCGGCAGCTCTTTACGTGAGCGGCTAATCATATCCCCCTCCCCCCCCCGCGCGCTCTCTCTCTCTCTTCCTCCCTCCCTTCTCTCTTACCTTCGGCCCCGCCAACCGCTTCCCCGTCCTCACCGCCCCGCTCCACGCATGGCTCCCGAGCAGCAAGCGCCCAACCGCCGCCACTACCATATTTGCTAAGGGAGAGGAGGGCGGGGCAGAGAGAGAGACCCCTCCCCTATCTGCCGTATTCCGTTCAGCGGACCTCCGACTGTCGCACACGCAGCAGCACGACGGCGGAGACGTCGCGCCTGATTGGCCGCAAAACGCGGCGAGGGGGCGGGGGGAGTGTTGGAGGGAAGAAGAAAGGACGCTCCGCCCTCAGGAGGAGTCATGTGACTCTCGAGCTGTCAAGCGGCAAAGCCATTAATAGTTATGTAGCCGCGCGTGCAACATAAGTCTGAGTGGGAAGGGGAGCAGCATACATATATTTTGCTTGACTGTTTCTGTTTTGAACCCGGGAGAGCCGCAAAACCCCGAGGAAGGAGGAAAGGCTGCTATTTTTTCAGGATTGTCCGCAGTTGCCAGATGTTTAGAAGAAAAATAATGCGTGGCTGCTGTGTAATCTCCCAACCGTAGGATAGTCAGCATTATTAAGGGACATCTATGGACAACCGACTAGATCTTCAGTAGTTCTGCAATTAAAAAAGTAGATAGGGTTGCAGGTGGCTGGTTTGTCTACCTCCACACGGTGTCTTTAAAACGCATTCAACGCGCATTTTCTGCCCCCCCTTTTCAAAGATTTCTAGGTACAGTAGTTTGTTAAGTAGTGCTGGGAATTGTAATTCTGTGCAGGATGAACTTCAGCTCCCAGAATTCTCTGAGGGGGTGGGGAACGTGCTTCCAATGCTTCTTCATGTCTTGCTATTGTTCATTTTATTAGGATACACACTCTAGTTTCAAGGCTGGGAAAAGGTAAATTAAGGCTGCTGTCTTATTCGCACTTGCCTACGAGTATAGGACTGAGTTAAACCTGGAAATGTGCAAGAAAGAATGCAAATTTGCGTGAAGCATAACATTTGTGCTTCTTGGGGACAGTTGGCATTCTGGGAAAATGCCCAAATGTAACGAAGTCAGCATCTTTCCCCACTTAGTTGAAATTCTTTTTTTGCATGATGCAACACTGAAAAGTAAAAAACAGCCACTAATAGTAACTCAACATTAATTACCAACACTGCTTCCTAACAGTCAGTCCTTCGGCTCAGGGAACTCTGGGAATTGGGGCTCTGTGGAGCGATGAGGGAGACCCTAGCAACTTTCTGCACTCTTAAAAAACGACAGGATTTATAAAGTGGTATAATACCGCTTGTATAGTACTGCATGTATAGTGTGTATAGTACAGTGTATAGTGTGTAAATGTATAGTGCAAAAAACAAAATTTTCCAAAAAATTCAAAAAAACAAAATCTTCAAACAATTTACCACTGATGGTATGTTAAGAAGACCTGGATTTATCCACGTTTGCAAGACGGAACGGCAGTAAGGTGAAGAACAAATGCTTCTGGAATCCATAGTTCTGCAATGAGTGATATCCAACATTGATTTCAGTAGATCTACTCTGTATATGAATCATGTCAGATGCTGCCCAAAATGTTGTGGCGACTGTTAATCAAATGCCTGATTTGACCTCCAGAAAATGGTGCCATCTGCTGGGATGTCATATGTATTTAAGTTGTTCGATTTTTAAAATAATAATTTTATTGGGCTTTAGCTGCTTTGGGAACCTGTAGGTCGAAAAGCCAGCATATACTGAATAAATACAGTGGTACCTAGGATTAAGAATTTAATTCGTTCTGGAGGTCCGTTCTTAACCTGAAACTGTTCTTAACCTGAGGTACCACTTTAGCTAATGGGGCCTCCCGCTGCCGCCGCGACACCACCATGCGATTTCTGTTCTTATCCTGAAGCAAAGTTCTTAAGCTGAGGTACTATTTCTGGGTTAACGGAGTCTGAAACCTGAAGGGTCAGTAACCTGAAGCATCTGTAACCTGAGGTACCACTGTTAAATAATAAATCAAAGGCTGTGGCTCAGAGAGCACATGCCTTCTAACCTACAGACAGATGGGGAAGCAGTAACATGAAATCTAAAAACCCCACAATCAGTTGCTATCCAATCTACAGCCAAACACCACGTCACCATTTCCAATATATTCACTCTCCCTTTTCCAGAAGATGTTGGCATCTTAACTGCATAATTGCAGCTAAATGTAGTGTACAATCTCTGTCTGGGGATGTTGAGTGCAAACCTCTTTCCCGTTAGAAAGAATGGCCAGTGCATATTACATCCAGCAACGCTTCCGTCATTCCAGTTGCTGTATAGGCTGCCCCTCTTGCCAGGGAAGCCAGCTGCAAATTCAAATGTGCCTGTGTTAATGGGAAACATTTCAAACGCAGGTAGTTAGTTTAAAAACTGCCATTTCTTTTGCATGCACTGATAAAAATCAACATTTATTCAATGTGCAATTTCCTTGATTACTTTGAATATTTTTGACTTTTCAGAAATGACACCACACCTATCTGTGAGCTCTGTACACTGGTTTTGGTTTACTCAAATGCCCTTTCTACAGACCTCAATTTCAGGTTCTTCCCTACTAGGATTGCAAGCCTAGAGAGAATTAATGATCAAGAATGCAATATCTGGATCAGAGGATTTCTTTCTGTTTCAAGTGTACAGCAATTACAATTTAAAAATATGCTTGGCACAGAAAAAGAACAATGTTTTATCATTTTTGCATAAATGTAACATTACAAGAGGGGTTCGGGTGGCGCTGTGGGTTAAACCACAGAGCCTAGAACTTGCCAATCAGAAGGTCGGCGGTTCGAATCCCCGCGACGGGGTGAGCTCCCATTGTTCGGTCCCTGCTCCTGACAACCTAGCAGTTCGAAAGCACGTCAAAGTGCAAGTAGATAAATAGGTACCACTCCGGCGGGAAGGTAAATGGCGTTTCCGTGTGCTGCTCTGGTTCGCTAGAAGCGGCTTAGTCATGCTGGCCACATGACCCGGAAGCTGTACGCTGGCTCCCTCGGCCAATAAAGCGAGATGAGCGCAGCAACCCCAGAGTTGGCCACGACTGGACCTAATGGTCAGGCGTCCCTTTACCTTTAGCTAACATTACAAGCTTGTGACACTGAATAAAAGAAAACCTGCATGATGTTTAGGCTACAAAACAGTGGAGATGTGTGACCTCCAATTTGTGTTGGAGGTCATCGAGTTTCTTCTCTGGATCTAATCCGTGCCTGGCCCCTTCTAGAATTCTGAAGCCGCAGGTCACTGTTGATTTCAGAGGTCAGCTACCTCATACAGCGGCAGGAGAGAAAGACCTGTGGCCCTCCAGCTTCTGTGTTGGTGGATTCTTAACTGCAACTGCCAAAGCCAATGGTCAGGGATGAAGGGAGTTGTAGGAGATGTTGTTATAGGAAAAGGTTCGGAGAAGTAAAAATAGAGTAGATTGGCCTTTGCCCCTTCTCTACCAAACAGATCCTAAGCCAAAATGATAAACCCACACAATTCTCAAATCTTTTTGCCTCTCATTCTGAAAACAGTATGATTCTGATAATGACGTTATACTGTCGTATGGATGCCCCATCTGTACCGGTAACTTTGGTTCTCTGAAATCCTATGATTTCCTTTGCTGCTTTCTCTTGACATTTGAATAAGGAGGGACTGAATGGTGGTTCTGGAGGGGCTATTCCTTCCACATCTCCGTCCATTGTCTCTTTGCCACTTTTCTTGATAGGCCTATTACTCTTGTCTTGATACAGGAATTTCCCCTCCAATCTTGGCAGGGCCATTTCTTCATCTTCACCTGATAGTGATCTCCTTTCTCCCCGCTCACAGTGCTACAGCATTTTCCTTATAAAAAAACAACAGAGACATGTACTTTACTCCTAAATAAGAAATTGGATGATAGCAGTACTTTCTTATAGTGTCATTTCTTCCCTGGATCAAATTAGTCTTTTCTGTAATAGAGCCATGGAGGCATGTGGCGTTTCAACAGGACAGAACTGTTAAGAACACAAGAGTCCTGCTGGATCAAACCAAAGGCTTATCTAGTCTGGCATCCTGTTTGCACAGTGGCCAACCCAAAAGCAGGATCTGAACGTGTTATGTATTGAGTTGAATAGGATCCAAAATGCAGCAGTCTGATTGGTCCTAGAACAATAGGATCCAAAATGCAGCAGTCTGATTGGTCCTAGAACAATAGGATTCAGAATGCAGCAGTCTAATTGGTCCTAGAACAATGCAGCAGTATGATTGGTCAGCAGGAGCCACCCAATCCAACTCCAGGTGGAAGTGAATCCGCAACCTGATTGGCCTACAGGAGAATCCCGGAATTAGCCAATCACGTGGGGCCCCTTGTGTATATAATGTATATAAAGCAGATATTGTGGGGGAACTTCCATTCCTCCTCACCACTATGAGCTGAATAAAGAGCATGAAATCCACTCTCGACTCCGAGTATATTTCAGAATGCAATAGCCCTCTCTCTGCCCAAGTTCCCCAGCAATTTGGTGTTGAGAGGCATACTGGCATAGTGCAAGCCATAGTGACTAGTAGAGCTTTATCTTCCAGGAATTTGCACTAACTCCCTTTTTAAGCTACCCGCATTGGTGGCTAGCACTATATCACGTGGCAGCAAATTCCAAAACTTAACTACAGTGGTACCTCGGGTTACATACGCTTCAGGTTACATACGCTTCAGGTTACAGACTCCGCTAACCCAGAAATAGTACTTCAGGTTAAGAACTTTGCTTCAGGATGAGAACAGAAATTGTGTGGCAGCGGCGCAGCAGCAGTGGGAGGCCCCATTAGCTAAAGTGGTGCCTCAGGTTAAGAACAGTTTCAGGTTAAGAACGGACCTCCGGAACGAATTAAGTACTTAACTCGAGGTACCACTGTATATACTCTTTGAAGAAGTGCTTCTTTTTGCCAGTCCTGTTCTGAATCATTAGGAAAGGCAGATTGTGCTTCTGATTACCTTTAATAATAATAATTTTGTTATTTATACCCTGCCCATTTGACCGGTTGCTCCAGCCACTCTGGGCGGCTTCCAGCAGAATATACAGAACCACAGCAGAACATCTCACATTAAAAGCTTCTCTGATACAAGGCCGCCTTCAGATGTCTATGGAAGGTTGCATCATTATTTATCCGACAGGAGGGCATTTCACAGGGCAGGTGCCACTACCGAGAAAGCCCTCTGTAACCTCACCTATATATCACTTGGATTTTCAAGCAGCAGTTCTCAGATAAAAGGGGAAGGAGAACTGGAAATGTAACCATGAGTCCCTGAGGAGGACTCTTCTTAAGATCCCATAGAGCTTTTAGGATGCAATTCCAGATAATCTCTTACCTCAGTGCTTATTTGTGGATTGCAACCACTGTGCACCCAGACTTGTCTTGTGATCTGATAGGGTTTAAAGCTGCATTCCAGAAAGGTGTCTAACAGCCAAACCACTCATGATGTGGGAGAACTATGATAAGATCTCCCAATATTTTCCTTTTGTTCAGCCACTCTTGGTAGGCAGCCAGTTTGCTTAAGCAATTATTGGGGGTATGGGGAGAAAGATAGGTTTAACCATTCCACACATGTTGTTGTTTAGTCGTTTAGTCGTGTCCAACTCTTCATGACCCCATGGACCAGAGCATACCAGACACTCCTGTCTTCCACTGCCTCCCGCAGTCTGGTCAAACTCATGTTAGCTTCGAGAACACTGTTCAACCATCTCGTCCTCTGCCGTCCCCTTCTCCTTGTGCCCTCAATCTTTCCTAACATCAGCATCTTTTCCAGGGAGTCTTCTCTTCTCATGAGGTGGCCAAAGTATTCCACACATACCCTGTGCCATTTTCCCATTCTAATGTACACCCAAGCTGTTGTTACCTGCTGGGGGAAATGGAGTGAAGCATACAAGCCATAGGTCCAGATCTCATAGCTGTGACTTAATCCTTCGAGTGTTTACACTGGTACTAACCCTTTGCCAATTCTCTGGCACTTCTGAGCCTGCCTTCATATTGGCTTCTGGAAGCTACACCAGAATGTTAGAGGACTCTCTATGGTTTTTTCTGGACCGGTCTAGCAAAATCATCTCAGGTCAGAATGGAACGGAATGGAAAATCCAAAATGCATATTTACAGAATCACATAGCATGGCATTCTTAGAAACAGCATTACTCAAAATAAGTATGAGCTTTATCTTGAAGGTCACTGCAGTTTGTTTAGTTCTCCAGCAGAAGTTTAAAGATTTGTAATACAAACCTATCTATCTATCTAACCTAAAGACCTTGGCTTTCACTCTTATGCTTTCTACACTTTAGGCAATGCAGCAGTAATGTCTCCGATACCCAGTCAGATTAATTTTGAATGAAAACTGCCTATTTTTCCTATGAAATATTTGGACATATTGCCCAACCATAGTAATTATAAAATATATGTATGTATAAAAATAAATGTGGATAACTCTATCAGAACCTGTTTCTTATACATTATGTATATAAAGGAAACATGAAATTAATGTTTTCTGTATTCAGTATTATTTGCTGTACATTCCTTCTCTGCAGTCTTTTGCTGCTGAAAAATTTGTGATGGCTTTCTAACTCCTGATGTTAATCAAGTGTGTGTGTGTGTGTGTGTGTGTGTGTAAAATCAGGCATATTATGCAGCTCTACAAGATGCTTTCCACACAGTTTGTTCTGAAATATTATACACATCTCATTTCTTAGACTGATTATATGCTTATTATTTGAGGTTATACTGACAGAGAAATAGCTTTCTCAATGGAACCGTAAAACAGCTGATTACTTCCTGAAGTACCTCTTTAAATAAGAGCCCTCCCAATAAAATACCTTTAACAAATTCCTTTAATCTTGGAATACAGCTTTTAATCACCTTCAAGAGCTGATGCTGCAGCCTCCGAAAGGGCAAAAATGACCGTCTCTAGACTGATATATCTTTTGAGCTTTTAAACTAATGTTTTTCTGGTGTCTTGCTTTAATTAATCACCTGTAATTAAAATAGATTTATTTACATTCTTTCTTGATTTGGAGTGGGAGATTTGAAGGTGCATGCTTCACCCCTCACGATGTTGATATGTAATACTGCTCATATCTATAACAGTAAACAAATAGATCTCAATGGTTTAGTTGCTGGAAAGTCAAGGCACACTAGTCCACATGATAATATTCTCTACATTCACAAAGCACAACGGCTACCTCCTCTTCCTCCTTCATTTAAAAATAATGTTTAACTAGATTTTGGATCAGTTTTAGGGATAAATTGTATCATGTGAGTACCTCTCCAAATAATGGATTTCTGATTCTCCACCCTCCTTATAACTGCAAGCCACCCACGGCCACACAACAGCATATCGACTGATGCCTAATTTTCCCCTCAGACTACCAGACATCCTGGGAACTACATGTCCCCAAATCTGTGTTTGCTGAAATAATGGCATTGGTTCTTAGGTGATGGGAGGCATGCTTAGGCCTCCAATTCTCCTCTGAAAATATAATAATTAAAAAATGTCTGAGGATATTTCAGGGAAGAGTTGGTCCACAAGGGAAATAGTTCCTTTTCTCAATGTGTAGGGAGTTTTGAAGATGTATGGTAACTCCTTCCATGATGTTACCAATTATGCATTTAATTTATTAGATTTATATCCCACCTTTTCTCCAAAAAGGTCAAAGAAGCATACATGATTCGGCCCCCCTCCCCATTTCACCCTCACAACAAACCATGAGGTAGGCTAAGCTGAGAGATAGCAACTGGTCCAAAAGTCACATACCCCTCAACTGCCCCGAAGAAAATGGGACATCCCATTTTTTTCTCGTGAGAGGACAGTGGCAAAAATGGGTGTCGTGATCTCACACAATTTCCTGCTGCACTTTTTTCGGGCACAGTGGTCCAAATCTTGTGTTTTGGGGTGCCGCATAAGATTGCTGCCCTGAAAAAAAATTGTGCATAAAGCACAGTCCTACCAGAATAAAATAATAGAAGTAGAGATATAGTCCAAGTCTTGGATTCCTTTCTAAGCATGAAATATGCAACGGTGCTGGAACATAAACTGAGCAATTATCTAAATCAAGGGTAGTCAGTGTAGTGCTCTCCAAATGTTGTGTTGAGTCCAACTCCCATCAGCCCATGATTGTGGATGATGGGAGTTGTAGTCTACAACATCTGAAGAGCCCCATATTGACTACCTCTGACCTAAGTGATTTCAAATAATAAGTCACATAAAGCACATCCTCATCACTAGTGCATCAGCATTATCATCTTCTGCTAAACAAGAATAGTTTCCAACATGTGCGAGCACATGTATAATAGAATCTTCCTATTCTAGAAGTTGACACCTAGCCAGCATATTCTATAGGTCCTGAGTTGGGGGGGCGGATTTCAATGGCACCCCCCTTATATAAATTTAAACACTGTTTACAATAAGCCATTATCATTAATTTGGTGCAAGAGCATCTGGAATGCTGACTGAGGGATTATTCACACTACATTGGAAGTTTCTTGATGGGGTTTTCTCTGACAGTGGTGGCCAGATGGTGCATGATTTGGTTCTACCAGGGGAAATTTTCACTCTCTTTCCCCTGCAATTGTCATAAACATTGTAGTAGAGAGGGGGCCTACAGCTGTTCTAAGAATCATAGGAGTTTCTCTTGTCTTCCTACATGACCTTTCTCCTGGTGAATCATGGGTAGTTTGAAGGGTTTTTTTTATTTGACGTTGTCACTTTTGTCATTTCTTTCAGCTGGTAAGCAACATCCCCTTTAGAACAGTGGAACCAATTTGTTGTTGACTCTTCTTGACCCAGCTTCAACACTGAGGGTCTCCTGAAATATCCTCTTGAACTATGCAAACTCTTCTGCTGTTGGAGGCCCACAGGCGTACAACAAAATGGATTGAGAAACAGGAGCCAGGAAGAATTTGATATCTTGCTCATTTGTGCGTGGTGTTATGGAGAGACTAGCTTTTGAACCATAGGGTGGTGTCATTTTCTGCCAAGGTGTCCTTTGGTATCTGGAGGTGGAGCAATATCATGGAGGGTGACTCGCATGAAAGTACAGTATATATTATGTTGAGTACATGTGCTTCTGTCTCTCATTGACCCATTGTACATAGGCCATGATGATGGACATGGTTTTTCAACCAGTCATTCTATGCGGTAGCTTATCTTAAAGTTTTAAGTGTCTATATGCTTATCGCATTTATAAATTTTAAATTTATTGTTGTACATTGTTTTAACTGTTTGTTTTCTTTCTGGGAATGCACCCCCAAGTGTGTTTTATAAGCTGGTCTCCAACCATAATAAATTATCTATCATCTATCTATCTATCTATCTATCATCTAACCAGTCATTCACTTTTTGACAAAAGTAGAAGTTGCAGCACTTACAGGGTGCTAGGCTGATGGAAGATTTCCACTTTATATTGTTACTAGAAATGGTGGAAGAATCCACAAAACTCGCCTGATTTGATCCAGGTGCACCACTTCTTATTTATTTAACAAAAATTAACATGACCCACATAGGACCATGAGTCCACTTCACTTCACTTTAGAAGCCACGCTCCTGCACATACCTTTTTGAGATGTTCCAAGGGCTCCAGCATTTTCCGAGTCTTTTTCTTTTTCAAGTTTTCCTTTCAGAAAGCTTCAGAATAAGTCATCCAGCCACACACAGCCTAGTGTGGATACAGCACAGGTTTTCTTGCCCACTTTGTATGGGATAGAGCAAATCCCCTGGGAGCAATTTTTAATGACATCTCATTGTTCTCAAAGGGAATTGTACCCAGGGGGCGGGGGAACATAGCTGTTGGGCCTATGTCTTTCGTGACTGCTAGCTACTTGGCAAATGATTTCTAGGCACGTGTATTTTTAGTCATGGAAAGTGTTCTTCTTTCTTCCTCTTGCTGTTCCCAAACTGATTGTTAGACCAGCCTAACTCTTTCTTTAGTCCAAAGTGCAGCGCTAATAAGTTATGCTGCAACTCTTTGAGCAGAGGTGAAATCTACTGAACCAGCAGAGGCTAGTCATTCAGTCCTGGTGTTTGAAAGCTCATTTTCTCCCATTATCCCAGACATCGGACTGTGGTGGGCTCCCCTGTCCGTTATGCCCCTGTAGCTTGCAGGCTTCCACGTTATTTCAACTGTCTGGGACACTTAATGGGGATGCAGCTGGCAAGAATGCAAAATGCATCTTTGTTGAAACCAGACATGAGCTGTGAAGCTTCATTCCTGTACCTACTTACCTGAGAGTAAACCCATTGACTTCTGAGTAATGCTGCACTGAAAGACATTTGTTTTCAGTCAGGGGGTTTGATTTCAGGCTTACTTCAACCTTATCTATGCATCACTCTGGACCCTACAATTCCTTATATTATGTTTTGCTCTATATCCCCCCTCATCCATTTCCTAACTTCTACCTTTGAGCATATCTGTGTGTGTGTTCGGGTTAAATGAAGAGAACCTTTGCAAATAATAAAATCAATGCATAAAAACAAAACATATTCATAGTATTGGGCCGGCTCTATTTTAAGGATTAAATATCTTGATTTTTCTTTCTTCTTCCTTTTTGCATTCATTTAAATTTTATACTTTGCTTTTTCATTTTGTTAAAAATGAATTGGGGGTAGATTTTGTTTTTGTTTTTTTAAAACAAAGTTCTTACTTCAGCCAGGTCACGTGACATGGAGAATAAGATACATATTGTCAGAACAATCAGAAGTCTGCACCCTGGTAAACAAATTCAGGGTTTTATTGTGTGGTGTTTTATGTTATTTCATTTTAGGTAATATTCCTATTGTGATTTTCTTTTTCACCATGCCAAGGTTTATAATTTTTTGTTGCTGTTTGTCACATTTTGATATATATAAATGCATGGCTATTACAAGGGAGATGCAAAAAATTGCTTTGCTTCCAGATGTAAATCAGCTGTATTCACACATTTCAGAGAACATTCCATTTTCCTTTCTGGTATACATTAGCCAACCTCCACAACTCCAATTTTATTTAGAGTTACTTTGAAGAGGATTTTGCAGTGTCAAAGCAAATAAAAATAGGGTACGCCCACTGCAGTTGCTGTTTCTGTTTCCTAGTGAGATGTTATCCAATAGGACCCTGTTACCACAGGGCACGAAGGATGCTTCTTACAGTATTTCCTGCCAGGAATGGGTACCAAAAGGGGAAGGAAGTACAACTCTCTTTTATTCCTTTTAGCCCTATCAGTACTGGACTGTAGGGAAGGGCCATAGCTCACTGCTAGAGCATATGCTCTAGCAAAAATATTTGTTCCCAAACTCCTCCTTCACCTTCCTCCCCTCTCAACACTTATATCCAAAAATGTGTACTAATCTTGAGAACTGGTAAGTGCAAGTATGCATCATCCATAAAAGTGCCAATTTCACACTGATTCATTCCAGAGTACTCCAATTGGAGAACAGCCTTTACCAAAGGTGTCATGGACTTTGAAGATGCTCAAACTCAGGACGAAAGGGGAAAACGTGCTTAAGAGGAAGGCACGCTTGGCAAACCCTCACCATGGTCAACTCCTGCCCAGAAACCTATTTCCCCACAGTGAAAGGACATGTGGATCCAGAATTGGCCTCCACAGTCACTTACGGACTCACAGTTAAGACTGTGTTCATGGAAGACAATCTTACTTGGCTACGAGTGATCACCAAAGAATCCATTAAAAGTGCTAATTTCACACTTCTTTTGACTGGCTCATTCCAAAGTACATATGGGACCCGCCACAAAAATGTTCTGTGTTTCGGCCAGCCAGTTTTTCCCTTTTCCAGGACACTCTTTGGTCTTCTTCTTTCTCATCCATTTTTCAGTTCCCTCCCTCCAATGATCAGGCAACATTTTGTGCTCATTAAGCGTGCTGTTTTGGAGTGTCTCCCCCCTCCCAAATAATATTCTGTTCACACTTCTACAAACCATGGGGCACTCCTGAACCTGCAGACACCTCCCTCATGTAGAAGGTTGGTGCCATTTTGAGCAAGGATCCATACTGAGCAAATGAGTTTGCTGTTAGTATGTAAGAACCCTAGAATTACATTCAAAGAGAGGATGAAGTCATATCCTATTCCTTCTTGTTTAGAGGATGCCACTGGAATGGGAAAAGGGTATTTGTGAGCTGGCAATAGTTTATG
Organism: Podarcis vaucheri; assembly: GCF_965113315.1. Taxonomy (NCBI): domain Eukaryota; kingdom Metazoa; phylum Chordata; class Lepidosauria; order Squamata; family Lacertidae; genus Podarcis; species Podarcis vaucheri. Next base: position 79,680,453 of record NC_138762.1, on the reverse strand, counting down.
TGGTTTATCTCAGCCAGGCATGCTCTGAGACCCTCTTCATATGAATTTTGCTTTCTCATTCTTCTGGTATGTACATACAAAGGCTGGAACATATATTGCCCTTCTTCAATATTCTGCATTTTCCTCCAGTTGACAATATGGCCATTATGCCACTTACCTTGTAATAAGAAAATAGCCGGCAGACTTTAAGTTGAGCAGCAAGTAAGTTGAACACCTTCACACTGGTAAATACAATCCATTGAAGAGGCTGAGGCAATCTGAGGGATAGCGTCATTGCAGGGGACGCAATTTGGACAGGATCCTACTCTCTACCATGGGAGGATAAAAAGTCACTATAAACACTAATCATTTGGTATTTCCCTAAGAACAGGCAAACATACAAATTGTTAGCACTGAGAAATAATGTTTCCTATATAACTCAGCTCGGGGCAGAGGCTGAATAGTGTCATACCTTTCTGTCTTCTTCCTAAGGGGAAATAATTTGTTTGGAATAATGCATGGATTCTTTAGTAGAGGAAGTACCTGAATGTGGCCTCCTATGTAATTAAAGTGATTATGCATTTTTCTGAGATTCTTGTAGTATTATTCCAGAAAGTGGGGGAAGAAGGTGAATAAAACAGGTTTTGGGGAATTCCACAATGTTTTTCCTTTTGCCCCATGCCTTTTCATATTCTCCACTTTCAATATTAGGCTCCCACTATTAGCAATGCAGGGACGCGGGTGGCGCTGTGGGCAAAACCTCAGTGCCTAGGACTTGCCGATCGCATGGTTGGCGGTTCGAATCCCCGCGGCGGGGTGAGCTCCTGTCGTTCGGTCCCAGCTCCTGCCCACCTAGCAGTTCGAAAGCACCCTTAAGTGCAAGTAGATAAATAGGTACCGCTGTATAGCGGGGAGGTAAACGACGTTTCCGTGTGCTGCTCTGGTGCCGGTTCGCCGGAGCAGCTTTGTCACGCTGGCCACGTGACCCGGAAGTGTCTGCAGACAGCGCTGGCTCCCGGCCTCTAGAGTGAGATGAGCGCACAACCCTAGAGTCTGTCAAGACTGGCCCGTACGGGCAGGGGTACCTTTACCTTTACCAATAATAATAATAATAATAATAATAATAATAATAATAATAATAATAATAATTTATTTATACCCCGCCCATCTGGCTGGGTTTCCCCAGCCACTCTGGGCGGCTTCCAAAAGAATATTAAAATACTATGATACATCAAACATTAAAAGCTTCCCTAAACAGGGCTGCCTTCAGATGTCTTCTAAAAGTCTGGTAGTTGTTCTCTTTGACATCTGGTGGGAGGGCGTTCCACAGGGAGGGCGCCACTACCGAGAAGGCCCTCTGCCTGGTTCCCTGTAACTTGGCTTCTCGCAGTGAGGGAACCGCCAGAAGGCCCTCGGTGCTGGACCTCAGTGTCCCAGTGTCTATTAGCAATGCAACATCACCAGTAAGCTATTTCCACCTCTCCTGAAAACTCTGATAACAATAATGATGCTGTTTCTATTTGGGAAACTCTGTTGTCTTCCAATAATATTGCTTATAATTGACCGCATCATAGTTGAAAGCAGGAAGTGAAAATGCTGGTACCTCTTTCTGAAATGTCATTGAAAATCACATTCTTACTAAAAAGGAATGCATTTCAATTATGAATTTTTGAGATATAGCTATATATTTAGAGAGCCTAATCTGCCCAAACACCATTTGCAGTCAATATATGCCATAAGTGCCAGCTGATTCTGAAACTGAGGACAAACGTAGTTAAACTTGTAAATGTCATGCGCTATATCTCGTTTAATAAGATGACCCTTTTCTTGTCTCTCATTTTAAACTATCGGTAGTGCTTCTCTCCATTCAGAATTAGAGCAAACACAAAAGCACAGCAGTAATCTTAATTTCTGAGCCTTGCTGAAACTCTAAACACACATATCTGACAGATACAACCGAGATTAATGAGCCATGACCAGAAGTTTGATTTTTCTGTCAAGTGCTCCCATCCGTTTTTAATAAACAGAGGAACAACATAAACTCCAGAACTTGCTCTTTGCTGTTTAAGCAAAGCAGGTTCCTTTATAGCTATATGTCAATGCTCTGTTATGGCTCTGGCACCCAGATCCTAAAAATATGCATAGCTGCCACAGTGCATCAATATAGCTACATCATCATTCTGTTAAAAGGCAGCGGAGCAGTTCTGTCTTGCCACGTTATGTCAGTTTCATTCCAACCGGTAGCTGTAACTGGATTCAAAGGCCATTATAGCCCTCTTCAGGCGCTACCATTAAGAAAACATATGAGGAGGGCAGTGGAAACTAACACGCTAGTTCTGTCCCCCTGCCCTTGTTGTTTTCATTGTCCACCAACCCAAGGAGTGCAACAATCTGAAGAGGAGAGCTTTCCTTCCACCTGGAGGCTGGCTTTGCATTTAAGAATCCTGGTTTTCCCGGGTTCCAAATCACATAAAGGTAAAGGGACTCCCAACCATTAGGTCCAGTCGTGGCCGACTCTGGGGTTGCGACGCTCATCTTGCTTTATTGGATGAGGGAGCCGCCGTACAGCTTCCGGGTCATGTGGCCAGCATGACTAAGCCGCTTCTGGCGAACCAGAGCAACGCACGGAAACGTCGTTTACCTTCCCGCAGGAGTGGTACCTATTTATCTACTTGCACTTTGACGTGCTTTCAAACTGCTAGGTTGGCAGGAGCAGGGACTGAGCAATGGGAGCTCACTCCATCGCGCGGATTCGAACTGCCGACCTTCTGATCGACAAGTCCTAGGCTCTGTGGTTTAACCCACTGCGCCACCCGCATCCCAAATCACATAGGGAATCCCAAAAAACCCAGGACACTCCCCGCTTCAGTTCTCATGTTGCCATCCTCCACACACAGGCCAAATGCAGAGCCCAGATTGCTTCCTGTGGGAAGAGGTGTTCCTTGAGGTATTAGGGCCCTGAGCTGCCTACGCCTGCATAGGTGAAAACCAGCATTTTGATCTGAGCTTGGAAACTAATCTGTAGGCAGTGCAGTCATGCCGGATTTGGCTTTACGTGCTCAGAATGTCTTGCCACGGTCAGGAATCTGAATATTGCATCAGATGCCGTTTCCAAGCCATCTTCAAGGGCAGCCCCATGTATAACACATTACAGTAATCTAACCTAGTGGTTACCAGAGCACATACAACAGAAATTAGGCTGTCCCTGCCAAGATAGGGCTGCAGCTAGGGCACCAGTCAAAGTTAATGGAAGGCAACCCATGCCACCGAGGCCACCTGAGCCTCAAGTGACAGTAATGGCTCCAGAAGCACCCTCACAACTTGGCCAGACTTGAACTCTTTCTGAAGGAACAGGTTTGCAGTTTGAGCCATCCCTGTCACTGAGACACAACCAGAATATGGAGAACCTTTTATCAGGTCCTAGTTTTTTACTGACGGAGAAACAATTTGTTATGTTTTGCCATTTGAGTGACCATTGCATCCAGTAAGTGCCATTTTACTGGTATGACTCATAGGACTGGGCCTTAAGCCACTCTGTTTCCCCTCATCTGGTCTGTCTGGGGATACTTTGCCGATACTATCATTTTCTGTCTTCAGTTTGGCCCACGCCTCTTCAGAAATGATGCTTTAAACCGTTTTGTTTTGTTTTTAACATTTCCTGTATCTGTAAGTGGAATTAAAAACTACATTGATTGGAATGCATATCCAATTTCAAAATGGCTTTCCTCCATTTTTCTCGATCACATTAATAATGTTCACCATATGATGTATTATAGACTAAAAGCCATTCTTAGCATCGTTTATAAAAATATATATATTTATATCCCAACAGATCTATCCTAAACACGTTCCACAGAAGCAAGTTCATTTGGTCACAGTTCACCTTATTTCCAACTAAGAATGAAAAGAGCTGCAAACTTAGGGGACATTCTCTCATATGTGTGGTGCTACACACGCATGCACGCAAACACAAACACACACACTGCTTCCACAGCAGTGCATCTCTTCCCCCCACTAATGTCTCCTCCACTCACAAAGTTACTTGCAGGCCTAAAGTTGCATGAATGTGCTTCGATCTGAGCCCATGCATTGCAGTGCACAGGGCAGAGACTGGAACGTCCCCTACAGCTAATATATACATAACTGTGAGCCAGCGTGGTGTAATGGTTAGTGTGTCAAATCCCCACTTGGCCATGAAGCTGGATAGGTGCCCATGGGCCTTCTTGCCTCTCCGCCTCAACTATCTGGCAGGGTTGTTGCAGGATTAAAGAAGGAGGCGGAGAACTATGTATGCCACCTCGAGCTCCTTAGAGAAGGTGGTATAAATGCCGCAAAGAAATAAATAATGGCAGGGATGTGGAACAGGTGGCCCTTTCGACGCTATTGGACTCTCCTGGGAAAGGTTGTAGTTCAATTGCAGAGTATCCACTTCTTACGCAGAAGGACCCAGGTTCAATCCGCAATATCTCCTGGTAAGAGTAGGACTAGGAAAGACCCAGTCTCTGAAATCCTGGAGAGCCATGACCAGTCAGTGTAAAGCAGGCTTCCTCAACCTCAGCCCTCCAGATGTTTTGAGACTACAGTTCCCATCATCCCTGACCACTGGCCCTGCTAGCTAAGGATGATGGGAGTTGTAGTCCCCAAACAGCTGGAGGGCCAAGTTTGAGGAAGCTTGGTGTAAAGAATACTGAACTAGATGGACTAATGGTCTGAGTGTGTGAGACAACTTCCTTTGTTCTTATTGCCCAGGTTGGCTGGGGTTAATTGGAGTCAGAGTTGAACAACATTTGTAGGGCAACATTTGTTCCCCTTCCTTGCATTTTGGCATAATTGCGCCTCTTTTTTCTTTTAGCCCAATAGAAATGCCTAAAGCCAAACAGTATTCCCTGTGTTTTATTCTTTCCTTGACTTGAATATACATTTTTTACTTCCAAGCACAAGGGATTGGAAGCAGGCAAGAAGAAAGCCTAAGCGGTTTATTGCAACATCATGAGATTCTTTGTTCTTGCGTGTCGTTTCTTACATTACATTTATTCCCCTGAAAAATGCAACACAAACACATTTGAGCTAATCTGAAATTAATGTCCGAGTGACTTTATACTACTGAAACACGAAGCATTTCCTTCTCATTCTCTTTCCTTTTCACCCACTTCCTCAAAAGATGAAAGGAGCTGAAAACAAAACAGAAGATTATCGCAGGGCATTTGACACCCCGGGGATTTGCAAGGAAAAAACCAAGATGCCATAAATCTTACTGACCACTGAATGTCACTGTTTCTCCATACTTGCAGAGGTGGGAGGGAATTTACCTGGTAATGTAAAACAGTGTTCTTAAGGTAGAAAGTTTTGGTAAGCCTGTGTCCAAAGAGATTGAGGAAGAGAAAAGGGAATAAAACCCAATTTCTGCCCAGATTCTCAAGCTTTGAAATTCAGCGCAACCAAGAAAGCTAGAGCTGAATTGGATTTCATGGATCTGGCACCCAGCAGACATAAACACTGAAAGAGTGTTCTTTCAGCAACTCTTCCTCCTTCTGAGCATGTGCAATACAAGGTCTGAGGACTCCCCTTGCTGTCATATGATAGGGGTACTATTGCAGTGCCATGACACCCATGTGCAAAATATTCCTGGCACAGAACAGTCATGAAAGGCAGACTGCTTTACACCATCAGATAAAACAGGACTAGAACAGTAGCCGATTAATAACTGCAGTATTAATTCATTTTTAAAAATCTAATTTCTCTTTAGAAGCGGTCTCCAGCTGTCTAATCTTTGAGTAGGGATGGGCAAGGGGTGTGTGTGGACAAATTAGATTCATTTAAAGGTGACTTTACCTAATTTGCAGTCTCTGAAACGGTATGCCATCCGAAGCGTTAACCGTCCTTTGAAATTCGTGTGTCTCTGAATGTTGCGATGCAGTTCTTTAACTAAGAAACATGCTTTAAATGTATATATTAATGAAAATAACATTTTTTAAAAAAATGCATTATATTAGGGAAAATTGTATGGGAAAAAATGTGTATCATGGGAGAAATTTGCACTAAAATAGTGACAATTTTTCATGAGGACTTAAAAAAGGGGGGGGGATTCACAAACTATTTTGAAAATGTAGAGTACAGTGGTACCTCGGGTTACATATGCTTCAGGTTACATACGCTTCAGGTTACAGACTCCGCTAACTCAGAAATATTACCTCAGGTTAAGAACTTTGCTTCAGGATGAGAACAGAAATTGTGCAGCGGCGGCACAGCGGCTGCAGAAGGCCCCATTAGCTAAAGTGGTGCTTTAAGAACAGTTTCAGGTTAAGAACAGACCTCCAGAATGAATTAAGTACTTAACCCGAGGTACCACTGTACTGAAGTGAAGACTGGAAACGGAGAGAAACTGAAATTGACAGATTTTCCCATCACTACCTTTGAGGTGCTGAGGCAACTGGAGAACAGCTTCCCAAGATGATCTTCATGGACAGACAGGCTCATACGGGCTCTGCTTCATTTCACATCTTCTAATTCCTTTCCATGTTTAAGTAAGTTTCACAAAAGAATTAGTTTTCTCAGCACCTCAGAAAGCTCCCTTATGCTGGCATCTTAAGACAAGATGATCTTAACCATCAGGTAGGAATGTTTAATTGGCCTGAAGTAGTGATGGATTCGCTGGGAAGTTGACAAGCATTCATTTGGTCTTTTAAAGTTACATATGATCAGAAGTGGGGGAAACCTCTAAAGCGATCACATCCCATCGTGGCAATGCCTTGAATTTCTGTGAAGCTCTGGCTTTCATTTTTATTTCATAGCTTCTTTGAAGGACACATACTCCTCCTCTCCAGTGCCAGAGTGCAGATCTCATAATTTTTGCAAAATAGCAAGCCAACTACACATGTAATATGTATTTGTGGTGTGTTTTCTGTGGTGAGGAAGTTAATTTTAGTGTGTTTTTAAAATCTATGTTCCTTTGTTGTTCATCCTATGGAAATCTGGATTATCCTTACTTTAGGGGAAATAATCTTAATAAACTTCTGAGGGAAGGGAAGGAATAAAATGATGGGGGCTTCTCGGAGCATCATGAGCCATTTGGGCCCTCAATGCAATCGCATGTAAACAGTCATGTGATGGGAAATGGGAGCATGCTGCCAAACCCTACCCCCTCTGGCATGTCACTGTTATTCCTGTGTACAGCCATTCACCGGGACGCGGGTGGCGCTGTGGGTTAAACCACAGAGCCTAGAACTTGCCGATCAGAAGGTCGGCGGTTCGAATCCCCGCAACGGGGTGAGCTCCCGTTGTTCGGTCCCTGCTCCTGCCAACCTAGCAGTTCAAAAGCACGTCAAAGTGCAAGTAGATAAATAGGTACTGCTCTGGCGGGAAGTCAAATGGTGTCTCCATGGGCTGCTCTGGTTCACCAGAAGCAGCTTAGTCATGCTGGCCACATGACCTGGAAGCTGTACACCGGCTCCCTCGGCCAATAAAGTGAGATGAGCGCCACAACCCCAGAGTCGGTCATGACTGGACCTAATGGTCAGGGGTCTCCTTTCCTTTACAGCCATTCACAAGCTGGAAGGCAAAGGTCTGCTGTGAGGGGCAGGGGTCTCCTCTATTTGTGGAAGCACCCCATGCGATTCAGGTCCCTGCACAATCCATGTGGTGAATTGATGCAGCAAAGGAACAAATAGTTCCATTCTATTCTAGTCTGGTCAGACAACATCTGGATTCCTGTGTCCAGCTGTGGCACCCCATGTTAAGAAGAATGTTGACAAACTGGTGACCAGGGTGGGGGGAAGTGTCTGGAAACCAAGCCCTATGAGGAATGGTTGAAAGAGTTGGGCGTGCTTGGTTCGGAGAAGGGAAGTACAAAAGGAGATATGGCAGCTGCCTTTGAATATCCGAAAGGGCTGACATGTAGAAGGTGGAGGAAAATTGTTTTCTGTTGCTCTGCTGCCACAGGAATGTGCTGGCAGTAAATCACACCATTCACAGTTGGAGTTAACACTTTATTAGCAAAAACATGATCTCTACAGACTTGGTTGAGTCTCAGACCTAATGAGGAGAGCATGTAGCCCCATGAATCAGTTGCTGAGACTAGAAGTCCCTGCCTCCTCGCAGTCCCTCCTCTCCATGGCTTTCCCCAAGCAAGCGGAGACTGCGCCTGCATGCAGCTAACCGCTCCTCTGCCCTTTTCATGCCTCTTCTGGATCTGGTAGACAATAGGGGAGGGGAGTTTGTCACAGCGGGAGGGGGAGATGCTTGTGACTCTTTACCAACCAAACTCACCTCTGCCTCCTGGCCTCCCTCCTCTCACTTTTCTGCTTCAACTTCTGCCTCTGATTCTGGGCTTCTCTCTGCTACAGACTCTCCCAGCTCACTAAGGGGTGTGGAACCTCTGACCCGGGGGGCCAGATGAGACCTTTTTCTCTGTTTGGCCCTAAGACCACAGCCCTTCCCAGGCCACATTTCTCCTTCCCAGGCTTCACTCATCACTCAGCCAGCTTCCTGCCCGCATCATGCTTTCGCCTTGCCCGAATGTGTCCTGCTGTCCTGGGCACCTTTAGGAGGAAGGGTGGAATTTAGATTGAATAAAGAAATAAATAACTGAGTTGTGATCAGGCTGCTTGCTTGCCTGGAACATCTGGCTTTTGCACGGCAAAGTTCATATCCATTGCTCCACCCACTTTTGTGTCTGGCTCCACCCACCACTGGAATGCCACGAAAGGTTCCCCATTAGAGAATGCAGCCCCTAGGGTGAAAATGGTTCCCCCCCCTTCAAGCAGTGCAACCTTACAACCCTTTACAGAAGTTAGCCTCTCTGAGTGAAGTGGAGCTCACTCTCATGTAATTGCTGCCTGAATCTGCCTACTTCCACTTCCAAAATTTCTATCCTTTTCTTCTGAGGTGGGTGTGAAATCTCTGCATGTGTTTCTTCATCCTGCACATTTCTGAAGAGTGTGATGCGTCGGAAGTGTGCAAAGCTATTGGTTTGGGGCTGGCATGTTTTTCTTTTTAATCTTTTAAACGTAACTGGTTTTTATTAAGCATGGCTTTTGCATGTGGCTGTGCCGTATTATTATTTTTTATCTGGTAGGCTGTTTGACAGGGCTTTTGCCCTTAAAAGGCAGCCTCAAAGTATTTTCCATAAATTAATAAAAGAAGTAAATGGGGCGTGAGAGACCTACTCCTGCTAATGTTGTGGCTTTCTGTTGGATCAGAGCAAATATCTAGCATTCAGTTCTGTAAAGAGCTATTTTAAATAAATAAACACATATGCATAAAAGAAAGTGCCTCCATTTCTATGGAATGTGAAGAAGATAAAGATGAAGCAGCAGCAACATCAACTTTGAGTACCAGGAGGAAAAGACCTATTTAGTATGTGTTAGTGTACAAAGGTATCTTTAAAAGTCTTACTGTGTTTACTCCTCCTCTGGAGAGATCTAAGTTTCTCCTGCCCCCACAGAGCTGTTTGACTAGGGGCATTTCCAGACAACCTGTTTATTGAACATTCATCATTCTGATTTGTTTGCAGGGATATTAGATGAAGTTGGCTATTTAATGAGCTTTCATTCTGATTATTTGTGTGGAGAGGTTAACTGACATTCAGTTAAAGAAAGTATTAAGCCTACGCTTTCCAGAGCATTTCCCCACTACTTTCTTTCTTGCAGAAAGCCCATTTGTTGACCTAAATCTCCAATATCGGCTTCTGTTGCCAAACACAAATTTGCCAATACATGACTGAATCCCACCCACATATAATAGTGGTCTGGAAATGGTCCAAATTCCTGCTGCAAAATTCTGTTACAAATTCTTGTCTTTCTTGGAGGAAAGGCAGCATACATACACACAAGACATACTTATCCATGATGAACCGCATTGTTGGAACCCTTGAAAGTATTGCTAAGCTAAATCGAACATTGCAAAGTTCAGTAAATTTGAGGAAGGACGACAAATCTCTCCTACATAACTGTCTGCCCCCTGTTCCCTTTTGATGGGGATAGCAACAACACGTGAAGGAGAAGAGGCAAGTTGCTTCTGGAAAGAAACCTAACACATTTGAAAAGCACAGACCACTTTCCTTTTGAATAATTTGTTCCAGTTGTAGGCCACGAACATATGGACCTCCGCAAAGAAAGGATACAATCAAAAGGCTTCAAGAGAAGGGGGGGTGCAGAATTCAACAACCCATTGCTTTTAATAATCAATACCAAAAGGGGGTGGGGAATGAGAGGGCTGAGATCCCTTAACCCTGATAAATAAGCAACAAAACAAAATTAAATTATCTGCAAAGACTAACTGGGGTGGTGTAAGTGGTGCTAACAGCCAGAATTCGTATGTCCAGGCAACTGACTCGTCACCCTTATTCGAACGGAGATCAGAAGCACAGTGCAGGGATAACACATCCGGCTTCTGCCAGAGGAGAAAGCTGGCTTCTGCTTTGTTAGCTCCTTTGTTCATTAGCCAAAGCATTGTTCTGGAAATGGCAGCAAATGTAGCTGTCCTGCATCCCTACCTCTCTCCCTTCCTCCCCTGCTGAGAAGAGGAGAGTTGCTGACAAGTCCACTTGACAGTAAGGGCAAGGCGGAAGAGGAAAGGCGAAAGCAAAAAGGAGGGGGGAAGACAAAACATACATTGGAGGCCAACGCCGGTGCGCCAGTTGTGTGGAAAAGCACATTCGTTGTGAAGCGAATCTTGCCTGCCTGCATAATAATGCTGCACCTCACCGTATGTAGCATTCCTCCCCCTCCTCCTTCCACATTACACAAAAATCAAGTGAGAACTCAATTGAGGTCGCCGCTTTTGCTTTATGATTTACATAAATCATGTCAACAGAGCTCAGAGGAATTGCAGGCAAATCAAGCGCACGAGGTAATCCATTCAACACCCCCAGTTACAAATCTTAAAACAGGTAGAAAGTGTTCGTGGGCCCACCAAATCTTCCGTAATGCAGGGAGGATAATCCCGCTGCAGCAGCTATGTGTATTACCACTTTCTTGCTTCTTAGCTGAAAGCTGTCTTTACTACTTTGGATGACACTATACCAAAAGAAAAAAAAAGGGGGGGGGAGAGAGTCTGCGGGAAATCTTTGGATAGTGTGTGTGTGTGTGTGTGTGTGTGTGTGTGTGAGCTTTGCCTTCATGAAACATATCCCTTGAAAGAATTGCTCAAACAAAAGTTATACCTGGGTGGAGATGGAAGTCAGAGGAAAATATCTAGACATTAAGGGAAACATCTGGACCCCAGACTTATTTTTCAAGGAGGGAGAAAAAGAGGACTGGTGGAATAGAGAAAGAAGGGGAGTTAAGAATAGCTTAGGCATAAATGCTTTTTTTTTTTAATGGACAGTACAAATGTTAACTACTGCGGTATAGTAGGAAAGGCTGCTTCTGTCATCGCCGCCGCCTTGCTAGTTAATAAGCCCCATTGGACACCTCGGGGATTTACTTATGAGTAAATGTACATAGGATTGCAGTACATGAGACTTAAACTGCAATTCTTTAAATGTCGGTTCAGATGTAAGCACCATTGAATTCATTGGGACTTACTCCCAGCAAGTGAGTCTAGAACTGTGGCCTTCGCTGTGAATTGCAAAAAGCTGGTTGGAATCTCACCTCAGCCATGAACTCACTAGATAGGCTACTTTCCTTCAACTACAGTCCTACATCTGTCATAAGAGGAATGATAATACCCCATGTATTCTTACAGGGTTGCTATAAGAACATGTCATTGTTGTTGTTAGTTAGTTAGTTAGCTTTGTATAAATTTGTTTTGATGATGGTCCTTGGCAGCCTCTGGGAGCAGACTGTCAGAATGGCCATGGTGGTGCAAGAAAAACTTGTTTACATACACTAATATTGCCCACTCATCACTTTCCTGTTTGACACTAAAGCCTTGCCTGAAATTGTTAGAATTTCATGAAAACGAAGCAAAAGCTATTTCTGTACTAGTTTTCACAATACACTTTTTGTTTCGAATTGCCAAGGCATTGGTCAAGACAAGGGATGGAGGGGAAATTCAATTTTCTTTGCGATTTAATGAAAAACTACCTAATTCATACTTCTTGAATCAACACGCAAACCAAGACACAACTACCCTATGAAATTCTCACTTCCCTGAATTTTGCGGTGCAGTTCTCCAGCCAAGTAATATGTACGAAAATGCATATATTGGGGAAAAACATGTTTGAAAACACATATTATTGAAAATATCAGACAAAATGCACTAAAGCAGGGAAATTGCTTGCAAAATTGGTGTATATTAGTCAAAACTGCATAAAATATATATATTTATTGGGAGAAATTGACACTAATATGCTCACAAATTTTCATGAGATTTCTTTTTAAGATTGCAAATTGCTGTGGAAATGTGGAGAACTGAATTTATGGATGGAAAGGGGGGGGAGATGAAAGCTACAGAGAAATGAACTGGACAGGTCTGTCCATTCCTCGCGATGCCACACTCAAGTGTGGAAGCTTGTTTACAAGAATCAGGTAGAAAGTCGGGTGCTTGAGACCTTGGAGAGGCTGTGGCCCATAAAAGATACAATACTGGGCTAGAGGGACAATCTGAGGTTACGCAACTCACCATCTTTCTTATTACTTTCTCATCCCTTATATACCCAATCAATCCCTGTGGCCTTCAAGTGAAGCTTAGGATAATTTGGCCTTTGTTTTGTTCTGAAGCTCGGTTGTATAAATTAAAGTATAATAATTAGAAAGAACCAAGTATAATAATTAGAAAGAACCATGCCGATTTTTGTTGTTGTAAGGGCAGAGTTTGAACAGGAAAGTATTACTGTATTTTTCGCTCTATAACACGCACCCGACCATAACACGCACGTAGTTTTTAGAGGAGGAAAATCTGTAGGCATGCCACCCGTAGGCATTCCCTGCATAACACGCACAGACATTTCCCCTTACCTTCTAGGAGGAAAAAAGTGAGTGTTATGGTGCAAAAAATACGGTAAGTGTTCTGTGGAACCGTAGTTATAACTCCATTTCTAGCTCATTAAAGTGCAGGGGTCTCAGAAACACTCAGGCCCCCAAGTGTGGAAAGGATTCTGTATGGTGACTTAACTTTGGGAGGGAAAGGTAAGGGCAACTTTGTATGGTTTTGAGTCACCAGAGCAAAAAAGCACAGCAATACCATTGGGCCGCTATTCTCTCTTTTTTATATACATATAAAAATTATTTATTGATACTTATTCAAAAATATACAAAAGTTCATACCCATTACAAAGTATCTTTTTATAATACACTGAAATAAAAGAGCTGCTTAGTTTTAAAACGAACAAAGGCAGAAAGAAGAAAAGGAAAAGAGAGACCGAAAGAAAGAGAAAGCAAAAGTAGAGAAGGAGAGAAAAGAGATAAAGGAAGAGAAAAGGATTTCTGGTTCTCTGCCCCGCAGCTAAATATAGTATTCGCTCCTTAAAATCCAACCTCTGTTAACCAGTATTTTTTCAACCTTCAAATCCCAATATTACAAGTTCATTTTCTCTTTCACGCAAAAAGTCCATCGAAAGTTTCCAGTCCTGAATAAATGCTGATAATGATTTTTCTCTAATTAAGCATGTTAACTTTGTCATCTCAGCCAAGTCCAATATTTTTATCAGCCATTCCTCTATAGTGGGTAGGGCTGCATCTTTCCGTCTTTGTGCCATTGGGCTGCTATTCTCAAAAGCCTTTAAGGAAACAGACTCCTCATGGGTTGGAGTTGTGGTTCAGTGGTAGAGCACATCCTTTGTATGTTCCAGGGGGTTCCAGATTCAATCCCCAGCATCTATAGGCAGGGCTAGGACAGACTCTGGCCTGAACTCTGGAGAGCCATTACCAGTCCGTGTAGATGATTCTGAGCAGGATGGAGCAATGACAGCTTCATATGTCTTAAAAAAGGGTTCTCTAGAATATTTCCTTGCCTATGTTGTGCACGTTCCCATATGAGCTTTCCTTTGCCTTGACTTCCATGTTGGCCCAGTGGCTTTGGTGAGGAACGGCCAGAAGACGTGGGCTTAGTTTAGGTCATCTTTTGGATGACCTTAACTCATCCAAAACTTTCTGTGACAACCACGCTGCACAGAACCTGCATTTATGAAATATATCCGTTCAGCCTCTGCACTTTAGCCACTGTTGCTTTTTTAGTTGTGTGAGAAAGGTTGAATTCCTGCATTAGTCCAGCTTGTCTGCCATTATAGCCTCCCCCACCCTGTGTGTGTGTGTGTGTGTGTGTGCAGGTGTAGGAATTACAGCCCAAGGCAAGAGGTGGGGGAGTCTCCATGCCTTTCCCTAAAGAACTTGTGGAGCTTCTGCAGTCCAGATGGTTCCAATTTGAGGCCTACACTCAGTGATGTAGCTGTATTGAGTTTCTTCCCTGAAACCAACAAAACCTGCGTTAGCATTTTGCTTGGATTAAAATATTTGTCCCTTTTTTTCGCAGGGCAAAGAGGGACTCCTGAAGCCACTGAAGGAAGGAAATCATTACAGAGATCTACAGAAGTAGGTCATGTGCTACAGCTGCTCATAGTTTGAGAGGAAGAAACATGGGACCTCAAACATGGAACATGACTCCTTCAGAATGCTTGAGAGCGGCCCAAGAAAAACATCCTCAGAGGCTTATTTAATAAACATTATCTATAATAGCCTCAATGTGTGCTCAGGTTTCCTCGGGAGTTTGCACCTACATCCCAGAGCTAACAAAATTCTAGAAGGGAACAAAAAAATAATAATAATTTACTGAGAAGGGTTCCGTCATTTGTGTGAAAGCTAATGTGATCCTTTAAGAGCTGTCATTTTGCAAACAATGGAAGTATGTGTCTCTCCTTTGCTTGCAAAGTCTTTAAAGTGGGATTTGTAAACAGCTAGCAATAATCTGCCAGACCTGCATAAAAGGCAATTATACGTGCAGTGGAGAAAATATGTTATCCCTTCTCTTTTTGGGACTGGTAAATCAATTGACAAGGATCACGTGCGAGCATCCATTAGAACACACCATACAAATGGCAAAAAAGTATATATGGACTTCATTAACAAACATGCAGCATTTGTTATCTTAAAAACACTTCTGTTTTCACAGCTTGCAAAATGCCTGAAGTGAATTGTTAAATTAGCTGAACATTTTAATAAGATCCAACTTGCCACTTTTGGGTTGTGGTGGGGGTCTTCCCCCTCTTCTGATAATGAATTAATGTTTCGTGAGATTTGTGCAATTTGAAACGATTGTTGTTGTTTTTAAAGTGTGAAAATGAAATTGGATGTGTCCAAACTGTGTTAATTTCAGAGTCCTCTCCTCACCTTCCCTCTCTCCCCCACGAGACGTAAGCTACTGTAGTACTATCAACAGAACTCAGAGGGTTCACTCAGTCCAATTTTCACACACCCTTCTCCGTGTGCTCAGAAAAGGAAGTTTAAAAATGTGTTATCAACTACCTTGTAAAATTGCATTTACCCGAAATAATAAGATTCTTGACGTCGGTTCCACCCCTGCTTTGTGTATGGGATTGAGATATACCACAGACATCCTGATTTGCAGTTCTGTTAGTGCTCATTCATGCTCATGAATCTCTGCACAGTAGGTCTCCATTGGTGGAGCAAGCAGATCTGTGTGTAAGGAATGCACATACATATCAGTTCCTTTCATTGGAAGGAATCAAGAAGCTATTCTGACCTGCAGTGGTTCTCTTCTTGCACTGGATATCATGCATCTTGAACATTGGATCATGACAAAAAATAATAATAATGACAGGAGCAACGTCTCCTCTGACTATTTCGTGCTTTCATTATCAAAGAGAGTCTGTGGTCACATCCACACCATACATTTAAAACTCTCTTATACCACTTTCATGGCTTCACTCAATGAATCCTGGGAACTGTAGTTTGTTAAAGGTGCTGAGAGTTGTTAGAGCTTTGTTGTTGTTCAGTCGTTTAGTCGTGTCCGACTCTTCATGACCCCATGGATCAGAGCACGCCAGGCACTCCTGTCTTCCACTGCCTCCCGCAGTTTGGTCAAACTCATGCTGGTAGCTTTGAGGACACTGTCCAACCATCTCGTCCTCTGTCGTCCCCTTCTCCTTGTACCCTCCATCTTTCCCAACATCAGGGTCTTTTCCAGGGAGTCTTCTCTTCTCATGAGGTGGCCAAAGTATTGGAGCCTCAGCTTCAGGATCTGTCCTTCCAGTGAGCACTCAGGGCTGATTTCCTTCAGAATGGAGAGGTTTGATTTTCTTGCAGTCCATGGGACTCTCAAGAGTCTCCTCTGTAATGCTTCCCAAATGTTGTCCCATTTTTGCCATGTGGAGGGACACAGCGCAACAAAAGCAGAACAAAATAACCCAGACAAACCCTGGAACTTTTGTGATATGAAAAGTTACAGGTTTTTTAGCAGGAAACTACGGGACGTGCAGCTACCACCTATGAAGACGTATGGCCTCTCCAAAACCTTTGCAGACACAAATGGTTCTGAGAGTGGGGTTGTGTTTGACCAGCCCGGTAACATCATGAGCACAAATCGTGAGGAGTGCTCATTATAGAGCCCATCTGGAGGAGCCCAGCACTCATTTCTGAAAATACACAGTGATTCTGCACAGAAGATTCTGCAAAGCTTCTTGAAATGGTTAAAATGATGTCAGAAATTGAAAATTACACCGAGCTTGCCCTGCTCAAACTGCTATGTAAACCATAATAAAAGACGGTTGGCACTTCAGAGCGGGGGTGGGGTGGGGTGAATAATTTAATTTGTTGTGTAGAGATCTCCTTTTATTTTGTAGCATATGGTTCTCATTTTGAACGACGGAAAAGAAAAGAGCTCTAGGTGCAGATAGCTACTGCAAATTGAGAGAGCCCAACGAGGTCAATAATGTTTATGTTTTTACACCATCGGAAGGTCGGATCCATACTGTGCAGTCAACACAATTCCCTGCTCCGCACTCGTGTCTCATTTACAGTGGCTGAGACCCATGTCACCCCGCCTCCCCGGTACTCATTTTATTGATTTTAATAGGAACCGGCTTGGGCTCTATTGTAGTGTGAGAAACATGTCAGATTATTCATATTTGTCTGACAAAATGCTAGCGAGCGGTAAAAGATGCCATGCCGAGCTGTAAACATGAGTGACATTCCTATTGAGATACGATTCAAGACTTGTGATGTACTGCAAGTCGGCTTAGAGTGTGGAGGTCATAGAGGAGGGCATACAATCACTTGATAGAGGGATTCTGGAACTATAGAGAGAGCGCTTGAAGAGTGAAATGGTGCTTGCCCAGTGGAGTTATGCCATATCGGCTATGCATTTCCTGGGGCATCGCTAGGCAAGCCAGTTTCTGTCGGAATCAGCTGCTATGTCTCTGTTTGGTTATGGACTACAATTGCTCTACAGATTCACC
Source organism: Podarcis vaucheri (assembly GCF_965113315.1). Taxonomy (NCBI): domain Eukaryota; kingdom Metazoa; phylum Chordata; class Lepidosauria; order Squamata; family Lacertidae; genus Podarcis; species Podarcis vaucheri. The sequence goes on along the minus strand of NC_138762.1, from coordinate 79,663,121 downwards.
CCACGTCCCAATTTTCCATTTGGGGCAAGTGTCTGCCACACTGCTTTTTTCAGCACATCATTTGTAACATTGTGTGACATTGTTAAATCATTGCTTGTAACATTGCGTAGCCGGTGAAATAGGCATTTGGCTGTAAAGTTACTGGAATCCACACAAAACGAAAAGCCCGTGCTTTTCGTAGATATATGTAGAAGACGAAATGAAAAGATGGTGAAAGAAGCTGTGTTGAAGGCACAGGAGCCCTGACTTATTGCTTAATATAAGAAACAAGGATCTCCTTCTTGCCAGCTTCCTCCAAAAGGCTCGGAAGTTGACCATTTACTACCCCATAACTTGGACACAATCATGAGAAAGGCATGCCGTTTGTGGCATTCACTCACACACTTCCCTATAGATTTCAGACTGAAGGTGACTGTGTATGATATAATCCTTGCCACTCCTGCCGATGCTACAGAGGACTGTCTCCCCATGGGGTTTCAACACCAACTGCAGGAGAGAGGTCACTACTTGTTAAATAGTCCTTTGTGCAGTCACCTAGTGGCCAGTCTGTAAACCTCCTTGCAAATTGAAGCTCTAGCACTTCAAATAGCACTTTTCCTGATAGGCTACTTTTCCGCAAGCAGGGAGGTTTCTCTTTGGAAAGAATTCAGGCATGCTTCTTGGTGATCACTTGTAGCCAAGAAAGATTGTCTTCTATGAACACAGTCTTAACTGTGAGTCTGTAAGTGACTGTGGAGGCCAATTCTGGATCCACACGTCCTTCCACAGTGGGGACATAGGTTCCGGGCGGAAGTTGATCACGGTGAGGGTTTGCCAAGTGTGCCTTCCTCTTAGCACATTTCTCCCTTTCATCCTGAGTTTGAGCGTCTTCAAAGTCCATGACACCTTTGGTAAAGGCTGTTCTCCAGTTGGAGCGCTCGCAGGCCAGTGTTTCCCATTTTTGTGTGCTTATACTGCATTTTTAAAAATATTTGCCTTGAGAGCATCTTTAAACCTCTTTTGTTTTCCACCAGCATTACACTTTCCATTTTTAAGTTTAGAATAGAGTAGTTGCTTTAGAAGATGATGATCAGGCATCCGCACAACATGACCAGTCCAACAAAGTTGATGTTGAAGAATCATTCCTTCAACACTGGTGATCTTTGCTTCTTCCAGTGCACTGGCAATTCAGGCATGCAATCTTCTGCGTGTAGGCTGAAATGGTACAGTCAACGAAAGGCTGCACTCTTTGATATTTCTGAGTGTGTAATTTGGATTTCAGTCTATTTGAGAAGTGCTCTCAAGTCTACAGCTAGAGAAAGTGGCAAAAATATGATGGATTCCATTATGTATTGCACCCTACCTTCAGGAAGCTTAGGCTGATGTCTAGAGTCCACAACACCCTCCTGAAACAAACACACAGCAATGTGTCATCAGAGCAGATCTGATGCTCTAAAAACATTAAGATGGGCACTGAGTGGGTATCTTTGGGGAGAACATTCTACAACCAAGGGGCTGATATTGAAAAATCCCATTCTCTTGCTACTACCCTCTTGCTACTACTGACAATCTAGGATTTGGGACCTGATCTGACAGGCAGAACTGCTCACTTGCCTCTTTTTTTCTGCTGAATTGGACCAGTTTTAAGAATCCTTCCAACCAATCCCTTTATTACATTGAAATGTTGTTATATTTTCTTCTGCATGTTGTCGTGAACCACTTTGAGCATAGTTTTTACAATGGAAAAGCTGCATGCAAATAAACTATTGATGACGACTGATGATGATGTATCATGCCTATGAATTCTGACTCACATCAAAAGGGTTATCAGGCTATCTATGGAATCAATTAGCAGACACCTCATGAACAAACAATTTAGTTCAGCTAAAGTTGGCTTCCATGCCCTGAATGCGGTTCACCCCTACAAACATAGCTTTGAAGTTTTACATTCTGCCTCAAAAGGCAGATTTGGGGTGCCGTTCAGGGTAGCAGAGCATGAGACAGGCAGATCTGATTTGTGGGGTGCAACCCATGAGGAAATTATTCTCCACAAACCCCATGGAAAGGAACAGGAGCTATTTTTTTACTTTGAATGTGGCTTGTAGAGGGTTAGGCCTCATGCTAGTTTAGTGGTTGGTATCCCATATGGATTTTCTGTCTGAGGCACTACAATTCACATCTTTGAAGGAAGACATAAATGTCACCCTGATCCAGCCTTCAGTATTTACAATGTTTGGGGCTTTTGGTTTAGAAAAAAATATATGAGTAAGATAGGGTTATGATAGATGTATATAAGGTTATGGAAAAAGTGGGTAAAGATTTCTCTCTCTCCCTCTTTCATAATACTAGATCTTGGAGCCAGGGGTGCCAACTTGAATAAAATAGGGGGCACTCAGGTAAGCCCCACTTCTCACAATCGATCACATGACAGGGTACACTCACACCATTTGAATGGCAATATCCAATTTGGGGGCAAATTTTATTGAAGGTGGCCAAAGGGACCTCAGCTCCTAGGAGTTGGCTCCTATGGGCCCTCCCCCATAGGAATATTGGTCGACGCGGGATAGACAAAATAAAGTACAGTGGTACCTCGGGTTAAGTACTTAATTCGTTCCGGAGGTCCGTTCTTAACCTGAATCTGTTGTTAACCTGAAGCACCACTTTAGCTAATGGGGCCTCCTGCTGCCACTGTGCCGCCGGAGCACGATTTCTGTTCTCATCCTGAAGCAAAGTTCTTAACCTGAGTTACTATTTCTGGGTTAGCAGAGTCTGTAATCTGAAGTGTATGTAACCTGAAGCGTATGTAACCCGAGGTACCGCTGTACTTATTCACAGAGCGCATAGTTAAACTATGGCGATTACTCCCACAAGAGTAAACATGGATGGATTAGATCTTGTGCTACTTACATGACTCGGGTATAGGTGGAATACATGGGAAATCCAAAGGACTTCATTGTCTTACACACACACACACACACACACACACACACACACACACACACACACGGCAATATTAAAAAATGAATAAATTGACCCTACAAATCAAGAACAGGGGAACTGAACATAATGTCTTCATTTAAAACAAAGGTATCTGGTTTATATAAGCATTAAAAATGGTTGAAAACCGATAGATTTTAAAAAGGAGCTTGGGATGTGTCTGGCTTGTTGTTTGGATTACACACAGGACTTTGATGAACATACCCCTGATGACTAAAATAATGAAAGTGATAGATTAGCGTCTTGATGCATAATCACTGTCTAGAATGTAGAACTTGAGAACAGCGGGGTTTTGAGAACAATTACTTGTAATTAAAGCTGTGCTGGTTACCAAAAAAAAGTCTTTTGTGTATTGCACCAATTAATTACTTTTTTTTTCAGGGAGAGTTTAGCTCTAAACCATCTATTTATATGTGACCATGTTTGGAATTCTGAAGCGATATGCAATATGTATTGTTTAGTAATATTATTTTGTTTTGGGGAAGAAGGCAGACGTAGCTCCTTCTCCTTAAGATATCATCTTGTGAATGAATTAAAAGCAAACCACTTCTACAAATCCAGGCATATGAGCAGACATTATTGTCATTGTGATGATAAAAGACAACTTTAGGCAGGCAAACACTTTCTTATAAAGTCGGCGCATCTTTTTAACCAGACTATCTCGCTGTCCATCTCTTTTTGATTTTTCACACTCTTAGAAGACAGACTCATGAAAGTATAAAATGTTTTGAGCTCAGAAAAGAGAGAGCTGCAAAAAGGGAAATTCTCTCCCCCTCCCACATGTCAGTGAAATTGCTTTGAGAAAGGTAAAATTAATAACATTTTTCAATGCTAAAATGGGATCTTTTTTCTCCCAGCTTCTATTGTAGCTAAACTCCTGTGGACTTCAGCAGATGGTGTATCATGTGAGAAGTGACATCTCTTTACTGCATTTTGCTCATCTCTGATGGGAAAATATTGCTTTCCGTACCTTTCCTTGATAGCAGACAATGATTAAAGTTTGATATGGGTGAAAATTTGAAATTTTCTGAACACTCTCAGGGACAATTTTGGATTTGCTGTAAAGAGGAAACAGAGTCAAACATATAGGTATATGTATCTGTTTGGTTTTAAACCTAATTTTCAAGGTTCAGTAAAAACAAACAGAAAATAACTTCACTCATCACAGTCAGATATGACCCTCACAGATCTGGGGTTTTCTCCTTGAGGTTATCGTGATATCTTGGGATATATTGTTTGAAGAATATGGGGGGGGGAGAGAAGTTTGTGCTTTTCATTGAGAATTGTAAGGTTAGACTCAGATTGATGCAGTTTCCTACATTTGGACGGGGATCTAAATATAAGCTGATTCTAGGTCATCAACCTCATCAACTTCTTCACTTAAAGGTAAAGTTAAAGTGACCCCTGACCATTAGGTCCAGTTGTGACGGACTCTGGGGTTGCAGCGCGCATCTCGCTTTATTGGCCGAAGGAGCTGGCGTGCAACTTCCGGGTCATGTGGCCAGCATGACTAAGCCGCTTCTGGCAAACCAGAGCAGCGCACAGAAGCGCCATTTACCTTCCCGCCAGAGCAGTACCTATTTATCTACTTGAACTCTGATGTGCTTTCGAACTGCTAGGTTGGCAGGAGCTGGGACCGAGCAACGGGAGCTCACCCCATCGTGGGGATTCGAACCACCGACCTTCTGATCGGCAAGTCCTAGGCTCTGTGGTTTAACCCACAGCGCCACCTGCGTCCCTTACTTAAAAAAAAAAAGAACTGGCATTTTAACTGAATTTCAATTTTATAGTTTGATAACAGATTTTGTCTTTAGTGTATTGTTGGGGAACTTGTACACCACTCAGAGTGGATCAAGCGGCAGATGAATTGTCTAAATAAATAAATAAGCATGTGCTGACCTGATGTGGTTTTTATCATGATGTAGTTTCCCCACATCCAGCCTGTCAACGTTGTGACTCTTAGCAAGGGGCGTGCCTCTGAAAGTCAGAATGCGATGATGCCACATCAAATGTTGAGTACATTACAAACCGCGTAGTGATGGTAGACACCTTTCTATGGCAACGCCCGTAGAATGTGTCCGCCAGCTCTCTGCGGCTGCCATGTTTCTCATGATCTCAATTTTTCCAGCTTGGAAAAAGGAGAGCTGGAAGTTGGCATGTTCCTCTCCCCTGCCCCCATCCCTCGCACACTGGACATGGAAGGTTTATGCTGCATCGTGTGTACTCGGACCCATAAAACTCCCATAGCCATCGATCATGCCGGGGAAGAAGCTCAGCACACAGTCCTTCTTATTGCCAGACTGCATAGCTCAGTTGGTTAGAGCATGGTGCTCACACTGCCAAGGTTGAAAGTTCGATCCCTGTATGGCATATTCCTGCACTGCAGAGGGTTGGACTAGAACTAGATGTTCTTTAGAGTCCCTTCCAACTCTACAGTTCTATGATTCTATGACAGCAGAGCTGGCTCAAAGTCTGAGGGGGTTATAGGCAGAGTGGTGGGTCCTCGCTTCTGATGGTGGGCTCTGGTGGACTTACCTGGCAACATGGCGGCACCCTCTTGCTTTCCCATAATGCCCCTGAGTGGTACTGGCTCAAGGAAACTGTGGACAAGCTCAAGCTGCTTGGTGTGTCAGGCAGTGGGCGGAATTCAGGCATCAGGACAGACATCAGTAGTGCAAGCTGCCAGGGCCCTGGGAACAGTGGCAGAGTTGGGGCTCTCAAATTTTAGCAGCAGCTTGTGTGATGCTAAAATTTGGGGGCCCCTCAGCTCCCAGTGCAGCCACACTAGTCACACTACCCTTAAACCGCCTCTGCTGGGACCTTGGTAGTTGCCAGGGGTGGATAATTCTGCTGGTTTAAGTTTCTTGCAGTTTCTCACATTTCTGATCTTAAATTTCGCTCAACCCATTTCCGAATTTTTTTAAAATTAAAAAATGTTCTCACGAAAATTCGTTAGCATTTTAGTAAGCCGTTTTGACTAATACAGTGGTACCTCGGGTTACATAAGCTTCAGGTTACATACGCTTCAGGTTACATACGTTTCAGGTTACAGACTCCACTAACCCAGAAATAGTACCCTGGGTTAAGAACTTTGCTTCAGGATGAGAACAGAAATTGTGCTCTGGCGGTGCGGCAGCAGCAGGAGGCCCCATTAGATAAAGTGGTGCTTCAGGTTAAGAACAGTTTCAGGTTAAGTATGGACCTCCGGAACGAATTAAGTATTTAACCTGAGGTACCACTGTATAGGGGACGCGGGTGGCGCTGTGGGTAAAACCTCAGCGCCTAGGACTTGCCGATCGTATGGTCGGCGGTTCGAATCCCCGTGGCGGGGTGAGCTCCCCTCGTTCGGTCCCAGCTCCTGCCCACCTAGCAGTTCGAAAGCACCCCTAAGTGCAAGTAGATAAATAGGTACTTCTTTATAGCGGGAAGTTAATGGCGTTTCCGTGCACTGCACTGGTGCTGGCTCGCCAGAGCAGCTTCGTCACGCTGGCCACGTGACCTGGAAGTGTCTCCGGACAGCACTGGCCCCCGGCCTCTTAAGCGAGATGAGCACGCAACCCCAGAGTCGGTCGCGACTGGCCTGTATGGGCAGGGGTACCTTTACCTTTTACCACTGTATAATGTGTTTTGTGTGATATTTTCACAAATATGTGCATTTTATTTAACACACGCTTTCCCTTCGTATACTTTTTAAAAATAGATTGTTGGGTTGGAGGTCTGCATCACAAAATGCAGGGAAGTGTGAGCATACCAGAGTAGCTGTGCTTTGGTTTGATTATTGTTTCGGGAAATGTGAATTAGGCAGGTTCCTATGAAAATTGCAAATTGAATCAAATTTATCCCCCACCCCATGATTAACTAACCCAATGTCAGGGTCTAACACTAGCTCTAGTAGACATTATAATTTTCTATCTGCAGGGACACTTTTCACTGAGGAGCATTTAACCAATACATTCCACCAACGGCAGCCTGGATTGGTACATTCCCAATGAAGCACCAGAAGTCCTTTTTACTGCGCCTCCATGATGAATTGTGCACATGATGGTATCAGAGCAGTTATACACATCCCCACTTCCACTACTGTTTGTGCCTGCAGAGGTTTTGGGAAGGGCATGATGCTTCGTTTTCAGTCAGTGCATGCCCTGTAGCTTCCTGCTGAAATACTGTAACTTTTCATTCCACAAAAGTTATGGGGCAGGATGGTTTTGTTCATTTGTCCTGCTTTCATTGTGCTATGATTGCCAGATGGCAATAATGTGGAGGCGGGTGGCGCTATGGTCTAAACCACTGAGCCTCTTGGGCTTGCTGATCAGAAGGTTGGCGGTTCAAATCCCTGTGACGGAGTGAGCTCCCGTTGCTGTGTCCCAGCTCCTGCCAACCTAGCAGTTCAAAAGCACGCCAGTGCAAGCAGATAAATAGGTATCACTGCAGCAAGAAGGTAAATAGTGTTTCCGTGTGCTCTGGCACTCGTCACAGTGTCCAGTTGTGCCAGAAGCAGTATAGTCATGCTGGCCACATGACCCGGAAAAGCTATCTGTGGACAAATGCCAGCTCCCTTGGCCTGAAAAGCGAGATGAGCACTGTAACCCCATAGTCGCCTTTGACTGGACTTAACTGTCCCGGGGTCCTTAATGTGGTAATGCTAGGGGAACACTGCAGTATCAATAAGGTAGAGTGGTTTGTGGATAGCCCAGTATAAATCCCACCACTGGCACACTATTATTATATGAAGGACATATTGCAGAAAACACCTGGAGGGTTGGCTCTGAAAGATCAGAGAGCTAACCCCCTTCCCCTGTGAAGAGAATTTAATATTCCCCGTGCGGTTTCAAAAACATTGCGTTTATTCCCCATTATATTCTCAGCTCAGCCTTAACTGTTCAGGTGCAGCTTGTATACCTTAATAATAAATACAGTCATGTAAGAACAGCTCCGAGTGGTTGCAGATGCCGTACAAGATCACAGCAGCCCTAGGAAACAGGAGGCGGAAAAAGGAGTCTCTTGCATATTAGGGGATGAAAAGGAAATATCCCGGCTGCTTCATTTCCCCACTTCTGAACACTTCTTTTCCTGTAGTTTGTCTCTAGTCTATGATGTGTTGGCAGCTCATACACAAACTGGGCTTGGTAAGGCATGAAGTTATCCACATTCCAGATTCCTTCTGTGTGTGCTTAGAACGTGTCTTTTTGATCTGACTTATGTAGGGCAGATCTTACAACACACATTTATAATCTGACACAACCAATAATAATAATTATTTTTTAAGCATTTCATTTGACCTTTGCCCCATACAGATCTTCAAAAAAATGGTAGAGAATTTAAGCTAGATGCCAATGCCAAACTTTATCCCACCAACTAGGGAGGGGGTGGCACCTGCAGCCCTCCAGATGTTGGTGGATTACAACTCCCAGCACCCCTGACAATTAGCTATCCTGGCAGGGGTTGATAGGATTTGGAGTCCAGCAACCTTTGGAGAACCACAGTTTAGCCACCTCCTACCAGAAGAGTTCATTGGTTTGCCCAATGAACGCAAGTTACCCCTATGGGTTTTTTGTGTGGCAAGGTTCAAAATTTAAACTTCCCAGTGGTTTCAGGTTCTCAAAAACTGTCACCCACACAAGCACCAGTGAATCAAGGGTGAGGGTTTTTCATATATTGAGTAATATTTTTATTTAATTTCCCACCAACAAATAGGTACATGTGCATATCTGTAACCAGAAAAGAAAGAACAAAAAATAATAATAATAGAAAAAGAAAAGAAAAAGAAGAAACAATGACCACCCTGCTGGGGAAACAATATGCTGTTGCCATAAAGTATCCCCCCCACCCCACCCCCAGTTCTGTTCTTTGTAGATTTTAGCAGGAGGTCCTGCATCTAAAATTTCACCATCAGTCATCAGTGGTAGTTGGCAGGCAGCAAACCTTTGAAACGCTGGCATATCTCACTCAAACAGTCTGGATATTGTTAGCAGTGTTTATATAAAAAATAAAACTTTGCCAAACTTTTAAACTTCTTTGTCTTTCTTATTAGATAAAATGAGTTTTTATTCCAATGGCATCTTCTCCCCCGGGGCTAAATAACAGCTTCTGTCAGGCAGTTTTAGCTGGAACAACAAGCACCAGCCCCCTTCCCTGCATGCCCCAATCCACCAACATCTGGAGGGTCACAGGTTATTCACCCTTGTCTTAGAGGTGGAAAAGGAAATTGGCTTACACAGGATCAGGTGGGACTTAGGGACTTCCTCTGGGGATGGTGAGCAGGGCTTTTTGTGTGTGGTGGTACTCACTGGTATGGAGTCCTGGCACCTCCCTCCCACCCATATCAGCTGTTTTGTGACTATGCAAAACCCACCAAATGTGGGGTCACAGAGGGACAGCTGACACTTTAGGTAGGAACCTCAAATGGGTGTGACTCTCTCCAGAGGAAACGCCATCTGCCTTGTGCCAGATACATGAAGTTTCCTGTGGGGTTTCCTGGAAATCTGTCAACTAGCACGCAGGCAGTGTACATGGGGGTCAGCTCTTCTGGTAGGCAAGTCAGCAGACACATATTTGAGGGGCACACGGGGAGAAAGATGGAGTGGAAGTGCCGTTGTTGAAGCGGAAGTCCTTGCCTGACTTGGCTGGGCACAACCCTGTGACTGGAGAATGCTGGTTAAAAAAAATATTCCCTCTGTGTGGAAGTTAGAACTGTCAGACACAGTTCACCATTTACCTCAAATAGCAAGCAGAATGTTATAGTTCTTGTAGGCGTACTGTCTGTAGTTCTCTTTGCCTCCAAATTGCGCCCAAAACTTCAGGAGGACCCGGATTCACAACTCAAATGGAGACTGCTTTTCCTCCAACGTGTCTTGAATCTCTCTGTCTCAAGATTTGTCTGAAGTCATGAAGATTTTGCAGAGGTGAGGCTTCAATATAGCAATAAGTTTCCGAAGATTAAACGCATCTCCCAAGAGCTGAGGTCACCGTCCGCCTCAGCAAGCAAAAACGTGTTAACTTGCTTCCATTTTTCTCCCAGGGATTCTCCCTGTCTGCCTTCCCCAAAATCCCTTGCTTCCTAGGCAGGAAGGAATCAGACATAAATACAGGGCATACCAACTGGCAAGGCAGTGAGGTGCCAGCAGGCTTTTTGGCATTGGTTACGCTCAAGCAAGCGCACAGGTTGATATGATTAAGGTGGATGAAAGAAAGACAATCACCAGACTTTTCCTATTATGACATTATGCAAGATATTTGATGGTTTATTTGTTTATTTGTGCCGAAAGCTTAACGAAAAAGTGTGGGAGCCAATGCAAATCTTATTACTGCACCACAGACTTACTTTCAATGGTGTAATAATATGCACTTCTGTTCTGAAGTAAGTCCCACCGTGTTCAGTGGAGTCTATTCCCTAGGAAGTATGTTTAATATTGAGGCTGCAATAGTATGATTATTGCATCTACAGTAGTACCTCGGGTTAAGAACTTAACTCGTTCTGGAGGTCTGTTCTTAACCTGAAACTGTTCTTAACATGAAGCACCGCTTTAGGTAATGGGGCCTTCTGCTGCCGCCGCGCCGCCACTGCACAATTTCTGTTCTCATCCTGAAGCAAAGTTCTTAACCCAAAGTACTATTTCTGGGTTAGCGGAGTCTGCAACCTGAAGGGTCTATAACCTGAAGCGTCTGTAACCCGAGGTACCATTGTAGTTCCCATCATATTAATGCTCATATTAATGGCCATTTTTAACACAGGGCAGGTGTATATAACAACAAGATAAAAAGGTAAAGGGACCCCTGATCATTAGGCCCAGTTGTGACCGACTCTGGGGTTGTGGCACTCATCTCGCTTTATAGGCCGAGGGAGCCGGCGTACAGCTTCCGGGTCATGTGGCCAGCATGACTAAGCCGCTTCTGGTGAACCAGAGCAGTGCACGGAAACGCCGTTTACCTTCCCGCCAGAGCGGTACCTATTTATCTACTTGCACTTTGACATGCTTTCGAACTGCTAGGTTGGCAGGAGCAGGGACCGAACAACGGGAGCTCACCCCATCGCGGGGATTCGAACCACCGACCTTCTGATCTGCAAGTCCTAGGCTCTGTGGTGTAACCCACAGTGCCACCCGCGTCCCTAATAATACGATAGTCACCTCAAAATAATAAAAACTAGGATGAGATGCACTTTTATGTCATGGTAGCGTTTTTATTAATATTTAAGTGAATAGTACCATCCCAATGAAAAGGAAATGCAAGAAAGCAAAGTGGCTGTCCAATGAGGCCTTACAAATAGCGGGGGAGAGAAGGCAAGCAAAATGCGAGGGAGATAGTGAAAGATACAGGAAATTGAATGCAGATTTCCAAAAAATAGCAAGGAGAGACAAGAAGGCCTTCTTAAATGAGCAATGCAAAGAAATAGAGAAAAACAATAGAATGGGAAAAACCAGAGATCTGTTCATAAAAATTGGAGCTATGAAAGGAACATTTCGTACAAAGATTACCATAATAAAAGACAAAAGTGGAAAGGACCTAACAGAAGCAGAAGACATCAAGAAGAGGTGGCAAGAATACACAGAGGAATTATACCAGAAAGAAATGGATATCTCGTATACCCCAGGTAGTGTGGTTGCTGACCTTGAGCCAGATATCCTGGAGAGTGTAGTCAAATTGGCCTTAGAAAGCACTGCTAATAACAAGGCCAGTGGAAGTGATGATATTCCAGCTGAACTATTTAAAATTTTAAAAGATGATGCTGTTAAGGTGCTACACTCAATATGCCAGCAAATTTGGAAAACTCAGCAGTGGCCAGAGGATTGGAGAAGATCAGTCTACATCCCAATCCCCAAGAAGGGCAGTGTCAAAGAATGCTCCAACTACCACACAATTGCACTCATTTCACACCCTAGCGAGGTTATGCTTAAAATTCTACAAGGCAGGCTTAAGTAGTATGTGGACCGAGAACTCCCAGAAGTGCAAGCTGGATTTAGAAGGGGCAGAGGAACCAGAGACCAAATTGCAAACATGCACTGGATTATGGAGAAAGCTAGAGAGTTCCAGAAAGACATCTACTTCTGCTTCATTGACTATGCAAAAGCCTTTGACAGTGTCGACCACAGCAAACTATGGCAAGTTCTTAAAGAAATGGGAGTGCCTGATCACCTCATCTGTCTCCTGAGAAATCTCTATGTGGGACAAGAAGCTACAGTTAGAACTGGATATGGAACAACTGATTGGTTCAAAATTGGGAAAGGAGTACGGCAAGGCTGTATATTGTCTCCCTGCTTATTTAACTTATATGCAGAATTCATCATGCGAAAGGCTGGGCTGGATGAATCCCAAGACGGAATTAAGATTGCCGAAAGAAATATCAACAACTTCAGATATGCAGGTGATACAACCTTGATGGCAGAAAGTGAAGAGGAATTAAAGAACCTTTTAATGAGGGTGAAAGAGGAGAGCGCAAAATATGGTCTGAAGCTCAACATCAAAAAAACGAAGATCATGGCCACTGGGCCCATCACCTCCTGGCAATAGAAGGGGAAGAAATGGAGGCAGTGAGAGATTTTACTTTCTTGGGCTCCATGATCAGTGCAGATGGTGACAGCAGTCACGAAATTAAAAGACGCCTGCTCCTTGGGAGAAAGGCGATGGCAAACCTAGACAGCATCCTAAAAAGCAGAGACATCACCTTGCCAACAAAGGTCTGTATAGTTAAAGCTATGGTTTTCCCAGTAGTGATGTATGGAAGTGAGAGGTGGACCATAAAGAAGGCTGATCGCCAAAGAATTGATGCTTTTGAATTATGGTGCTGGAGGAAATTCTTGAGAGTCCCATGGACTGCAAGAAGATCAAACGCATCCATTCTTAAGGAAATCAGCCCTGAGTGCTCACTGGAAGGACAGATCCTGAAGCTGAGGCTCCAATACTTTGGCCACCTCATGAGAAGAGACGACTCCCTGGAAAAGACCCTATTGTTGGGAAAGATGGAGGGCACAAGGAGAAGGGTACGACAGAGGATGAGATGGTTGGACAGTGTTCTTGAAGCCACAAACATGAGTGTGACCAAACTGCGGGAGGCAGTGGAAGACAGGAATGCCTGGCGTGCTCTGGTCCATGGGGTCATGAAGAGTCGGACACGACTAAACGACTAAACAGCAACAAAAGTGAATAGTACCAGTCATGTTCTTGTTATGTTTTTGAGGTTTATCTATTGTTTTTATTTTTGGTCTGTGGGTATTTTTCCAGATGACCTGATTATGGAGCATTCATCCAATTTTGTCTGCAAGAAGGCTAAACAATGTTGGCTGTTTAGCAGGCATTCAACCTGATTTTAGGGGGAGGCTAGATAACATTGCATCCACCAAGTGTTACCCCACATGTTTCAGTGCAGTTTCGTATCAGCTTGTTGCAAAAGTCTAAAATTTATGAGAAGCAGGTTTGTTGTGCAAGATTGCCCAATCATTTGTAATTGTACAACTTGGATTTGCAGAATTGTAATTGGAAAATAGTGTGTTTTATTCAGTTGTTTCTTTTAATAGCCTGAAATCTAATGTGATGACGAGTATGAATGAATGAATATAAGATAAAACAGCAAAGTTTTTATTTAAACTCTCACTAGTACAGAATAAAGGACAAATCTGAGCCCTTAGCAGTAGTTCCCAAACGTGTTACTAACTGCATTTCCTTATAGAACTGTCCTGTAAGTTAATTAGATTCTTAACTTTAAAAAAGAAAAAAAATCAGCTGTCTCTTCTGCTGCCGTTTAAGTTCTCAGGTACATAAATGGGACAAGAATGTTTAATTTAAAAAAATGAGGATTGAGTTTGAGGGTAATAGTGTTTTGATATTCCCAGATGTATCTGAAATCACTCAGATTGTGAACCAGGTTTCAGTGTTTGAAATTAGATTTTGTTAAATTGAATGCTGAGGCTGCACTTTCTTATCCAGCGAAGATATAAGTGGTTTTAAATAGCAGGAAGTAAACCATACCAATTTTGATAGATGCAAAGTGATTTCTGAACTCAAGGTCAAGAGTCATTATTGATTTAGAGTTCTAATTTGCCCTGTCACCCAACGCTCAGGGTTCATATGAACACTAAGAAGAAGAAAAGACGAAGCAATAGTTGGGCATGGGGAACCTGTGGCGCTCCAGATTTTGAACTACAACTCCCATCAGGACCACCCAGGAGGGATGGAAGGACTGATCAATTTCTCTTCTCACAGTTTCTCATTTCCCCCCCACCTTAAATTCAATTCTCCACATCTCGGTAGTAATCTGTGATTTACTTATTTTTTAAATCCTTTTTAGTGCAAATGTCTCCTAACAAATGCATATTTTTATGTAATACGTGCATTTTTGTAAGCATCGTTTGGCTGCCGAGCTGTGTTGCAAAATTCAGATAAGTACGAATTTTGAAGGTTTGTTGTGTTTCGGTTTGCATATTGTTTCGAAAAGTGCAAATCTGATCTATTTCACTTTAAATGCAAATTGCAATTGCAAATTCTTCCCCGCCCACTACTTGCCAGCATGGCCAGTGATCAGGGCTGAATAGGAATGGTAGTCTAGTGCAATAAGATAAACACCAGCAGCACCAACTTCCTGGCTGAAATGCCTCTCCCAGCATTTCCCATTTCCTGCTGTCAGCTTTCTCTGGAGGAGAGATAAGGGAGCCAGCTGTAAATCATCTGGTCTGTTGAGAAGACCCCACCCATTCCAAACTTCATTTAAGTCAGGCTTTCTCTATACGAAAGGGATCTGTGTAAGTCAGGTGTAGAGAACCTCTGGCCTTCCAGATATTGCTGAACTACAACTCCCATCCACCCCAGCAAGCATCACCAACAGCCAGGGTTCCAGTTCAGCAACATCTGGTGGGCCAAAGATTCTCTACATAAGGCTGTTGGCTGCTTACGATCGACCTATTCTCCGATTCTTTTTAATATCATTTATACCAGTGACCTCAACCACCTCTTGCTGCGGGGATTTCCTTTTCAGGGTGAACTAAGACGCTGGAAATAGATTTGATGACTGACTCTTCATAAGCTCTGGCTTCAGATTAGACCTGAAACATTTCTTTCTACATAGATACATGTTTATTAGTTTTTTTCTTGGATCATCAAAAGTGGGCAGTTGCTGCCATGATTCAGTTTTGTACTTGTTGTATCAGTGATGTTTTAAAGCAGGTCAATGTCAGTGTTTGATGTTCAAGCCGGTGGTTCTGGGTTCTCTTCTCCTTGCCTGCGGGAGACGTAGTGCAAACATGTTGACTATTCTTTCTTTTTTTTGAAAGAAAAAAAAGCCCAGAACTGGTGATATTTGTGGTGGAAAATGCTGTTTTCATGCCTGATGAACCACAGAGCAGAAAAGGGGAGTCAGGTCAAGTGACCTACCATAGAAGAAGCTGAGATAAATAATTCAGATTTTCATTATAACAGGGGAGTGCGGCTCTTGAACAGAGCTGAGTGCCTCCTTTTGTGCAAACTGGTATGTGGTTGCTGTGTTTGGGAGCCCTTGCAATGTAATCGGGCATTAATATTAACCTAAAAATCAATGGCAGGAATTACCCATCTTTCTAAAGTCTAGCTGAATTCACACCATATTGTTTGGTCCTCCTGGGCATTTTAATAATCGTGTAATAGAAATGTTGGAGTGCCTGAGATGTTCTTTGTATTACTCTCTGAAAAGGTCTTTAACGGGATGTCTTTAGCAGACAGGTCTGATAGAATGTGCCGTAGAGAGAGAGAAAAGAGGGAGAAAAGAAATATGCCTATTTTAGTAATATGGGGATGTTTCATTAGTTCAGCCAGCAGCGATATGACATTACATTTAAAAAGGAATACAATTAATAACAATGAGAAGGCTGCAACGGCGATGGGGAGGGGGGGCTGGCTCTCATAATATAGCTGGAGGAACTGAGCAAAGAGTCAGGGCAATTAAGGAGATGCAATGCATTACTTTGTTTGAACACCCACTTCGCTGGTCGTTTGGATAGGAGAGTTCTTTAAGCTCCAGGTTGCTTCACACATGCATGTCCCTCAGTAGGTGATTTGTCACTGATAGATCTGCTGATGTATGTGTGAACCATCCCAGCTAAAAAAGCTTCGTGTTGGAGGTGATGTAAGAGGGCATGAAAGTTCCATCTGGTGTGGTTGATCTGCGTTGGCTTGTTTCACACATGTGAAATTGCTAGGTCCTGCGATTGTCATGTGTAAATTCATCCTAAATTTTTGTTGTTTAGTTGTTCAGTCATGTCCGACTCTTCGTGACCCCATGGACTAGAGCGCACCAGGCACTCCTGTCTTCCACTGCCTCCCACAGTTTGGTCAAACTCATGCTGGTAGTTTCGAGAACACTGTCCAACCATCTCGTCCTCTGTCGTCCCCTTCTCCTTGTGCCCTCAATCTTTCCCAACAATAGGGTCTTTCCCAGGGAGTCTTCTCTTCTTATGAGGTGGCCAAAGTATTGGAGCCTCAGCTTCAGGATCTGTCCTTCCAGTGAGCACTCAGGGCTGATTTCTTCAAGGATGGATAGGTTTGATCTTCTTGCAGTCCATGGGTCTCTCAAGAGTCTCCTCCAGCACCATAATTCAAAAGCATCAATTCTGCGGCGTTCAGCCTTCTTTATGGTCCAGCTCTCACTTCCATACATCACTATCATCCTAAATTAGGGTTGCCATGTTTCAAACAGTGAAGATCCAGACAAAAACAGCACTGCCGACATAGGCTGCCATACATCTGGATTTCCCCAGATATTTTTGCCAATTTCTGCCCAGACACTGCTGCCAACTGCAGTATTCTGGATATGTCCAGGAGATTACGGATGTATGGCAACCCTATCTAAGTGCCAATTCACACATTATGGGGTTTTTTTTGAGGGGGGAATCCATATCAGCAGACCCAATCACCCCTGGGTTCATGCCCTTGTTTACACTTCCTGGGTACGCTCCCATCTAGTTACATTAAGTGTTGTCTCCCTACAAACAAAATTAATCCTTCTCTTCACATAAGTCTTATTGGTTACTTACTGCTTTATTATTACTTATTCATTTAAACACCACAAACTTCTGTATCGATTCTGATCTATGAAATTCACTCTAACAAGATGCAATGAAGACCCCAAATTGGGAAGACTTTGAAAGATAATTAGACAAATTCATGGCGGGTAGGTGTGTGGTCCACTTTCAATGGCCACCAGCCACCACTGATTTCAAGTATTGTATTGATCTCTTGAGAGCTTGTTCTGAATCCACATATATGTCATGATTCTTCCTTCTCCTCTACAATACCTTCATTGCTGCTTTAAGGTAAGCTTTGGGAACACAAAATGCTTCATAGACATGGCTTGTAAGTTCTTCCACATATAATTTTGCATTTTCTTCCTGGAGTCTTTAGTTACCCCAAACATGGCAGATATAGGATTGTCCCCTAGTAACTTCAACCCTCCATTACTGAGCTGCCCAGACCAGAAGCATGGATGGTGAGACCTAAATCTAGACCAGAATGGTCTCCACCTTAGGATCCCTGAAATATATACTGCATAAAGCTCGAAGCAAGAAGTACTGCTCTGTATGACAGTCTCCTATTGATACCAGATATGGCCAATTCAGGAGCCTCATATTAGTTGACAATTACTCAGTGCTGAGCACATTCAGTCCACAGCAGCTTACTGGACCAGTTGTCTGTGGTCAGGGCTTGAGGTTCTCCAGAATTCCAGCTAACTTCACACATATCTAATTTATACCAGCAATATAGCTAACTCAAACGTATGGGTGTTTGACCAGGTGACATTCCAAAGCAGGTAATTCATTCACCCTCTGCAAAGTTTATCCCACTGCAAATCAGTGGTCAGGGTTTCTTCCGGGTGTGTGTGTGTGTGTGTGTGTGTGTGTGTATGCTTTCCCCAAACCCATGTAGATTAATCATAACACACCATTTTAAACCTGCTTACTTGAAAAGCAAATTTGCTTTTGCTGCTGAAAAACTGAGAAATGCCCTGCAAAGACTAAGGTGGTAGACCATCTCGGAGGGACTGAATCAGACTTGTTTTA
Source organism: Podarcis vaucheri (assembly GCF_965113315.1). Taxonomy (NCBI): domain Eukaryota; kingdom Metazoa; phylum Chordata; class Lepidosauria; order Squamata; family Lacertidae; genus Podarcis; species Podarcis vaucheri. Next base: position 79,645,128 of record NC_138762.1, on the reverse strand, counting down.
ATAGGCTTTAATAGGACAAGATTTTATCATTTTGTTGCTGGTGTATTTTATTTACTTTCCCCATATTATTGTAAAGACCACTGGCCATTGGTCAAGCAGTAAACCATGTCTGTTTGTGAAAGATGACACTGGGGGGGGGGGAATCCCATTGATTTTAAGGAGACTTACTCCAGGTAAGCATGTTTGGGATGCCGCCTTAACTGCCAATCTTTAGCAGGTGATAGAAAGTCAAAACTAATAGAGGAACTAAATTCTGCTGATGACATTTAATTGGTTACCCTCTTGCCTGACAGACAGGAAATAAGAAGGTGTAAGTAAATGTTGTCCCGGATCCTGGAGAGTTAATAAACAATACCGCAGCCATTCATAAGTAATGCATTAGAATTCTGTAGATAATAAATTTGCAGTCCACAGATTTCCAGGTTATACCTCCCTTGTGCGGCATCTTGGTTAATGTACCACCAGGTTGGCCACTTCTGTTGCTGACAGGCCCGTGTTTTCCCAAGGTTTCAGAAGGCAGCCATTCAAATGGCCTACCCCTTGCTTTCTACGGACACTGTTTAGCCCCTGCATATATGCAGAAGCACACATCCTTTCAAACAATTAAATCACCCCCAAACTGCTTAGGGACTGCGGCCCTGCGAATGTTATGTGAGTGGTTCCCCTCCCCTGCTAAGTATTATTGACAAATCCATCAAAGGCAGTGATGCATTGGTTTCCACCTTACCTAGAAGGACACCAGGGCAACGGCGACATGCTGTCACCGTGGTAACTGCTGCTGAAGTGAACAGCCTGTTGGGATAGGTGACCTCTGTTGGCAGCATGCCTGGAGATGTCGCAGCCACATGCCAGCCATGTTCCCGAGGCCCTGAGGAGAGGCCTAGAGCCCTTCAATTGATTCATTAGGCCTTAAAGGGTATCGATCACTCCAATTTGCACGAATTTATTATATTGATATGGGACTGATTAACATTTTGTGCCAGACTGGTTCGATATGTGCTTGTAACAGCTTTTAATGATTAATTGACTTTTATGATTCCATCTCGGGGCTGTCAGTGAGCTGTGAACTGTGGGCAGGCTCATTCCCAAGCCGCCTCTCGAGTGGCACAGGGCAGTGATTGAATACCTAGGAAATTAGTGTCCTTGCTGTCTCATTTTATGAAAGATAAATGCTATGACATTTAATGCAGACCTTAATTTAGAACAGAACGAAGCAGATCATTTTGCAATTTAATCATAAACAGGTAAATATCAGAAGTTGTTTAGCATTTTACAAGTTAAGTAGACAAGCGACAGCAGCGAGGCAAAGCCATCTAGTGGGGGGAATGGCTGAGGTAAACTAAGGTAATGAGGACCACAGTTGTCACTCTTTTAGTACTTGCAGCGGTTTGCAAACTGGTAATAAAACAGTTGCGTTTTAAGTATAGCTTCCAGAAGAATCTTCTGTGCATTCTTGATTTCATTCATGTTTTGCCATGTTGACTGTAAACTGAGGGACTATCATGCGTAGTGACACATACACCATTGACAATTGCATGCAATCGATTGGTTTCCTAAAATCAAACAATAGCCATATTTGTAAATGAAAGCAAGATACAGTCACACCTTGGAAGTCAAATGGAATCTGTTCCGGAAGTCCATTCGACTTCCAAAACATTAGGAAACCAAAGCATGGCTTCCGATTGGCTGCAGGAAGCTGCTGCAGCCAATCAGAAGCCACGGAAGCCCCATCGGACGTTCGGGTTCCAAATAACATTTGCAAACCAGAACATTCACTTCCAGGTATGTGGCGTTTGGGAGCCAAAACGTCTGAGTACTAAGGTGTTTGGGATCCAAAGTATGCCAGTACTTCTAGATGCTATATAACATCAGAAAGGACATGTTTGGGCATTGTTTACCTAATTCTGCCTCAGGATGCCTAGAGAGTATTTTTATTTGTGAACCCCAATACAAATTTGATCTGATATACGCAAACACAAATGTACAGCTTGGAACTTTTTTTATCCACATGGTTTTCATGCTTCCAAAGTTCTGAGCTCCAGAGAAGGACCAAAATTACATATTCTTAAGCAAAAGTGCTAAATATGTATTTGAATTTTCACGTGGATTAAAAAAAAACAACGTCAGAAGTTGAATGCAGAAGCTGGCCAAATTGAATTCATGAGTGAACACATGGAAAAGTGGCACAGATCAGAAATGGACTGATTTATTCATATGTACCGTATTTTTCGCTCTATAACACGCACTCAACCATAACACGCACATAGTTTTTAGAGGAGGAAAATCTGTAGACATGCCACCCGTAGGCATTCCCTCCATAACACGCACAGACATTTCCCCTTACTTTTTAGGAGGAAAAAAGTGAGTGTTATGGTGCAAGAAATACGGTAATTATAGGCAAAAACAACAACAACAGCCAACCTTCAAGTCTCCTCACATTTCAGGAAAAGTTTGGAAAAATTTTTTAGTTGCAGTTCTGAGCAAAGCATGCAACACTGGAGTAACTAAAGGAGCCACTACAGCAGCAATAACCATCGTGGTGCCCTGCAGATGCTGTTGGACTCTGGTTCCCATCAGCGTCAGCAAGTGTGGCCAATGGTCAGGGATGATGGGAGCTGGAGTCTGCAGGGAGGGCATCAAATTTTGGCCTAGCACACGGAGGCATGTTACCAAGGTCTGCCCCTGGTGTGCATAAACAGCATGGAACATTTTAAAAACAATTACCAAACCAGTGATTAGTGGTTTAAATCAGTGGTTTCACAAACTCATTACCCTGCCCTATGAAAACCAGCTGGAGGGTCATGGCAAGCATCAGGTTCCTTTGGGCTGTGCTGAAGCCAGTGGCGTAGCGTGGGGGGTGCAGGGGGGGCCAGCCGCACCGGGCGCAACATCTGGGGGTTAGGGTTAGGGGGCGCAAATCCACGGGTTAGGGGGCGCAAATTACTTGCCTTGCCCCGGGTGCTGACAACCCACGCTACACCACTGGCTGAAGCGCTTAGGCCTCTGTTGCTGCTTGAGGTTGCTGGGTGTCAGTCATGGCCATGCCGCCCTGTTGTTTTTATTTATGGAATGGATAGGCATTGAGTCATGTGACCCACCACCTGCGGTCTGGAGTGGCACCATGCGGTAGCAGTCCAAACACGAGGTCACCACTTCAGTGAGAACTTGGTCTAAATTATCCCTATTTTCATGTCCTGCAAGTAGCTGTCTTCTGTTGCAACTCTGTTAAAGTGACTTGCGTTCACCTGAACATTTTACTCAAGTAAGTTCCTTTGAATATCCACCCTCCTTTTTCCTAGCCTGCCCCCTCCCACCACACACTTGTGTCTCTCTCACATGCATCAAGCCATTTCATATAATCATAGAATTGTAGAGTGGGATATATAACCCAACCCCCTGCGATGCAGGAATCTCAACCAGAACATACATAACAGACGGCCATCCAACCTCTGCTTAAAAACCACCAAGGAAGGCGAGTCCACCGCTTCTCATGGGATGAATAAGGTTATTCTATTTGGCCGGAGCTTTTCCCAATCCTTCCTGACAGTAAGAGCTGTTCAACAGTGGAATTTGCTGCCAAGGAGTGTGGTGGAGTCTCCTTCTTTGGAGGTCTTTAAGCAGAGGCTTGACAACCATATGTCAGGAGTGCTCTGATGGTGTTTCCTGCTTGGCAGGGGGTTGGACTCGATGGCCCTTGTGGTCTCTTCCAACTCTATGATTCTATGATGATTCTATGATTCCTTCCTTGTGATCACTCCCAACTTTCTCAGTTCCAAATCCTGGAGGTGGTTGGTTTCTTTGAAACATGGATTGAAGCCTTTGGCTGTATCTTGTATCGTGTTGCCTTCTGTTCACTTAACAGTATGTAGATGGGCCATAAATGTTTTTTCCTTCTTCTTTTCAGTGTATCAAAGCTCTTCTCTGCACTTTTTTTAAATATGTGAAAGCAGAAACATATTTGCTTTTGTTGGTTCACAATCTGGAATAGCAAAAGGCTTTTTAAAAAAACATCTGCCCTTGTTTTAACTGGCTGTACGTCTCTTTCCCCTACTCTTCTAGCGCTGCTAATGCTCGTTATTCTATCCATGTCAATATTTTCATTTGGGGTGAGGCAATTTGAACTGGGAACATGGGAAGCTCTCCCATAGCAGGTCAGAGCACTGGTTCTACTAGCCATGCCTTGTCTACAATGATTAGCAGCTGTTCTCCAAGGTTTCAGGCAGGAGTCCCTCCCAGCCCATCCTGGAGGTTGTATTTATTTAGTAATTCGTCATTAAATTGCCACCCCATCCTTCCTCCCAAAGGACCCCAAGATGGCAATGGGTGCAAGAAGCCAACTTCTTAAACTACAATTTGAAATTGGCTTGTTTCAATGAAGCATCATTAAAGTTAACCAACATTTGTCCGGGTTCAGATGACACGGCAAGCTGTTCTTCATCTACAAACTGTCTGAAGTAAATATTCTAACTGGTTTGCTGGGTCTTCTTTCCATTTCTGTGCCATGTTGTCTCTGTGCATTGTTTTGTATTGTTCATGATATCCACAACTTTGAGAATGAGGCACAGGGGAAGAAGAAGAAGAAGAAGAAGAAGAAGAAGAAGAAGAAGAAGAAGAAGAAGAAGAAGAAGAAGAAGAAGAGTAGTAGTAGTAGTAGTAGTAGTAGTAGTAGTAATAGTAGTTTGGATTTGATATCCCGCCTTTCACTCCCTTTAAGGAGTCTAAAAGTGGCTAACATTCTCCTTTTCCTTTCTCCCCCACAAGAAATACTCTGTGAGGTGAGTGGGGCTGAGAGACTTCAAAGAAGTGTGACTGGCCCATGGTCACCCAGCAGCTGCATGTGGAGGAGCAGAGATGCGAACCCGGTTCCCCAGATTACGAGACTACTGCTCTTAACCACTACACCACACTGGCTCTCAAAGAAAAGAGACAAGGCAAGAAAAGAGAAATCAGAACAGGCTCCCCACTAGCAACTTGAACCCAGCTTCATCCTAGCTTTAAAGTTTGCAAACCAGATATTATTTTAAGTCAAATACTGACTTCACTATCAGTCTCACCTTCCCAACATATTTCAAGCAGCTTGAGTACCTTTTTATTTATAAAAGCACCATATGTACATTAATTTATCTAGATGTTCATCCACTGCTTTATTTTTAATTTTTTGATAAAATGAAAACTTCCCCCCAAATCCTTGCAAAACTTCTCCAGCGAGATGGGTGATAGCAGCTTGGTGATGCCATAGGCACTAGTCAGATGCTCCTATCCTCATGTGCCCCTCCATAAACTTGCATAACTGTTTACCACACATATCAACAAAGGGGAAGGAATTCTTGTAGTGAAGGGCTTCCAACTGGTTTCACTTCTCTATCATTGTTGACTATCTTCATTCCAAGATGGGGTTGGGGTAGGAGTGTGGAAGGAAAATAGGAAAAAAGGAGGAACATATTTTATTCCTGGTTAAGTCCAAAATACATATTGGTAGCTGCTTCCTTGGTTAGCAGGAAATACATATAGGACCCTTGTATTTATTCATTTTTGAAATCTCCTTCCTTATAAGTTCTAAGGAAAAGTTGGCTAGCTAACCTTTGGGGATGTTTGAGGTCTTAGGGAGGGAGACTGAAGACTAGACCAATCCAGAACTGGCACATTCTTCTCCAGAGTATTCTTATAATTATTTGTTCCTGAGCAGTGATATCAGCAAGACCATGACAAAGCAATTTAGGACACTTCCATTCTAATTTTATAGATGGCATACAGTGTCACACCTAGGCCACAGTCCACGTTGAAGGTGGAACTGATGCCAAATCAACTCTGTCCCTTCCCTGCTCTTAGGGTGACCCTAATGTAGATTTAACGTTAGGTATAAATCTTCAGAATGAATGAATAAAAAGGTGTAAATCTTCAGAATGAGTGAATAAAAAGGTATCTCAAGGGAATGCACTATAAGCAGTTTCAGTATTTGATTGACTTTAAATGTGGAATGCTTTCCTGACACTCAAATTGAGACCTTCTCACATGCAGTTGAGGATTGCCAGTACACAGTATGCACTGCCTCAGCAGCGAAGGCTCTGATTCTGATTCCATCAACTGGCATGGCTCATAGAGCGGCAGCCTGGAACAGGGCTTTCTTTGTGATGGTGCCCCAACTCTGCAAATCCATCCCTGGGGAAGTGTGGTTGTCCCAAATGCTGTTCACAGTTAGATATTCATTTTGAATGCAAAGTTGTTCCTGTGAGCTTTGAAGAGATAAATCCAATTTGAATCCAGAAGTGAAAATACAGTGTTGTTGTATTTTACTACAACTTCTGTTCCATAGTTTTTAGAAGTTTAATTATTGTTGCAAACGGTGATGTTTTGGAACTCCTTTAGGAGGAAGGGTGGTAGATAAGCCCCCCAAAATACATAGACGCCTGTGATCTTTGAACTAGCCCCATTTATTTACATCTGTGTACCTTGTATCTTGAGAAGCCTTCATACACTGGCAAATGGAGCCCAAGAACCCAGAACCAGCTGCATTGTCACTGCTGTTTATTTCCTGAATGGTTTCAATAAACCAATGCCTAGAATTATATTTTCTTCCCCAGCTGGAATATAATAAATGGAGACCATGCACTCAATTATGCAAACCAGCAGTACTTAGCCTCTCCTGGTATGCCCCGCAGAGGACCTTAAGGTCCATGAATAATCATAGTTTAGAGGTCTCGGGCCCTAAGGAAGTTAGATTATCCTCCACCAGGGCCAGGACCTTCTCAGTGATGGCTCCGACCTGGTGGAATGCTCTGTCCCATGAGACCAGGGCCTTGCAGGATTTAACTTCCTTCTGCACGGCCTGTAAGGCAGAGCAATTCCGCCTGGCTTTCAACTTGAACTTAGCCTGATCTTTTATTCCCCTTCCTTCCCTCCCCCTCTCCTTTTTATGAAGATTACCCGCTCTGGGATCCCACAGCTAATTCTCCCCTGGTCTCCACGCTGGCCCAAATTTAGCCAGCTAGCCCTGGTGATCATCTAATGTTTATTGGATGGATTTCCCCCCTAAATTGATTTGAATTTATTGTTATTCACGTTTTATACTGTATTTTATACTGTTTTTTGTTGCATCAATTAAGCGTTTTAAATTTGTTGTTAGCTGCCCTGAGCCTGGTTTTTTAACTGGGAAGGGTGCAGTATAAATAAAAATTTATTATTATTTATTATTAGGGTCAAGCTCCATTAAAGCCAAGCACTCCCTCTAAGGCTCTGTGGAGGAAGCATAGGAAGAGAGCTTATACTTAGCCAGAACATCTCTCCACTTAGTCTAAGGCTTCCTACTCTCCCTTGCAGACGATCTCAAGTCATAGGAACATAGATAGTGGCCTTACACCACCAAGGCAGAGCAACATTCCACCAATCGCAGTACATATGCAGGAATATGCAGCTGTCCCATACAGTGATTGAACCTGCAACCTTGGAATTATCAGCACCACGCTCCAACCAACCGAACTCTTCAGCTCCATCAGCTGGAGCTGGAGATGGAGCTGATCAGGATTGAATCTGGGACCATCTGTCTGATGCTCTACCACTGAGCTATTGCCCTTCCCAAAGTCTTTCCCAGTCAATCCTTCTGACCCAAGGACGGAGAATCTGTAGCTCTCTAGTTGTTGATGGTCTACACCTCCATCCTCTCCGACCACTAGCCACGTTGGCTGGGGCCAATGGGTGTTAGAGTCCAGCAGTACCTGGTAGCCACTGGTTCCCCATGCTTGTGATTAAACTTGTGGCCTTTGTTGTACCCCAGGGCTATGGCATCTGCACAAGATGCAAGTTCTTGTTTTCAAATGGTGAGAGTCAGGTCAGATGTAGAGTGAGTCTTCTGCAGGTTTGCTTTCATGCTAGCTTGTGCTTATAATGCAGGCAGTTGCGGCAACGCTATTCCACTGAGCATGTTGTTGGTTGGCTCCAAGAGCAAAGAAGCTTCAGAACTATCTCTGCCAGATCCCTGCACCGCCGCCCCGTACTCCATACAAACAAAAACAGAAGGCTCTTTAGCAGTCAAGCTCCTCTTTGTGCTGTGTATCTGATTCAAACCATACTTTTGCCAAGGTGGAATACTGAAAGCATTAAGAGTCCCACCCCCATGGTACAAAAATTTAAGAATCGGTGGCCCTGAGGGGGTAAGAACATATGGGCTGAAAGATCTCAAATGGGCTTGGCTTCTTGAGTCCAGGCATGGGTCTCTTAATGAAAAGAGTTCCACTTCCAGAGATGAAGAAAATAATATGTGCAGTTCCCATGAATGCTTCCTGCATGGGGTCACTTTGCACATTTTGTATTTTTGATGTATACTTAACAGCACAATCCTGTGCACGCCTATTGAGAAATAAGCTCCCCTTATGCTCAGTGGGACTTACCGCCATGTAAGGTAAAGGTAAAGGGACCCCTGACCATTAGGTCCAGTCATGACCGACTCTGGGGTTGCGACGCTCATTTCGCTCTATAGGCCGAGGGAGCCAGCGTACAGCTTCCGGGTCATGTGACCAGCATGACTAAGTCGCTTCTGGCGAACCAGAGCAGCACACGGAAACGCCATTTACCTTCCCGCCAGAGCAGTACCTATTTATCTACTTGCACTTTGACATGCTTTTAAACTGCTAAGTTGGCAGGAGCAGGGACCGAGCAACGGGAGCTCACCCTGTTGTGGGGATTCGAACCGCCGACCTTTTGATCGGCAAGTCCTAGGTTCTGTGGTTTAACCCACAGCGCCACCCGCATCCCTTCACCGCCATGTAAGTTGTGTATAAAATCATAGGCTAAGATGTTTTAAGTATATATAATTAAGCATGTCATGCCCCACAACACTCATTTGACCAAGGACTTGTCCGCACTGGAGTTTACTATGTGTCCGCAGCTCTTTGCATTCCCATTTAATTTGTGTGGTCCGTACGGCATTACCCTCAAACAACACCAGTCTCCATGCTTTGCCCCTGTAAATTCGAGTTTGCCCGATTCAGGGGTAGTCCAATAACTCATCATGACTAAGTTTAGCTTGATAGGGGGCATGGGTATTTTGACGGGAGACTCTTAAGCATGTGCTTTATCCTCCAAATGAAATAAAAGGGACAGGGCTTAGAAATGCTTATGGTTGACTGACTCATATCCAGAATGAAGACCACTTCCCCGTCTTGCCTGAACCTTTCACAGGCACTGGCAGCTAATGTTCTAATTGCCAGACATTTTGGTACCTCCCAGCAGTGAAAATATACATTCAATAATTAAATAACCTCTCCATTTGTGCCCTGCCAAGAATATCCTGTCTCAAATGGCCATTTCACTCTGCTAGTCCTCCTTATTACCAAAAGGTGAACACATAACAGGCAACACCAATGGATTTCTGATAGATTCTGCCTGTGGCTCCTGCCCTACTCTCTTGACTTAAATATCTCACCTGCACTTAGTTTCACTAGTTTCTTCAGGAATTTCAGCAGCGTTGCCATAATGATTTAATTTTGTTTTAAAATCTGCATGAAGCAGTCCAGGCTGCTACTAATACTGCTAATGAACAAACCATCACTTTTTTCTTTGTTTGAAACAACAAACCTACAAGGCCCTAAACTTTAGATTTTACAGTAATGGGTTGACACTAGTTTGTATATGGCAAAAGCCACGATTCACAGTTTCTTATTCATATGGGTGTGTTGTTGTTGTTCTTCTTGTTTGTTGTTGTTGTTTATATCTGATTCGTCTCCTTTCACTTCACCTAAATATAGATAAGGCAAGATAGTGACAAAAACAAAACAAGGAGGCTTGCATCACCTTACAAATTAACACAGTTATTGCAGCATAAACTTTGTTGTGTTAGAGCCAACTGCATCAGATTCAACAAAACTGGATTAGAGAGCACCTCATCAGCTGAAGGTTGTGATTCTTCTCTACAATGGGGGGTCTGTTTGGTATTGATGGGGGTCCTGTTTAAATTAAGATATGATTTAATTAATAAATAGCAATTGGATGTTGTAAATACCACAGCTTTTCTGCGAAATTTTCTTGAGGTTGGTAAAGATTTCCTTTTTAAAAAACAACACAGGAAATAGAATTTTTGATACTTTAGCATTTTTAAAGTACTTTAAGGTGTACACATATATCACTCTCTCTGTGTGTGTGTTGCATTAATTCTCTTGTTGCAATGAAGGAGAAAGCGCACAGAGGAAAGAACTGTTTGTGCAACCTGAAGTTTGCTTCCTGGTTTTTACCAGAGATCTTTCCCTTTCCAACACATCAAGCTACTTTTAAAACAGCTTGTCTCTTTGGCAGTAGGACTCCTGCAGTAAAATCAGCAGGCAAAGCTTCTGCTATGTAAGCTTCCCCCACCCCCTTCTTTGGATCAGGACTGCAACGTCCTGGGAGCAGGTCTGAAAACTGAGAAGAGATTCTGGAGCTGAGCCTCACTCAGCTTTGGTTCATTGCATCCTCAAGCCCAGCTTCTGAGGTCCATCCTTGAAGCTCATTAACGAAGGAGGGGAAATGATCTGTGCTCCTGCTGGAATGAATTGAAAACGAACTTTTCATTCCTACCTGTGTTCAGGTGAAAGAAACTATAGTAAGCATCGCTGTTGCACAGATTGCCATGTTGGCTACCCCTGCCATGAGCACCACCATCTATCCAGATTGTTGATGATTGGCTAAACCTCCTAAAAGTTTAATTCCGTGAAGAGCCTGGTTGTTGCATTGCTGTACACTGTGTTGCTGGTCTTGGAAGAGCACCTGTATTAGTTGCCCTTGCACTCATTGAATGTGGAATGAAGTATGAGGATGCAGTGCAGTTCATAAGACAGAAGCACCGTGGAGCCTTTAACAGCAAGCAGCTTCTCTACTTGGAGAAATATCGTCCGAAAATGCGACTGTTTTGCTTGATGGTTGCCATTAATTTGATTTTAATTTGATTTAATTAATTTTATAATGAATGTTTTAGAATGTTGGATTATTTTGATTGTTGTTAGCCGCCCTGAGCCCAGCTTCGGCTGGGGAGGGCGGGATATAAATAAAATTTATTATTATTATTATTATTATACTATTATCACTGCCTCAGAACAGGTGTTTGAAAAGGATGTTCTGGTGAGGTTGCCATCTACTTGTAGCAATGTTTAGGAAGGTACAAGAGAATATACTAGTTATATATAATCCTTCCTTACTCATGCTAGTGAGCATAAAGCAGAGCACATTCCTTCTAGACAAATAGGAAATTTATTGAGTAGCTGGTTTCAACCTTTTAATTAAAGAAATCCAGGATGCCCTTTGCTCAGTCTGGATTCTTCCCAGTAGCTTCCCCTTTACAGTGGTACCTGGGGTTACAGATGCTTCAGGTTACATACACTTCAGGTTACAGACTCCGCTAACCCAGAAATAGTACCTCGGGTTAAGAACTTTGCTTCAGGATGAGAACAGAAATCGTGCTCCGGCGGCGTGGAAGCAGCAGGAGGCCCCATTAGCTAAAGTGGTGCTTCAGGTTAAGAACAGTTTCAGGTTAAGAACGGACCTCCAGAATGAAATAAGTTCTTAACTGAGGTTAAGTGGTACCTCGGTTTCAGTTTTAGGTTAAGAACGGACCTCCGGAATGAATTAAGTACTTAACCTGAGGTACCACTGTATTTCCCACTTTGAGCCAGGAGGCAAAAGCTGGTCAAAAGAGAGATCAAAAATAGCATAATAATAATAATAATAATAATAATAATAATAATAATAATAATAATAATAATAAATAAAAAAAAATAGAGATGGCTTTGTGCCCAGCCCTTTCATTTGGCTTTATTTGGGTCATGCCCATCTCCCTGGTCACACTCAGGGGGAGATGGCTCCCAACAGGTAAGACAGGAAGTCCTCCCCGCTTGGAGCCACATTCCTCTGTGTGCCCATTCTAGCAAACAGGAAATGTTGGACTTGACTGCTCTATATATACATCCCACACAACCTCCGTGATTGAACCGCTTGTGCAATAGACCAAAGCGGCCAAAGTTTCCCCCATTAATTCTGGGCGGTGTTCCTGCTGAATTATTGCCTGTCCCATAGCTGTTAAAACTCAGGGAAGCTCAGCCAAAATTAACAGGGGTGCCAACTTGAATAAAATATTTGGGGGTGCAGTTAATCCCCACCCCACATAATCGATCACATGATGCGGCACACACCATTTGAATGACAGTGCCCATCAACTTGGTGGAGGCAGCTCCCTCAAATATTTTATAGCCCCTAGGAGTTAGCTCCTATGCAAAATAATAATATTTTTTTTAAACCCTGCAACTCCAAGTCAGCCAAATCCCCCTTTCCAAACTCTTAAGAGACGATCGCGGAAACAAAATGTAGCTCAGCCCAATTTGCCCAAGGATGCATTTTATTCTCTTATAACGCTGATGTCATGAATGGCAGGGCGGGGCGAGTTGGGCGTCGCCGAAGGAAGGCGATGAAAGCGAACCCAGCGCCTTGTCAGAAAGGAGAGAGGCGCCTCCGCGGAGCAGAAAGGCTCGCTGCCGCCGTTAGATGGCGCTCGAGACTTTGCAACCAGCCGTACAAAGCGATTCAATGTCAGAAACAAAACAAAACCCAAACCCAAAAAACGGCGGGGGAGAAAGACCTTTCTAAAGAAGGAGGAAACTACGCTGCGGTGAACGCCACATTTTTTTTTAAAAAAAGGAAGCTTACCTTGAGAAATGGGTCAAGAAGGTGATGAAGGCGAGGAAACTCAATTCTGAGTCTCTTTGCCTCAATTTTGCCGCACGTGGCAAACTTTCTGCTGAAATGCAGTCACTGGCCAGGGTTGCAACTGCCGTGTGTGTGTGTGTGTGTGTGTGTGTGTGTGTGTGACTGAGCTCCGGCTTCAGGATGCAAAAGCTGTGGCGCGGAGAGGTGGACTGGGCTCGCATCATGGGGAGAGATAGAAGTAGAAAGGGACTTTCATTTAGAAAGTTTCTGGGAAACATGCTTTGCCGAACAGTCTTAACTCTCCAGAGCGTGAATGAGGGAGGGAACGAGAGCTGCACCGCACCCACTGAAAACTTTGCTAACGTTTCTGTTCCAAACGGCATTCCCCAAAGCGCACTTACTTCCAAGTAAGCCCCTGGCACGGATTGCAACGAGGCTTCCGTTTTGAGACCGCGGTTATTTAGTCCTAACGAGAGATTGGCCTCAGAGCAAAGACCTCTGACCCGAGGCCACGCCGCCCTCTAACAACCCCATGACCTTGAGGACTACTGACGGGGCTTATTTGATGGGGGAAGGAAATGCGCTCTGTTCATGCTCAGGCGCCACCTCTTTATTTACTTGGAAATAATTAAGAGCTGGAGTGAGCAATCCTGCGCGCACTGATCATGGGGTGGGGGGGGTGAGCCCCACTGAGCACTTCAGGATTTCCTTCCGAATACAGTGGTACCTCAGGTTACAGACGCTTCAGGTTACAGACTCCGCTAACCCAGAAATATTACCTCGGGTTAAGAACTTTGCTTCAGGATGAGAACAGAAATTGTGCTCCGACGGTGCAGCGGGAGCAGGAGGCCCCATTAGCTAAAGTGGTGCTTCAGGTTAAGAACAGTGTCAGGTTAAGACTGGACCTCTGGAACGAATTAAGTACTTAACCCGAGGTACCACTGTAAATGTGCAGCGCGCTCAGCTATAAGATCAGGTAGAATCGTAGAATTGTAGAGTTGGAAGGGACCCCGAGGGTTATCTGGCCCAGCCCCCTGCGAGGCAGGAATCTTTTGCCCAACGTGGGGCTCGAACCCACGTCCATGAGATTAAGAGTTTCATGCTCTCCCAACTGAGCTATCCCGGAGAGTGGGGGGTCTGTCCCGAGCACGTAGGAGGCCTGCCCTTCACTTTTCAGACCTCCCTGTTGCTCTCTTTAGGTTGCGATCCTACACACCTCGCAGTCCCGGCTTGCAAGGGTAGGTGTCAGAGACCCCGTGCCCCCTGTATGCGAAGCCTCACGTCTGGCAAGCAGCGCCCATCCGCCTCCAACCCGGACTCCCAGCTTAACGCCGCAGATCCCGTTCCCACTGTCGGGACCGAGGTCGTGGAAAGACAAGGGCGGCCAGACTTCTTGGCTCTCGCCCTCCATGTGCTGCGAGAGGCGTCTGGCTTCTCTCTGAGACCTGGAAAACCCAGGCGGCCTCCGCTTCTCGGAATGGCCGGAGAGAGTTAGGAGCTCAGTTTTGTCTACACTGGCCGCCGGGACCGGCTCTTCAGAGTTTCAGCAAGGCTTGAACCCGGGAGCCACGGCTCTCATATTTGAGGAGAGGACTCGGGGGTCTGGGCCCCGGTTTGGAAGGAGGGTGGCAAAGCGCGCAAACAAATTCTGCCCGGGATCCTGGCCCTTCTAGTCCTCCAACTCTTGCCGTCGGGGCTTAGTTCGCCTTTTTAACGTGCAGGTTAGGCGTCTGTAAAACTGCTCCTCGGGTTGATTCCGGGACTCTAACGCGCTGGAAAAGTCAGAGGAGGGAACCGTTCTCCTCGGGCTCTACGCGCTTTCCTGCGCTTGTAACCCGCGCTTGCACCCGGGGTCTCTTGCTTGGGAAAAGGGTACAAGGCCAAGTCAAATCAGGGGAGCGGGAGAAAGGCCGAGGAGTGCGTGCGTGTCTGAATATGGCATAGCAGGTACTGTATGTAGCAAGGACCTTGAAACAAAGCTAAGAGCCAGCAAGATTGGGTGGCCCTCTGTCATGGATGCTTTAGCTGAGATTCCTGCATTGCAGTGGGTTGGTCTAGATGACCCTTGGGTCCCTTCCAACTCCACAGTTCTATGATTTTAAGATGGCCCACCCCGTCCTCTTTCTCCTTCCCCTCCCGTCGCATAGACACGCACTGAGTTTTTTCTCTGAATGGGTTCTGTTCGGTCTGGAGAGGAAACCGACTTGTGCGAAGTGTGGTCAGACGAGGGGAGCGGGGTCTTCTAGTTTTGCCATCGGGGTTTTAACTGGATCCTGTCTCAACCCTGGCGAAAGGGGGAAAGGCTTCCGTCGAAGGCACCTTGAGTAATCAATAAGAAAGTGTGAGGGGAGGTGTGTGTGTCTCAGTTTTGCCTTCAAGTGGGTCGGGTGCGCCAGAAATAAGTTAGATCGCGATATGTTCGTCCACGTCGGGCGTTAAGCAGAGCGATTTCCCGTTTGCCGTCGAGGAGACCCATCTTGCCGCAGCGTCTCGGCGGCTTTGGTCCCCTGTATCCCAAAACACCCGGGCATGGGTATGCTAGGAAGGAAGGGGCTGTGGCTCTCCTTTCCCTGAGGTCGGGAGGAGACCGTCGAAAGACAAAATAAGAATAAAACGGCGAGCACACGTTTGGTTGCACGCTCCCTCCTTGCCCCTGTAACTTCACACTCATAAACCTTTCGTGTGGAAGAGCGCACCCCCCCCTCCTGATTTTAGCAGAACTTGCTCCTGGGGATCCAGCTATATGACACCATCAAGCAAGCACGTGACGTCATAACCCGTTGGCTTTTGATTGTGGCCTCGCAAAACTGGCAGTCCAGCCGGATAATCCCCGACGGGTTGTTACTGGAGAGAGAACTGGCACCCAGGCCAAAAATCGCTTAGGGGACTTTATGTGTGACTTTTGGGTTTGACACACCCGCATCCCTGACACTCCTAGGCCTCGCCAGATGACAGCGCTTGCCCTTCCGATCCCCTGAAGCCCGTGGCGTCGGAATCCCAGTTGACCGGAGCGGGGTTTGTCCGGGGAAGTGGGCGTCCTCCCAGGCCGGCCCCTGGAGGATGACGAGGGCGTTCCCCCGGCCCGGGGCGGCTCTCGGGTTACCGAAGGGCGTGACCCTCGGCTGGCTGGGGAGCAGCGTCTGGCCGAGCGACTATAACCTTGGAGAGAGCCATTGGGTCGAAGCAGCTGCCGGAAGCTCAGATCCCTCTCTCTCCCTCTGTGTGTGTGTGTGTGTGTGTGTGTGTGTGTGTGTGTTTGGTCTTTTTGGACCAATGTGGGCCACAGCTGGACGCCGGACCCTTTGGAGAAGGAGGAAGGGGTGGGTCGGTGGGGAAGGATGGAGAGGTTCTGACCCGCCCCTGGAAACCTCGGTAGTGGAGCCGCGTAAGTCTTCTTTTTGGAGTCCTTTTTTTGGAGCGCTCCCCCTCTATAAGCCCGCTCTCATCTCTCTTTGGGTTTGAGCAATGGGTGGGAGCTTAAGGTGAGTAACGCGGATGGAGCTCCAGGGAGCGAGCGGCACAAGCTGCTGGGCAGATCCATCGGGCTTGGAGGTCGCCCACGGCGCGCCTCTGCGCCCCTGGAGTGCCCTGGAGGCGTCCTCGGCGCGGCCGGGTAGATCCTTTGGTCAGGGTTCCATCTCTTTAGCAACAAGGCTGGCTTGGAAATGGCCTAAAATCCAGGAGGGCGGCGGGGTGGTGTGTGGGGAGATCCTAAGGGAAGGGAAAGAGGCGGAGGGCGGGGATGAGATGGGAAAGTTGGGAGAGTTTGGACTCCCAGCTTTGTGGACGGATCCCAGGGCGCCAGGGTGGGTGTCAGGCTTTAAAGGAGGGCTTTGAAAACTGTGCAAGGGAGGAAGGAGGGAGAACCATGCAAGAGGGTGCTGCTGGGAGCCTGAGGTGTGTGTGTGTGGGGGGGGGGACTGTGTTGGAGAGCGTCGAGGCGAAGGCCAAACTTTTCGCTCAGAAGGTTGGCAATGATGGAGGCGAGGGAAGTCTCAGGCAGCAGAATGAGAGAGGGCAGCGGGTGACAGAGTCTCGCTTCGGTTTCATCTACATTTATCTATCCATTCTGTACACATTCACGCACTCATGCTCAAGTCATTAAACACGGCAAGACCCTGCAAGCACCTTCCGTGGACGTGAGAGGCCCCACTGCAAGGAGTGTCCCTTACTCCAAAGTAATGGGAGCCAGGAGACCTGCGCATTCTTGCGCACAGCTGTTAAAACGAAACCAATACTATGCCGGACATCTGAAAGCAAGGAAAGAAAAGAAAATCCAGGCGATTGAATAAACAAGGGCCGCCATGGGACTTGTGGCTGGTTTGGAAAAGGGATTCGTTTGACGCGATTGAAACGACCCACCGCACACTTCTTTGGAAAGCCAGCTCCTCAACCACGGAAATCAAGTGGGTTTGCTTCCAAGTGGAATCAGAATGCAAAAGTGGGGGGTTTGGGGGGGGAAGATGAGGTACTGAGCGTTTGATCTTCCCACCTCAGGCCGGGCACACTCTACCTGTCCTGTCCCCCGTGGGACGGCTGCATATACGTTACAAACGACATGCGGGCGACTCCCTATAGAAAGTGTCCGCCCCCTTCTCCGGACCTCTTTCGACCAGGTGTTTAGATGGTGTAGCTGCTCCTAATAAAAGCCCCCTCTGTGTTTTGGAGAGACTTCAAAAGACGTAGAAGTAAATCATTAAGCGCGCCGTCCTGTTCAACCTTCCCTTGTCGCTTTGGCCAAATTTCTCTTGGCTGGGGGAGGAGAATTACACTCTATAACAAACTTCACACTTGAAAATGTTTTGATACTATATGCAGCCAGCGATTTCTTTTTCTGTTAAGGAAAAAAGAAGGTCCCTGTAAAAATAAACCCCTCCTTTTGGAAGGGAGAAGGAGAAAGAAAGAGACCGGCCAGGCCAAGAAGGCTATTGACAAAACATTATTATCAGATGTGGCCGGAGTTCAGTGGAACTTGGAAAGGAGATCGTTCCCAATTGCCCTGAGCGCTACGATATTTTGGGGGTGGGGCTGGGGGCGGGCAGGAGAGACAGAGAGCTGCCACATAGAACCCATCCAGTGTTCTTCTCAAAAAGGCATGTTCTTATTCTTTAGGAAGCAAGGCATGGTCTCTTCGTGACTGGGAGTGGGGTGACTTGTTTATGCGGCAGAAAGCGTCCCTGAGTTAAACAGGATTACTTCTCCTGCAAATGCGCGTGGGGAGCGCGACCTTTCGGCACCATCTTGTGATGGATATGGAATCCAATGGGATATGCTTGCACCCAAGTAGGCTTAGAGATGCAGGCTAACAGCGCGAACTTTTGCACATTTACGCGGAAGTAAGTCCCACTGGGCTCAATGGGGCTTAGTTCATAGGATGGCGGGAGGGACTGCAGCCTATAGGCAGCGCTCCTAAATGGCGCTAGTGCTAGGAGCGTGACAGTCAAGTCAAACTTTGCCACAGCACAACGTACTACCTGGAGGTTTCTTCTTCAGTGCTTTGAAAAGCAAGCGGGAGCTAGTGAAGCTGGGAGCAGAGCAAGTAACACCTGAGAGGGTTAGATGAGAAGCTTGTGGATGACGCGCAACCCGATCCTATGCCTGATTCTAAAGCAAGTCCCAAGGAGTTCAGTGGGGATTGCTTCCGAGAAACGTGTGCGCTTGCAGCCTGCTTTTAAAAAACAAAACAAAACAACAAAAAACAAAATTAAACTCGTTCAAAATTACGATTTTTTTACATTTTTTTTTTATTTTTCTTCAATGCAGGGGAGAGATGTCATTTGTATGATTGTTCAGACCAACAAGCACTTCATCCGAGACGCAAATATTCAAGGAGGAGAGGAAAATTGCCATCCCTCTGAGGAAAACTCAGAAATACGTGCACGCCCAAACGAAGATAGAAAGTCTAGGGGAGGGGAATCAGAAGACTTGGCCAGGCGAAGAAATGGACAATGCGGGAGTCCAGGGCCGCCCCCTTCCCCTAGACCCGTCTTTAGCCATTGGCCTGATAGATAAAGTAAGTGGGAGACCCCCATCTCCTTTAGAAAGTCAAGGCCAAACTGTGGGGTGTCTTATTCCTAGAGCAGTCAAGTACAACATGTTCCTGTTTCCTAGAATGGACACACGAGGGAATGTGGCTCTAGACAGGGAAGTCTTCCTATCACACCTGCTCTGGAGCGTCCTCCCCCTGTGTGTGACCAGGTAGAGAGGTGTGACCCTAGCTGACCAGATAAAAGGGCTGGCCACGCAACCATCTCTTGAACTCTTACTCTTACTTTCTTACTCTTGGACTCTCTCTGTCCTGGCTCTTAGCTAGCGAATGGCTCAACCTTCACATAGGATGGAGCGCACAAGCAGAAAGTCTGAGATGCCTGGCTTCAGATTACTGCTGTGAACTGAATGTGAGTAAAACTTTATCCTTTTAAAGAAGACTGTGTTGTGTTATTATTATTATTATTATTAGAGGGAAATAAAGGGGGAAACTTACCAGGGACAATCCAGACTGGGCGATCCAGACTGGATTGCTTCATTAAATGATTCTAACGAAGCATCAACTTGCTTCCAATAAGTTGCAAAGGGAATGTGCTCTGCTGTTCACTCACTAACGTGACTGTGGAGGGAAAATATCAAAACAATATATCCTCTCCTACCTTCCTTAACATTCCCACACAAACTATGGTCGCTTTCCATGGAGCTGGGTGGCACAATGATCAGAGGAGCTAAACTGGTGGCTGTAACAGCAGGCAGAGAGGGCAGAAATGGAGTATGATGAGAGATGGCGGTGTAGCAGGAGGGTGGGCGGGTGGGTGAGAAAAGGTGGGGAAGCCGAAGCCTTTCTTTTGTTCCCTGAAGTCCATTGGTGGTGCAGGATATAATTCTTCATTAAACTGAACTGAGAGATTATAACCTCCCCATTCCAGGCCCCTCGATAATTCTACATATTAGGAAACCTCCTTTCTCCCTCTTTTTTTTTTTTTTTTTTTTTTTTGACAGAGAAATGATGATCAGGAAATCTGCGGAATGAACTAATCAAGAAAACAAGAGAAGTTATTCCAAGCGAGGACAACTAGACAAGTTCCTGGCAGCGCAGCTTTTTCTGGTGTCGGAGTTGCCGAACATCCTTAAGCATACACACGAGTTATCTCCCGATGAGGCTTTGCTATAACCATTTGTCATGCTGGCGATAGAGTACGGGCCAAAACTGGAATAATAATAATAATAATAATAATAATAATAATAATAATAATAATAATAACAACAACAACAACAACAACAACAACAACAACAACTAGAATTTGCACTGCTCGGGCGCAGACTTGTGGCTGGCGCGCGAAGCGTCCAGTGGGCGTGCAGACAACCGGCGGGGAGAATTGATTTCGGATCACAGCTCATCGGAAGTCAAAGGGCGCTCGCGAAACGCTCCTGTCGTTTGATCTACAGCCCAAATCCCTGCCTAGCAACTGCAATCACATCTTTCTAGCCCCCATCGCAACCCCGGCTTCCGTTTCCTCTTTGGTTAGTTGTGTTGGTTCGCCTCCTGTCGTCTCACAAAGGAGGACTCCACAGCTCTGGAATCTTCTCGTCCAGGAACAGCCAATGATTATGAAGAACATCAAAGCAGAAGCCATCCATTTCCTAGCTTGAAATTTCTCGAGAAGGTGGCCACAGGTCGGAGCTGAGGACTCATTCTTCTACAAGGCTTTGCAAAATTGTGGCCTTCCTGCCCGCATGTGCAAGAAGATCAGGAGTCAATCCCTGGAGAGAAACCACCAGAGCTCCTGGCACATCCCAGCCAGTCAATAGCCAGATTCCTCACGTTTCATTGGACAATCTGGCAGACATGGGCTTTGGGTTGAACCCATTACAGAAATAGGGGGATCCATGCAGGGATTTTCGGTGGCTGCACAATCTACAGGAGTCTAATAGATGGAGCAGACCATACCAGGGTCGCTGCCCATAAACAGGCCCACCCTGGAAGGAGTCTCGGGATTGAATTAGGATGGAGAGAAAACGGGACGGAGGGCAGGAAACATAAGAACCACTATTATTGAATGCCTGACCTAAGTCTCCTTGGATCGATTGAGTGGGACTTATTTCCAAGTCATATGGGGAATATATAAGCCTCATTGAACAGCCTAGCAGGAAGTTTCATTGAGTTCAGATGGGACTTACTCCTAGGTGAGTTGACCTCAGATTGCAGCCTTTCCAGAGTTTGACTGAAAGGACTTACCCACGAGTAGACGTGTACATTTGAAGGTGCCACCACAAGCAGCCTGATGCTTAATTGTGGCTTCCATTCTTCACAGCTGCTTTCCGCTTTCCCTCTCCAGACATCCGAGCGATTTCTCTTCAAGGGAAACGCCCCCCCCGCCCGTGTTTTTATGAGACAGCAGGACAGATCTCCCCACCCAAAGATACACACCTTCTTTCCTCCTTAACAGAGTTAGACGCGTAATAATGCCGCGATCCTCAAGTCTGGAAGATGACCAGTTGCGGAGAAACCTATGGGCCCGTCAGCCCGAAACGGGAAAGTCGAAGACTAATATCCAAACCACACTTTATGAAGCTTAACTCTGGGGAGAACCCCTTTCCCCTAGAAATACAGTCGTTCGGTCCCAGCATGTGTCCTTAACCTCAGGCCTCTGATAAATAAAGATCTAGAAAGAGGGGGAACCCCAGGAAGGCTAATAAGCTACGCTCTGTATTAACTCCTTCCTGTATGCAAGCCCGATTCCCTATTTATGTGTGCGGCTTGCTTTGTGCCCTAAGTTGAAGACCCTTGACTAATGAGGATGCTGGTTCCTTGTGGGGCTCTAAGACATTACCCTCGCGCCACCGCCAGGCTCTCAGTCAATTCCACCGTTCTCCATCCTGCCTTGGAGTCTCCATCCTCCATCCAATCCACGGTTTCTCTCTCAACCACTTTGCAAAACGGGTTAATGTCGCAATAAATTTGTTGGTCGTTACTGCGCTACAGTACAAGGTTGTGTTTGTGGGTTGTTGTTTTTTTAGTGTTATTTGTTTTTTGCTACCCTGCCTTTCTGGAAATTGCTTTCCTCCTCCTCCTCCTCGGGACAGGGCTTGCTACCCAAAGACAGAAAAGCTTGCTGCGCAGCACGGAGAGTGAGGGATTGTCGCTGGAAGCTAGCAAAATTGGGAGGGATTGTGCTGGGGTTTCGACTGCTGCTGCTCCTCTCTTAAGGACACATCCCCGTTAGGAAACACAGGTCAGTCGCGATTCAAAGCTAGGCAAGAAAAGTGGCAGGGATTATTTCCAGAGGTTGCACACCCCAGGGTTAGGCTTTACTAGCCAAGGGACACGGACACACCCACAGGTCCCACACTTGCAGAGGTCAGCACTGACCTCTGTCAGCATCCCTCGTCTCCAACCTGAAGCTCAGAATCATTCATCCTGAGTCCCGAAGACACCCCGCGTTACGCCCCCGTATATGCATGACACTTTTTCTTTTTTTAAGAGAAAAAAGAGGGATGAAGTGGCAAAATATAAACCTGGCTCCAATGACCTGCCTCCCAAGCCATCAAAACAGTCTACTTTGCAGCCCAGCTCAACGCCTGTTTACTCAGAAGAGAGTTCAGGCGATTGCAAAGACACAATCACAATACAGTGGTACCTCGGGTTACAGACGCTTCAGGTGACAGACGCGTCAGGTTACAGACTCCGCTAATCCAGAAATAGTGCTTCAGGTTAAGAACTTTGCTTCAGGATGAGAACAGAAATCGCTCGGCGGCGGCAGCGGGAGGCCCCATTAGCCTGGTACCTCAGGTTAAGAACAGTTTCAGGTTAAGTACGGAGCTCCGGAACGAATTAAATACTTAACCCGAGGTACCACTGTAATGCAAAAGTGCTGAGATGAAGGGGGGGGGGGGAAGGACTATTGATTAATTTATTTGCTTCCTCCCTTCCCGCTACTCAAGACATTTCAACTCTCCCCAGTCCAGTTCTTCGATATCTCCAATTAACAACAACAACAACAACAACAACAACAACAACAACAACAATAGTACGTTTCACAGGAGAGCCTGTCACTCTAGACTGTTATAGATATTTATAGAATGAAAAAAATGTGAAGTGCATATACGGATCTCTCCCTCCCCACGCCAGTCACCCACCACATCAGCATACATTCGACACTATAGGTAAGTGGTGACCCACGGAGCACAAAGGAGGGGGAGCTGGGAGCAAGCAGGCAAAGATGCGGGAGGTCTGAGATGGTGGGGCAGCAGGAGGCCCAGGAAAGATTTACATTTCATGTTGGGTTCGGCTACCCATTAGCGCGGGTGACCTGGAGGGTCTCTGCCTGTAAAGTCAGAGGCCATGGATCAAACTGGGGCTTACTCTCAGGTAAACGTGCAGAAGAGTCGTGTCTCCTGGCCTGCTTGTTTGAAAGAATTCTCAACAAAGGCGCTCCCTCCTCTTTCTAATTTTGTGGGTACATTCCTCGCTGGGTTTAGGGGCCAATTTTCGTTTATTGATTTAATGTCCTTCATAAGAGTTCTGAATACAGTACTAGCAAGATAGAAAGGGAAACGCATCGAAGTAGAGTTTACTAAACACACACACACAAACTCCGATTTGATGAAGTGGGATCTAGTCTGCGGAAGCTTAGGCCACAATAAAAGGTGCTCCGCTTTAAGGTACCACAAAACTCTTTGCTGCAACGACGGCGACAACAGCAGCAGCAGCAACAACAAAACTTAAAAAGCTGAGCACTGGGACTGTCTGGAATCCGAGTCTAAACACTGTTGGGAAACTAACCCTCTTGAAATCAGCCTGGGTGGATTCTAGAGTCCGGGCCCATAAACCCCGATGGGAATGTGGAATGATAGGACGTGGATTCTAATCCTCGGCAGTCCGCCGGGAGGATCTCCGGCTCACATCCCCCAGAAATGCCTTGGGTGTTGTGGTGGCAAATGCGCCGGCGGTGGCAACTTCCCCTGCAGGTCAGGGAGCCTTGCGCGCGAGAACTATATATTATATGTACATATCTATCGCCCGCACAGGAGGGTTTATGGCGTCCCCGCGTCTCTAGCTCCCTTGGCAAGCTTTGATCCACACAACTCAAGAGGGGCTTGAAACAATGAGATTAAACGCTGCCTCCAACTTTTCTTCACAAACGGCCTCCTAGAGAGAAGCGCTCAGCTTGATGCAGCTGAAACTTTCCAGGTGAGGACCCCCCTCACTTTTTTTCTCTCCCCTCCACCTCTCTTTTTCTTTTCATGCCTCCGCCTTCTCTCTAGCTCGACGTGAAGCTCGGAGCTCCTGAGCAAACACTCAACTGTTCTCCGCTGGGTTGGAGGAAGGAGGTCTGTGGAACCGCTGGCAGCAGCAGCCCCGGCAGCCCGGCTTTCCAGAACGAATAACAAAAAGGTTACTGTACATAGAAACGTGCTGTCAGCCCGAGAGCCTCAAGTTGTTTGAATGTTGGTTTGGGGGACGTAAATATAGCAGCTCTGCGGTTCCCTCCCGCTCCTCTCTCTGCTTCCCCTCTTTAAATAATTCCATTTCAATTGGGAAAGGTTAGCCCTAGACACGAGGTACAATAATATTTCCCCCCGCCCAACAAAAAATCCTTAAGTTCTCTCCTATATTTCTTTTAAGCATTACCTTATCCCTTACTTATCGTTTATGGAAATAATGCTTCTCCCCATTGCGCCCCCCCCCGCGCCCTTTTCCTAAAGGGACATGTAATTCTGCGGGTGAACTTTGGCTGGACTTTCCTTTTGCATCCCACACAGGGAACAGCCGTGGGTTCCCCGGGCTTGCAGATGAGCCGAGTACTTAAGGTGAGCAAAAAAATTAAATAAATATGCCACAGAGAAACTGTGTGCTTTCTTGACCGGACTTGTATCTAGGGAGCTGGTTTCCAAGCGCAGTCCTTTTTCAAGCTGCTGCATGAGAGGGTGGAATGAAAGAACTCTTTAAAAATAAATTAAAAACGCGATGAAATGAAATAGAGGTAAGGAAGCGCGCTCCGGTCTCACGAAGGGCGCCGTCCTGAGCCTCCAGAACCTCGTTTCACAGCGCAGGGAACCTTTTTGTGCATAAATCATCCCACACCACCCAGACCTGTGCCTTTGGCAGCCGAAACTTTCCAAGCACACTTAAGAAAAACATCCCACTGTGGTCTAAGACTGTAACCTCTGCTCGTCATTTAGCAGCTTAAAGATCACTACTTTTTATTTATTTATATTTTATCAGAGTGCAGAACTGAGGCCCAAGTCTACGGCAACAGAAACAGCTCTTTTCCTCCAACACTTGCTTCAGATCTCAGCTGTTTTATATACACATCCAGAGAGGGACTAGTGCAATTTAGGACCACGGCGGTGGGGAGAATCTGGTCGCAATCCTACCAGGCGCTTACCGAGGCGCGTGTGAAGGATTGGCGCTGATGCAAAGTTTCTGAGAGCTCTGGACATCTAACTGCAGACTCAAACACTGGGGTGTGGGGATGGTGGTGGAGAGAAGTGGGTTATGGGTTTACACATCAATTCTAAACGCTTGGGAGTTAGACCCCCCACGCCCCCCCACTCAGTTGCGGCTTGTTCCTCCCAAGCAATCTGTTCTAAGATTAAAATCAGTTAAACCTCGGGCGGAGTTCTCTCAAACTGCATCCCGGATTGCAACTCTGCTCATGGGCGTAGCTAAGCGGGGGGGGGGGCGCAAGGAGGGGCAGCTGCCCCCTTAAATAAATATAAATAAAGAAAAATACATAGCTAACTGAGGTTCTGCCCCCCCCCCCACAAGAGGCCTGCCCCTCCCAACAAAAATCCTGGCTACGCCCGTGACTCTGCTGTATATTCTTCTCTGGTCCTACAGTCTCAAAAGGGTGGTAAAATTACCTTGGTTTTAAAGAGTCAGCCCTTCATGCCCAACGCATGCTTTCTCCTAAGGGACTCCACATATGTCAGGCCAGGGAGTCTTTCCCAGTCCTAACTGGAGACGCCAGGGATTGGATCTGGGATCTTCTGCACGCAAAAGGATTTCCCAGAGCAGCGGCCTTCCCTTTCATTGCCACCAAGCTCATTTTCTGTTCCTCCAGCGTAGAGAGAGGAAGGGACGAACGTACATCTCTCCTCAGTACGCTAGAACTACTGATAACGTTCCTAAAATCAGGCATCCCCAAACTCGGCCCTCTAGCTGTTTAGGGACTACAACTCCCATCATCCCTGACCACTGGTCCTATTAGCTAGGGATGATGGGAGTTGTAGTCCCAAAACAGCTGGAGGGCCGAGTTTGGGGATGCCTGCTAAAACTCATCCATTTTCCTCCTGTTTTTATGACAGCCTGTGCCAGAAGGAAATGGGCAACTGCTGGTTTTCTTTTAACCTGTGTTAGCCCAAGGACCTACCCTCTGTATGGACCCATCCGGATGAGTTGAAAAGCCGTTCTAAAACAATACTGAGCTAGAAGTAGGTTAATTACCTGCGAGGGAAAGTCGAGCTCTTTGCAAGCGAGGGACTCAAGTTTACAACCCCACCCCTCGCTGGAGTTAAAGTTGAAAGCAGTTGTCTCTCTCTCTCTAAAAGGGCAGAGAAAATGAGCCCAGAGCTTTTAAACAAAGTTGTACACATTGATACGAATGGAAAAAGAAATGGCAAGGCCGATTGTCAACTATGCATTCGATGAAAAACAACCGAACCATTGCAAGGAATAACTGAAAGGAGCGCGTCCTCAGTGATGCTTAAAACTAAAGAACTAAAAATAAAAATCTCGGAGTTGGGAGGAAATCCCACCACACTTTAAAGCTTTTGTGCATTTGGGGGCTTCTGCAGTCCATCCCACAAGCCTTTGTAGGTGTGCAAAGACTCTTGCTTTCTTCAGTGAATCCTACACAACTGTTACAGGGTCCCTGTATGTCCAAATATTCTACCGATTTCTGATATTAGGGAGAGAGAAACGGGGTGGAAGTGGTGGTGAAATGGAGACAAGTTTGGATATTAGCCAAGAGAAAGGTTTCATCTGTCACACCCACCCTAGTATCCATCCCCATTCCACATAGTAGATTATGACTCCTCTGGAAAAATCCTTTTAAACACAAACGCAGTCCCTCGCCCCGCAACTCAAAGCCTGTTTAGGCAGATACATTAACAAAAACATCCCATTTCAAGCCATTCTGATCTGTAATTAAATGGTGCAGCCGGCTTGTATTCACCGGTGGCTTTTACAGAAGTTGCAGTGATCCAAAGTCAGGTTGCTGTGTCAGAGAGTGGCTCTTTTATTAATGAGAATACAAAAAAAGGGGGTGGGGAGGAAAAGGAGAGGCTTGCATGTTCTTAGCCCGGCTTCAATTTAGTTGCTAAGCAACCCGTTTATGGTAATTCATCCGCGAAATTTAAATCTCTGAGAAAAGGATCCTGCGTTTGGCTGAATGGTCGCCACGAGCAGAACAACTTGTGGGAGAGGGCAGCAGCTGCCACTTCTGGCCAGCAAGCCAGCCAGGCAGAAGCAGGGAGGGGGAAATTATGCACCGTGCCCCCCCACTACACACACACACACACACACACACACACGCCTAGACCCCATGCAGAATGAGCTCATTGCTCGCCACCTCGGGGGACAGCGGGGAGAGCTTTCTTCACAATCCAGTACCCAAAGCGCGCGCGCACCCCCCCCCCGCATCCTGAGTCCAGATGGCCGCTGGGTCCTCAGCACTTCCTCTCTTCTCCTCCTTCCTTGAGATCCCCACACCCCCTCCCCACCTTTCTCTCTGTCTCCCTCCCTCCCTGCTTCTTAACGCGCGCGCCAAGGCCCATTGCACTTCCAAGCAAGCCCATTCATCCACCTGATCTTAGCCACACATTACTCAAACTGCGCAGGGTATTTCCTCTCTCTCTCTCTCTCTCTCTCTCTCTCTCTCTCACACACACACACACACACACACGCAGGCCTTTCCACTGAAATACTTTAAACACTACCGGAGGGTTGCACAGCCCTCCCGGCAAAAGAGATCTAACCCAATTCTGTAGCCTAAACACAAGAGGCCTTGGAAATAAGACTAATGTTATTGGACTGAAAGAAGGAAGACCCGTTCAATCTTTGCGCCGGATCCATCAATCCAGAGTGAGCGCCACCCATGGCGCCTATTCACCAACAGGAAAGCTCTTTAGAATGACACTGACGTCCATAACCTGGCATTGAAGGAACGAGAATATCTGACCTTTTACACCCTCTTTAACCTTCCATGCTGTGACTACAAAAGAGCATTAAACACTCGGGAAAGTAGCCAACCACCTCTCGCCACCCAGCGCCGGAATGCAAATCAGGGGAGTTCAGTGAGGCTTGCTCTCAAGTAAGTTCTTGTAGGGTTGCAGCAGGCTTAGTCTGCTCGCAGACTGACATCTGTGAACCACGCCGCCTTGTTAAACAGCGATGAGTGTTTGGGTTTTAACACCCCAGGAAGAAGACCTGCTCTCCTTTTCAATGCAGCTCACTGCTCCGCCTTAACTGTAGGGTTTTAAGAAACGGCTTACACCTGAAAGCATGCAGTATTTACTAGGAAGCGAATCCACAAAGTTCAAAGGCGTTCACTTCCTTGTAAGGATTTCATCATCATTATTAATGAAAGATCTGCTCCGGCAATTGCTATTCCTTCCCTTCATTCTCCCCGTCCCTAGGAGAACAGGCCAAAGGAGGCGGCAGCCTCCGCCCTGGTTTCCTTTAGACTGCCATCCTATAGACGCTTACCTGCGCAGACCTGCATAGGATTGCGCTGTGAGTCTCTCAAGCCCCTGGACGGAAGGAGAATGGGGAGTCGTGACGTCACTTGCAATGACCAAGGGTTAGAGAGGGAGCAGGACTCGCTTGCAGAGGCAAAAGGAGCCGGCCAAAG
The DNA here is from genome assembly GCF_965113315.1 of Podarcis vaucheri. NCBI lineage: Eukaryota > Metazoa > Chordata > Lepidosauria > Squamata > Lacertidae > Podarcis > Podarcis vaucheri. Next base: position 79,616,617 of record NC_138762.1, on the reverse strand, counting down.
AGCCGGAGCAACGCTCTCCGCCTGTGAGCGCAACCAGAGCAATCCTTTTCACGTCCAGCTAGAAATAAATCCTATTTCAATGGCGCTTACTCCCAGGTGAGTGTGTATACATATATAACTGCAGCATTAACGACCCCCCTCTTTTCCCCCCACAGGCTCAAGTGGCCCAACAACCCACCCCTGTTAGGAGTCCATGGATTTTAGAGAACTATGGATTGCGTGTCGCCGTCTGTCCGTCCCGTCCCCCCAAAAAAACACCCCACCCCGCCACTTCTGCCCGAAACAGGCGCGCGCGCACGCACCCTCCAGTCTCACATCCATTAATCTGGCAGGCTAGGAAAAAGGGAGTTTGTGTCACTCTGGGTCAAGTTGTCAGCGGCTGACTGGCTAGCTGAAGACTGCCTGTCAGTCAACACCGCATCTCCCTGCAGCTGAGACATCAACACCACCAAGGAGATCTTCCCTCGCGCTACCGGAAGCTTGCACCCAGTTTTAAGCATTTCCTCCCCCCCCCCAACAGTAAAGGGCAAATATTTGTGCATCTTTCCCCAGCCGCCCTCCCTCCACCCACCCACCCGCCGCACTTTGGTTCCTTTTCGCCTTCCCATCTTGCCGCTATAGACCAATTTCCTTGAAACAGCCAGAGGCTGGGACTTGTGAAATTTGGTCCATATCCTAAATAATTCATTCCAAGCCTGCAGCCAAGGCCAAGACTTGTTGCATCCATTTTAGAGTTTGATTAATCACCCTGGAACTCCATGCAAACTCAACTGCAAGCGTCCAAGGAGGCTTCCCGCTTTATCGCTAAAAGCTGCCACTCGCAGATTTATTTTTCTTCTATTTATATGCAAATATGTCTGCGTCTTAAAAGGTGCGCGTGTGTGAGTGTGCGCGCTACACACACACACACACGCTGACAATCTCTATGAAGATATAAAAATGTCGTTTTGTCTTTAGCTTGAAGGTGCTGATCATTTATTACAAAAATAAACCAATAAATACAACAATATATTGTTGCTTTTGACAGGATAAATATTTTACAAATATATACTCTTAAAAAAACAAATATCAGTGTTAAACTTAAGGAAAATATGACACTTATTGATAGAACTATCAATAATATATACTGCATTTCTTATTAGAGCCGATTGTTCTTTATAGGTTCAGTTGAAAAATGTTCATACAAAACAAGTTCAGACCATAGCAATATGCAAACGCTACATGGAAACTATTTTCCTTTTTATTTTTTTAAAGGCAAGCCGCTGTGATTTAAAATGCATCGTGGAGCTTGTTGCTTAATTTTTTTAAAAAAATGCGGTCAACAACAGTGGAGCGACTAGTTTAAATACACTTGGAAATTATTTATTGGCTAGGGATTTGAACGCGGTTGTGATTAGAAGTCAACTAGGCAACTCGAGAAATTGGGGGAGGGGGAGAAGAGGTAGGAAAAGGCTTCAGAAAAGGGAACGTAAATTATTATATTTCAGAATCACGCGGACTGCTTAAATACAACTTTTCAAAAAAAAATTTTTTTTTACTCCTCTCTCCTTTCAGAGAGGAGGAATATGGGGAAAAGCTTAAGGGACCCAACGACCACAGAATACTGGATTTACACGTGAATACAGTGCTTAGGGTAATTTAGAGATTTGGTGATATAGAACGTTATTTTCATTATTTACATATTATATAACCCTTAACTAAAGCCTGTCGTTTATGCGTCCCGTGGCCTTGTAACCCTGAAGCTCCTATATACATTCAGAGGGTTCAATTTGAAGACGTGGGGGGCGGGAGGAGAGAAGAAGAAGAATAGCAAATCACCTTGGTAGATTCACCTTTCTGCGTTATAAGGATACAGAGATGGGCATATTTTGCAAAATACCTGCTTCCGAAAAAGCGACTGACCTTACAAAGCAGTTGCAAATATTACCTTTCTAACATAAAAGAGCTTGAGGCTCACTATTACCCCCTTTGTTCTCATCCCAACCCATTAACCAAACAACAACAACTAAGACATGTAAACAGATCTCTGTCCTGATTTTTTTTAAAACAGCAACAACACCCCTCTAGTGTGAAAAATAGGATTCTATCTCACATGCTGATATTTCCCAACAAGTATAAGCAACTTCGTGGCCTCCCTGTTGGGAAGCTGGGAAGCCTGTTTTTTCTTATTTCCCTCGCGTGGAATGAAATTGTTGGAGCCTAGTTCTTTCTCTCTCTCTCCCCCCCCCCATTTTCGGTGCCCCCTTCCCCTGGACCACCTTAAAGAGGTAAAATTCTGCACTAGCTTCCCACACTCCTCAAAAACTGTCTCCCGCCCCCTCTTTGTTGACTATCAACATGCTTGTGGTTTAATTTGGATTTAAAACAATGCATTTTAGGACTCGGCTATTTAGCTGGCTTTGACTTGACCTAAAATTGAGACTTATTGAAAAGGAGTTAATATTATTTCCTGGTTCTAAACCATTATACCACACATCAAGTGAAAGGAAAGGAACTAACGCTCGATTGAAACCTTATGTTCTTCTTCATCAGCTTCAACCTCCCACCCCATATTTTTCTGTTTCTACACAGTGCGCGCCGTGGGACTAGCTATCTTATCTGGGTACCACAAGCGAAATGCAGGTTTCCAAAGGTGGGTTTGAACTTTTCAAACCTCTCCTGACTCCTCTGCTCTGTATACGTCAATGGCTATAACAATAACAAACAGTTATGGTAACCTACTTCTCAGTAGTGCAGCTACTGATATCCTTAACTTCACCAACGCTCACGTTTATTATAACTGGTATGGCTGCTGTATAGAGTTGAGGGCAAGCACTTAACACCTGCGCCCAGTCCACATCCTGCACGCATCCCTAAAGCAACAACACAACAATGGCAAACTACCAGAACCCTGGCTAAAACTCGTGAGTACTTCCTTCTCTTTCTGTACGCACACCAACACACACATTTAGAAGTACCTTTTCTTAAATTATAGCGTTTAAATTAAATAAAAAGTTACACACATAAAATGTTTCCAAATAACATATAGTCTTTTTTTTTTAAAGCATCCTATGCATTATATTTTGGAAAAGGGACGGGGAGTTAAACTGTTGCAGATGATCGCTTATATCACCTGATAGGGGATATCTTCTGAGCTAGGGTTGCAACTTAAATGAGGAGTCAGACAATGGCCTTCTGTTCTAAAGTCTTGGTTTATAATCTCATTACACACTCTCAATACATTGATCTAAAAATACCGTGGAACTATATATGCATTTATAAGGAGCTGACCTACTTCTAAAAAAGCTAACCTGGCCAATAGTAAATGGAGGGGGGCGGAGGGTTTCTCCTCCGTTCCCTGTTAAAAACACACACCACAAACAGACTATACAGAACGCAGGTTGGTTCTATCGTTGAGTCTCTCATTTGGAAGGTTTTCAGTATTTCTTAAGAAAACTTAACTCGACACAATTTCGTATGCATCAGACAAAGACTATTTCATTCTAACAAATTTATTTTCTCAATCAGCTCTTACGGAATCACTACTCAAATTAAATTACAATCAAATTATCACATCAAAAGATACCCTTATTACCTAATAGCTGTCCGTATTTTTTTTTTTCATTTCATTTTTTTAAATTTGTGCTCGTCTGAAAAAAACACGTAATACAAGATCTGGGGAAAAAATAAATTACCGTTTTGCAGCAGTTCATAGGTATTCTGAATAAAATATTAAAAGAAGTCATTTAATGAAAATATAAAGCAAATTTTTTTTTAGATCAACAACGGATCTAAACATTTCTCTATTGCTGTCTTTTTTTCTCTTTTTTTCTTTTTGTTTGTTTGTTGAAAAGTCTGTTTATTAAAACCTACCAAAAACACTGCGAGGAAATGGCAGTGTTATATAATCACTTCCACAGCACCCGCTCAATCAAGTTGGCAACGGATTTAGGAGAGAGAAGTTCAGATAAGTGCAGCTGCAGATGCCCAGTTCCTTTTAAATCCCTTTATCTGAATTAGTCCAGAAATAAAAAATATTAATAAAAAAAATATTAGCAGTGAACTTTTTAAAATTAATCTTCCAGGATGATTGGCAGCCATCAGGAACAGCCCTGAATTATTCCCTTTATGTCGCTGTTTCCCTTAATTCATGCAAAATCCTTCTACGGAGCTCCAAGTTTTAAGGACCAACAACCTCGCTTTGCTTCTCTCCCCCCCTCCGGGTAGGAGCCCCTCCCTCCAACCTCTTTCTTTTCAGGGTCATCCTTCTATTTGCGGGCGGTTCTTTCTTTCTTTATTCCCCCTCCTCCCATCTTTCTCTCGCTCGCTCTCTTTCTCTAGATTATAATATATAAATTTGTTTTTTTTCTATCCAGTCTGCTTGGCTTTTCATTTAGTGCTGTGTGCGTTATTCCCCCCCCCCCCTCTCCTTTCCCTAAACCTAGGAAAAAAACTACCGGTTTTTCTCTTTTGTTATTGTTTTCGAAATAATGCTTCTCCTTCGAAAGTCGACTCCTTCCCTGAACCAAATTAACGTAGTTTGGGTAAACAAACAAACAAACAACCACCCCCCTCCCAATAGCTCTGGAACTCAAAGAACATATGCTAGCATTGTTTTTTCTCCTGCGTGGGGCCTACCCTCTTTTGACATATTCATTTTACGTATTTTATTTAAAAAGTGTGTGTGTGTGGCGGGGGGTGAGATAGAGAGAAAAGTTTCGGTGAACCTCGCAGGAAAGTCCTTTTAAAGGGGCTCGTGGTGAGGGGGGGGGGCTCGGAGAAGGAGGAGGAGAGAGAGAAAGAGAGAGAGATGGGAGCGCAGAAGAAACTGGGTGCTGTACGATCGCTGCCACAACGATAACAGCAGGGCATAATTTAGATCTGGTGTTGTGGAGTCGCTACAGAAAGGAACAACATCCGGGGTTGTGGGTTTGTTTGTGTGTTTGTGTGCGCGTTTGGGTCTCCACAACGCTCCCTTTCTCGCCGTAGCAAGGAAGCATCTCCAACTATCTCTCTGCAAGGAAGAACGCTAAGTGTTCCAGATATGTGTGTTTAAAATAAAGCAAGCCAAGGAGCCTGGGTCTGGGCTGTAGGTGCGTGTCGCTGTCCTTGTGTGCGTCTTCGCCTTCCTTCTCCCCCTCCCCTCCCCCACCCCTTCTCTCCCTCCCCCCCCCACCGCCTTGCTCACCTCTCCCTCTGCCTGCCTGCTTGCCTGCCCTTCTGTCTTCTCCCTAAGAATCCCTTTCTCACTTTTTTTATTTATTTAAAATTTGTGGCGTTGCTGTCGTTGATGGTGATGATGGCGACTGTCTTTTTTGTGTTTTTGTTTTGTTGTCCGTTCCCCCTCCACCTCCCCACCGCACACCACCCCCCTCACTGCACGCTCGCCTGGAGTCCGTGGTGGGGCGGCGGCGTATCGGAGTTCACGTTGCCGACCTGCGAGTAGACGTCGTCGGGCGTCTGCTGCTGGATCCCCGGGGGGGTCATGCGCTTCTCTTTCTGCCTGCGGTTGCAAAACCAAACCCTGACCACCTCCTTCTCCAACTGCAGGCTGTCCGCTAGGTTCGTAATCTCCTGCGCCGAGGGCTTGGGGCATTTCAAGAAGTGGCTCTCCAAGGCCCCCTTGACACTCACCTCGATGGAGGTCCGCTTCTTCCTCTTGCGGCCCTGAGCCGCGATCTTGTCGATGCTGGTGGGGCTGCCCGTCGACGAGTCGGCTTCCTCCAGCCACTTGTTCAACAAAGGTTTCAGCTTGCACATGTTCTTGAAGCTCAGCTGCAGAGCCTCGAAGCGGCAGATGGTGGTCTGCGAGAAGACGTTGCCGTACAGGGTGCCCAGCGCCAAGCCCACGTCGGCCTGCGTGAAGCCCAGCTTGATCCGACGCTGCTTGAACTGCTTGGCGAACTGCTCCAGGTCGTCCGAGGTCGGCGTGTCCTCGTCCGAGTGCGGGTCGTGGCTGTTCAGGCCGCCTCCCCCGCCTCCGCCTCCGCCTCCGCCGCCTCCCCCGTGGTGCGGGTGCGGGTGCGGGTGGTGATGGTGGTGGTGATGGTGGCCGGGGTGCTCTCCCAGCTCGGGCGTGTCTCCCCGCACCAAGCCCGGGTGCACCAGGCTCTGGCTGCCCGGCGGAGGGCTCAGCATGCCGTTGACCGTGAAGCCGCCGGGCTGCGAGTACAGCAGAGGCTGCTGCTGCTGCTGGCTGGCCATGGAGGGCAGGTGCGCGCCGGCGCCGGCGCCCCAGTGGCCCTGGTGCGGCGGGCCCAGGTGCGGCGGCCGGTGGTGCAGCGCCGCGCCCGAGTGCAGGTCGTCCCGCCCGCCGCCGCCGCCGCCGCCTCCCTTCACGTCGGGCTGCTGCTGCTGCTGCTGCTGTTGCTGTTGCTGCTGCTGCTGCTGCTGCGGGCTCCCCGTCATGCCGACCGGGCTGCTGGCCCAGGGAGAGCCGGCTTCCACGGCGGCGGCGGCGGCAGCGGCGGCGGCGGCGGCGGCGTGGGGCAGCGCGGTGACCCACTGGTGCGCGTGGCTCAGCATATGGCCGCCGTTGCTAGCCGCCATGGCGCCCTGCATGAAGTCGCTCTGGACCATCTTGACGGACGAAGGGTCGCCGCGGTAGCCGCCGCCCGACACCGACGTGACGGCCACGCTGCCCGGCTGCATGCCGCCGCCGCCGCCGTCCGAGTGCACGATGGAGCCCGCCGACAGGATGCTGTTGGTGGCCAGGTAAGGGTTAGACGCCGCCGTAGCCATCGCCGACGCTTTCCTGTCGACCCCTCCACTGCGCTCGCCACAAGCCGCCGCCGCCGCCGCCGCCGCAGCCCAGTAGCGCGCCACCAGAATCCCGCCCGGCTCGGCTGTTTCCTCAGCTCTCCTCAGCCTGCCCGGCCCGCCGGCCGGCCGGCCCCGAGGCGGGCTCCTTGCGCGCGGGTGCGCGCGCCGCCGCCGCCGCTCCTCCTGGGCTCGCGGCTCCTCTGAGGGGAAACACTCGCCACACGCAGACAGACACACACGCGCGCGCGGCCGCTTCTTCTCCTTCGCCGGCCCCTTATTGCGATTCACCTGTTCGGGGTTGCCTCAGCGGCGAGAAAGACATGACTGAATCCCTCTCCCTAGATATTGGTAGAAGGAGGGAGGAAAGGAGAAAAAAAAAAAAAGAGCGGGAACCGCCGAGGGGAGGGAGGGAGCGAGGTCGGCAACAACAACTCCCCTTTTGGCTTCCCTCCTTCACTCCCTCAGGAGCATATTTTCTCCCCTCACAGTTTCTGGGTTGTTGTTGTTGCTGCTGCTGCCGCCGCCGCCGCTGTTTTCTTTCCCCTCACAGAGAAAGTTTCTCTTCTCCCCCTTCTCCCCCCTCCTGTAAGGCTTTGTATGGGGTGAATGAGTGCGTGTGGGCTCCTTTCTTTCGCCCCTCACGCACACACTGTCTCTCGGTCTCTCTCTTTCGCGGCGCTTCGGTTTCTTTCTTTCTTTCTTTCTCTGGCTTTCGTCCCCCCTCTCTCCTCTCTCTCTCTCTCTCTCGCGCGCAAGTTTTGTTTATGTCCTAAGAAAACTTCTGGCGATGCTGGCGAAGGCGGCGGCGGACAAGGCGACGGAGCTGCGGGCGACGCATCGCCTCAGAGTTGACGCCCGGCCGATGCGCCCGGGTCCCTCGGAAACAAGAGTCCTGCTCGGGCCACCTTCTTGCGGGAATCGGGAGAAGACATGTCGCTTCCTTTCCCTTCTCTCTCTCCCGCCCCCCCCCCCGCTTTTTCTCTTTGGGGAAGGGGTGGCTTGGTGGGTGTGGGTTGTTGCCCCAGTCGTCGTCGGTCGTCGTCGTCCTCCTCCTCCTCACATGATAAAAGAAAGCAAGTTCGACAATATCTCTTTGGTCAGCCTTCCCTCTCTCTCCTCTCGCCAAGAAAAGTTTAAAATCGCAGAGTTCTCTGTAATTCGAAAGGGATGGCGAGGGTGACGAAGATCCAGCGGTCGTCTCCGGGAGGAGGAGGAGGAAGCGGCTGGGCGCAGGGGAGCCGCGTGAGGGTGGGCGCGCAGAGATGGTATCCTTGAGCCGCGAACTCCGCGGGGGAAGTTGGCTGCCAGGCTCGTGAAGCGTGCTCTTCTGCTGGTGCCGGAGTACAAGCCGCTCTGCTCTGCTCTGCTCTTCCCTCGCTGCTGCTGCTGCCGCCGCCTCCTCCTCCTCTTTCTCCCCCCTTCCTCCTCCTCCTCCTCCCCCCTTCCTCCTCCTCTCCTTCTCTTTCTCTCCCTCTGACAGCTCTCTCTCTGTCCCTCCCTCACAGAGCGGGGACTGTCGAATGTTTACCCTCCGCCGAGAGCGCGCGCACCACCACACTTTCCCAAATACAAGGAAGTCGAGCGCGAGGGCCCCCGCTGATTGGCTACCCGCTGAGTGATTGGCAGGCCCGCGATGACTGGCTCAGGACGCGAGGCCCCCCTTCCGGCCGTTCCGATTGGTTGCTTTTTAATTTAGGCAAAGTGTCGTGGAGGCTTGGAAAACTGCCCTGCCCCCCTTCTCTTCTCTCCATCACCACCCCTCCTTTGGTCTCTCTCTCTCTCTCTCTCTCTCTCTCTCTCTCTCTCTCTCTCTCTCTCTCTCTCTCTCTCTCTCTCTCCTTCCTACTCACAACATCTTAACTCTTAGAGCCCAGTGAATAAATCTGAGTTCTCCCGGCATTGAGCTGAGAAGAGGGAGGCGGGAGAAAGGGGGGGAGCAATGAGAGAAAAAGGGGGAAGGGAAGAAAGGAGTATGTGTGTGTGTTGGGGGGGGGGGGCGGAAGAGAGGAAAACCCACTATCTAACACTGTACTTATTTTACTTGCATGCATATGATTCCTCTTATGGGCGCGCTTAAGCCGTATTATCTGCAACCAGCCGTGGCACACAAGGGCTGCCTGTATTCACAAAGCCCCCAGCCTAAAGAAAGGAAGAAAGAAACAACAAACCCGGAGCGCTCTCCCTGGTATCTTCCAAAGTTTTCCCTCCCTCCCCTTCCTGCCCTGTTTCATGTGCCTGTTTCTGCATCTGCTCCCCCCACCCCCGCTTCCCAGAGGCACAAAGGTGCAATCGCCAGCAGCCCTCCTTAAGCCATGGCAGTTCCCACTGAAAAGCCTGCGCCGGACAGAGAGGCTCAGGCGGCCGGCTCTCCTCCTCCTCGTTGCAGGCAACCGGCCCCACACTTCTTTGTTTTACAGCCTCGGTTATTCCGCATCTTATGGGAAGTACAATGCCCCTCATCTCTCTCTCTCCATCCCCCAACTGAGGGAGTATGGATGCACGCAGCGCTCCGAGGCCTCTCCACGCAAAAGGATGCCTTACCTTTCAAGAATACTCAGAAAGCTTCTTTTAACCATTTGTCTATTTTAAATTACGTTAATCCCACGGTGCTTTTTCAAAAAACAATTTTTTGGGGGGTGGTTCATTTCAAACAACGCAATGCCTCTCCAAATGGCTCTATTCCCTATCACTATATAAATGCAACCATGATGTGTGTGTGTGTATAAAAATAACACCGACGCCGGTAGCATTTTGTAGGATATAGACTTGACTCTATGAAACATTTTATTATTGCTAGTCCAGCCGAAAGAGTTAAGGTGGGCGGAAGAGAGAGTGAGAAAGGGAGGGAGGGAAGGAGGGAGGGAGGGAGGGAGAGAGAGAGAGAGAGAGAGAGAGAGAGAGAGAGAGAGAGAGAACGATGCGACCAAGCGGAAACGCTGCACAGAGGCAACCTCAGTGAACCAAGGAAAAAAGAGAAAGTGGCAACCCAAACAAGGGCAAATTGAACACTCCTCGGGGAATTCCAGTGAAATAACACCATTCGGACATTCAAGGAACGCATCTTGGCTAATGACGGTTGCGTGTTTGTGCGCTGTTGTGCTTACACACACACACACACACACACACACACACACACACACAGCCTGTGGCCAGGCACTCAGAGCGTGGGTCCCCTTCCACATTTGTGAGTGTATAAACTGTGCGCGCGTGGGTCTCTCTCTCTCTCTCTCTCCCCCCCCCCCGTGAAAATATGCACCGGCGTGTTTACATTAAGATGTGCAACACAACGCCCCCCGCCCCTCCCTCCTGTTCATAATTTCACCATAGAAGAACCCAGCTTAGGTGAATTTCAGTGTACAGCACGAACTGCATACATATCCCCGCTAGCGAGGAAGGTATGCGGAGCTGGCGTGATGGGCAGATTAGCTGGAGGCTGCAAGCATTTATTTAGGACTCGGTCCAGCTCCTGCTTGTACAGTAAAAGATACCATCTTAGGTAGGTTTAGAAAAACCATTAAGGTGAAGTATACAGATCTGAAGAGCTCTGGTAACTGAAAGCCTAAACATCCAGAATTCTTCTCCTTTGTGTTCCCCTGTGTCTCCCAGACTTTTCCGCCTTTTAGATATACACATACAGATGAAGGGATCTAACACAGATTTCATTGAATAAATCGGAGATCTCCAGGTGCAGTCGGTTTGAATAGTCCGTGCCAGAACCCCATGTTTTCTTTTCCAGCCGATTTTGCTTGGATCAGGCTCAAAAAACCGAGTGAGTCTCGTGGTTTTGTTTACACTGAATGGGGAGGATAGGAACGGTGCCATGGGGCCGTCTTTCATTAATATACAGTGAGGATTTTGTCTAAATTACTGCTATGAATTTCACAGTACACGCTTTCAAAAGCCGTCTCAGGTGGCCCGATGAAACGCGATAGCGCCTCTGCAGACCCACTTCAATAATAGTAATAATAACAATAACAACGACGACAATAATAATAATAATAAAGTTTTTTGGGGGAAATCCCCCCAAATATTGTTTACCCATTAAACAAACTATCTTCTTGGTTGAGTTTAGAGGGGATTTTTTTTTTGGGGGGGTGTTATTTATTTATTTAAAATTCAAAGTTAATCTTCTTCATCCCTCAACAATTCATTCCCCACCCCCACTCCCCTTTCCTTGCAGAGTGTGATTGCTTTGTCTGAGGGGGGGGGTGGAAATCCAAAGTATAACAAGGGGAGAACAGTTAGTGCTGATTTTCATTTGCATAAATTTTCATATATTTTGGTGAAAATAATAGACTAGTGGAGAGCTGGGCTTAGTGGAATCAGTGCGAAGGAGAATCTTACCAGGGATCTTTTCGCTGCAGTTGAGAACACGAATTTTCTCCTCGTCTACTAATCTCATAGCCAAAAAACCACTCCCAAGCACTTAAAATACAAATCTTCCAAGTCTCGGAGCTCCTTTTGGTAAGTTTGCGTTTCTCTTTTCCTCCCTCTTTTTCACTTGTTTTACCTCTCTCTCCGTTCCTTTCCCATAAATGTCTTCTGAAAGCGCGCCTGGGTGCGCTTGTGTTTGGGGCAAGACTGGGAACCTCTGAAAACTCCCTGGATGGAACAAAACTCCCTCCCCGCCACAATTTGTTTTTGTTTCAAAAATAGATACTCTCCTCTCAGACATCTTAGTGGAACATTAACCTGGAGTCATTCTAGCGAACTGAAGCCACCCCTCGCTGCTAGCTACTGCTGTACTTTTTTGGGGGGATGGCACTGGTGTGTAACTCTTCTGAGGGGAAAGGGATTGGAAGATGACTTGGAGCGTGGTTGTTGTTGTTGTTTGTGATGTTGTTGTTCCCCCCTCTCTCCTTCTGCGCCCAAGGGGTCCAGGCAAGGCAGAGAGACACCCCCTTATAGGCACCTGCTTTGACCCCGAGGAAAATAAAACTGGGGTTGGAGGAAGAGGAGGAGGAGGAGGAGGAGAAGGCCATCGGCCGGTGATGCGCCGAGAGGGTTAATGTTGTAACTAGGGAACAGGCGGTTAAGCACAACATCTACAGCTCTGTAGTGAAAGTCCATCAGAAAGAGTATAATCAATCAAAACTAACCAGGACATCCCTTCATTTTATTCTCCAAGGAGGCTGGGGCCGGAGTATTAGAAGGAAGCAGGATTCACATTGCCTCTTTTGCCCCTGATACAGGCGGCCCCCCCCCCCGCCCGGCCTCCCTGGAAAAAAACACAACACCCCACAACCCAGGCCCTTTTTAGCCTTCTTTCCCTAGGCTGGATTCCATCTAACTACCTAGAAAAACTCTTTTTCTTGTGCCACATATTTTATTTTTAAACAGTGCTGTTTTTTTAAACAGTGTTGTTGGTGTTGGAGATGGCTGGCTGTGGGTGTCCTAGAGAACTTCACTCGCTTTTCTATAAATCCAGTTCGGGGCCGCCTTTCCTCATTTTTGTTTCTTTTCTTTTCTACGGGAATTCATGTATTGCCCTCTTCTTAAATCTCGTTTCTCTCCTCCCCCCCCCCCAAGCCTTGTTATCTCCAGAGAGCCCCCTTCGCAACGCAAGCCCTGACTCGGATTTTTCTGATTCTTATTACTACTATTGCTATTATTATTAATAATAATAGCGCAACGGCCGCTAGCAAACGGGCGAGAGGGCTCTCGTCGAAGTGGGGAGGTGTCGGTTTCAGATGGGGGTGTAGAAGCACCGCTCATTTCCCCCTTCTTGTTGACGCGCTGAGCTTCCCTTTTGACTGGGGTTAACTCTGTGTGCTCCATTGGAACAGATGCCGCGTAAAGCTGCTCGCTCAAGATCATTTGTTTCCTTGATGGGGGAACATTTCTGAGCGGAACATATTGGTTGCCATAGAGAAAGAAATAAAGGAAGAACACTAGTCACATTAAGCTATATGTTTGTGCACTGGGCTTTAGATAAAAGGGCCTCGGTCCAGCCAGGGAGAAGAGAAGCCAAAAAGCGGAGCTTTCCCTCCCCCCTCCACCCCCCCCAGCTTCAACTAAAACTAACTTTATTTTGTTTTGGACAGTCGTAACATATACGCTAATTTTATTGGTTGTCGTTAATTTTATAAGATACGGTTTGCTGAACAAAATAGAACTTTCGAAGTGCTCGAACAGAAAGAGAGAGAGACAGGGCCGGTGCCGGTCGGCAGGGGGCGCACTGACGCGGCTCTCGAGCGGGGGAAAGTCGAAGACACTTTTGCTGAGCGGCAGTTGATGCCTAGCAAAAAGTTGTTAGAAGCAGCGGAAAGGATAGGTTCCGCGTACCCCAGCTTCTGATATATGTGTGTATATATATATTTATACGTCCGTGTTTGTGCGTAATCTCAAGCATCAAGGGCGTTCGTCTTCCTGCCCTCTTCCTCTGACCGCAAGAGGGGGAAAGGAGGCTGGGGAAAAAAGAGAGTAATATGCAGGGTTTTTGTTGTTATTATTTTTAAAAATAAAATAAAATAACGCAAACCTAGAATTTATATAGAGCTGTCATAACCCCCAGCAACGGGAAACCCAGGAACCCAGCAGTAATGGGAAACTTGTGGGAAACTTCTCAGAGAGTCATCAGTCACTGGCTATAAAGTGGTGATTTGGAGCACGCTGCTAACCGAGATCTCAGTTTCACCTAAATAAAAGGAACCAGTTTAACATTAAGAAGTAAAAGAATGAAGAGGAAGCGGGCATGTTTGGTGGAAAGAGGTGTGCTGCAGGGTTCTACCAGACCGAGGAAGTTTAAGGCCCCCTGGAGAGCTGGGAAAGGCATCGGCGGGGCTTTTTCCAGCAGATTGTAACGTTTGTTTGCTATTCTGTACCTGGAGAAGTATTCCCCCAACTGAATCAGGCGCCCAGAGTTTTCCTAGGCTACTCCCTTGTCCCTGAGGATAGAGAGGAAAGCAGCACTGCTAAGATGAGCAGTAGATGCAAAACCCACAGAAGGGTTGCCCTTCTCGCCAGGGTCTCGCAGGCTGCCCCGATCCAGAGCACACGGTTTGCACCATCTCTGTGGGGTTCAGATACTCCCCCATAAAAACTCGGAGCTAGGAAGGTCAACGTGTTGTCCGGTTCCTGGTTCCTTCTGCCGGTTCCCCTCCCACTTCCAGTGGCCTGAGCGAGGGCAGGTGGTTGGAGAAAGCGGCTCTTGGGCAAGGGCTGCTGAGACCCTCGCCGTCTCTCCGTGACTTTTGTTCCTGTTAACTTTCTTACAGGCTGTCTTTCGACACCTGCGACACTTGGTAGGGCCGCCGCGTTCCTGATAGGAAAGAGGTACCATGAACTCACTCTCTCTCAATCTTGGCCTCTTCGGCTAAGGCTAAGATCCTGCACGCATTCCCCCGGGGCGTGAGCCTCATTGGTCTCAGTGGGACTCACTTCCGCCTACAGGATTGCGCTGCAAATCTTCCACCCGGTTCCTTAAGAGAACAGAAACGGGAATTGCTGTGTGGATCTATGAAAGGGTGTTTCAGAAGTACTGTTTGCATACCAGGCGGGAGGGAAAGGAAAGAACGTAAGACATTGCTCCGCTTTCCTTAATGGGGCGAGTCTGAGATAGCTCCCCACCAGCCCTTTCCCCGGCTGAAGGTGACCAAGTCGAATTTCAAAACTCTTGGATAGGCTTGTTAGTTGCGCTTCGGGTCGCTTACACAAGTTTCCACACTGACGGATCTGGCAGGGGAAGCGACGACAATACCCCAGACTATTGTGGTGTGTTTCCTGAACGCAATTTTCTTCACAAACGCCAGCATCATTTATCGCTGTTAATTATGCAGCTGATGAGTGCCTGAACACGCGATTTTGGATCGGAGCAGCAGTTTTTAATATCTGGTATCTGGAAAACATTGGCCTTTCCTCCCCACCCCTCCCGTTCCCCTCCTTCCATCCTGTCCCAGCTTAGTTCTTGATCTGTCTTTTCTCCTTCCTTTCCCCCCGCCTTCGAGTGAAACTTTCTCATGTATATGTGGCGGGGAGGAACCCAAAACCCTTCAGCCTTATTCCTGGCCGCCTACATCAAAAGAGGGTAAAAGCAAACAGAACCTCCTGGATGCAAAAAATGAAAAATTAAAAAAACCCCACAGCAACAAGTCCATTTGGCAGGAGTTACTTATGCATGTGCCACACACACACACACACACACACACACACACACACGAGAGGGAAAGAGAGCCTATAAAAAAACAAGATAAGAAAATACCAATGCTATAAATGATGTATTTATTATTTTACCCGGTTGTAAACTCATTTACAACATAAATAGAGGAGGAGCGTTGTCAAATTGTTAGCAGGTATTTGCCGTCCTGAGGATTCATCCGCTTAGGCTGCAATCGTAATCCCTCCTACTCGGGAGTCAGCCCCATTGAAATTCAACAGGATTTACTTCTGTGCAGACACGTTAGGATTGCAGCCTTAAATGCAAGGACCACGAGGTGTCCAGTAGCCTCGGAGAGCCAAGTTCCTTCTTAGTGTTCAAATACCTATTTTTTATTTTTTAAAGTATCTTCTTTCGGAGTGAATGATGGTGACGGTCAAGTTGCGCCTGTCTCCAGTTCAGCTTCCTAGACTGGGCCTTTTGGGGTGCTGCTCCCCAACTTTACAGTTCCTAGTTCTTCGTAGCCGGGCTGGTCGATGACGGTTTAGTACTAGGAGGAGGATGAGAGTTGCTAATCTGGGGGAAGTAAGGAGGTGGGGGGTGGGTGAGGGAGTTGGGGGCAAGGGTGTGTGTGCGCGCGAGGGAGAGAAAAAATACATCCCTGTTACGTTGAAAGAGTGTCAGGCACCATAAGAAAACAACAGTGGGACAGGCCTGCTCTTTTTATCCATACATCTCATTGTGAGAGCCCCAGGCTGAGCTTTGTTTATTGTTTTGCGCCCAACAAAAGCCTTTCGGGTCGTGTAATAAATTAGAAGTAGGAAGGCAGGAGCTGAGCAGGCCACGAATGGGGCTCGAGGAGAAGAAAAGGCACCTTTTTGGGGATGCTCGCTCCTTGCCATTACGCAATGCGATTGTCCTTGGGAGGCAAACGCGGGTGGGGGGTGGGGTGGGGAAGAAGAGGCGAGCAAGGGGGTGGGGTGATGAAGCCGCCACCTCAAACGTGCCGGGCGGAATGGAAAAGTTAGCCGGCGAATAGATGGAACAATATCTCCTACTCTTGGCTTTTGAAACGGGCTGAATGCGGGCGGGCGCGCTCGCCTGGCCCGAGATGGAAATGAACCCTTCGGCGCTTCCAAAGAAATGAAATAATGAAAATAAAAATCCATAGGGCGAGGGAGTTCCCCACACCCCACTCCCACGGAAGGGAGGTGGTTGTGGGGCGTTTCTAATCGCCCAGGTACGGACGTGATACAAAGGAGGCTGAAAGTATCAGTCTCTTTAAAACGGGCCGGGCTGGGGGGGGGGGGAGGGAGAGCAGCGAATTTGCAACCCTGTATTCTTAGAGGCTGGAGATCATTGTGAGCTGCGGAGCTGCCACCTCAATAGGCTTCCCCCACGTTTTTTTTTTTTTAAAGGAAAAAGCAACATTAATATGCATTACATAGTGGGGTGAGTTGCAGATTTTTTTGTTTTGTTTCAAGGCGCAGAACGATGGCAGTTTGGGGCTTATGAAATGCTGTATTTTTGTTGTTGTTGTGTGTGGCACGTTGGAAAAGAGGCACCGACGAAGTTAGGCAGCCCCGCTTATTATTATTAGATTTTCTTTTTCTTTTCTTTTTAATTTGACATTTGAACTTGCCTATTGTCTGAGGATCTCGGTTCAGACTGCAGTAGGTCAAGCTAAAGGCTGCTCTTTTTGGAATTTCACAGGAACGCGCTCAGGCCGCCTGCTCGCCTTCCGGGAAGGCGAGAGGAGGGATAGCCTTTGCTGCTGGGGTGGGGAGGAGATGGGGGTGGCGGGGGGCCTCGAAAGCAGGACAAGGCTGCGATTCTCAGCCCTCCCAGCCTAACATCTCCCCTCCAAATGCATATATATGTACATAACAGTTCGAGAAGAGGTAGGAAATGGGTAATATAAACGCTGCTAGGGAAAAAACTAGCCACCATATTTGGTGATCTCCAAGAAGACCCATGGAACAACAACAAAAAGTTAGGATCAAAGAATAGTTCCTTCCTCTCTGGCGGATTCCTCCCCTTCTCAAGTTTGGCCAGGAACAAAAACGTTGTTATTCTGCAGCTGGGGAGAAAGGAAGGAACCTGAGGTGGCGAGAGGCTTTCTGAATTTCTGTTTTAAGAATGGCTAGCCAATCCCGCTTTTACTCAGAGTAGGCAACAACCACCCTCCTGAAGATGACAGGGCTTTACCGTGGTGCGCGCTCTCTCTTTAAATTTTTTTTTTTTGCAGTTGCACATGTTTCTATTGGTGCGAATCTAGTCCATCCCCCCCCCCCCCCGTGCTAAGATGAATCGGTGTGAATTGCTTTTAACTTCTGCCTCTCTACAGAGAGAGGCGCAGGACTGTGGTCTTTCTCTGGCTAGCAGCCACTGCTGCCTCTCCCCGTCCCCCCCCCCGCCAGATGATTCTTCTTCTTCTTCTTCTTCTTCTTCTTCTTCTTCTTCTCCTCCTCCTCCTCCTCCTCCTCCTCCTCCTCCTCCTCCTCCTTCTTCTCATGGCCACCACTTTCCCCTCCAGCCCCGCCGAGCTGCTCAGAAATGGCAGGGCGGCCTGGAGCAGGGAGGCAGCGCGAAGGCGCAGCCGCGGAGGCGCTGCGAGCGGAGCGGCGGGGCAGGGGCCAAATCGGCGGGAAAGGCCCATTTGGGTGAGAAGGGCAATGTGAGACCACCTGGTGGAGTCGATGGAGTCCTCTCTCTTCAGCCTGCCTCGTTCTCCCCACACGCTGTTGCTTCGAACAGGGTGGCAACTCTGCAACACACACACACACACACACACACACACACACACACACACACCTTTTGTGAGGGGAGTTCGTCTTTCTCAGGCTTTGTCACGGCGCCATGAACGCCAACCGCGCGCTGCTTCTCCCAGAAATAGCCTTTTCAAGGCGGGGTGGGTTGGGCCCCAATGGGCTTTTCCTCTTCTTTCTCTGTCCACCCCCCTCTTTTTTATTTTTAAGGAGGGAGAGGGTAGATTTCAAAACCCCGAACTGGCGCTCGGCTTCTGTGATGAAGCGCATGGAAGGCAGCCTCAGAAAGGTTTGCTCTCCCTCAGAAAACAAAAGCACAATGTTTTCCCCAGGCCTCATTTGTGGCGACTGGCCTGTACCAAGACTAGCGAGTGTAGGAGGCGGTAGCCGAGCTTGTTCTTGAAAGTTGAGGGAGCCCCAGTGGACCTGTGCGCGTTTCTGTGTGTTATAACAGGAGGAACTGGAACGGGTTCCTCAGCTTACCTGAACGCCCCCCCCCACCTCCGGTTTTGTTCCACCCACCCGCCCTGCTGCCAGTGGAGCAGGCTGCCGGGAAGGCTATTCTGCCGCAGACTGCTGCTTCTGGCAGCAGGACAGGAAGTATTATTGGCCGTAGCTGGTTTCTGGACCAGGAGAGCTGAGATCGTTTTGCTGAGGGACCTGCTGTGCTTGTGGTGGTGCTGGGGACACCCACATACCAACCAATGGTGTGAAGGGTGTGTGTGACAAAAGGGACATCGATAGAGTTAAGCGAGGGGATATGGGATATGTGTGTGGTTGGGGGTAGAGGGGGGAGGAGGAAGAAGAAGAAGAAGAAGAAGAAGAAGAAGAAGAAGAAGAAGAAGAAGAAGACGACGAAAGCCGTTCTGGGGCTGCACAATTCTTGGGGTTGCCGCCTGGGCGCGCTGACGGGCGTGCGCACAAACAGGAGGCCAGGATTGCGGCCCCCCCGCTCCTTCTTCTAAAAATGTTGCCACCGCGTCTGAAGAGGCGACTTTTCTCTCCCGCCCAATCCCCCCCCCCCGGGCCGCAATCCCCGCCCAGCTCCTAAAGGTGAGTGCAGATTGCAAGAGTTGCTGCTCTGTTTTTTGTTTGTCAAACAGGAGGCTTCTCCAGGGAGAAGGGCATTTGTGGAGGGATCCCAGCGCAGGATTACATTAATCAAGGCATTATTTCCCCAGGGATGCGCGGCGCAAATTAGAGTAAATCCTAATAAAATTGGATCGCCGACAAACGGAACGCTTAAAGTAATCTGCTCCTCCTGCCTTCCTTTCTTCTCTGTTCTTTATTTTTTTCTTCGAGGCTCACAAATCTTTTAAAGGTATCGCGCTTGCCCTGCGCGGACAGATACCCACCCGCGCGCTGCTGCCACAGGCCGCCTTCCTTTCCACAGAGCCTCTCTATAGAAGGGCTGCTGTCAGGGGCCAATTAGTCTCCACGTCTCGGAGCTCCCACTTCCAAAGCGGCGGGAAATAACATCCCCTCAGCCTTCTCGGTGAGGCTTCCCTTCTCCCCAGCTGTTCTTTAGTCGAGGTTTCCCACCGGTGCCACCGTGGAAGGGGGCAATGGCGGCGGCGAAAAGGCCGGGCCCCTTCCTCTCCCCCCCCTTTCTTCCCCTCCGCCTGCCTTCGGTGTCCTGAGGCCGAGAGCGAAGCCAGCCAGCCCAAGACCGACGCCTCGCCGCTGGTGTTTCTTCGCAGTGAAGTTGCCAGAAGGCGGATGAGGGGAAGGACGGCGGGCGCCAAGAGACTAGTCCTCTGCGAACACCAGACATTAGAGGAGCGCGGGCTGAGGAGAGGCGGGCTGTGAGGGTGGAGAGCTGGGGAGTCTTCCCGCTGGAAACTCTTTAAACAATAAAGAAATGAAAAACCGTGTCTCCCTCGTGTGTGTGTGTGTTGACGGGAGGGGGAAGGAAAGGCAGACTTTCGCTTTAATCTTTTGGATTTAATCTCCGCTTTCTCTCCCTCAGTCTCTCCACCCCCGTCCCTCCAGGGAGGGAAGCCGTCCATCCCTCAGGGAGCTGGCAGTAGCCGGACCTCCTCGGACGACGGAAAGGCAAACAAGAGCGGCAGATGCGCCTTTAATTGCTTTCCTGGGCTCTGCCTGACCCTTGCTGGAGGCTTCTGGGCTGCGAGAGGGAAAGAGAGGCAGCAGCGAGCGAGCGGGCGGGCGGGAGAGCAAGGCAGGCAGGCAGGCAGGCAAGCGGGAAGATAAGCTGCTTTCCCCCGACAGACAGCGCCAGTCCAGTCAAGCTAAACACCTCGCTGAGGGAAAAGTAGCGCGCGCGGCGTGCCAGGTAGCCCCACCCCACCCCCACCGCCTCAGGAAAGGCGAGGAGCCCCCTCCCCCCACCCCCGCCACATCCCCACACGCGATGTTGCCAACGCATCTTTCCCTCGCGCTCTCTCTCTCCCCCCCCACCCCGCACCTCCCGCCCAAAGCGACGACGCAACCAATTGGCCAACCTGAGTCTCCCATTTGGGCTGGTTTACTTTCCAGAGTTCAATTCTCCGCCACCTTCCCTCTCCGCCACACACCCCACCACCACCACACACGCGCGCGCGCTGCCTCGGACGCCTCCTTCCCTCCCTTCCCCTCTCCCCCCCCCCCAGCTCCCGTTGCCGCCGCCTTCGATCTTGGTTTCCTCAGGGTCGAGGGTGGTGGCGGTGCCCCCCCCCCGTCAGGAAAGACCGAGGTCTGAGCGTGGGGGAGGGGAGTCTGCGTTTTACCTGAGGGAGGGTGAGGGGAACCAAAGAAGGAAGGGGGGGGAAAGAACACACACACACACACACACACACACACACACACACACAGAGCGCCTGACGTTCCCCTTCCCGCCTTCTCTCCGCTCGCAATCCAGCCGGACCATTGGACCGACTAGCCCGCCTGCCTGCCGCCGCTCTGCAGCCCCTTCGCTCCCGCCTCAGCCGAGGAATCTTGCCGCCGCTCTTGCCGCGCGCTTCTGCCTGCCGCCGCCGCCGCCTCTAACCCCAGCCGTCGGCTAGGCTAGGCTGGGCTGGGCTGGGCTGGGCGGCTCTCCTAGAGCAGAGGCGCGAGGCGCGCAGCCCCGGGACTCGGCTCGCCGCCGCGCGCGAGTCACCCCGGCTGAGGACGGATCATTAAGAAGAAGAAGTGGCCTTAGCCCCCCCCCCCGCTCCCCGCCACCTGGCGCCTCTCTTTTAGAGCAGAGGATGCGCGCGGATAAGTGGCGGAAGAGGGGCGTGTGTGCGCGCGCGCTCGCGTGTGAAGATGGGGATGGAGATGGACCGGGAGAGGTAGGCGAGTGGGAAGCGCTCCTCTGATCCCGACGATTCCCCTCTCCATCTCCTCCCACCCCCCCCACCCCGCATCATTGAAAAAAGCAGCCCTTCCCTAAAATTTGGTACCCAAGTTTGACTGCACTCTCTCTCTCCCCCCCCGCCTCCCAGCCATCCTCCTCCTCCTCTCCCGATCCCCAACTGCAGGCATCTATTTCTCTCTATATATATATCAAAGGAGACTTCACTAGTTTCTCCTTGACAGGGGCTGATCTGTTAACCCAGGAACTACCTAGAAGGTTGGTATCATTGTGGAAGAAAATCCTTCATTTCCTGTGTGCTCAGTAAGTTTTTTTTTTTTAAACCAACAACCCCCCTTTCCCCCAATTTATTCTGTTTTGTTGTACATTTGCTTTGCTTGTGAGCTTTTAATGACATAAAAACACTAAATGGAAAAGGAGACATTTGATTTTTGTGTTGGTATGCTAGAGTTTTTTTTAATATATCTATATATCTATATCTGCGTTTTAAAGTTGTGGCGTTTGAAGACTTGGTAGAAATGTGGAGAACATTTTATAGCTCATATATGGAAATATTGCATTTACTCTCACTTACCAATAAATCTATGATTTATTTCAATCATGAAAATAATTTGTGAGTTGCTTCCAGATAAGTATATATAATGTGTATTATTTTGTTTTAAAATCCAAAGTACAGGGAAGGATAGACAAAGACTTACCTGTTACACATTAAATATAGTTCTGCATTGAAACAGATCACAGCTTTGTAATTCTATCTGCATGCCACCTTTGAGGGAAAATACTTTAAAAAATGCATTTGTAATTTTCCCATTGTCTAATTATAAAATTATTCAATGCTTAGATATGTATTTTTTTCTAGTATATATTAGCAAATAATTTGGCAGGTAGTAATTATCATAAAGTTGCTGGCACTTGTTCACTGGTTAACATTAACTTTCCAACCTTTTTAGACACATTTTCCACTTAAGGCTAGCCATATTTGCATTATGCTTGGCTGCATATATATCCTAATAGGGTCTGATCTTAGAGTTCTTACTCATTTATCTAGAAATTATATTGAAGTAATTTACCTTCGGGCATCAAGGAAAAAAATGATCTAATCTCAGTAACCAAGGATATATGAAACATCTCACTGAGTTTTTTCAGCTATATTTTTGAGGTAATCACACAGTCACTAAGGAGTAGTAGTAGAAATTTAATAATGAATTCAACAAGGTGCTTATTTAGTAAGATAAGTGCAAATGAGGCTAGCATTCTCATATTTATGACTAATTTAAATAGAGCTGTTAACTTACAGAAGGCTTAAAAAACGTATACCCAACTTCATTCTACACCCAAACACATATAAAATAAATAAATAAGCAGATCTCACAATTAGGCTAGATAACATAGGTGGGAAGAAAAAAAAATAATGCATAAGAAAATAATGTAAACTTGCATATCCTGATACATTCAGCATGGTTCTGGCATAAGTAATTTAGCGCAGATCCGTTTGCTTTAACCACACAGATATTACAAAATGAATTAACAGAACAGTTGTACTGAGGGGGGGACGACGCCATATTTTTCCTTTGAAATATGAAGTGCAACTAACTTGAAATGACACATGGAAGCCAGTGAATAAATCATGGGAAATATTAATATTTGAAATGTATTGTATTTAAAATTAATCAGAACTTCACCCCACTCCACTTTAGCTACCTTTTTCTTATCTGTAAATACCTCACTTTGGATTCCATCAGTTTGATTCAACATTTTGCCATATTTTTAAAAGATAATATGGAACCATATCTTGACACCTTGATCTTAACACTTTGACTGGGGAGTAGTTCCCATTGATTTAAATGAAATTTATTTCCAAGTTGAGTGGCTTAGTATCACAGTCCTGATTTTATTTTATTTTTTAAATAAAACCCCGCAAACCTTTGAAAGTCAAATGTAGTAAGAATGACACAATATTAGAAGCAGTAAAAACTGGTAACAATCCAGCACAGAATTTGGGGTGCTTAAGCCAAAAGCATGTCTAAATCTGTGTTGGAAGGTGATGCTTAATTTTATTTTACACTTCACTAGAAGGAAAAGAATTTGGAGGAGTCAATGAACACAAACACAACACTCCATTCCATTCTTATACTATCCATAATGTAACAAATATTATAGAATGTATTTTATAATTAGACTTATGTAGAAAGGGATGGCATGTTATCTTACCTATATAAATACACCTTATTATGTGTAATATCAAATATTCCCCCGCTCCCTATATGTAATATATTTATAGTGCAGCACATTATTTTTGTACATTACGGCTATAAACCAATTAACTGAAATTCATCAGTAAGCAGTGGCCTCAATACGATACATTGCTTAATATGCTGTCATATGTTGCAACCACCACAAAGGAAGAGAACACTTTTTTGTTAATGTATTTCACAGCTAAATGTGCATCTGGGTTATGAGGTTTAAAAAAGTGCATTTGCAATTATGATTATTATTTTTAAGTTTAATGCTCCTTATAGTAGCAAAGTGATCGCAGCAAGAGCTTCCAGCAAAATGGCTCAAAGGTTAAATCCAGAACATTGACAGCCATAAGGCAATCAGAATTTTGCCATTGATTCCAGTGGGATGGCCTTGTGTTCTTATTAGGTGTACTCATGATATCACTGTTCATTTGCATCACTTTCTGCCCTTATTGGTCTTGTAGATTTAAGCCTAGCTCCTTTATGTATGTATTCATTAGGTAGGACTAGTTTCCTCTGGACTTAACTGTTAAAAGCAACATGATACTTCTTTGAGCTGGAAGAGAAACTTTTGGTTCCACTCAGCACTCCAGCCACAGTGTTTCAATAGGGTCACAGTTGGGGCCTTATCTTTATCCTGCTGAAATCTAAGAGAATCATGCCTTGATGATCTGGCTTCTCAGACCTAAACATATTTTCTGGAAAATAAACACTGCAGATTTTTTTTTATTCCACCTATGTGTGCACAGAATTTCACTTGAGGTTTGTCTTCCTTGTCAGTGAGTGTGTTTAGTCAAAGCATTAGGAACTCAGTGTCATGGTGTTAAGCTCACAGAAAGTATTTACAAGGGTGGCCCTGGGCACTCGTCTCCTTTACGTAAAGGTTTTATTTAGGAAGCAAGCAGAAACGACAATAGAAAGGGGAACACGTGCAAAGACCTGCTGCAAGGAGGCAGAGGACTCAAATCTAACAAGATAGTATCACATGATGTGGCACACTGTAAGAAATATTTGCTTCTGCAAAAACATGATCGAATTTGGATGAACAAAAAGAAAAAGACAAAAAAAAAGCATTTTAGTGGTTTATATTGCACTTCACCAATACATACAGCCAGATCCACAGCATAGTTAAAATAGCGTATTTGGGTTTAAACTAATTTAATCCCATTCATTTGGACAAGGTTTGTTTTAGCTTGTAGATTGGGAAACAGAACTATATGTGTGTGTGTGTATTCTATTTAGCGACATCACATTTTCTTGCTTGTTAGTGCAGATTATATTTTCTATACAGTAAAAGTGTTCTTTATATTTTTAAACCTACATGCAGGATGTAAACACATTCTGTATTTAAACATTTATTGGTTCTGTCAAAGAGTATGCTCACTAACTTTCACAAATGTCCTGTTCACCAGATTTGGAATTAAAGTGGAGGGCTATGAGGGAAGAGAAAACAAACTCTTTGCAGTATCATATCTGTAGCTTCTCAGCATCTATATGTGTGTGTGTGTATAAATACAATTACATCCATTAGCAAAACATAATATCTGTTTGGAATATGAACCTTATTTGTGATTTTAAAAAGTTATTTAAATTCTTATAAATGGTAAAATTATATAATATTATATTCAGGGGAAATCCTATTAAGGAACAACAAAAAGAGCAATTTATGCTAAACCTATTAAATAAAAGAAGGCACAAATTATATCATTTTAGCATCTAGAATACACACACACACACACACACACACACACACACACACACACACAGAAATTAAGCAATCACTTTATACATTTAGGAGATTAAAACCACAATTATTTTGCCCTTTTACAGATAAAACATCAATTTAGCAGTCGTATTTACATTCCCCCCAGTAACTGAAATATTGTGTATTTTTTTTTAAATGGGGGAAAACTTGATTCTGAAAAGTAATACTCTGTCTCACATCACACATACAAATCCATG
The DNA here is from genome assembly GCF_965113315.1 of Podarcis vaucheri. Lineage (NCBI taxonomy): Eukaryota > Metazoa > Chordata > Lepidosauria > Squamata > Lacertidae > Podarcis > Podarcis vaucheri. The sequence continues at coordinate 79,591,513 of NC_138762.1, read as the reverse complement.
CTGAATTAGTCTTCTTTGCACTGTCAGAAACTAAAATATCACTATGAGGAAATAAATCATTTATTTGAAGCCCATTCTGTTTTATGCCAGATTCTTCGAGCTGCATTCATTTCGAAGTATTGGTTTTAACCTATAACGGTTTCAAACCTGTTTATCTTAAGGCCTGTTTTTCCTCCTGACCACTGAGATTTGGGAAAGAGGACATCTGCAGGTCCCATAATTCCATAGTGTGTTCTGTATTTAGGCCCAGCTCTTTGAAGTTCTCTACTTTGGGAAGCCTTCAGAGCCTAGTGTTACCAATATTCAGAGAAAGAGTTTTCATTTGATAATACATTCCATTTGATTTTGCTATGGTTAACTTTCTCTAGCTTTTACTGTGGCCTCTATTTTGTGGTTGTAATGTTACTGCAACAATTTTGACAACCTGGAATTTTAGGATAGATAAATCGGTAGATGTATGCTTTATGTCAGGCTGTCCAGTTACAGAGAATTTGCTTAATTTTTCAGACTCCCTATATAAAAAATGAAGTGTAGCAACATCATTGTGGGTTCACTTAAACAAATTGGTTTGCTGTTTATTCCAGTGCTCATCTCATGCATGCAAGCAGAAACCATTTAGAACCCATCTAGCACCAATTTTAACAATTTGAATGACTCAAAATCAGCATACATGAAAGTATTTTATTTTTGAGATCACTTTCTAATATTGCATTTAAGAACAAGTCTGTTTTCAAGGATTCACATGTAAGATTTGACTTCCCCTTCCCCCATGGATACTATCTATGTTTACTCAAAAGTAAGGCATTCAGTTCAGTGGAACTCACTCCCAAATAAGTAGATATAAGATTTCAGTCTTGATGGGGTGTAAAGCAGTTTAAAATTTCTGAAAAAGGCAGGCAAACCTTATACATATAGGGCCTTAAACCTGGATGTTGTAATGTAATGTACATGTACTCACATGGCAAAGCTAAAAACACACAGGTCAGAATTTGTTCCTGTCTTCTAAACAATGAAAGTACATATTGATGGAACTTATGGAAGAATATAACAAGTGATGATCAGCCTAAGACATGAAGCAAGTTCCACTGATTTTCAAGTAAATGTTTGTTTGGTCTGGGATACCAATTTGGTCTGAACAATTTCAGAATAAAAAGCTAACATTACACATAATGAAAGAGCATTGCTAATATCACCCTATCTCCTGAACACTTCTTTTTGATTGCAGGGTCAATCTCATTTGTATGATGTTGGTGACATACATAGAAATGAATACAGAACGCTTGCTAGTGGAACTTCCAACTGTGCGGGGTTTTTTATTTTTAGTTAATTTTAGTTACCAGTTGTGTCAGTGTGTTTTAGGGGTGGGAAGCTAATAGCCAAAAACAAGGTTTGTGTGTGTGTGTGGGGGGGGGGGGTAGGCAGTGCCACATGCAATATGTGAATTAATCAAATTTACTGACATTATGGAGTTTTGCTTAGATATATGAAAATACAGACCCAGACCTGAAGGATGGCTAAAATTTCAGACCTGTCCACCTTCATCAGAAGTGTGAAAGTAATCAAGAAACAATATTTACACACTGTTGTTTTCTAGAGTTGACTCTGAGTTGTGTGCTCTAGGTCTCCATCAAACTCATTTTTGTTCTAAGCAAAATGGCTGGGATTCCTAGGAAGCCTGAATGCATTCATGAAACTACATCCTGAGACTAGAACCTAAAGAGCTACTGGGGCCCCAGGGCCTTGTACTTCCCCAGTGGGCACCTCCAGTTTGGATAGCAGATCACCATGTCGTATGTCAGGGATTGGGAAGCGATGGTCCTCCCAACGTTGTTGGACTCCCAGCTCTCATCAGCCCCAGCCAGCTTCTCCAGTGTTCAGGGACACAGCCAGATGGAGTCCAATAATGCTTGGAGGGTCTCTGGCTCCCCACTCTGAATCATAGAGTTGGAAGGGATGCTGAGAATTATCTAGACCAACTCCCTGCAATGTGGGGTTCCTTTGCTCAATGTGGGGTTCAAACTCACAGCCCTGAGATCAAGAGTCTCATGTTCTGCCAACTTAACTTTCCCTTGGGGCAATGGAGCTATTCTGGTCATAGGCATTTAGACTATCAGTGAGCAAGTGATACGCAATTAATCGATCTTACGTTCATGTCAACATATTTTAAACCAGGTGTATGGTATAAGTTAATGTAGTTTAGGGTATATGGTAAATAACAAATATCCCCCACAGACATCATGAGTTTAAAAAGGAAAGCACTGAACAACATTTTCTTTTTCTCCTCGATGTTTGTATTTTGAAAGATTTGCATTTTTATTCTTTTTTAAGGAATGTGACTGACTACTCAGGTGAAACATTCATTATAAAGCGCTCACTGTAAACAAGATGAATCAGGTCTAGAATAATTTCCCCCCCCTTCCCAAATTCTTTTGGTTAAAGAAGTCAGTTATTACTTGTCACAACAGTAGGTTAAAAAGGCAGACAGAAATGTAATTTTAAAGTTAGCAGTTCTTTACATTATACTTGAAGAACAGTCTCACGGGGGAGAAAAAGAAGAAGACATGGTACATTGTTCTCTATGTCATTTGTTTAAATGCAAATTTCAAGCGCTGACTGCACACCAAAAAAAAAAAAAAAAAGCAAGGCTTGGGGTTAGAGACCCCCCCCCAGCATATTAAGAACCAGTGACAAAGGAAAATTTAAATTCACACAGCTGATATTCAGATTGCTTGTTGCATGTTGCAGCTTTAATTCCTCCTTATTTCTTTTCCCTATATATATTAAATTCTGATCCTGTATCCACTTCAACAGACACTGATATTATTCGAGCATAATTTGTAATGCTTATTTCTTTTTTTTTAAAAAAAATATGTTTGGGACTTTTAACAAGGAGAGCCTATGAGCTGTGACACCGCATGCTTCTATGTTTGGAAACTTCTGACATATCTGCCAGGGACCTCTTTAAAAACAAAACAGTCCATAATATATGCAGGATAATTTATATATCTACCATCTATCTACCCTATAAATGTATAAACATATTAGATAAGTCATCCTTAAAACAATAGCTTGCTTCAATATATTTATTTTTTCTTGGATTTGTAGCTCACCAGTGCTCCAAGCAGCTCATGGTAGCTGGCATACATGACTCTCTCCCCCTCTCTATATTATTATCATCACAACAACTTTGTCTGAGAGTTTAGGCTGAGAGCTGGGGACTCACCCAGTGAGTTTCATGTTCCTGTCGGGACTTGAATTCATCTCCCAGGTCCTAGTCTAACACTCTAACCACCACACCTCATTGACTGTCTAACATTTACACATCTAACATCAAAGTAGATCCTAATATAACATGCACAAATAACATGATCTTTCCCCTTCTCTTTCAGAATGAGTTTGTGTGCATGTTTACTTATCAGCAAGTGTTATTGAGTTGAATGGCACTTACTCCCCCAAGTAAACAATATCAGGGATAAGTTTCATGGAATGCAGTGAGGTTTACTCCCAGGTCAACATGTATAGGATCAGGCTATAAGAGAACAATTAAGACTTCAATCCTATACAATGCTTTAATTCAACAGGGATTGCTTAGAGCAGGGGCCAGCAAACTTTTTCAACAGGGGCCGGTCCACTGTCCCTCAGATCTTGTGGGGGGCCAGACTATATTTTGAAAAAAGAAGAATGAATTTCTGTGCCCCACAAATAACCCAGAGATGCATTTTAAATAAAAAGGACACATTCTGCTCATGTAAACACACACTGATTGCTGGACTGTCCGTGGGCTGGATTTAGAAGGTGATTGGGCCAGATCCAGCCCCCGGGCCTTAGTTTGCCTACCCATGGCTAGAGATATATAGAGTTGTTCAGTCCACAACAATAAAATAGTCATATCGTTCTAAATAAGGAAGTCCCAGAGCAGCAGTCGGTGGGGCTTCACTTGCATAAATGATCTAAGGCTTCTTGGACTGCTTTTATTTCATGGAATATAGTCTTGGTTTGGGCTTTTAGGGCTGTAATGCACACTTTACAAGGGAGTAAGTTCAATGCGACACAATGCAACTTTGAAATTAATAAGGAGAGGAATTCACCGTAGTGCTATGACAATTGTTTCATGAGCACAAGATTTTCAGCTTGCCAGATGGTACAAGACTCCGTCTCCTCTCTGGGTAAACTACTCGGGGTGTGTGTGTGTGTGTTCTCCTGGACGCCCCCCCCCCCGAAAATTAGGTGTGTGTATGTGGCAAATGGTGGGGGAAGGAAAGTGAAGTAAGCCCCAATGCACTAGCGGAAGTCTGTGTTCTGGCTTCTGCTAGTTGGATTTGTTAGTTGAATCCAGTCCAATGTGGTTAGAGCAGCTTTATACGTAATATTTATCCAACACAGAGATAAGTTCTACGTTCAAAAAAGAAGCACCGCAAGAACTTCTTTAACTGATGCACGGGTTAGCAGTCCATTCTATGTGCCGGTGCAGACTTGATTCATGATGTTGCATTATAATCTCTCCCTCTGATTAGGAAGAATGAAATGTGTGAAGGAGTATTTAGCTTTTAGAACAGTTCATATATAAAAAAAATATGTTTGACAGCTTTCCCCCCACCGAAGGCCTTCAAAGCAGCATGCAAACATTAAATTAAAACACACACAGAGGCAGTACAATAATCAATCAAAAAGTAACAAAAATAAATTAACATAGCAAACAAAAAACCAATGCACGCACACACAAACACCAAACAAACCCAAATATCAAAATAATGAATGAGGAGAAATTCCCTGCCAATCAAAGTCCTCAAGAGCAGGGCTGGCTCAAGACATTTTGCTGCCTGAGGGAAAGGACAAGACGGTACTCTCCCATTCTACATACGTATATATGCTAACTGGACTGCCAGTTACTTCAACGCTGGCATTGGGATAGTATCCTCCACAGCATCTGAGGACAGCAGGCTAGTTAGGGGGATGCTGCCTCCCAGCTTGGGCCACCTATGAATAATGGAGAAGCAGCCCTACTGATGAAACGCAAGTTTCCACTGAATATCAGAAAGCCTGTAAAGTGGGAGGGAGAATCTCCTGGGGGATGGATTTCCAAAACCTAGCTGCTGCCACAGCCCCCCATCTCATACCACTGTCAGCTGCACCCCTCTGAGCAATGGGGGTGGGGAGGGGCTGCATCCTTAACCTTTGCGACAGTTTCTTATGCTACTGTTTCTTTAAATGAGATGAGGTACCACGGGTGGCGCTATGGGTTAAACCACAGAGCCTAGGACTTGCCGATCAGAAGGTCGGTGGTTTGAATCCCCGCGATGGGGTGAGCTCCTGTTGCTCGGTCCCTGCTCCTGCCAACCTAGCAGTTCGAAAGCACGTCAAAGTGCAAGTAGATAAATAGGTACCACTCTGGTGGGAAGGTAAACGGCGTTTCCGTGTGCTGCTCTGTTTCGTCAGAAGCGGCTTAGTCATGCTGGCCACATGACCTGGAAGCTGTATGCCAGCTCCCTCGGCTAATAAAGTGAGATGAGCACCACAACCCCAGAGTCTGCCACGACTGGACCTAATGGTCAGGGGTCCCTTTACCTTTACCTTTACCAAAACATGGCCAAAGTCCAGATTGGGTTTGAGTACCACCTACCTTTCCCATCATATTTCCATTGGTGTCTCTGAGAGACGCACTCTGAATAGGACCTCCACTGACAATCTCAGTGGGTAGACGAGTTCATGTGGCAATAAAGCTATCCTTTCAATATCCCGGTCCCAAATGTTATAGGGCTTTTAAAAGCCACGAGCAGCAATTTGAATTGTACTCTAAAAAACCAAAAGCCATGGCAGGGGCTTAAAGCAGTTTGGCCACAGTGTTATGCACCAGTTGCTATTTCTGAAAACTTCTGTGAGGAAGGCCTTTGTAAAGACAATTCCACACCAACCATTTGATGTACTAACTGAGACACACACTCTCTCTCACACACACCTATGCTCTTTATCTGTCACCTGCAGATTACCAGCTGTATTTAACTTTCCCCCCATAAGTTATTCTGGTGAATTGCCTTCAGCAAACGCTTTTCACAGCATTAGGGCAGAACTAGGCTACAAAAGAATATTAATCTAATACATTCCAGAATTCAAATCCATGTGATTAATAAGCATTATCTATAAATAAGGCCCTAATGATTCTTTGGCAATGTTGTAAACACAAGAATCAGAGGCAATTATTGTCATTATTGTTCTGCAAGTACTTTCTGTGAATACCAAATGGATATTGCTGTCCAGCTTCTTGGCAAATGTATATCTAGTAACGAAACAGATGTCAGCCAGCCTGGGCTGCCTTCAATTACACTTGCCCAATGCACAGGGTGTGTAAAGGAAGAAGGAATCAATTTATTGAAGGCAAATAACCTGCTGGTTGAAACTGTCTCCCGGTCCTTATTAACCCACTTAAAACGTACGTTTTACAGTAATGCTAGAGAACTCATTTTCATCACCCTGTGAAGCAGACTGGATGTTCAGTGACCATGATTATTAGTACAGAATGGACAGTTGGATCATGGATGGATGGATAGATAGATAGATCGACAGATAAACAGCAGCAAAAATTGTCCTTGCCTTATCTAATACATGCAATGGAAAACTGTAATGAAGGGTGAAATATGAAAGCTGTTTTAGCATGATATGGAAAACAATGCAGACCAATAAACAATCTTTCGTACAAAAGAGAAAGGTCTGGTTCAGCTTTCTGTAGAGCATATAGCTATGCCATGGTCCAAAACTCACATTTAATTCTTATAGCGAAGGATATTTTTGTTGTTGAACCCAAGTTATTAATTCATTGAGCCCTTTTAATTGCAAAGTATTTTGTATTCTTTATCATTTCCATCCTCAACAGTTTCGTGGGTAAGGTAATTTTGAATTTCCATTTTTCAGAAAGAGAAATTGAGAAATTTGCCAAATTAGTCTAGATTAGTGGGAGAACAGACATTCCCAGCATGTTAGAAGTGATATGAGCACACATTGTCTTTCTTTGGGGGTGGGAGTCTCAGAATGAATGGAATGTGTGTTGAAACCACTCTTAGCACATTTAGCAATGACTCTGTTTGGATGTATCACTGAATTGAGGTTTAGCATTGCATACATGGGGACGCGGGTGGCGCTGTGGGTAAAACCTCAGCGCCTAGGACTTGCCGATCGCATGGTCGGCGGTTCGAATCACCGCGGCGGGGTGAGCTCCTGCCCACCTAGCAGTTCAAAAGCACCCTTAAGTGCAAGTAGATAAATAGGTACCGCTTTATAGCGGGAAGGTAAACGGCGTTTCCGTGTGCTGCTCTGGTGCCGGTTCGCCAGAGCAGCTTTGTCATGCTGGCCACGTGACCCGGAAGTGTCTGCGGACAGCGCTGGCTCCCGGCCTCTAGAGTGAGTTGAGCGCACAACCCTAAAGTCTGTCAAGACTGGCCCGTACGGGCAGGGGTACCTTTACCTTTACCTATTGCATACATGAACACCAGGCTCTTTCTGTCCTCCTCCTATGTGGCTGTGAGGAGATCAGAAGCTTTTGTTTCCATTTTCAACTAACCACAGTTACTTGTTGCCCCACTTCTCATGTGACACTAAGCATGAGCAGGAAGGAAAAAGTTCATTTCACTTCCCACGAAAGCTGGCTTGTCATTACACCTGAACCAGAGATCAGAACAAACAGAGATTTGTGGCTGTCTGGCTTGTTTAATTTATCAGAATTTGTTTTAAACCACCATCGCTGGTTCATAGGCAATGACAAATCAGGGTGGTTTTTTTTTGGATTGTGAAATGAATTCTGTCAAAAGCCTTCTCTCAGCTTTGTGGGAGAAGGAAAGGGGAGAGGATAGTTCACGAGCCTGAGACTCACATCATCTGCTTCATGTTTGTGTGTGTAACCTTAAACTGGGGAAGAGCAACCAGCTGACATCCCAAAGGCCACAAGTAGTCTCTCCCAACTCTACAATTCTATGATTCTACGTTACCCACCTCTGCACTAAATCATGGTTTAGTGCTATGTGCAAACATAGCCACAAAGTCCAAAAGCTGTACAAATTTAAGCTAACTTCAAACCTTGGTTGCTGGTCCTGACTTGTTTCCCTAAACAATAGTTAAGTTTAAACAAAAGGCCTGTATTTAAACATAATACTCCATTATTATTATTATATATATATTTTAAAAAAGTAGATGTAAATGCATCTGATCTTCTCTTTGTCAAGCCAGAGGAGAAAGTATGGGAGACTGCATGGGCTTGACACTTGGGCATGATAACTGCAGACATAACTGTTTGCCTTTACCTTTAGATGACGGGAACAGGATTGAGGCAGCAGTTTGGATGCTGGTTTTACCCAGCCCCATGGTCCACTTACACAGCTGGGTGGGGGCACCTGTACCTGTCAATCACTTGGCAGCATCATGATTGCAGTGGAACTTTGCCATTTGCAGACCTGCTTGAATTCAAGATAGACTGAAAAGAGGAGCATTTAAGGCTCTTGATCGCTCCTTTGGAGCAGTGGCTATACCCACTCTACCTGGGGTCATATGGTGTCACGTGTAGGGCAGCTGGGTGTGACTGGGGAATAATGACCTTTGGCCAAATTAGGATCCCTTCTGGGTCTTGTTGTGCCTGTGAGCCAGAGGAACCCCCCTGACCGGGTTAAATACTGACCAGGTATTATAGCATTAGAGATACCGACCAGAAATAATCTGTCATCTTTACCATAATATATGCAGCGCCAATTTTCATATTAATAGCTGTCTGAAGAACTTTGACTTTTGATATCTCACACGATCAATCTTAAAATGCACCAGTGAAAAAAAATCATTATACTTAGCTTCCCCTTAATTTGGTTGGTGGGGAATTGCCATAATATTACTACAAGAGGGATTATTGATGTTAATGGCAGACAATAACATTTCAGAAAGGTTTGGGGGAAAAAGTGGTGGCGGGTATCATAATCTAGCTGCCTTCACATCTATTATCAATGGGTATAGCTATCCATAAAACATAAAACCAGGCTGCATTCTTGATCTGCCTTCTGGACCACATGAGCACATCCTAGTTTCTCTCCTTAGGGCAAACAGCTTGGAAGCAGAGGGTGTTTATTGGACAAAATGGCACAAATAAGTGATAATAATTGTTTTGTGAATGCTTTCTGAATGAATTTTTTTAACAGCACAGGCATATCATAGACCTGATTGGATTCAGGCCCCCATTCCCTCAAGCAGCTTCTATTACATTTTAAAAACATAGGTACAGTAAGCTGCCTTATTCCTAGTCACAACATGGTTCTATGTGGCTCAGTACTGTCTATATTGACTTACAGAGGCTTAGACATAAGCGTTTCCCAGTCCTAGCTGGCAGTACCAGAGGCTGAATTAAAGATCCAAAAGGTCTTACACTGAGCAATGGCCCTTAAAGAAACAAACCATGGGAGAACCGAATCATGTGTCTTCTGCTCTATGCCTAGTTTGGCCCTTAATTGAAACACCCTCCACCTGCCTGCCTCCTTCGTACAGGAAGCTTCTGCCATATATCGCTTCAATGATGAGTGAAGTCCAGACTTAGCCCAATGGGGAAATGGGAAAAAGGAGTATTTTTCCCCCATTATGGATTCACTGAATTCTTTCTCTCTGGTATTTTGGGCATATAAAGCACAGGGTAGATTAAGCAGACAATGTGTTAATTTTTAATACTTTTTTTGCATTCATAGGTATGGCCTGTGCTTAGTTTGCAATATCAAAGGCATGATGAAGCCCTGTAGAAAAATAGAACTGCAAGGATTCCTCCATGGAAAAGTAGATTGCATGGATCCCCATCAGCTTCTGACACAACAAGGACAAATTGGCCTCGTAGCCCTCCACCCCAGGCTGTCTCCCATGCATACTGCTTTTCTCCTGCATTTAAATGCAGACTCAACATCCTGCAGACTGCCTATTGTTTCATTTAAAATGTACCGCAAGCCACTGTCTTCACAGGGCAAGCAGGATGAGGTTGTACAAATGTACAGAAATATGAATAAACTTAAATAAATAAAATAATGGCAGATGTCCAAGTATGGGCGGTGGGTTATGAATGCAGTAATCCTGAGTCAACTCATCCCTTAGGTTAGAGCGAGTTTTACACTCCCTCCCCAAACAACTATCATTATTCTTGAGAATGTGGTCATCTTCAGTTCAGCACAATAGCAGTCGTTTATTCATGCCATTCTAAAGTTCAATATCTGGGCCTGGAGGAAAATTGTATTACTGGCAGTAGCAAGGCCAGGATTCTTGCTCAACACTGACTAGCACCCAGTTGGCCAAGAGTGTCACCATCTTTGCAAGCTGCCTCTAACCTGACTAAGCCACTGGGAGGGAGAGAGAGAGAAGAAGAGGAAGAGGAAGAGAGCCCTATGTTGTGGCCAAGAGACCCTGGAGTATGTTCTCATTTCAGGCAGGACATCAGCCAGGTTAAAAACAACACTGGCTACTTCCAACCTGCTCAGGCTTCTGAGGTCACCCTTGCCCAGAGCTCAATACCAAGAGAATCTTATTGCCATCCCTGCTGCTAGGTTAACAAACCACTATGATGAGCAAAGGAGGCTAAGGTGGAGGGTCCAGTGAAGGGATTCAAGACAGGAGTTTTCAAAACAGACAAAATTAGAAACTTGGAGTCAACTGTGCCCAAAAACACAGCCGGAAAGTTGGAGTATTGGCAAGATTCATGTTTGGGCAAAGTTTTTGTGGGTAGCTTTAATGAGAGCGAATGGGATGCGGGTGGTCAGTGGCGTAGCGTGGGGGGTACAGGGGGGGGCGGCCGCACTGGGCGCAACATCTGGGGGTTAGGGTTAGGGGGTGCAAATCCACGGGTTAGGGGGCACAAATCCACGGGTTAGGGGGCGCAAATTACTTGCCTTGCCCCGGGTGCTGACAACCCACACTACGCCACTGCGGGTAGTGCTGTAGTCTAAACCACAGAGCCTAGGGCTTGCCGATCAGAGTGTCGGTGCTTTGAATCCCCACGACGGGGCAAGCTCCCGTTGTTCAGTCCCAGCTCCTGCCCACCTAGCCGTTTGAAAGCACGTCAAGTGCAAGTAGATAAATAGGTACCACTCCGGCGGGATGGTAAACAGGATTTATGTGTGCTGCTCTGGTTCACCAGAAGCAGCTTAGTCATGCTGGCCACATGACCTGGAAGCTGTCTGCGGACAAACGCTGGCTCCTCGGTCTATAGATGAGCGTGCAACCCCAGAGTCGTCCGCGACTGGACCTAATGGTCAGGGGTACCTTTACCTTTACTTTTAATGAGAGAGAGAGAGAGAGAGAGAGAGAGAGAGAGAGAGAGAGAGAGAGAAAGGTGTGAACTTCTTTTTTGGGGGAAAGATTTAAGCATTTACATCTGATTCTTTCCTCATAAAGGGTGGTGTAAATTGGGGGAAATGTACATAAACGTTTTGCAGACACACACAAAATATAAATCAACACAAGCAAGATATGAAGGACCCTTATAACACTTCTCCCAGCTCCAGACAAGTCACAAAATGTATCCGAGATTATTATTATTTTCCTGTTGGCAAAATGTGCATAATACTGTAGGGTTGACTATGCACCTAAAAAAGCAATTTGAAATGTATGTGTGAAAAGTGATAGTGTCTATTTGTGCAGTACCCATATTATTGCTGCTCTTATTATAAGCAATGCAAAGGAGAAGGGTGCGTGTGTGTTTTTCTGCAACCGGCAAGCAGGATATGTATGTTTTGTGATTACAATAAGTGCTAGTTTGAACATGGTGCAGTGTTGGGGAATGACACTCTTTCTTTTTAATATTAATGCTAGATAGTGTCTCTGTTTAGTTATCTTTCCTTTTAAATCATACTTCTATTTCCCCTTACATTTGAATATTGCAGAAATAGCTTAGCTCTTGTTTGTTATATTTAGAAAGGATAAACAAAATTCATTTGCTTAACCTTCTTATCGGGATGTATATTTAATAATTAGCGAGCCACAGTCCTCCAAGACTGATCCAAGACGAGCTTCATTTGCCCAATTTCACCCTTCCTTTCCTCCAAGAGCTCATTTCTGCTTTACACTAAGCCTGTGAGGTAAGTTAGGCTGCTCATTTCCGTAGGTTAGGCTGAGAAAGGACTTGCAAAAGGCTACGGATCAAGTTTCATGGTTGATCTGGGGTCTGAATGAGGTTGCCACCCGCTAAATCAATACATGTAGCCACAGCAGCACATTTGCTTTCTATGTATGTGAACAGGATATGTCTTATTGATTTCAAGAGATTTAAATCAGGCCAAGTGGCCAGCTGTGAGTGAGGAAAATGATAAAAGGAAACCTTTTCCTTGCCCGTTTCCATACAACCTGTTTATTGAGAATTCATCTTGGTTTCTGTTTGCACAAAGTTTGCAGGAAGGCTGTATGATGTTGGCTGTTTATTAAGCATCAACTCTGATTTGCTTGCACAGAGATTATACCATGTCACACCATGCAACTATTTCCCCACACTTTTCAGTGCATTTCCCCATCATTTTGATTTCTGTAAAACATCAGGTTGTGTTTTTTGTGTGTGTGTGTGTGTGGGGGGGAGCAGCTATGTTGTGCAAGAACACCAAATCCATTTTAACAGCGCAACCTGAATTTTCTTTTTATGCAACTGAATCCCACCCACAAAATAGAAATGGCCTGGATGCATGCCTAGACAAAGCTCAAATGTGACTACTAGCAAGGTAGGTGTGATATAAGTTGTTAGAACAGCTCCCCCTTTTATATATAAACCCTCATGCAGCGTACTCCTGTTATTCAGAAATATTCCACGAAGGCAAAAAGTGCAACGTGTAAAAGGATGGAGCTGAAGTATAAGCTCTAAATTAGCTATACGATGTATTTAGGTAGGTGAGGAGATAGATAGATAGATAAGCAAATTAGCTAAAACACTGATGGAGTACAAGATGCTCTTTAACATGCCAATTATTGACTCAATAGATTGTTACGGCTTCCAAGCTATTAAGGTCTGCTGTGTCAATGTGTACTTGGGGACTGTTTAATATGCAGACGGATGGTATGACAGGCCACAACTACTATTGTCTATCACATCAGTCGAAATACATGCATGCATACTTTGTACACTTGTTAATGATGTTGTGCGTGCATAGCTGATTTTAAGGAATAAGAAGACTCCAGCATTTCTTTTCAGTCCTAAGCTCCCCACCCCAAATAATTCCCTTTTTAGGGCCTGAAATGGATACTTAGAGTAATTCCAGGTAATCAGTTCCTATCAAATTTGCAAAATTCACTATTCCATTTTTGCATGTGCAAAAGGGATCAGAACCTCCTGTTTTCTGTTGGAAGAGCGTGCAGGTTTGTCCTTTGTTTTGTTTTTTAGAGGGAGGGGTAAAAGAGAAAATCTTTTCTTTATTTCATCCATAATCTTCTTCAGTAGTAATTAAGTAAGCTTATGCTACCTAAGAGAACTGTTAATACAAGATAAGTGGCATGACTTTTTTTTTTTAGTAAAATAAATATGAAGTAAGTCTTTGATTACTTACTACGTTGTGGTATCTGTAACTAGCTTTCAAAATGGTGAAGTATAAGATGCAATATGAAAGACTCATTTGATCATCATAAACAGGGGAAATCAGGATTTTTCATTTGGTTTTCAACAACTTTTTATTTATTTATTAACATAGGCGGAACCAAGTCTTGCGTTTAATAAGATACACTTTTCCAATTTGCAAGCCAAACATAAAACTACAATGAAAACAAGAGTGAAGAAACTCTGTCAGAAAAATATTTTGGGGAGCTGCTTGTGTAAGTATGGTGCCAATTTCTTAATCTATCAGACTTTTAAAATCATATTTCTATCTACATAAGCATCTAGCTATGCACATCAGCCCACCATTGGAGCAGGCAGACTGAAACATACCTTGCCAAGGTTATAAATTGGCTGTTGATTCTGAGCACAGTTCAAAATACTGTTTTTGATCCTTAGGGTGTGTTGTTGTTGTTTAGTCATTTAGTTGTGTCCAACTCTTTGTGACCCCATGGACCAGAGCACGCCAGGCACTCCTGTCTTCCACTGCCTCCCGTAGTTTGGTCAAACTCATGTTAGTAGCTTCGAGAACACTGTCCAACCATCTCGTCCTCTGTCGTCCCCTTCTCCTTGTGCCCTCCATCTTTCCCAACATCAGGGTCTTTTCCAGGGAGTCTTCTCTTCTCATGAGGTGGCCAAAGTATTGGAGCCTCAGCTTCAGGATCTGTCCTTCCAGTGAGCACTCAGGGCTGATTTCCTTCAGAATGGATAGGTTTGATCTTTTTGCAGTCCATGGGACTCTCGGGAGTCTCCTCCAGCACCATAATTCAAAAGCATCAATTCTTTGGCGAATAGGGTGTATTATAGTTATATGATAGCAGCTACAGTGCATATATTAAAAATATAGCACTATTTATAAAATCATTGTGGCTGCATTTAACTGAGTGGTGAGGAAAGTGCAGTCTGCAGAGGCTCAGAGGAACCCTCTACTTATTGCTCCAAATGTTTCCAGCATCCCAAACAGGTTATGGGGAGGTTTGTATTAAAGGTCAATTTTAGTCCTGGGAAGGGTAAGTCCAGGGCTCAGGAAGAGTTCATAAGACGCAAGCACGGCTGGTAGTCCCTGGCATCGTGTAATATATTCATCTCTCTGCACAACAGTTCAAAAACAAACATGATAAAAGGTCTGTGAGGGTAGTGAAATAGAAAAGAAAGTTGAAGGAATTAGGTATGTTTAGCATGGGGAAAAAGAAAGAAAGGAGGATGATTAAAGGAGTTTATGTTGACATCTTTTGAAATACTCAGAAAGGTGTCACCAAGGGGAGGCAGAAAAACGTTCCCCATCTCCAGTGAGGATAGGGTGAAAAAGCAGTGGATTTAAATGGCAGATTTAGATGAAATATTACAGAAACATTCTGGACACTTCCAGATGTGCCTGTTAAGCACTCTGAATCATGACATTTGGAGATCTGTAACTCACAGGTTCTGGATGTTAATGCTGCTGGCTCAGGTGGCTTAGCAGGAATAACAACGGAAACAGATACTGTGGCTCCGAATTCATGTGGGGGAAAATATCTCTGCTTGGGGAAAAAAATATTGTGTACTTTCTGGACCATCGCTCCTACTTTTGGCGTGTGGCATCTGTGAGTGGTCAGTGGTGCAATGAGTCTCCCTTGCAACAGAATCTCCCTTGGTGGTGATGGTGGTTCATAAGAAAGTGATGTTAGATACAGGGCATTTTGCTCTGTGGCAGTTTTCCTTAGCTCCTCTTCCTCATGTGTGAATGCTTTCCAACTCACTCTGTACAAGCAGAACTTGGAGGCCTACTGATCATCACACCCAAAGCACACTAAGGGTGGCACACAGAATTCCAAGTTCCACATGTGCCAGCTGGGTAGGATGAGCTGGAATCACTCTACTCATTTAAAGAACATGTGTACATGCACATGTGTACGCGCACACAGGCACACACACAGAGCAGATGGGCTGTGTGCAATGGCCTTGACTGTAACTTCCAACTATGAAGTCAGTGCTCAAGAAATGTTGCATACACATAGGTAGGGTGGAACATTCACCGTAAGTTTTAAGCCTATGGAGATGGGTCATGAAACAGCACTGTTAAGTCCTTCAAGCCACCATCCAGTCAGAGTTGCTTTATCATTAGTAAATAACAGACGGCGTGTCTATGTGTGTGTCACATTTTGCTATGTTCAGCAGTCATGCTGAAAGAAGACCTGTGTATTATAGTGATCTCTGCTGTGGGGCACATAGCAACTCTATAGGCTCCCTGTGAGCAGTGGTGTATGGAGCCCACACAGATGGTTGCCCTGGGTGCAAAATTGTTGGGGCACAAAATTTCAACTCCGGGTGCTGTCTCAGTACAGCTGCATGATTCTGTTGCTGGGCTCTGTTGCTGGGCTCTGTTGAAAACAGCTTCTCCATGCAAACCAGGATATGACCTCTCCCTCCATGGAATGAGGTCCTTCCCTGACTTCCACCCCTCCAGGCAGCCCCGGGTGCTGACAACCCGTGCTATGCCACTGCCTGTGAGTGGAGGATGGAGCATCCTCTCAGGAGAGTAGTTGCTGTTGCTGTATTATCTTACAGTTCAACACTCTGTTCACTTGTATGGAAGGAAGTTGTCTGGGAGGGCTAAACTTCGCTCTTGCAATGCCAGCAGGTAGTGATTGCTGTTGTTTGCAAGGAAGGTTATATTGTGCTCACTTTCACATGCTCAGATTGAAGCACTACCAACACGCCAAAGGAAGGGAGGGAGGGCAGGAATTGTAATACAGATGATCAGTTAAATTTAGCAGCAGAGCACGATGACAAAGCGATCTGCTTTTTAATGTATTTAATTGCTGATTTTATTGTTGTTAGCTGCATTTTGGATGGAAAGGTGGGATATAAATGTAGCAAGCTGATATATATGACTCCTTTTTCTTTCTTCCCTTTTTTATTTTTAAAAAAGGTCCTTACCTCATCACATTCCCCTAAAGTCATGTAGTACTTGAAATAAATAAATAAATAAATAAATAAATAAATGGGAAATAATATTTTAATTAGTAACAGCAGATTGAGACAGGAAATTTGTGGTTTAACACATATTTTTTCTGTCCATATATGCCTCTGTTAAGCCTATTGCATCATAGCTTATTTGGATTTGTGAGCAACCAAATGAATCTGACTTAATAGCTAATGAGATCTAGTATACTTTTTAAAACCCATCATCTGGGCACTAAAATAATGAAAGCAAAAATCAGCCTAAAGCATTGTGTGTTTCCTCACTTCCCTGTGCTGCTTAAACATGGATGGATTTTTAATAATTTATTTCTGTGGTTCCTCTCCAGGGAATAGTTGCCAAAGGCTTTTCATTTTGTGTTCGATGCTTGCATTAGAAGCTTACAAAAGATGCACACCCAATTTACGCACGTGCAGAATGGCACACAAAGAGCATCTTTGTGTGTGTGTGTGAAATATGCAAACATAAATCTGGGTTTAGAGTGGGCAAGGGAGAAAGAAAGCTGGCGCTGTAAACACTTTGCTCAGATGAATGTTCCGAGGAGGTAAATAGGGCTTGCTTCCATGTAATAACAAGCTAATTTGTATAGTGTGTGGATGGAGAGCATGCAATGTACAGGTGTAGGTCTGGATGTTACTCTGTGGATTTCAAGTTAAACCTGTTCATTCCACTGACAGGCTTTCATAGATCTGAAGCAAAGCACAATGGCAAGAACAGCCTTTCCCAAGTTGGTGCCCTCAATATGCTTTGGGCTGCAACTTCCATTAGTCCAAGTCTGATATCTTATCCAGAACCTTTAGCCATTAGCCTGATTCTTGAACCTTTAATTTATACATACCACTGTTGACAGTGCACAAATAAATTTGTTTACATTGGATAGAAGACAAGACATAGCTAGCAGTACCACTGCCATACTACTGAAGGCAGGCACTGACTATGTCCTTTGGTGTAGCAGATTGCAAGAAAGAAAATATGCACAATAAGTAGAGCTAATTCAAATAAATTTATGTGATTTTGTGAGTGCTTTAGTAGTTTTAAAGATACACACTGAAGCTGTGAAAGACCTTCCATAAGTTGCGGGTGCAGCTTTTTAACCCAGCAGGGCTCTTAACCAAAGCCATCAGTTCAGGGATCCCTGCGTTTATACACCTTTTCCACTCAGATTCCTTCCCTTAAATTCCAACTCATTCTAGTAGGTGAGAACACCAAATTCCAAATCCTGAAAAGTAGAGTGAAGGGTCTAGCATTTGACCAGTCTGTTCCACTTTGAAAAAAATGGAGTTTCTCTTTGTAGGATTTATTGGGTTTTGTATTTCATTTTGGATGCAGAATTTTGGTGGGAATGCTGTGAAGTGAGGCAAGAACATCTATATTTGAAGACTGCTGGGAAGTAATGCTATTGCTTTAAGAGAGGGATGCTATGGCCTAGTCTTTACAGATGGTGAAGCTACCTATTGCACCCACACTTGCCCGCCCCTCCCTCCTTCCTTAAAAAACTATGCAGCTTCTTATGGTTGCAGCTTGATTGGTGTGTGTGTGTGAGAGAGAGAGAGAGAAAGAGAGAGAGAGGGCGATTTTAAAAAAAATATTATTGAAAACTTTTAACAACACAAATTATCAATCAACACCACCAATTACATTTCCCCCCTCTTTTTATTCCCTCCCCTCCCTCTCTCTCCCACCCCCCAGAGACTTCCCTCAACTCCCTTCTCTGATTTGTTTATACATAATTTTCTCTGCATATTATAAAATTGTACATATCGTTGCCTTATCCATCGTATGTTCTACTAATAAATTTGTGGGCGTTTATTCAAAACCTGCCAAGGAATCCAAATCATTTTGTTGTCTTTTCAAATAATTTGTTAAAAGTCCCCATTCTTCCTTGAAGTCACGGTTGTCCTTCTCACGTAGTTTGTATGTCAGCTTTGCCAATTCCGCATAGCTCCTCAGTTTTTCTTGCCATTGTTCTTTCATTGGGATTTCCTCATTCTTCCATCCTTGTGCTAACAAGACTCTTGTCGCTGTTGCAGCATACATAAATAAGTTCTTTGTTTTCTTGGCAGATCTCGTCCTAAAATCCCTAACAAAAATGCTTCTGGTTTTCCCCCCAAATGTCATTTTAAACATCTTTTTAACTCATTATATATCATCTCCCAAAATTTAAAAACTTCTCTACATTCCCACCACATATGATACAAAGTACTGTATTTTTTGCTCTATAAGACTCCCTTTTCCCTCCTAAAAAGTAAGGGGAAATGTGTGTGTGTCTTATGGAGCGAATGCAGGCTGCGCAGCTATCCCAGAAGCCAGAACAGCAAGAGGGATCTCTGCTTTCACTGCACAGTGATCCCTCTTGCTGTTCTGGCTTCTTAGATTCAGAATATTTTTTTTTCTTGTTTTCCTCCTCCAAAAACTAGGTGCGTCTTGTGGTCTGGTGCGTCTTATAGAGCAAAAAATATGGTACCTTCTTTTTCTTTACATTACCAACAAGTATTTGACCCAGTTGATACATTTTTGCCATCCTTACTGGTGTGACATACCATCTATACATCATTTTCATATAGTTTGAGAGAGAGATGGTGTTTAACCCCTTTTCATGTATGATTTTCCTGATCAAAATGCCTCTCTCTGTTGTAAGGAAAGAACTTGGGGAGGTAGTAGCTATGTGTATAAAAGAGACAGAGAGGGAGAGAGAAAGACAGAAATTTTGAATGGGAAAACAATGCAGGGGAAAAGGTTAGACATCCCCTTACCCTGCTGCTGTTTTGATCAAATTGGCCGTCCACTATGACTGCATTTCACTTAAGGAAAGAGAGATCTCCAGTCAGGGATCTCTCCCACTAAACATTTACTTTCACCCAAGGGATTAAATCTGCATTGACTGTACGTCCTCAAAATGCTGGAGGGAACTTGCACTGAGAGAAGCAGTCATTGCAAATAGATAACTAACATGTGAGGGAGAAAGTTAGGATGGGTCCATTTCCTTCTGTGTGTGAGGATACAATTATTTCATTTAGGTTTATTTATTAGGGAACTATGGCTTATAGTGGTGCCACATCATATGCTAAGTCAAATTAAAACAAATTAAAATTTGATATATGGTTTGTTTGTTTTTTGCTGAATTTCACACTGTTGTAAAGCATTGCTCTGGCTCTGGTGGGTAGGTAATAAATGCCATTTGAATTGGAAATGATGTTGGGCAGTCATAGTGAATGAATGCTGTGATAAACAGAAATAATGATTGGTAGTTTAATCTATATATGCCTCTCTTACAAGGGTTTATTGAGCCAATAATACATATCCTGATATTTGTAGTTGCGAGAACTAATATCAGTACGTACAGATTTTAAAGGTAGCTGACCTATTGTACCACATGAACATCTGTCCTTCGTACAAGTCAGGTCACTATTCCACGTAGCCCAGGCATGTTGAATTTGGCTGGCAGTAACTTCCCAAGGCACCAGGCAGATGTTTTCTCCTGGCCTCTTACGTATTTTTCTCCCTGAAGATCTAATCTTGCAGATTTGCTTTTGGGTCCCCATATTCTTTGGCTCATCACCTTGCGGAGGTTGCATGAAACTTTTTGTTTAGATGCCCAAAGGATCCACTCTTCTTAGATTTTGTCCCAGGGCGATCAGAGACACAAATTATGTCACAATTTTAGCTTTCCAGCTACCCACACCCCCTGCCCTCTTACCTGAGATACCTTTTAAATCAAAGGAAGCCAGGAAATGAATCTGATATGTTCTGCATGTGCCATATGTGTTCTGCCACAATCTCTCTTCCACTTTTTTTTTGTCTCAGTAGTTTAGGTTCTTATCCGATTACAGTGGTACCTCGGGTTACATGCGCTTCAGGTTCAGGTTACATACGCTTCAGGTTACATACTCCGCTAACCTAGAAATAGTACCTCAGGTTAAGAACTTTGCTTCAGGATGAGAACAGAAATTGTGCTCCGGCAGTGCGGCGGCAGCAGGAGGCCCCATTAGCTAAAGTGGTGCTTCAGGTTAAGAACAGTTTCAGGTTAAGTACGGACCTCCGGAACGAATTAAGTACTTAACCTGAGGCACCACTGTAGACAGGTTTTTTTTGCCTCAGAACAGAAACAACTTGAATTGCATGCAGCCCTGCCTCTCACAGTCTTTTCGCCAGTAACAAGAATATATGTTCAAGAAGAAAACTTTCCCCTCAAGGCTTTCCCAAGTCACGTCCTTACATGTGCAAAGACTACCCCCACCGCCAAAAAAAGTCATCTTTACAGGAGATTCTTTGTACATGCAATGCAAAATACTTCCTCCTGCAGATGAAAATTTGTTTCTTACTTTTTGAGGCCACCTGCTGTTTTCACTGTCAGGGCTTCCAAGCCTATCATATGCCCTTCATTCCTATTATGGAGTCATCACTTGTCATAGACTGAATTTTCCAAAAATGCATAAGCATGAGCAAAAGTATCTTCAACCAACAAAAAGAATTCATGTTTGTCTGTCTTTGGAATTGTTTGATGGCTTTTCTTCTTTGCTTTTCAAAAACTGGGAGGGAAGACTCGATTGACATTTTCTAATAACGAAAGTTTCCACAAGGAACAGATTTCTTTATTGCCAAGATATAATGGGTGTTTTTCTTTTCTTTCATATATATATATTTTAAGAGAGACTCTTCACTTTGGCACTATAGTTAAAAAAAAGTGGTTACACCCTACAATACAGTATTCGTTAAGCAATTAAGTTACTGACAGGCTTTTTACATTATTTACCATGATGAAAATATATGTTTACTCAACCTGAGTACAAATCAACACGAGGAGGCAGAAGTTCAGAGTAAATTTGACTAATGATGTTGTGTTTTCATCCTTGGAAATAAGAGGGTGGGAAAAAACCTTCCTGCTTTTGATGCTGTTTTGTCTCTGCTGGAAGGGATCCGAAATGATCCAAGCTGTCATGTGAGAGCTCAGTGAAGCTGAGATCCCCCTTGATTGCATCTGAACGCCGCTCTCAGATAACTACTGCCTCCCAAATAGAAATATGGCACACAACACTTCGGGATGTTTATTGAATGGTGATTTCGCTTTTCAGATATTAATGTTCTCACTTGTAAATGGTTAAAACAAGACACGACAAAGAGGAATGGCAACTCTGAAATCAAGGCCATTTTAGTTTGATATTTGACCTACAAAATTGATAAGTTCTGCCTATAATACCCAAATCTTCCAATCAAAGCTGTTAATGATCTATGGTTTCCTTGTAGACTCTTTCCAGGTTTTCTGATCATGGGGTCTTTGAAGTTTCAGAAGTCCTGTGTGTTCCAAAGTTATTCAACATTCGCATCCTCATTGGTGGATCCATTATGCGTGAGCATCTTGATCATTCTCTAAGACATGTTTTCTTTTTAAGTTGTTCTGTTTTTGAAAGATGAATTTGCCTAAACATGTGGGGATATGAATATTTGGCAAAGTGTAGAAGACCCTGTTAAATGTATTAAGGGAGCTTTCTTTATAGAGCAGAATATGTTACATAACTAAGAAATTAGAAGGAAATTCACTTCTACTCATCAAAGCTAAACCAAAGTACTGGTCCTTTGATAAGAAACTGACACAGATAACCAGATCATCACCGGTGTCCTTGAAGTTCAGATAAGCTTCTGTGCAGCAGGTGAAGGTTTTTAAGTCTAACATTGTCTGGGAGAATACTGGTGTTTACATTGTACAGAGTAACTGAGGTCCAGAGAGTAGTATATGATTTATTGCATGGGGCCAAAGAATTTATGCTGAGCCAAAAGCCAGCAGGTTCAAATGAAACCTTTTGTATAAAAGTGGCAACAAAAAGCAGACTGTATTGTTGCCAGTGTGTGGCTAAACTTGATACACATCTTAAGTAACTAACTAACTAATTTTCAGGATTTATATCCCATCTTGTCCCCAAAGGGTAAAGGATGGGTTACATCAATAACAACAGAAACTAGTGGCAAAACGAAATACAGGGCATATATACTAAAATTTCTATTAGCTTACAAAATGTGAGTCACTGTTAAAGATACATTTTGCTTCAGTGGGAGAGAGAGCAGTTATTACTGTTCCTATGGATGCATGTGAAAATAGGTTATGTATTCTCTTGTGACTTTGAATATGTCATTTCCCCCACATGTGGAAAAATAACTGTATGTGTGCAATTTTGAGGGTAAAAATGGCAGGATGGAAGGAAGTCAAACAGTCATCTTCTATTCTCTGGTAACTCTTCCATTCTAGTCTGTAGCCAACCCCAAGACTCCTTTTCAGAAAAACAAATAAGCAAAGAAGGGGAATAAATTCTTGGTGTTATGTCTAGCTTGGCCATTGCGTCCAGCAATGTTGCAAATAACACCTAATGACATACCTAGAAGTAATACCTAGACTTTGACTGCAATTGTAAACCCATGTACCTGAAAATAAATGTCTGTGTGTGCCCAGTCTAGTACAGTACAGGATTATAATGATGCACTTGTGGTCCAAGGTAATAAAAACTAACTTCGTTGTTACATGTTTAGGTTCCTGGTGTCAATGAACTTCATGGACTTGCAGAAATAGAAGAACGGGGAAAAGTAAGGCTACCTGTGGTGTAATTAGAATGATGATCTGTCCCATTGTCAATGATTTCCATTTAAGCATTATTAAAATCTTAATCGAGAATATACTTTCAGTCTAACTGGAACTGGGCAATTTATTCTTAAATTCCACTATAATATGTATGCTTCGTTTTTCAAAAGAGCTGTGCCTTCTGGGAAACCTAGAACTGATTCCAACTATCTGTCTTAAGCAGATCCAAGAAATGTTTGCATGAAACTAGATGCCGGAAGCCAGAAGGCCTTTCATAGGCACACTTGTGTGATGAGTCGTCTCCTCCTTGTCACAAAGTTGCATCATTTTTGGCGATGGCCTGAGTATTTTTGGAATGCAGCATTAAGAGGAAATAATTGGCCAATCCTGAATTCTAGCCAAGTGTTCTGAACTCCTACCTAACTCTTGTCTTTCTTCTTCATATTTGTCATTTCAATCTGCCAGCGTTTCAGTCTTCCAGCCCGAATTCTTTCTATGCAATTTAATAAAGTACTTTTTTGGGGGGGTAGCAATATCCCAAATGTGTTTTGGAAAATTGTATGGAAAGCCTTGTAGAAGGCGTATGAGTAATTGTGCTCACAACATGTCTGTCAAACATACTGGGGAATAATCAATTAAGTTTTACTCAGAGTAGACTCATTGAACATGACTAAGTTAGGCTCATTAGTTACAATGGGTCCATTCTGAGTAAAGTGGATTTAAATACCACTCATTGTGTGTATGAAGATGCTTTAATCTTCAGGGCAAGAACCCATTAATCACCTGGAACAGCTCCATTACATAACACAGGGATAAGCTTAATTCATGTTTCTACAGTATATTCCTATGTGCAGGTCCTCTTGTGTTCAATGGGGATTACATTATTGTTATTTAAAAATTTTGGTCACCTTTTTCAAAAAGCCCCAAGGCATCTTGCAGAAATAGAAAATGTATAAAAGAAATATTTTAAAATAAAAATTATAAACTTATACATTTTGTAAGTTTAAAACCAATAAAAAACAACAGATCCATATAATACTACAAACAAGCACCCCATAAATATCAACAAAATCAAATGTTAAGTTTATAAGAATTTTGATTTGGAAATGACTTCCAAATGATTTGCACTGAAATCCAATTAGGGGGATATGAGGAAGTCACTTAACAATGTTAATAAGATTAGTTTTAATAAGGTTATGATTTATGTTTGTCTGTTTGTGTGTTTATAATTTTGTGAAAATCAATAATTTTTTGGGGGGGAAAAAACACAAAATCAAATGTGTGCATGGTTAAGTGCAGCCTTACTGTGCTAGATGAATTGGGCTACCAAGTAAGTCTCTTCTTTTTAGACTGTCACAGAAGTGTGACACTATTGCGTACACCTGTGAAACTGGAACAGAACAACTCCCCAGCTGAAAAGTTGATTATTGTGTTATTATTATTTATTTAATTAATATAACCCCCTATACCTGGGGGTCTCAGGGCAGTAAGACTCTCTGAGACTTTTGAATGTATAAAGTGATATAAAGTCTAATAAATCAAATTAAAATTAAGTAGAATCAATAGAAAAGAAACTGTGGACCAGGTAAGAAACAATATTTCAAATCCACAGAGGTGGACAAACTTAGCAAGAATGATGAGCGAAGGAGGAGTTGTCACAGATTTGCTTCTGCCTACTCACAGTGATTACAACAGAGAAATTCCAAGCTGAATATAAGATTGTGCGCATGCACATTTAGTTGGTTGTACTTTGAAACAATGCATCGTAGCTCAGTGGCAGAGAATCTTCTTGGAATGCAGAAGGTCTCAGATTCAATCCCTGTCATCTCCAGCCCTTGTCCCAGAGAGCTACTGAACTAGGTGGAACAATGGGCTGATTCAGTAGAAGGTAACTTCCTACATTGCTATGATTCACTTACGGCTTTTAAGCATGAAAGCCAAAGCTGTACTAATTCCCAGCTGTGAATAATGCAGATTAGATACTCATTAAATTAACATTGATAGCCTATCTGATGGAAACATCATTGCTGGATTAGTGTTGTTGCACTAAATCTGAAGGGCAGGGTTGGGAGCAGAGTTATTTTTTTAAAAAAGTACAATGATTTACACAGCAAAGATTTCTGGGAGCATCTCACCAATGATCCACTAACTTGTGATCTAGTGAGTACAGTCGCCATGTCATGATTCAGATACCCTGAATCAAATAATTTAAATCCCAACCCTGTGTAAACGTTCTGTCATTCAGGAAAAGAGTGCAGTACAGCTATCCCTCTGCACAGGTAGACTTAAGAGACCATGGATGCTTAACGTATTAAGAGTGCAGAGTACAAGCAATGCCCGCAACAAGATATATGCATCAGTATATGCATTTTCTCCATTCTTAATTAAGACGGGCGCAAGTGGTGCATAATAAGGTTGCAAAATAAACCTTGAAAGTGAGAACCTTGACAGCTGTCAGTTATTGGCTTTGTAATACACTACGCTGTTCATGGAATCTAATTAGTTGAACTTGGCTCAGTGGAACTGAAGAGAAGGCCCATGTGCAATGTTGCTGCTTATCAAAATAATAAATTATCATCCTAAATTGCATCACACTAACTGTGTAGCCATATTATATTTCAGGATTATTTCTGCTACTGTTCCCCTTACTTATGCTTGATTTATGAAAGAGTATTAATCATATCTCAACACACAGTGGAAGATGGGATTGTGATGACATGAGCACTTGATTTGGGCAGTGATTTTTTAAAGTGTGAAAATAAAACATGGAGTCAGAACTTCAGTTGGTTGTATATTGTTGAAGCTCCATTGCAGATCATTATTTTATATAACTGTCTTGAGAGTGACTATAGAATCATAGAACTGTAGCCTTGGAAGCCAACGTGAGGGTCATCTAATTCAATGCCCTGCAATTCAGGAATCTCAACTAAAGCATCCATGACAGATGACCATCTAACCTCTGCTTAAAAACCATCTTCCAAGGGAGTTCATTCCACTGCCGAACAGCTCTTACCACCAGAAAATTCTTGCTGATGTTTAGCTGGAATCTCCTTCCTTGTAATTTGATGCCATTGGTTCAGGTCCTACCCTCCAAAGCAGGACAAAACAAACTTGCTCTGCCTTCCATGTGACAACCCTTTAGATATCTGAAGATGGCTATCATATCTCTTCTCAGTCTCCTTTTCTCTAGGCTAAACATACCCAAACGTTGCCTACAAGGCTTGGTTTCCAGACCCTTAATCATCTTGGTTACCCTCCCCTGCATATGTTTCTGCTTATTCATATTTTTTTAAAAATTGTGGCACCTGGAACTGGACATGGTTCTCCAGGTATGATCTGACCAAGACAGAATACAACAGGACTATTACTTCGCTTGATCAGGGCATTATACTTCTGTTAATGCAGCCTAGAATAACTTTGACTCCTGTTAAGCTTGTGGTCTACTAAGACCCCTAGATCCTTTTTGCATGTCCCAGTGGCAAGGCCAGTGTTCTCATCTTATATTGGTGCAGCCATCCTGCCTAAGTGCAGGTCCTTAGATATGTCCCTACTGAAATTCATTTTGTTAGTTTCCCCAGTTCTCCACTCTGCTAAGGTCATTTTGAATCCCGATTCTGTCTTCTGCAGCATTAGTTACCCCTCCCAGTTTGGCGTTTTCTGCACATTGGATGAGCATCCCATCAATTCCTTGGCAGAATTTTTAAATTTTTAAATGGCAGGGTTTATTGATCAAAATAGCTATCTGCATATTCTAGGAACCTTGTGGGTCTTCAGGGGCTGTTCTAGATTTCCTTAATAAGACTAGAAATGGGGGTGGGGGAAGTTTCCCATAAATGTCTGTCTTCAGCCTTTTAACACTGAGTTGATTTGCAGAAGGTCTCATGGTCAATTCCAGACATCTTTTTAATATTTATTTTTATGATCTAAATTATTACAAATCAAACCGAATTACTTTAATTTGATACAATTTCTTAAAATCAGGTTTCCCGCTCCTGTTGCAAACGTATGTTGATCATTTCCTCCTGCAGCTGTATCATTTCTTATTTAGTGGCCAGTTGTCACCCTTCACTTGCCGATACATCTTTAATTAGATGGATGAAGTAGTAGATGATATGTCTGAGGCTCTGGAAGGCTGCTGTCAGTCAGATGGGCAAATAATCTGACTGGGTATAACATAGCTTCCTGTAGGGTGCGGCTTTCTCCTGATTGAAGTACAGATTGTTTGAGAACCAGAACATTCACAGGGAAGCCAAAATGCTTGTTTACAAAGTTATTGTACTCCCAACCTTACTGTATGCTTGTGAAACATGGACCACTTATAAACCCCATCTCTATCTCCTCAAAAGATTCCATCAATGGTGTCTCCGAAAAAAATTACACATCACTTAGGAAGACAGGCTAACTAATACTAGTGTACTGGAAGAAGCAAAGATCACCAGTACTGTAGCAATGATCTTCAACATCAGCTTCATTGGACTGGTCATGTTGTGTTGATGCCTGATTATCGTCTTCCAAAGCAACTACTCTATTCCGAACTTAAAAATGGAAAGCGTAATGCCGGTGGTCAGCAAAAGAGGTTTAAAGACTGTCTCAAGGCAAATTTTAAAAAATGTAGTATAAACACCAACAATTGGGAAACACTTGCCTGCGAGTGCTCCAGTTGGAGAACAGCCTTTACCAAAGGTGTCATGGGCTTTGAAGACACTGAAACTCAGGATGCAAGGGAGAAACGTGCTAAGAGGAAGGTACACTTGGCAAACCCTCACTGTGATCAATTCCCACTTGGAAACCAATGTCTCCACTGTGGAAGGATGTGTGGATCCAGAACTGGCCTCCAAAGTCACTTACGGACTCATTGTTAAAACCGTGTTTATGGAAGACAATCTTACTCAGCTATGAGTGATAGCCAAAGACGAAGAAGACTTTTAATTTTAAAACATTTGGGGCTGCCTTTCCTCCTTTTTTCCTTGTTGCCTTGCTGCCAAATTAAAAACAACAAACCTTTGATATATGTTGAAAAATTGTGACTAGATCACTAAAACCGACATTGTGTCCATTGGTTGATACTGATTGTGTCCATTGGTTGATACTGTTATCAACCAGACTTTGAATTGTTTCATTCTCTTTCCCCTCAGAAAAGGAATCCTAAACAGACACACAGATGCTGTTTCTGATCCACCAGGGCATTACTGACTGAAAACTAACGCCTTCTAATACACCACAGAATTCTCTGCCATGTAGAATAAGGAATCACACCGTGGTTCCTTATCACACAAACCTATGTAGAATTGGTTCTTCAAAGACAGAAAGTGTGATCTATCACAATGAACGTTCTATGGATACTTAATATATAAAAAGAATAGTTTCTCATGCCAAGTATCAGCTCTTTATCCTAGTAAACATATTGGGGTTGGGAAAGAAATACATACATCTATATTCTCAAAGGAAATACTAATCTGATTACTGTTGTTGAATTTAACTCTCCGCTAAAAGAAAGACAAAGTGGTATTATTCTCTCTAAGATATAGCAACCAAATAAAGGCTCCTTCTTTTTCAATGCAATTTTCTAAATAATGAGGTAAACATTAATCTCTGCTAAGATCTTCTCTGCTCTGGGATGATCGGGGATGATCAGGAACCCCCCCCCCCATCTCTATTAGCAACAGTTATCTGTGCTTTTTGGTGGTATAATGCAATCAGAATATTGCTCATCACAGCAATTTGTAGACAGGTTAAGTAAATTAAATCACTCAATGTCTCTTTTTGTAACAGCTCTAAAGTTAAAAGTAATCTGCAAAGAAAATACACAGTTTCAATTGGTTTGTAATATGTGTTAATGATCTTTGGTAAAAAATTTCTGATAACACACTACAATTCCCTCAGGGACAGGCTTGTGAATAAGTGGATTTTTTTTTTAAAAAAAAGTCTTAAATATCATTAGCTAGTGATTTATTTGAAATAAAAAAAAGCTGTTAAAGAATAAATTGCTTAGGTATACAAATGAAAAGGACGATCTTTTTTAAGGATAATATATGTTGCCACTATGCATTCTGTTGTACAAGGAAATAATTGAAAATCTGACTTGATACAAGGAACACAGTATCAACCCATGGATACAATATTAGTTTTACTGACCTGTTTAACATGTTTTAAGCAGAAATCCTGGGAGTAAGTGTCACTGAACTCAATGGGGCTTTCCTCTGAGCAAATATGCATAGGATTGCAGTTAGCCATGTAGCCATTATAGCTTTTTTTAAAGGCTAGCCTGGGGAATAGTTTTTATTCTTTAGCTCTAATGCAGCGGAGACAAGTGTAATGCTGAATTTCAGCTGCCTGGCAAAGACTTTCTTATTGCAGCAGGTTTGTATGATGAATTTTAATTGTTCTTATTCTCTTCTAGGAATAATTGTTCTTATAATTGTTCTTATAAACATTTTTGTTTATACCACTTAGATAATCTAAATATTAACCGGTATATATTATATATTGAATAATTATATTAATATATTATTAATATATTATTATTATTATTATTATTATTATTATTATTATTATTACAATAAATATATGAAAGAGGAGTCCTAGCCAGATGTCAAATTCATCTAAATGCAGAAGATCCCTGGCTCAATCTCTGGCATCTCCAGGTACGACCGGGGAAGTTTTTGAAAACCTGGAGACCAGTTACCAATCAGTGTAGGTAATATTGAAATCGACCAGTGGTCTGATTTAATATAAGGCAGCTCCCTATTTTCATAGCAGTAGAAGAAACAAACTTTATTCTGTTTGTTAACCAGTACTACAGCCCAGACTAAACGCATTCCTTAGCTATTTCATGCAGAAAGTTGTTCTGACTAGAGCCATCAGGCTTAAAGGTCAACACATGCCACTCTTTTTAGGCAACAAGAGGCCCCGGCATGTAGACTATCCAAGGATCTTTTAACTGCTCTGTTCAGAGTCTGAAACGTAGGCATTGGACACATTTAACAGGAAAAATCAGGCATAGGCAACCTTCGGCCCTCCAGATGTTTTGGGACTACAACTCCCATCATCCCTGACCACTGGTCCTGTTAGCTAGGGATGATGGGAGTTGCAGTCCCAAAACATCTGGAGGGCCGAGTTTGCCTAGGCCTGGGAAAGATGCTGCACTGCTCTTAAATCTGTTTCCAAATAGTCTCCTTTAATCAATCAGTTATGGAGACTGTGATGCATACACATGGATCTCCCTTGCCCATAAGAGATTTCTCATTCTATTAAATGCAAGAGGAGTGCCCCACACAAAGGGATGAGTAGACGGGAGTCCACTGCTTCGCTGAAGTGAATGGAGAAGCATGCACAGGGGAGAATGCCACAGGTGCATCTAGTGCTCTTCTTCTTCTTCTTCTTCTTCTTCTTCTTCTTCTTCTTCTTCTTCAAATAATGTTTAGGGGTACTGTTCATATTGACTCAAGAAAACCACCATTTTATAGTTTAAACCAGGAAAAATAAATACAATAAAAGGACAAAAGGACAAAGATTCACAAAATGTTTAGGGGTATCCGTACCCCTGCATCCCCCCAAGAAAAAAGCACTAGGTGCACCAGAGCAAACGTGTGTGTGTGTGTGTAGGATTTAGAATAAGCATTGTGTATTTACAGCAAATTCAGATGCTGAGTTATGATGGCTATGTCTCCAAAACAGAGTCACTGGGAACAAACAGGTAAGTTTCAGAATGATTGGGGGAACATCTAGATTTGCAGAAGAACAAGAAATATTTAGAGGACATAAATAAGGGAGCAGCATCCTCTACTTAAAGCAGCCCAATGAAGATTGAGCATGCTCAGTGGCTACAGAATGCACTATCTATAAGGCGGATGGAGGGGGGACAGGACAGGAAGGGGAGTAAAAAACCATCAGGCAGGGGAGAGGGGAACAGACCTGGGCAAAGGTCAGTTGGTAGAGCACAAGATTCTTAATTTCAGGGGTTCGAGCCCCGCATTGGGCAAAATATTCCTGCATCGCAGGGCGGTTGGACTTGATGACCCTCGTATTCCCTTCCAACTCTACACTTCCATGATTCTACGATCCTGAAAGATGGTATGGCTGGCAGGAGCACCCCAGCAGGAGCAGCCTTCTGTTACTGGTGCCTTTTGCGTAAGTGATTTGGAATGCTCAGCGTATGCACTTGCCTTACGCTGAAACAGCTCACTGAGTCCAGTTTTATCAACTTTGATTGTTATCCTGCTGCTCAAAGTGAAAGTGCTGGAGGTGGAGTCCTGGAGCTACTTCAAGCAAAGCGTGTCCTGCTACTGATTCAGAACCTATGACTTTATGTGGACAACGCCCCCTACAAAGTATAAGCTACTTTTATTTCTTATTATTATTACTGATTTTTAAAAATTTAATTTGCACACTGTAAGGGTATCAGAGGGTTGCTCGAGAGCAATCAGGCAAATGCCTCCCTGGTTGGCTGTAAAGCCTTGTTATTGGTGCAAAAAAACACACAAACAAAACATTCACCATGCAGAGCGCCACTATTCCGTGGCTCACTCATTCACTGGCAGAATCTGAGAGTGGGCGGTCCTTAAACCTTCCCCAGCAGAGTAGTTTCTTGACACCCAGTCTGCGCTTCCCCTCTCTGCGTGGAAGCCTCCTGCGCAAGGAGGGTGTGGGTAATGGAGGACCTCTCTCCTCCCTGCTTTGCTCAGGCAAGGTGTCCTGGCACTGCCTCGCCTCCTCCAAGCCCTGAAGCTCCTCTCCGCTGGAGGTGTGGTTACTCTCCTCCGCTGAGGAGGTGCTGCTTCCCACAATCTTTGGGAGCTTTCTGTAATCCATCCGGCTTTCCCCCTCTCGCCCCTGAGCCGATGGCAGTTCCCTGACACACACCATCCTTCATCCAAAGAACTCAGGGTGGTTTGGAGCATAAAAATACAAAATAAAAACACATATTGTTGTCACTCCCCCCCCCTTCTGCAGCAATATATGATAGAATGCCTTTTTTTCGCACCCACCTGCTTGCGTCCTCCTTAGCATCCTAAATATAGGATCTTTAAAAATCAATTTCTGAAAAGTTCCACTTTTAGGATGTGGTTTAAATTACCAAAAATACACTAGTGAATGACATGCTGATGTATCCTAGCCAGAGAAAGCCGTTTTAGGAAAATAAAAAGCACCATTCTTGTATGCCCCGGCTATTCCTTTTGGACCACTTTTGTTGCTTAAACAGCTTATTGTTTAGACTGCTGCTAAATTCCCATCCTATCAACTTCTGTTGATTTTCTGGGGTTTTTTTGCACAATGGTGAGACGTAAGCATAAGATGATATTCACATTCATTTTATGAAAATCCTCGGCTTTTGATGCTTTATGGCACAATCTGAAAAACCCCCACACTGAACATATTGTCTTGTCTATTAAATAAATATAAACAGTGCTGCCATGGTGTGCTGCAAAAAGTAATTATATTGCTAGTCAGCAGCCTAACAGTTCACTTCAGGCAATAAATCCTGATCAACAAACAATACTTCTTCAGTGCTAAATTGGATCTTGGTGGTAATTGAATGTCCTTAACTTAGTATTTTCTTGGATTGGAGGAATATCATTTTCATGTACTCTCTTTAAATTTTCATTAAGGAAAGCTACAGCTACCTGCTGCCTCATCTGGTCATGTTTAATGATATTCTCTAACTCTTCTTTGTACCAGCAGGACCTTCTTTAAATTGGTCAACTGGGTGGAACATTGTTTTCATGAGTTTAATATACTTGGAATTAGTCTTGGAAAAATAATGACATAAAATGAGGTAATATTTCACACACACACATACATACAGCCACATTTTATTTACTTCCTTTTGGCAAGTTATTCCAATAAGGCTTGCCCCAAATAACTACATCTAGCTATATCTGCATTCACCAAAGTGACAGTCTGTGGACTACCACCGTTTGCACTGAAATAGAGCCAGTTCCCTGCATTATATATCTTTGTCACACTCAGAGCACATCAGACAGAATGCTGGGAGCCATGTTTCTTTCTGTTGGTGGTAGGAAGTCTCCACTGGGGAGTACGCAGAGATGTGTTTGGCCACAGGGGTCTCTGCAATATACAGCCCACTCTCTTCATCACAATGGCAGACACGGTACTAGTGTACAATTCAGATATCCATTTTTTGTTCATTATATTGAAGTTGTGCCTGAGAGACTTTATGTGGATTGTTATGCCTGTCTGTACAAATGGCAGTCAATATCTTATGCAAATAAAGAACACAAAAATAGTTTTGCAATAAAATAATGCTTTTAGTGGGTGGGCATTTTTGCTCCACATGTTTAAAGACCTTATAGTGTGAAGAAGAAGGAAAGTAGATTGTATTGTTAACAATAAAGCCTTTAACGTGTGGAAAAAACCCCAAAGTCCTGTGTGTATTTGTGTGGTGTTTTTTTAAATGATATTTGTTATTAAAGTTAGTCAGATGTTCCTTAAAATGTTCCCTATACCAGGATATTGTGTTTTAAACATATGTGCATTTTTATATGAGCAGAAATTATTCAAATACTGTCAACTGTAAACAAACTAGGGCTATTGAATAGGTTTAATTTCAGAGCGATTTAATTTGTGGCAGCTGCTTTCAGTCCAAATTTTACATTTGAAAGCAGACTGATGTTCCCTTGGTAAATTAGTGCTTAACTTTATTTAATACATTTGAAATTCCCTCTTCCTTCAAGGATCTCAGAGTGACATTACCTTCACAACAAGCTTGAGAGGTAGGTGAAGCTGAGAGCTGTTGCTTGACTCAATGAGGTCCATGGCTGTGGGTTATTTGAACCTGGGTTGCTCAAATCAAAGTCCCAGTTCACCAGCACCACAGCTCTAAATCTCTCTCTCTCTCTGCACAATTTAGAAACAGGGATTACAGTCAGACAGAGAGAAATGCCGCATCCATTCTTTGGTGATGCAATGTAACCAGGAGACAATATGTAAGGGTTCTTTTAAACATGAGCATCACATTGAGTCATCACTTGATCATTCAATATTCTCTGTCTAAAAAATATCCTGCTTGAGTTGGCATCATGCAATATGGAAGTCCAGTCTGTGATGACTAATTGGCATCCACACATGCAACAATCACTTGATGCTGCTTGCAATGAGTGGTTGACATGCACATGTGAACTGGGGCTAATGCTGCAATATGCATCCCTAGGGAAGAAGCAAACTGAAAGGCAAACAGCTGAAGCAGCACCGGAATGGAAAATCACTTGGATACAACTGAAGAATAAAAACTTGGCAGAATCAAAACAGCAGAATCATGTAATGCAATCTCTCTTAAAAGATTGCACCACTTCAGACTATCAGGAGTGGCAGGAAAGGAGGGTGGCATGCTTGGATTTCCCTCAGATAAAAGCATTCTCCCAACAGAAGAGGTGTCAGAGAAAAGGACCCACCCAGCTAAGTCCTTTTCCTGACAAGATAGCTCTATGTGTGTGAGAAGGCAGTTCTCTATCTGTCTATCTATCGATCTTGTGCAGCTGTGGCAAGATTTGGCTTGTATCCATATCTGTAGTGTTTGGAAGCAGCCCAATCTGTTTTGGATCTGTTCTGTGTTGTTCCAATTTGACCCAACCCAGTAATGTTAAAGATTATACAGTACCGAATCATTCTGATTCACCTAATTATTTTGGATATATGCAGAGCTGATGCTATATATCTATATGAAAATTTCAAATGTGCAATTCCTGACCTATAGTTTGAACTGGTATACACCACCGAAAACATGCTTCACTCAATAAGGTACAACTATGTATATTAAAAAGAGAGAGAAAATGTTCTCTTTTGTGGAAACGGTGTTCATCTTATATAATGCACATACCACACTTGATAGTCTTGTCATTATATATCAACGCTAAATAAATAAAAAATAAATAAATAAATCCAACCACATCCCACTCCTTGAATCCGCAGTGCCATTTAGGCAGGCTTTGAGGGACAAAGGCCTATCATAAGAATGAGCAGTTGGACTGCCCAATGGCAGCAGGGATGATTTTTACCAGGGGTCAGCAACCTTTTTCAGCCGTGGGCCGGTCCACCATCCATCAGACCATGTCAGGGGCCAGACTATATTTTGAAAAAAATAAATAAAAAATGAATGAATTCCTATGCCCCACAAATAACCCAGAGATGCATTTTAAATAAAAGGACACATTCTACTCATGTAAAAACACGCTGATTCCCAGACCGTCCATGAGCCGGATTGAGAAGGTGATTGGGCCACATCCGACCCCCGGGCCTTAGGCTGCCTACCCCTGATTTTTACCAGTGAAGTAATGCCTATTACAGTCTAAAGACATGGGCCCTGGTATGACCATTAAATCCAACATTTAAAATCCCCTAACTGCACCAGTGCTTTTGATCACACTTACTATACACGTGTGTCAAACATCAGCTTGCTGCAATTTTATTTATTTTTGATGCATTTTTAAAATATCCCAACCTTACTCCCACAAGAACCCAGGTCAGGATATAAACATTGTACAGGTGATAAGCACAGTAGCACTTGGGCATAATCTCCTTTCCTTTTCCAAACAGATTATCAAGAGCCTGAAAGAAGGAAGAGAATGCTTAGGGTATATTGCACTTTATTGAACAAGTGGAGACAGAAATGCATTTGTGTGTTTGTTTGTGTATGTGTGAGAGAGACAAAATGGCGGGGTGAGAGGCAGAGATCACCACGAAAAGCAGCAACAGGTACACAGCCTGCCTTTCCACACATAGATCCCTGGATTGGATTTTCTTCCATTTAGGTATTGGATGTACCCCCAAAGCAACCAGCCTCATGGGTGGTACAGACAGCATTCCACTCTGTGCATGGGAAAAAAGTACTTCTGTGTGTGGATGGTTGCTGAATTGATCGGCGCCCCTGTCCTATATGCAGTTGATGGTGCAATTTGCCCAATTAGGATTCCATTTGCCCCAGAGAGTATCCCAAAGCTTTGGAGTGGGTCAAATGGGGAGGATGTTGATATAACTTAGAGGTTAAGTGAAAATCTTACCTCATCTTCACCACTGAGAATGGCTGAGGAATTCCTGTGCCAAGGGCACTTGGCACAGGAAACGGGAGCATGGCCTTTATACAGAACGAAGTCTCTGAGGAGGAAGTTATACAGTAACTTGAGAAACTCAAGTGCCATAAATCACCACATGGTGAGTTCTGAAGGAACGAAAGTGTGGAAAAAGCAGAGCTACTGACAAGGGCATGAAGCATTTCCTTAAGAGTAGCAGCTGCTTCAGCTGAGGGAAAGGAAAGACCTGATACAACCTCCCTGTACAAGAAAAAGAAAGGGGATGAAAAACACCCCAGGAAGCGTAAAAAGATGGCTACCGGCAAACAACAACTCAAGCAATAATAGCACAAACCTTATATTTCTCATGCGGAGGGGGAGATAAAACACTAGAGTGAGTTGCTATTTGAGAATTGTAGTTCAGCTTGTTGACTCAAAGCCATTGCTTATCCCAAACCCAGGAGATATCATCTACAAGAGAGAGCATAATTTTTTTAAAAAAACGGTTGCACAAGTCCCTTTGTCGCTAACAGCGAAACAGTGGTAGGAAAAAAACCACACCAGCTGCTTGCCATAAGAAAGGCTGCACTGATTGAG
Source organism: Podarcis vaucheri (assembly GCF_965113315.1). Classification (NCBI taxonomy): domain Eukaryota; kingdom Metazoa; phylum Chordata; class Lepidosauria; order Squamata; family Lacertidae; genus Podarcis; species Podarcis vaucheri. The sequence goes on along the minus strand of NC_138762.1, from coordinate 79,554,794 downwards.
GACCAGCAGGACCAGCTAATTAAACAAATGCAGAAAAAGCAACTATTTTTCTTTTCACTTCCCCACTTCTCAGGAAGCAGTGAAGAGGAAAGGAAAAAGGAAAGTTGAAAAGTAAGGTAATGGTTTTGTTAGGACTGACTGAAACATCACAATGTTATACAGTGGTACCTCAGGTTACAGACGCTTCAGGTTACAGACTCCGCTAACCCAGAAATAGAACCTCGGGTTAAGAACTTTGCTTCAGGATGAGAACAGAAATTGTGCTCCAGTGGTGTGGCAGCAGTGGGAGGCCCCATTAGCTAAAGTAGTGCTTCAGGTTAAGAACAGTTTCAGGTTAAGAACAGACCTCCAGAACGAATTAAGTTCTTAACCCGAGGTACCACTTTACACAACTTTTGAGGTGTTCAGGAAACTTTTTCAAGCTGGATGTTGGAACAAAATGCGGTCAGGGTGGGGAAAGCAAGCAAGTCCCAGAGTCTTCATTTTATTAAGATGGTGTGCAAGAGGAGTTGTGCAAACTTATAGTGTCTAGCAGATTTTAGGCGGCACTACAGGCTACTGTGCCAAAGAAGCGTTCTTGCTACTTCCCTAAACAACCCATTATTCCTTTGTTGTTTCTTGGCAACCCTGGGTGCAACCTGAAACATACTTGGTGCCTAGCAGAGACTAACCTGATTAAATCTTCACAATGGCTACAAACTGCAGACTTTGAAACATTAACAAAATACACTCTCCCTTCCCTATCCCAACTTCTTTCCTTTCCTTTTTAAAACATTTTAAAAACTTTTTTTATACAAAAGCTCAGGAGAACTGGAAAGCTTGCTCACAGTTCTGTGACCTGTTGTTTGGCCCTTAGAAAAGTATTAATCTGCTGTAGCTTTAGGGTGAACATGGCTATCTACATAATTTTTGTGTGCTAGGTTTGAAGGTTGCACCTGTGGACCTGGTTTCACCCTCAGAAGACTGCTGGTTTTCTGTAACTCTCAGTACAACAAGATAGCAATAACATTCAGTAGCAACCAGTGGCAGCTCACTCACTACTGAGGTAATTTTGTCGAAATCCTATATGGCCAATAATGGTTGCAGAAATCAGCCTACACCACAATGTGTTTGGAAGGATATGTGTTTACAATGGACAGATGCTCTACCACTGAACTATGGTTTTCCCCTCAAACCCTTTAAAACAAAAGTTGGCCAACCTAAGGGCAACTTTCTGAGGACTGTATATAGGTGGCAGATTGGACCAGAAGCAAAATAATGGGCAGAGCAATAAGTGGGTTGTATCCAATTTAGGACTCAGCAACATTAGTTTCAAAAAAGCATTTTAAATGCGTTATAACACTGGGACACCAAATGGTGCTGTAGAGTTTGATCCTTCAGCAACGTGATTTTCCATTATGAGCTTTACAACGCGTTTTCCTGAAACGTTTTTTTAAATTGTGTCTAGATCCAGCCTCAGTCACTGCATGGGCAGAATGATTTCTGCAAGTGCAATGGAACTTTACTCTCCCTCCTTCCTCCAGCCCCACACCAGATCTGATCTTGGGGATTCTCCCAACCCTCCAGGGCAGATTTGGGGGGAGGCACAAAGTTTGTGTGCGTATGGGGAAGAAGAGAAAGAGGGAGTTCCATTGCAGTTGTGGAAGTTGTTCCATTCATGGAATGATACCACCTGATGTGACTTGTACCTTTGAATAGCAAGCTAAAATCACAGACACATAAAACTCAGAGGTTTATACATACACACATCTATGTACACCCTCAATCCAGGCAAGCAAAAAGCATTGTTACAGTTCAGGGATATATTCCACTTAGGCACAAACACTTGAGGAGGGCATGGAGCAGAACTACTATGGGGTGTCACCTGAGGAGGATGTACAGCTTAGTACAGGCTTGGGCAAACTTGGCCCTCCAGATGTTTTGAGACTACAATTCCCATCATCCCTGACCACTGGTCCTGTTAGCTAGGAATGATGGGAGTTGTAGTCCCAAAACATCTGGAGGGCGGAGTTTGCCTATGCCTGATCTATACAATTTGACTGCACTCAGGTGCCACATGGAAGCCCTCACGACTATATTTTGAGGAGCAGGTAATTCTCTTCAGACATTGTTGGGTTGTAAGAGCTGACAGTAGAGGTAGAAAACAGCCATTGTGGCTACTAGCCATTTATAGCCTTAGTCTCCGGGAATTTTTCTAACCCTTGTTTAATCATCCAAGTTGGTGCCAACTCTGAGTTACCAAGATGTCTGCAAACATGACATGAAGGCTGGCAACATCAACCCCACCATGTGGGAATTCCTTGCAGACAACCACAGTGCCTGGAGACAGACAGGTCATGAATCCATAGCAGTGACCAGAGGAGGAATGACTGCTGGAAGGAGTGCAGAGAGAAGAAATGTCATGGTGCATCTACAGAGGCACAACTGGACGCCTTCGTCCGCCCCAGCTGCAACCAAACATATCTCTCCTGTATTGGTCTCTAGAGCAAGTGCTTCAACTTTCCAGTAGTTTGACTTCATCCCCAAAGGTGCACTCCTCCATGGTTTCTGACAGATGGATGTCAACAAAAAGTGATGCTGCTGACCGCTGCCTCCCGTGAGAGCAAGTTTCATGGTCAAATTATGCACTAATCTGTTTTATATGTTTTTTAATGTTGTCTTTTTAAACTGCTGTAACCCACCCTGGGACCTTATGGAGAAGGGAAGACCAGAAACTGAAACAGTAAAACAACAACCTTAAAGACTAATAAATTCATTATGGCATAAGCCAAAATAGAGGGCTAACTTTTCCCCTTTTGAAAAATGGTTCCTTTCCAAAGAAACATCCAAAACAAATTAAGCCAAAGCTTTTCATCCTAGTTTAATAACAGCTCTTACACCAAATCCCAACTCCAAAAGCCACAAAACTACCTTGAACAGCACTCTGGAGTGTTTGGGATACAAAATCATTGGCACTGAGTTCAATTTCAGGAGATCCAGAGTTTTAGCTTTATATGATGGGCTCTGGGAATATCCTTAGATGTTAGTATATAGAATGATACCACCGATAAGATGAAAAATGTCTGGCAGGTGGAAAAGACATAGTAGCTTTGCCATTTATCTCTGCCCCTCCATGCCCAGTAATAAATCAGGTCATGAATGCTGCTAAACGTATTGCTGACCAATCTTTGATTAAATCCAAAACTACCAAGGAATGAATCTCAATGCACCAACGTTCAGCACATGATGCTAGCGAATCATTCTCAGATACATTTTACAACCTTGCAGCCCTCAGACTTTTCCATCTTTGGTTTGTTCTGACTGCTGAGGGATAGCTGTGGGAAGATATTTGGTCAGTGAAACTCCTTGGAGAGTTCCTTGGTGAATCCTTAAGTGAAGCAAGAAAGTCATTGGAGGAGTTCTGGTTTTCCTGTGAGGGAAAAGATTTCAGGTGTAAGAAAGAATTACCTAAATGACATTTAGCTCGTAGAGTGATAACATTTTTCTCTAGAAGGCGGAATGTTTGCAACCAGAAGAAAAAGAAGAATCTGGAAGGATTTCATTTACTAAGATAAGGAAATTGTGATTTAGAAATGTTGCTGAGAGAAGTCGGCTGAAGATACCAGTACTCTCTTTCCTAGAGTTCCCTTTAAATTTTGTTAATTCTTCCCACTAAAGAATTGATTAGGTTTTCCATTGTACACATGTTTACACGGGTAGAGAAATTGACACAGGATTAGCAGAGGGTACCCAGAAGGGAAGTTATGATTCAGAATTCATAGCAAATCTTTGTTTACTGGAACAATGCAAATACATTTTAAGCTAGTAGCTCTAATTGATTATTGTGAACGGGTTTATCACATTGGTTTTGAATAACCCAGCACCTGGCAGTAGGCAAAAGAGCTTAATGGTGTGTAATGACTGTATATCTTAGCTGAGACTTTGCTGCCATTTTGAATTCAAGCGAGATGGGGGGCTGGGCATTTATTTTAGAATATTTTATTTATCATCTTAAATGGTATTACATAAAAAACCAAAGATGGGAGACAGAAAAAACCCAAACCAATGACACAAAACTATACAGGGAAGCTATAAATCAACAGAACTGATATCGTGAATAAAATATGTTAATATTTGTGATTTTAATTGAGATTTTATTATGATGTCATTATTGTTTTTGAGTTGTGGATTGTAAACCTCCTTGAATTTCTTTGAGAATTTGTTAGGCTATAATTTTAGTCTAAATTAAAAACCCCCAGATAGAAATAAATAACAATCAAATGCATGTTTCCAAGATAAAACACAACTAACAAAATGTAAATATTAAACAAGATAATAAATGGAATTGGAAGCAAAAAGTATAAATGACAAATGAGACTTTGCCAGTACTGGAACTGAAAACTCTTTATCCATATAGAAATATTCAAAGACCCATAGAATCAGAGTTGTAAGGGACCACAAGAATCATTTAGTCCAGTGTTTTCCAAACTTGGGCCTCCAGCTGTTTTTGGACTACAATTTGCATCATCCCTGATCACTGGTTCTGCTAGTTAGGGATGATGGGAAATGTAGTCCAACAACAGCTGGAGACTTAAGTTTGAGAAATTCTGATCGAGTCCAACCCCCCTGCAGTCTTTTGCTCAACATGAGTTGAGTAGGATCAATATGTAAAACATGTTTTGAAGGACATAGGGCTCTAATTTGCTTTGAAAACTACCGTATTTTTCGCTCTATAACACGCACCCGACCATAACACACACATAGTTTTTAGAGGAGGAAAATCCGTAGGCATGCCACCCGTAGGCATTCCCTCCATAACACGCACAGACATTTCCCCTTACTTTTTAGGAGGAAAAAAGTGAGTGTTATGGTGCAAAAAATACGGTAATCTTCCAAGCATTTATAAATAGAGCTAATTTTTCAATGAACCTGTGTACCTAGTTCCTTGAGTAACTTCTTGAGAAATAAGTCCATTTCACTAATGGATAAGATATACCTGATTCTTTCTATCCTCTCTCAGTGTGCTGGAATCAGTACATTTTTCTAGTATGGAGCTATGAATACAGAGAGGTAGGTGTTTCGCTGGAGGTGGCTGAACTGAAAGCACTGGCTATGTGAGTGCGCAATCTTTTGCAGGATTAGTAGGCATGGTGCGGCTGCTCGCTTCAGGAGCCTGCCCACATCCAATATGATCTGTTTGTATATTTGCCACTGGTACAAAGATGACTTAGGTCTCCAATGCTTTCTCACCGCAAGCGGTAACACACTGTAAAGTGGCCTATCCCTGGGTCTTTGTTTGTAACAATGTGAATAGTTGTTAACTTAAAAGCTCTAATTTATGACTCTGTAATGATAGGATGAAGGTGCACTAGAAGCTTGTAAAACTAGTAAAACATAGGTAGATATAAAACTACTCAAGCTTTTCTCGCACTTTCAAGAAAATGCACATCCGATTCAATGTAAAGGAGTTTCTGCACAGCAAGCGTGTCGTGTTCATGGCCTTCCATGAGTGCCCTGACCTGATGGTTTTACACCCTGCTTGCACAAATAGACCCCTAACTAAATTCAGAGAGATCACATAGGGACAGTTGCTTAAAAGTCCACCCTGTGGGCCACTTTATTGTCACCTCAGAAAATCGACCTTTCGTGAATCAAGTGCAAATATCGATACTGCACAGGAGAGCATTAGTCAGTGCTTTTTTCCCTAGTCCCAAAGGTGCTGGAACACACTTCCCCGAGAAGACCCACCCCAGAGCCCAGAGAGGATATCTTCGGACTGTGTGTGTATGTCTTTGTGAGCCAGAGGCAGCCTCTGTCAGCCTCCGTTCATGGAGCTGCCTCTGGTACCTTCACACGGTGGGCTTCCGCTTCCTCCCGGGAGTCCATGCATAGGCTGTGGAGGCGGAGACAACCCTGCAACAGCATAGCATGGGCAGTGGCGTAGCTAGGCATTTGGGTGCCCAGTGCAGTGCGCGCATCCTGCAGCCGGGGGCGGGGTGAGCTGCCCATGGGGGGTGGGGTGAGCCAAGGCAGGGTGCACTGCATGGAGCCTCTCCACAGCCTTCCCCTCAGCTGTAGGGCGGATGAGGCGGGGGGCGGACACAAGCCCCACGTTGCTCAAAACAGCAGCATGTGGCAAAATTGTTAGGATGCGTAAAATCTCAGCACTCGGTGTTGCCTCCAAACAGCTGCATGCTTCCGTTGCTGGACTCCGTTGAAAATGGCTTCTCCATACAACCCAGGAAGTGACCTCTCCAGGTGATCGAATGACTCTTCTTTTCTTATCTCTGCTGCTGCAATCTCCTTGGTGATTCAGATGCTGTAAAGCAGTTGAACGCACATGCATGCCCTGTCTGTTTCCCTGCCTCCTCACTCCTCCGTGTGGCCCCGCGTTCTGGCAAACCACGCTACGCCACTGGACCCATCTGCCGGGAAGTTCATGTAGCAGCTCTGCCCCACACAGTGGCTCACTTCTGTGCCTAAAATAAAAAGCCCACCATTATTCAGTAGCTATATATATATATATATATATATATATATATATATATATATATATGCTTTCGTAGGCTTTTTGGTGGGTGCCAAACATTCACTGCTAATCATAATCCCACATTTTACGTTTCCCCTGCTGTCTGCTCAAATTTTCATTCCGAGAATGGCACAGTGCACACCAAAGCTGGCACCGAGAAGGACAAACAGCTTAAGGAACACTTTACAGTCTTTCCTTCCTTTGAGCAAAAGTGGTATAAGAAGGCTTCCCTGGCCACTTCTGCTTCCTTCCTGGCCTGCCTTTACCCTGAGACTTGAGAGGGGTTATGTGCTAGGAAAGTGAAGAATGTTGCCATAGATATGTGTGTGTGTGTGTGTGTGTGTGTGTGCAGACACACACATGAACACACATTAGAAACCAAAAATAAAAAAGGAAAAGTAGGAGAGATTGAAAAGCAATTTCCTTTTAAGGTGTAAATTCCTCATTTTCCACATAAAAGTACAGGAATTAAGTGCTAAATCCTACTTTACCAGTTGGACCCCTGAAAAGAAGTGCAGAAAATAGAGTTACTGTTTGGCTTCAATTCACGTCTCCTGAAAGCCCTCGTATGCAAAATTACACTGAAATGGCCCGGATTTTTTCAAAGCCATCCTGCTGTTTGGGCTGACTTTTAAAAATGAAGCCTTGTCCAGCTTTATTTGTGTGGGTGGTTCATATTTTGTTCTGCCTGCTCTATATCATTTTCCTTCTCCTGCCATTAATCTTCGGTGACTATTCCATAGGGCTGTTTTGCCCCCTTTTCTGCATGTATCGCCCAGAGTGAAATTCGCGGGCTGAAAGATGAACATTCTCCCTGTATCGGTGTTTGCTTCAAAACCGGGCGGCTTTTGTGACCCAGCACACTGGGGTGTTTTGTTTTTGTTTCTGCTTAAGAAAAAGCTCGGCTGCAATGTGAGGAGGTCAAGACACAATTTGACAATTGTATGCTGCATAACCTGGGCAAAAATGGGTGGCTTATTTCTCTGAGAAAGATAGTGCAATTAGTGTGTGTGTATGTGTGTGCACGCGTTGGGGGAGGGAAATGAAATGAATGTGAGGATTTTTTAAAAAAATAAAAAAACCCATTAAAGGCAAAAATGATAGGCTATGCACGGTGGTTTGTGTATAGCACAGGGCATGTGGGAACACCTCAGATTTCGGTTTAATGCCCTCTAGAGGCCTACACAGAAGCCTATTCTGTTTCATAACAGTGAAGCTTTTGATCAATTAAAGAGCACGTGGAAAATAAATAATCCTTCAATGGGTTCCTAGGAATGCTTCTGGGAAGGATAGTGCCCTCCCTGTAAGGCCTTGAAGTGGTAGATGATCTAATTAAATGCACTGAAGTATCTAACTATAGTAGAATAAACATACTATATTTAAATAGGAACGTAATATATTACAAAAATATAATTCTAAATCCTCTCTCTCTCTCTCTCTCTCTCTCTCTCTCTCTCTCTCTCTCTCTGTGTGTGTGTGTGTATGAGACGCAGATAAATTTGGTCCAGTTTGGATTTTAATTCTAATTTATATTTTCCAAGGCAGTATGCAAACAGATATGCGCCTATCCTTTGAAATTCACATGTTTCTGAATTTTGTGAAGCAGTTCAACCAAATTTTGTCAGAATATTAGGCACATTAGATAATAATAATAATAATAATAATAATAATAATAATAATAATAATAATATAATAATAATAATAATAATAATAATAATAATAATAATAATAGTACTCCACCCACCTGACTCTCTCTCCCCTCTCATCTATCTATATCTATCTATCTATGACAGACAGGCACTCACACCCTCACAATTTTAAAAATACATTTTAAGAAAGGTAGTGCTTTTGGGATTTTACTGAAACATAATCCTTCATCCTGCTACAGGATGATACATAAAGCCACATGTTGGAATTGTTCTTGTCCAAATTGCCATAATTTTAATCAATCAATCAATCAATCAATTGCTTTATTATTATTATTATTCCCCCTCCCGCCGCAAATGTACATTTACTTCCTTACACTCCACACAAAAGCTCCCTCAGTTGCATGTAGAGACCCTCATACCAGTGTAGAAAGCTACCTGAACACTTTGCACAGGTGTGATACCTCTGTTGCAGCCCAGGCTCTAGAATATGACAGGCATTGCTGCAATCATTAAGGCCCTTTTAGGACAAGATAGGGACAGAGGATGGGTTGGGGATAAAGAAGCATCCAAATGGCCGTTCATCAGCACTGGAGCCAAGAACTGTGGCGCAAGATGAACTACTGTTTGTGCTACAACAGCTAAAGCCAATTTATAAGATCAGGCTGCCAGACTGTTTGGCTGCCAACATACTAATCTCCTGCTGTTTGCTTCTTGGGATGCTTTGTAATGTGGGCCGCTGGGAGTAGGAGTCTCAGGCAATGGCTGCAAATGGGAAACCCTCAATTTCTTGCCTGTTTAAACCCGGCCTGCACAATTTGTGGCCCACGAAGCTAAATTTAGGCCACCACTCATGCATTGGGGCCTGTCACAAGCCCGGCAATCCGTCTGCTTCTGCTGGGAAGAACAAACAGGAGGCTGATTGAGCCAATGGAGGGCCACTCTGCATGGCTGGCAGGCTGCGTTCAGCCTGGGGGAATCACACATTTCAAAAGTATTGGGTAACATTTCAGAGAAACATAATTAGAAGGGTGTTTTTTATTTTTTAAAAAATGAAATGCAGTGGGACTCAAGACTGCCTGACACCCTTCCTCACAACTCAAAGCATATGCGAACTGTTTGTGGTTATTCAGATGTACAGAGAGGCAAAAAGAAGAAGAAATGCAATGAAGAAATGGAGGACAAATAGATTCTCAGAAGTACTAAATACCAGTAAACTACAAATGTCCCTGTTTTCCAGGGACAGTCCTGGATTTACAGAAACAGTCCTGATTTCTTCATTGATCCCAGAATGTCATGCTTTTGATTGGAGAAATGTTGGAATTATGCAACCCCCTAGCCAAGGAGATAAGTAACTATACAACCTTTAGAAAACATCTGAAGGCAGCCCTATATAGGGATGTTTTTAATGCTTAATGTTTTATTATGTTTTTATAGATGTTGGAAGCTGCCCAGAGTGGCTGGGGCAACCCAATCAGATGGGCAAGGTATAAATAATAAAATTATTGTTATTATTATGGAATAGGAAGTCCCTATTTTCATTGGAGAAATGTTGGAGGGTATGAAACTACTCAGGCACTTTTGAGAATCCATTCACCTCTCATGCCTCTAGGAGGATATCTGCACATGCACAGTGATCATTTCCTATCATCCCTCATGCTTCAGAGCTGAGTCTTTGCAAATTAGCAGGTGCCAAAGCGAGCCTTGTGATTCCTCACTATTTTATTATGCCTGCATCCTTCGCTTTCCTCCAAGGAATGTCAGGGCGGTGTATACAGAGTTATCGTAAGATGACCCCAGCAGTGGGGAACTTTGGGGTCTCAAATTTCAGCGGTGCCTTGTGCAATGCCAAAATTCTGCACTCCTGCCTCTTGCTTTCCAATCTAAATCATGGTTGTGGCATCCCCTGCAGTGACCCTGAGGCTCTGTGCCCAGTGTGGCTGAACAGGTTGTGCTCCCCTAAATCCGCTTCTGACCCCAGCTAGATCAGACCAGAGGCCTGTTGTGTCTGGCAATCTCATTCCACAGTGCCAGCCAGGCGCTTGTGGGAAGCCTTGAAACAGGGGCAATAGCCCTCTCCTGTTTTTCTTCAGTGAATAGTATTCAACTAGAGTAACACTCTAAAGTAACACAATCAAAAAAATGAAGATCATGGCCACTGGTCCCATCACCTCCTGGCAAATAGAAGGGGAAGAAATGGAGGCAGTGAGAGATTTTACTTTCTTGGGCTCCATGATCACTGCAGATGGTGACAGCAGTCACGAAATTAAAAGACGCCTGCTTCTTGGGAGAAAAGCAATGACAAACCTAGACAGCATCTTAAAAAGCAGAGACATCACCTTGCCAACAAAGGTCCAAATAGTTAAAGTTATGGTTTTCCCAGTATTGATGTATGGAAGTGAGAGCTGGACCATAAAGAAGGCTGATCGGCGAAGAATTGATGCTTTTGAATTATGGTGCTGGAGGAGACTCTTGAGAGTCCCATGGACTGCAAGAAGATCAAACCTGTCCATTCTTAGGGAAATCAGCCCTGAGTGCTCACTGGAAGGACAGTTCCTGAAGCTGAGGCTCCAATACTTTGGCCACCTCATGAGAAGAGAAGACTCCCCTGGAAAAGACTGTGATGTTGGGAAAGATGGAGGGCACAAGGAGAAGGGGACGACAGAGGACGAGATGGTTGGATAGTGTTCTCGAAGCTACCAGCATGAGTTGGACCAAACTGCGGGAGGCAGTGGAAGACAGGAGTGCCTGGCGTGCTCTGGTCCATGGGGTCAGGAAGAGTCTGACACAAGTAAACGACTAAACAACAAAGAGTAACTCTAGAGCAATATATAGCTATCATGGTCAGGAGCCTTTGACAGCATTTTCATTCATAAACTTTTTAGCCCCACTTTTCAACTTCTCTAAATTGGTGGTCTACAGCTTGTCATAGTGAATTCCATGGCTTCATAATGCCCTGTGTGGAGGACTTTCTTCCTTTCCAAATTCATCACCACAGATTCTTCCAAAGCTATATACGAGTAGTATTTGAACCCAGTTCTTCCACATGGAGATCGTGAATGCCTATTATACCATTGCTTAATACGTAGTCATTTTGCCTTCAAGAATGATGCCGGGTTTGTGCTAAACACATATCTGAGCATGCTGTGTCTTCCATGAATATTTCTAGTTTGGGCAAATCTGTGTGTCTTTGTGTGTATATGTATGCAAAAATGTTCCTAATTATTACAAATGTTGCTCTGAGCTGGATCTGACACCGATCACTGTGGAATTGTTTTAAGATTAGCCTTGTCAAATTTGTTTAAATGGGCTAGGCAAATACATACAAATAATTCAGTTATAGGCAAAATTAACTAATGCTCTTTTTCATGGTGAGCTGCTGTAATGATTTTATATAGCAGTCAAACTATTTAAATACTAATGTTGCCTTCATGCTGTAATCACCACTCCAGTCAGATGTCATTTTTAGCAGCCTATAGGGAATTCCGTCCCTTAATTATTCTTCAATACACAAACCAAGCATTCTTTAATTGGTGTAAATTGAACAGCGTCCCAATGCAAACAAGGAGAGGACAAACTAATCAATGATTCCGTGCATGTCTATTGGAAAGCTATTGCCATTAGATCAAGTAACAAATCCTTAACTCCATCAGCTTCAATTGCGCTACAGTCAAACAAACACTAAGCTAATGCTTTGGTAACATGGTATATGGCCACAATGTGGCAAGACCTAAACCCAAAAAGTTAACATGCTGGGGAGTGGGGTGGTGGTGACCAGTCCATATTTAACGCATTCTAAAAATGCAGAAAATTATGAAGTGAAATAGAAATCAATGGAGCCAATTGCAACAAGACGGGAAAGCTCAGATAGAGCTGAAGACAGATGCTAAGCCCCATATAAGCACATCTCTTCCCTCCCCACAATTCTTGTGGTAGGCTTGAGGTTTCCCAGAGCTGATTCTTGTTTGTGGTATGGCGAAGTATTGCAGAGGAGCCTATTATATAACCCACAGCCAGGTTTTTCTCCCCAGCCTGGAACTCACAGGAACTCATCTCCAGTACCTCTCAGGTGGGTGCCATTGCCATTATAAGAGAACGAGGGAGGCTATATAGCAAAAATCAACTTTATAAAAATGACACTACAATGTTTGGTTCCTTTATTCCATTAAATTCTAGCCTACGTGATCCTGAACAAACATTTGTTGTCAATATTTGATTTTTAAAAAGTCCAACTCAATCAAGTAAATAAAGCATTAGAAAACATAATTTCCTTTCTTTATTAAACTAAATCCATTAAGACTTTAACATAAGTATGAATGGAAAACAAAGGGTACATACTTCTCGAAACATGGAAGCATGTAGCACATTTGCATTTTAAAATTAATTGCTGACCTAATTATTTGTCAGTAGAGGCATAAATTAAGCAAATATGACTTACAGTAAAGCTTGGAGACACCCACAGGGTTTCTCCCCCCCCCAAGAGTAAATGGCTGTATTGGTCCAGTATGACAATCCATCCTTCCTGTCATCTCAAGACCGTAGGAAGAATTTCTGGGAAACTGTACCATATGGAGACATGAGAGAGAATGATGCACTTAGATCTTCTGTACAAAGGAATGATAAGCCAGAAGTCACCAGAGAGAATCAGGAGACACAGACTTTGATTTAAGAAAAGGAGGATGACGCTGCCTATCTCTACTTAGATAACAGTTTCTGTTGCTTGTAGCATGGATGAACACAGATCTATGTAGCTATCCAAAAGGAAAGCAAACCCTCTGACCTCTTCAGCTAGCAAATTATTTGGAATCGAAGCCTGCTCCTTAAAACCGAAGAAATATGTGGAGAGTTGCAAACCACTGAGAGGTCCCAAAGAATGGTCCGGAGGCCCATGAGACCACCAACTTGCTGAAGCTACACAGGTCTTGGCTTGGTCAGTGCCTGGGTGAGTGGCTGCCTGGAAGCCACAGGTATGCCACCTTGGGTTAGGATAGAAAGAATGAATGAAGGAAGTTACCGTATTTTTTGCCCTATAGGATGCACTTTTCCCCCTCCAAAAATGAAGGGGAAATGTGTGTGCGTCCTATGGGGCGAATGCAGGCTTCAGGAAGCTATCCCCCCAGCCCGGCAAGCTTCAGGAGTGATGGAGAGGTTTTTCCCCCTTTATTTCCCCCCTCCCCAAAAATAAGTGCATCCTATGGGCTGGTGCGCCCTACAGGGCGAAAAATACGGTAAATAAACAGTGCTTGTTCAAAAGAGAAGAAAGGTTACTGCTGTCTGTCCATTTCTTTTCATCTCCATCCTCAGTGGTGCTCCTAGCATTCGTGACCTTAATTTCATAGTGCAATAACAAAGCCAGATATTCAAGGAGCTGCTCTGGCTTTTCATCAGACTGCTGGGGGTAAAGCTGTGCACCGTTACACCCAGTTCTCAGACTGTGGGCATGCCAGGAGCGGCTCAACCAACCAGGTTGAAGCCACAGCAATAGCTTCCTGGTGGGGGTGTCACTGCTGCTTACTAGGAAGGGGAGAAGCAAGACAGTTGTGAGTTTGGGGCTGTGTGGGTGCCCTGGCAAGAGCACTGTACTGCCTCTGCTGCTCCACCTGCACAGCCCCTACTTTGCTACTACATTGCATTCCCCTCTCTTGGCAAGTTGCAGAGGTGCCACTGCTGGGGGGCTATTGCTGCCGTTTTGTCCCAGCTGGCCAACTGCTCTTAGGTTAAGATGGGAAATAGCCACTTGCTCCGTCTCACAGGGTTTCTTTGAGGATATAAAGGGTGATGATGATGGAAGAGCACCATAGAATGATAGAGTTGGAAGGGATCCTGAGGGTCATCGAGTCCAAACCCCTGCAATGCAGGAATCTCAGCTAAAGCATCCAGGACAGATGGCCACCCAACCACTGCTTCCAAGGAAGGAGAGTCCACCTCTCGTGAGAGTCTGTTAAACTGTCAACCATGTCAGAACATTATTCCTGCTGTTGAGTCAGAATCTCTTTTCTTGTAACTTGAATCCAATGGTTCAGGTCCTTCCCTCCGGAGCAAGAGAAAATGAGCTTGCTCCATCCTCCATGTGAAGCCCTCTAGATATTTGAAGATGGCCATTATATCTCCTCTTACCATGCTAAACATACCCAGCTCCTTCACTGTTCCCCATAAGGCTTGGTTTCCAGACCCTTGATCATCTTGGTCGATCTTCTCTGCACACGTTCCAGCTTGTCAATATACTTCTTAAACTGTGGTGCCCAGAATCGTGTATGTCACATTGCGATGGCATTATAAATCAAGCAATGAAATAAAGCATCCTTAGCATTGCACAGAATTGCTACCCTGACGCCTGCATTTCTTCCCTTTCTTTCTTCCCCCTTTTTTTATCTTAGGGGCTGTCGGAAGTCATCTGTAATAGTTGTCCACTCTTAAGACATGTTGCTAAGTGTTTAGGGTTGAACAGCAAGCATTCAGACAAGGCAAAGGAACAGAATCTGTACACACACCGACCCATGTGATACTTTCAAAGGGCCCACTCATAAGAGGAGGATCACACTCCGTTCTCATCCTATAGCTACATGAGCGACTCTGCTTTTTTCATTTCATGGCTGCTTCTATCTTGTCATCAGCTGGCACTGGCAACCCAGCGTATAGGATGTTTTTCTGATCTTTTTGCACTCATTAAATACAGCTGTCACAATAGCGAGTACGAGAATGCGTGCCAAACTTTTCTTATGCCACGTCAAAATAAAGCACAAACATTTTTTTTTTCAAAGAAAGAAAGAAAGATCTGAAACCTTTGAGCTTCTTGAGAAATCCGGAAATCCTTTTTATGTTGTTGTTTTTGACAATCTAAATTGTTCCATGGCAACATGCATTAAAATCTCACGGCAGAACAAAACGTCAACCTTCAGAATTATTTTTTGGGGGTGAAAGATGCAATAAACAAACAAATAAATGAAACTGCAGAGCTAAACTTGACTTTTCAGTAGTATAAAGAGCTTGGCTCTGAAAGTTCTCATAACTGGGGCTTGGGCCATACTGCTGCAGAAGAAACAAGACATTTTGACAACATTGTAATGAATGCCGCTGCCCACTTTTTGACTTCTGCAGCTTTGGGAAAGATTCGGGGCTTTCAGCAAAAGCACAACAGTCTGCCATCTGCCCATCACCACCACCAGCAACACGAGAACATAAGAAGCATTCTGCTGGAACAGGCCAGCGGCTAATCTGGTCCAGCATCCAGTTCTCGCATTGGCCAAAGATGTGCATGGGAAGACCACAAGCAGGATTTGAATGCAAGAACAGCCTCATCCAGTGGCGTAGCGTGGGTTGTCAGCACCCGGGGCAAGGCAAGTAATTTGTTCCCCCTAACCCATGGATTTGCGCCCCCTAACCCATGGATTTGTGCCCCCTAACCCTAACCCCGAGATGTTGCGCCCGGTGCGGCCGGCCCCCCCTGCACCCCCCACGCTACGCCACTGGCCTCATCTCCTATGGTTTCCAGAAACTGATATTCAGAAGCATACTGTCTGCCTCTCCCTAAGATATGGGGAGAGACATTTGCCGCTGCCACCACTACCACCATCCTGCTGTGCCCCAAACCTTCATCAGGCCTCCTCACCATCAGGAAGGTACCAGGAACTATAGACTGTCTCATGCGAGGAGATGCCCTGTCTTCCCAGGGACTAAAACACCTGTAACTGGCTTTGGGTTGGCACAGATGTGGTGCTATCCTGCCCCATGGAAATCAGGAGTTGAAATGGAAGTACAGTGGTACCTTGGGTTACATACGCTCCAGGTTACATACGCTTCAGGTTACAGACTCCGCTAATCCAGAAATAGTACCTCAGGTTAAGAACTTTGCTTCAGGATGAGAACAGAAATCATGCTCCAGCGGCATGGCAGCAGCAGGAGGCCCCATTAGCTAAAGTGATGCTTCAGGTTAAGAACAGTTTCAGGTTAAGAACGGACCTCCGGAATGAATTAAGTACTTAACCCGAGGTACCACTGTACACCATAACCAGTAACATCCAGACCTGTGGCCAGCATTTTTTTGTGGGGAGGGGCTCCCACATACACTGTTCAAAGTGGAACCATGTGGAAGTGCTGGACTGGAAATGCAGTCTGCACTTCGCAACATTTAGAAATCAGGAGCACAGACTTGCTAACGTTTTCCAAACATTATTTTTATTGAGTCGCATTAAAGATGCAGTTCATGAAGTGCAATTAATACAAACAAATTTGGAACAAATGAACAAATAAAGCAAAAGCAAACCACAGACAAATTTTTAAGGTGACTTTACTGAACGTTATTTGCATGATTATTGCGACCATCATTGCATTTTTCTAATTGTAAATTGCTTGGAGATTTTTTAATTATATTTTTATAAATGCAGTTTTTAATAAATGACGAAGACAGGTTATAAGCATGTGACTGCTGTACAAGTGAGGTAGATGTCAGCAGAGAAGTTAAAGGTGGTGTACAAAAAAATAAGAATCCAATATAACCATAAAAAGCACATCATGTAACTGACTTTCATCAATGGCCTCATTTTTAGGAGATGCCAAAATGTCATCATCGATGGTGCCTGCCTCAATTCAGGGGGAAGAGGATTCCAAACCAGGAGCACCACGATGGTGAAGGCTATCTCTAGTTTCTCTGTTGGTGGTGACACTACCACCATCAAGAAAGCATCGCCATCTCAATAGAGCAATAGGGATGAGAGTGTGGCCAGAGGTCCCAAGTTGTTCAAGATTTGTAGCTGTGGACCAAAACTGTGAACCTCACTCAATAGGTTATTGGCAGCCAGGGGAATTCTTTTGAGATTGGTGTGATAAGTGTGCAGCAAGGCATCCCAGTGAGTAGCCTGTGTTTGGTGATCAATAAAGCATTAATCTCTCTCAGTCAATAGCCACTGCCTCCCCAAAGCTACACAAGCTTGTACTATCAATAAAAACGTGCATTTATCAGAGAGCCACAAGTGGCCACAGCTCTGCACTGAATGTGTGCATATCTAAACTGGCCTTACCTTCATATAACATGCAAAAACTCCTTTCCTGAGCTTTGTGAACAGGTTCAAGTATATGGACACTGTTGGCTTTTTGCAGTATAGTAACGCTGCAGAGAGCTTGCTGGGGAGACCATGCATTAAAAAGAAAGGACTCAAAAATAACTTAAAGGTTTTAATAAGAAAAACAAAAACTCCATTTACACTAAATACATCAACAAACCAACATGACCCAACCACCAACCCATCCCCCAGGGTAATGGGAGAGCTAGGTGCTGCTTCTTATATACTCTACCCAAATGCTGACACGCCTTAATCAAATACAACTCAGCAGCACCTGCTATGTTCCACAGCTGTAAAGCTGGATCTCGTTAGTTTGCTCTGGCCCTTGCTCTGGCCCCTTAAAGACATACACATGGAGTGGAACAATGATGAACCTTTACATTTAAAGAAACCATTCAACAGACACAGCCACAGCCTTCTCCTCAACTTCCTGAATAACATTTGGAAGCTGATCAGTGTTGCTGGCAAACTCTGAATTCCAATACATTGGTCAAATCCATTATTTCAACAAATTTCAATGCTTCGTTGCAATGTGCAAGCTGATTTATAGTTCATGTTCGGAGCCATCACTATCAGTCCCATTCTTTGGCGGACTGTAGTAAAGCCTGAGTCTCTTTGCCAAGGTTACCCCCAAAATTCATGGTTGATCAGGGAATGGAGACAGCAATCCTAGGTGCACTGATCAGAGAGAAGGTGGACTCAATGGGTTCAAGACCTCTGAGAAGACATTCACAGGTTCGTACTGTGAAATCTGGACGTCAGGTCGAAGCCCAGCGCTGTAACCACTGGAGCACCCTGATGCTCTCTCTGTTATGCTCAGTTTAGGTTAAATTATGTCAATTCTAAAAGGATCTCCAGGTATGCTGCAAAAACAGCTTCATTTTAAGTTTTCTCTACTGTGTTGCTGTCTGAATTTTGTTCCCATTGAAATACATGGGCGGAACCTGAACATCAAACACATGAAAGGTTTTGACTTTTCATTCCTATCGTGTATTTTGGTGAGGGGAATTAAATGTCAAAACACAAAAGTGATTATACTTATAATGGTAAAAATATATATATAATCCCACAATCAGCTCGGTTTTTTATTATTACTTCCAAATTGTAGGGGTTGCAGGGAAAGGGCAAAGGGGTCTTTCTTTGACATTATATGAAATGGAAAGTTGCATGCATGTATGCCTTTGTACCTTTTAAAGAATTTATGTATCATCAGCTCGTCCCATTCATTTTGGAACAGATCACGCTTTGGATTTAGAGAGGATTTTGTCAGAGTATTGATGCACACACCCAAATAAAATGTGACATATGACATCAACATTGGGTGAAAGTAATTATTCCTAGTGGTTGATCATTCCCAGGCCTCAGCAATGCCTTCCAACTGCAGATTTCACCCTTGTTGGTAGAAGAGCTAGGAATGCATGGGGTTGGTTGCCCTGGGTGCAAAATTGTTAGGGTGCAAAATTTCAACACCCAGTGTTGCCTCAATACAGCTCTGTGCTTCTGTTGCTGGGCTCCACTGAAAATGGCTTCTTCATGCGAACCAGGAAGCAACATATCCAGACAATGGGACAACTCATCTTTTCTTAGCTCTGTGGCTGCAATCTCCTGGGTGAAGCGGACACCATTAGGCAGTTGAATGCCCATGTGTATTCCATTTGTTTCCCCTCCTTCCCACCCACCCCCTCCACATGGCCCCGGGTGCTGGCAACCCCTGCTTTGCCACTGGTCTAAGGGGGCTTCCAGTGAAAATCAGACATATCCCAGTCACATTGAAATAAGTGGAATTAAACACTGGCTAGCCTAAACTGATGCATCATTGGAAGTCCAGCATGGAATGCCTACTGTCCCACCCACAATGTGGATTATTCCCTCTGCCTCCTCCGGTATGACGGGCCAGAGATTCTGGCTGGAGAACACAGCCTCCCAGAGCAGATCCACACTGCATATTTAAATCACATGACTTCCCCCAAAGAATCCTGGGAACTAAGTGCTAATACATAAATTGTTCAGACTGTGGCAGGAATCCACCCAGCACTCATGAGAAAATGTGGTGTGATCTTTTAGAGCAGTGGTGGCCAAACCTGGCCCTCCAGCTGTTTTTGGACTATAGTTCCCACCATCCCTGGCCACTGGTCTTGTTAGCTAGGGATGATGGGAGTTTTAGTTCAAAAACAGCTGGAGGGCCAAGTTTGGCCGCCACTGTCTTAGAGTAATCAAATGAAACTTTAACACATGGCATGATAAAAGGCTGTAATTTTCTCAGGACAAGTTACTTGCTGTTTACTGTTGTAACAATTGTTTTCTCAAAAATTATCTTCTATACCATGAAAATAAATAAAAACAGTATTGGAAAGAAAAAAAGAATGCTGAGAATTGTAGCTCTACGAGGGGAAAAGGACAGTTCCCAGGATTCTTAGCGGGGCGGTGGTGGAGTCATGTGCTTGAAATGTGTGTTGAGTGTGGTGTAGTGGTTAAGAGTGGTAGACTTGTAATCTGGTGAACCGGGTTCGCGTCTCCGCTCCTCCACATGCAGGAGCTGGGTGACCTTGGGCTAGTCACACTTCTTTGAAGTCTCTCAGCCCCACTCAGCTCACAGAGTGTTTGTTGTGGAGGAGGAAGGGAAAGGAGAATGTTAGCCACTTTGAGACGCCTTCGGGTAGTGATAAAGTGGGATATCAAATCCAAACTCTTCTTCTTTTAAATGTATGATGTCAGTCGTGATTCAAATAGCCATGGCCCCATCAGTTCCATTGATTTCAACGGAGCTTTCTTCCACACAGGTATATTTTGGAAGATCTGAATGTGAAGGCTCACATCTCCGCAGCACAGAACCCCGATCAACGCCTAGTTAGTTGAGCTCTCTTTCTAGCCCAACGAATGAAAAGAGGATTGCCAATAGCTGAGCTTGATAAGTAAAAGATGTTTTCTTTCTTTCTCCCTCACCTCCTCACATGCTGGAATGTCACCATCCCCCCTTGGTTCCTTTGCAAGTCGCTGTTGTCACTTCCCGAGTCGCAGAACCATTTGCAAGAGCGGCTCTAGAGGATTTGGGCAGAAGGAAAAAGAAATAATGTAAGATGCTTCATTTTTAAGAGAGATAGTGATAGAAAGACCAAAGAAGAGAGGGAGGGGAAAAGAAGGAGGACATAAAGAAACAGAGGGGAGTCTCAAGTATGTAGCCTGCAGCCTTGTCAGGTAGCATTTCTTCAGATGATGTTCTCTTTCTTTCTCCACCCCAAGATCTCCCTTCATCATTTCTCTCCCTCAAAAAAAAAGCATCTCTTCTGGGGCAGAGACATGAAAGCAAGCCGTGGGTCAAAGACAGGTACTAGGGGTTGCCTGGGATGTGATGTGATGGCTTCGTTTTATCTCTGTGTCCAGGCTTTTGCCAGTCAGCAGGTAGAGCAGGCAGCCCACCATCATTCCATTCTGGTCACATCATTTTCCTGCCTGGTGACAAGCATCACACCTTCATCCATCACATTTACATTTCAAACTGCCACACGGCTGCTATTGATTAATTATTTAGCAGCCGTTGCCCACTTGTGAGCATTTCTGATCTTGCATTTCTTGTCAAAGAGGCTGCCTTCCCCTCCCCTCCCTTTCTTTGGTGGTTCAGCTTCAATAATTTTATCTGCATGAGTGGATGGGCGTAGCTCACTCTTAAAGCAAAATGGACACATCCATGGATGCCCACGTGGGTACAGACGGATGTATATTTCAAGCGCAGGCACAGGAACATGCAGTCAAATAGCCTCCCCCAACCACACTTGCAGCAGAAAGACAGCTTGCCAAGTCCTGCAGTCTTCAACCCCTGGGTGGGGGACACCTGTGTTGTGGAACTACAAACCCCATCATCCTTGGCCATTGGCTGTGCTTGCTGGGGCTGATGAGAGGTGTAGTCTGATGACATCTGCAGGGCCACACATTTCCCATACCTGTTCAAAACCAAGCTCAAGGGTGAGGGCTTTGAGACAGGAAGGTTTTGTTCAGCTTAGGTTTGGTTTCCATTGCAGTGGAACAGTTAAGTCAGCTTTTGCTTGTCTAGTTGCTCTAGATCAGTGGTTCCCAACCTTTTTTGGCCATGCCAAAAGCACCTCTAAAATCCTGATGCCCCCTGTGACATATAATTCTTATTATTCAAAAAGTGAACTCCTGTTCATGTGGAGTAAGCCAAAAAGGCCATTCACCGCTCCCCTTAAAAATCAAATTGCCCCGTGGGGTGTGTACCCCATGTTGGGAACCACGGCTCTAGATGTTTTGGACATCTTTTAGCCCCCCGCCAACACGGACGGGAGTTGGACGGCAAAGCATGTGGACGCCACTAAGTTGGCAAAGGCTGAGTTCAGCAATCTGAAGGTCTTGATGTAGCGGTTGTGGTGGGGCTCTTTAAGTGCATTCCTTTCCTAATTTCAAAATGTGGCAAGCCAACCCATTGCTTGTTCTGTTTAATGGGCACCCTGGAATCCTACCCCAAAGTCTTGCACTGTAAACATCCCTGTTCAACTAGGACGGCAGTTCCTCTTGCCCAGTTTGGTTCAAGCAGACGGGAGATCAGATACATGGTTGGAATGGGAGAATTTCAACCCACTCACATTTTGCAAAATTGCACAGTGAGGCAGGCCAGGTGGATAGGTCAAATTTGCTGATACTGAGAGTGACATCTCCAAGAACTGGAGAATCTGTATGTGCTGCACTTTGCATGGATGTTTATGGAGCTCTGACTATTAGACTGCTATGGAGAACCTCCTTCACCTGTGGGGATCTGGACAATAAAAAGCATCTTACATTCATCACATATTTCTGCTTAATGCATTCCTCTTCTTATTCATGAGTAACCAGCTTGTTCTGTAAAGGTAAAGGTAAAGGTACCCCTGCCCGAACGGGCCAGTCTTGACAGACTCTGGGGTTTGTGCGCCCATCTCACATCTATTGGCCGGGGGCCAGCGCTGTCCGAAGACACTTCCGGGTCACGTGGCCAGCGTGACAACGCTGCTCTGGCGAGCCAGAGCCGCACACGGAACGCCGTTTACCTTCCCGCTGGTAAGCGGTACCTATTTATCTACTTGCCCCCGGGGGTGCTTTCGAACTGCTAGGTTGGCAGGCGCTGGGACCGAGCAGCGGGAGCGCACCCCGCCGCGGGGATTCGAACCGCCGACCTTTCGATCGGCAAGCCCTAGGCGCTGAGGCTTTAGCCCACAGCGCCACCCGCGTCCCTAGCTTGTTCTGTATAGGGGAAAAAATCTAACTAAAGTAATTAGTTCATCATAGGTGTGCCTAATGTGTATTGTCACAAATAAAAAAAAAAGCAAAAATGCCACTTAATCTTTTTTATCTGTGCCTAATGCGATCAGGAAGCTATTTTCATAATTGAGTAGTGTTGTCTTTTGGGGAGGAAATTCACCCAAAATTAGTGACACCAACATAATATAGGTACTTCACATGAACGTGACAGTAAAATAAACACAAATCATACAAGAAACAATTAGATTGTGAATGAACCCATTAATTTATTAACAAATATAAATACACACAATAATTTGAGGTAATTTATAAGGTCACACTCATTTAATACACAGGTTGGTAGGTAATGTGTAAGGTACCAGCTAGCAGCAACAGAAAGCGAAATCCGGCAGGGAGTTTCTTCCTCAACATATGAAACCCACAGTTCTTGAAAGGTTTGGGAGGGCAACCTTTTTCTACTGCTGAGCCGCAATAGCTCAGGGTTTGCCAACACATTATAACCATCAGGGATAGTGCTTCACCTGCACTCCCTCCTTCCTGATCAGTCTTGCTCTTGTCTTCCTTCCACCCACATGCCCTCATTGTTCCAAGCTGGCCTCTTTCTGCTGCCAACCTGCTGTTTTCTCACATTCTGCACTATCCATTGGCCAAATTTCATGATGCGTTTTTACCGCAATAGACTTTTGGCCACGTGGCCATGCTTCTTGATGGATCTTTGGTTGTTCGATCCCACTTCTCAGAGGTTATACACATCTGCTGTCATCCAACCCTTACAATCCACATGGAGACCCTGCTCAAACCATTGCCATTTCGCTACTAGGCTAAGCTCAAGGTGATGTTTTGGGTGTAGAAAGCCCTATACAGCTACCTGAAGGATCATCTTACCCCTCATTGCACTCCACAGGTGAGGGTCTCTTACAAATGTCATCTTATCACACAATGTAGGAATTGTTCCTTTGGTGTTGTGGCAGCAACCCTTTTGAATCTCTTCCCCTTGAATATTAGACAGGCACCGTTTTTATTGTCTTTTTGGCATCTACTGAAGATACATACACCCCCCCACCCACCCACACTTGATGTTTACCACCCAGGCCTCCTTTGGGAGGAAGGGCAAGATATAAATTTAATAACAAGCAAACAAACCAGCAAATCGGTCTTCTGTGTTGATGAGAATTATTCTAAAGCAAGAATCTGTGGATTTCCCCACACCACACCATTCCTGCTTCAGGTAATGTTCTATGTAGTTTCTTGAGCTTGTCATGCAGAGATAAAGGAAGCTACCTTTCCCACAATTACTTCTTCTGCGTATCTATTAAAGCCATGGACACCTTCTCTTCCTTGGCAACAGAAAAACACAAGGAAATGGACATATCTCACCTGTGTACCAAAATATGGACATTACTCCTGAATAGTGGGTGATATAAAGTCAAAACAAATGGCCACTTTGGCCACCTACCATTTTGAATGGTACATGGTTTTCTACTACATGGTTTCAAACATTATGTGATTTTTTGGGGGAGGCCACATATTCTCATGTGAGGTAAAGCAGATCTTCCCCATATTCTCCATGTGGTTTGTTGAAGCTATCTGCATTAATTAACTGTGGCTGGTGATGTTGAACAGAGAAGGTATTCCTTCAGATTTCCTGCTAGAGACTCCTTCCCTTCTTGTCTTTTCTTCTACCTCTTCCCACCCACCCCCACTGCTTTCTAGATTTCACAATATCAACTGTCACTTTTCAACTGTGAAATATTTACCTGCTGTTTTGGTGAGAACCTATGTAAAAAAAACCACCACCATACTATGACCAAACTTTTCAGAACAGAATAAACCAGAGGTAGTGATCAAACCTATCCATTCTTAAGGAAATCAGCCCTGAGTGCTCACTGGAAGGACAGATCCTGAAGCTGAGACTCCAATACTTTGGCCACCTCATGAGAAGAGAAGACTCCCTGAAAAAGACCCTGATGTTGGGAAAGATGGAGGGCACAAGGAGAGGGGACGACAGAGGACGAGATGGTTGGACAGTGTTCTCGAAGCTACCAGCATGAGTTTGACCAAACTGCGGGAGGCAGTGGAAGACAGAAGTGCCTGGCATGCTCTGGTCCCTGGGGTCATGAAGAGTCGGACACGACTAAACGACTAAACAACAACAACAACAAAAGTGATGGTCAGAAAATACAGCAGTGGCACATGGATGGATCAAGAGAACTAAACTGTCACTAACTGGTAACTGGGGATGAAGGAACATCAACTACAGAATACTGTGTAAGACCAACCTTGATCTGCATCAACACATATTTAAGCAACTTGCATCTTCCTGGCATTTCTCACTTGGTAAGTTGGTTGTTCACATTCACCTATAAAAGCACAACATATTTTGGTGCTTGTTCTTATTTCAGATATCAACTCTTCCTTGAGATGCTCTCTGGAAGTTTCTTGTGCTCCCACTGTAGCGCTGAAATGCCAGAGCAGAGAACGGATCGGTGCCTGTGCCTGTGCCCTGCCCATTTAAACAACAAGGTAGACAAATGGGGGCTCAATGGGTTTCTGAATTCAGCTAAAATAAATTTTGAATCTGTTCATTCAGATCAGGTATGTTGCCTCTGGAGGCCCAAGATCTGCCCCTCAAGAGCTTTGTCCTCATCATTAATTGTCAAGCATCAAGCAGACGAAATCCAAGTCTGTGGAGAAAAAAGCAATTAGATATTTTAGGCAGTGATAAAAACACCACAAATAATCAATTTCTATGGCATTAGCAGCTACCAGGTCCAGGAAAAGTCTATAAAAGCTAGAATTTATTGCAGAACACCAGCCAGCTTACAAAGCATTGATCCTTAGTAGTATGCATAGATTGCTGGATTTTAAGAGGAATTCCTAATGATTCTTACCTTTCGTAAAAGTGGGGGAGGGGTGGGGGGTGAGGACACTGAAGGAAAGAGAAAACACAGCAAGGGAAAAAGCTAAGCTAAAAATGCCTGCTAAACTGTATTTGTTTACTTTCTATAAGAAACCCACTAGTAAATTGTTTGGAGGCAATTAGATGTAATCTGATGCATAGAACCTCATAAAAGGGGAACAGTTAATTGCAGTAATAACACATTACTTTTTAAAAAACCCACATTTATTGTTCTTATTTTAAAGATTCTTTGCCACACCTGGAAAAGAAAAGGAGGAACAGATATACATTTCTGAATGTAACGGAAACCTAGACCTGCTCTTTTTTTTTTTTGGGGGGGGGGGGAAACACATACATCCCCTCTTTGTGAAAGTTAATGCCAGACGGTACTTAAATTCGTATTAACCTTTCCAATACTATTTATTTATGTTAAATAATCCCACATTAGACTCTTGCTCACACTACACAAAATGAAAATGGAATGAATAACACTCATTAGAAAGACTAATTTACCTACTTAACTTTAAAGACATTGCTGGGTAGCTTTGAAAATTGAATATAGAGAGAGCAGCCATTGGCAACTTGGTGCCCCCCCCCCGATGTTTAGGACTACAGGCATGCCCTCAAACATTTCTCAGATGAAAATATGGACATCAGGAAGCTTCTCCAGCATTTGATCTCACCGCACACATAGACGTCATCTACATCAGTCCCCTTGAGCCAATTGCAACCTCTCTGCCAAATCTACCTCATAAGATTGTCATAAAGAAAAAATGTGCGAGGGAAGGGGTTGTGTACAACACCTTCAGCAGATAAATAGAAGGAATTATGATTTTGGCTGATGGGATATAATAATAATAATAATAATAGAAACTGTGAAAATGATCAGGAGTAAATCCTGTTGAACTCAGTGGGACTTGGTTCTGAGTGAAAATGTTTAGGATTGCAATATAAGGCTGTCCAGTCTTTACCCAGTTACCTGGGAGTCAGCTCCATTGAATACGGTGGGACTTACTTCTGAGTAGGTGTCGTACGGCTCCATTTACCATAAAGGAATAAACACTCCATGTGTTTCCTAAAAAACGGCTGGCTGTGGAAGCATTGCAATTAAAGAATTTAAAGTGGATTGGTGACATTTTCCTTCACAAGTATAGGAAGGGCTTTGTATGCCAGCTTCAACGTTTCCTTCATTTGGTGCAATTATTTTATTATCAGTATAAACAGGTCTTTGTTTTTCACGCACCACTTTTAATTGTTCTCCGAGACGTGGTGGGGAGGAAAAAGCAAAACCGGGATAATCTAGGATCAAATAAAAAACCAAGATGGCTTCTGTAATTCTGGGACTGTCCCTGGAAAATCAGGACACTTGGAGCATATGTGTCAGGGGTTCAGGAGCAGAGACGCAGAGAAGGGAGGAAACAGAGAGCGAGGGGGAGGAATACGAAGGAAGGATGAGTGGGGATGACGACCCGAGATCCCCGAGCCTGTCCAGTGAGTCCGAGGATTCCCAGAAGGGAGCGCCAGCGGTCAGAGCAAGGGGGGAGAGCAGGGGGACACCCCAGGAAGAAGGGGCCAGAGAGGAATCAGAGAGCAGCAGCTGGAAATCGGGACCAACGTGCCCAGCTGGGAGCAGCGGGGAGAAAGGGGACCAGACATCGGGTTCCGGAGGCTTTCAGCAGGAGGGAGGGCATGAGTCAGGAGTAGTCACGCCCACATCAGGGAGCGAGGAAACGGTCAAGAGGAAGGTAGAGAGTTGGGCGCGCGCGCCAAGTTCAAATGCAGCGGAAGCTGGCGCAGTAAGCAGCCCGGAGAGTGAGCCAGGTCCCAAAGCCCGCCGCAAGGAGGCGGAAGGGTCCGGGGGGTCAGCGTCAGAAGAGAGTAGGAAGGAGGAGACCCCGGGGGGCAGAAGGACCCAGAGACAGAAGGAAAGGCGCAGGAGGTGGAGCAAGGCTAGGGTATTAAGCTGGTGTGCTAGAGGCGTAGACTCAGACGGGTCTTCGCCGGTCTGACCTAGAAGACGTAGGGCTGCACATTGCAGTTAGGAAATGGAACCTGTAACCCAATAAAAACTCTTATAACGTGAACGCTGGCTAGCGTGGTCCTATGTGAGCTGGGACTGGGTAGCAGCCCTGACAGTATGTGACAAGTCCCATCAGCCCCAGTCAGCAAGGCCTTCAGCCAGTGGCGTAGCGTGGGGGGTGCAGGGGGGGGCAGCTGCATCGGGCGCAACATCTGGGGGTTAGGGTTAGGGTGCGCAAATCCACGGGTTAGGGGGCGCAAATCCACGGGTTAGGGGGCGCAAATTACTTGCCTTGCCCCGGGTGCTGACAACCCACGCTACGCCACTGCCTTCAGCCTCAACAAGAGACATTGAGGAAAACACAGGAATGGAGCCGGCAGCAGTATTATACTGAAGCTGAAAGAGCTGTATTGGATACACCTCAAATACCTCTAAAATTCCAGCATGAGGAGTGGTCTCAAACATTTTAAATCAATTCCCAGTTACACAAACTGAGAGTGACATTGCAGTAATGTACATGTGTACGTAGAAGTAAGCTCTATTGTGTTCAGTGGTACTTACTCTGAGGTAAATGCTTATAAGATCGCAGTGAACTTGCTTAGCTGGCTTTGGGAAGGCGGCACAAGGGCTGTGGGGGAGTATCAAATTTTGGGCTTGCTGGCCCCCCGGATAACAAGGCAGTGTGCAGCCCACCCATGTAGAAGTGCTCTTCTGGCCCCCTTGATATGAAAAGTTGGGCTGCCATGCATCTATACAGGCATAGGCAAACTCGGCTCTCCAGATGTTTTGAGACTACAGTTCCCATCATCCCTGACCACTGATCCTGTTAGTTGGTGGTGATGGGAGTTGTATTCCCAAAACATCTGGAGGGCTGAGTTTGCCTATGCCTGATCTATACAATTTGACTGCACTCAGGTGCCACATGGAAGCCCTCACGACTATATTTTGAGGAGCATGGAACCATTGTACACAACTTTGCCTGGCCTGAACAAATTGTGACCCACCAAACGTATATTATGGTCATATGTTACAGTCCAGCCACCCCTTCCTAGGGTTTTGCCACCACCCTGACAATTTGTCCAGGATGGCAGGGGTAGGCAATGTGCCGGTTAGATCTTTTCAAGAGAATGCATTGAAATGTCAGAAGGTATGAAAACGCGAGCTCTGCTTTAGAGGTGGTGATGGTGTCCAGGAGTGTGTGTGTGTGGGGGAGAGAGAATAGAAATTAATCCAAAACGTATCAAGTTCACCCATTAAATCCTCACAGTAGTGAACTGCTCAGTAGTGGTGCTAATAAAAACAACAACAGCCTGGCTTACGGAATGCAAATGAGGCAGAGAAAAAGCAAAACGAGAACCCACCGCCAACCAGCCACCCTGTTTGGGTTATGGTATTTACTCAATCTGTACGTTAGCTGCAGCCCCACACTTGCAAGCCCTCAGATATGCTCACACAGCAGTGGAGGGGAACCTGACAGCGACACTTGGCATGCGATCATAACATTCCCTGGCACACTCTCCGAATGCCATGTGGAGCTATTTGTACAGTTAGGCAGAGACCCCTGCAGCACAGGAAATGCCATCGGAAGTACCGCTGACCCTGCTTGGCCTCTGGTGCAGCTCTGCTTCCCGACTTATCACTGGCCCGAATTCAAACGCGATCTCTGGAGAAAGCAAATCAATTGAACACATGTTTGGTCTGAAAAATGCCATTTTTTTTGGAAGAGGCGGAGATATTCCCTTACACCAGAGCGTTTTCCTTGCCCTGAAGATTTGTCAAGTGCAATTGAAGGCACGCACATCACGGCGCGTTGCCGGTGCCAGGAGAAAATAATTTCAATGTGTCCTTTAGTGCTCCGATAAAATACAGGCAGGCAGTGTTGAAACAAGATGCCCTGCGAAAGTCCCAAACACTCTGGCATTCTGCGTTTCTTATACATTTGGGATGGGGCCAGAGCGGCAGGTTTTGTGTAAGAACCAAGAGAGCGACTCCACAAACTTCTCCTCTCGTCTCCTAGACAGTTGTTTTTAAGCGGAATAATCGATGTGTCTCTAACTCGCACAAAGTCATCTTGGAAAAGCCATCTTTACAGCAAACTGGTAATCTGGGTAGCTGAAGAATAAATGATGAACAAATATACATCACAAATGAATTTATGCATTCATTTTCTTTGCTGCAAGTCACAGAGTCATATCATCTAGTCCAACCCCCATGGTGTGTTTCTGCTAAAACATTTCACAAATACACCAAGAAGTCATTGTTGGCACAACCATTATATTTATCGTTTAGGTCTTGGAGGTGATTTTCCACTGTACCAATTTTTCAATGTGGTCTCCAGATTATTAATACACTTCCCAGATGAGTTCATTGGCCCCCTCTCTGCCTACTTTTAAGTGGGTATGAAAAACTATATCGTTTTGGTGGGCATTTCAAAGTTAATTCTCTTCTCTCTGTTTCTTTTAGTCCTGTTTCTGCTTGTTTCTTTTAAAATTGGCTTGTTGTTTGATTGTACTTGCTTTTGTTACATCAATTTACCTTAAGAGATTGCATGCCGTCTTGAATTGATACTTTGCCAAGGATGTTGCTTGGCATTTAAACAATATAAGTAAGCAAATAACATACATAAAATAAATGATCACTTCCCATTCTTTCTGAATTTCACCTGCACTTTATTAGCTAGCTATTATAGTAGAAATCCCTACTGCGGACAACTTGGCTTGGAATCTTTTTCTTTAAAAAGAAAACACATTTCAATAAACCTGCTCCTCTCAGTGTAACACTAGGTCAGCCCTGTGCAAGACTGTTTTGAATGGATGAGGTTTCCTACGGTTTTGACCACCATTGCTGAAGGTAAACTCAAACTGTGAAGGTCAAACTCCCAGCCTCCCATTGAAAGTATTATAATACAGAGAATGTCCTGGAGTCAGATACTGTACTACTACTGATGCAATAGGGGCCTGACATATTCAAACTGAGAACAGCCGGCAACATTTTAATCGTAACACCCTGAACGTTTTCTGCAGGATATAGAGGAAATAACGTGATCCACAGTGAGGAAATTAGTGGCAAGGGAACAGGAGAGGAGGAATCCCAAAAGAATCCAAAAGGAACACATTTTCCTGACGCCTTTCCCCTCACATCACCAAATGATACCCATATGAGAAGCTTCACACAACTTCGCACAACTGCAAGCGGCGGAAAGGCAACATTTGCATGGAAAGGTCAAAGGACTCTTATGGATAAACAGCTTGATACGCAACCCCGTCACTTAAAATTAAAGGGAATTACAATGCTATTTTTAAGGGGGAGGGGAATACTAAAAAGGGGAAACTGGTTGTGCTCAGCTAGAGGAAACCAATATATTTTCTTTCTTTCTTTCGGGGTGGGGTGGGGGTTTAGGGGGTTGCTTTTAGTACTTTCTGTGGTGTGAATTATTTATTTATTTATTCGCCAAGAACAAGGATTTCTGTTCTTTGATAGTTTGTTGTGTTTAAAAGACAGTGTAAAACTCTCCTCGCAAACAGTTGTTTACAGGGTGCTTTTCAGCACAAAGCTGTTTTAAAGCTCAATTGTGCATTTTGCAGATAAAGTGGGAAAACTAACTGAAGGCTGTATTGTAAGCAGCGGTTGCCGTGGAAACCCCAGTTTCAAGAGCTGGTTCTCCATTACCACTTAATTTAGGCTTCCTAATTGCATTCCGCTAAATCGGTAGCGACAATATCTGCAGAGCAAAACTGCATGCCCAGTCTAGCGCAAACCTCTTTGAAACAAGCTTTTTGAAAGCCAGGAGCTATAAAAACTCAGCGTGACGCAGAGCATATGAGAAACCTGTAGTTCAAATGTACTGCTGCCTGCTTTCTCATCCTTAGTAACTTCAGTGTGCTCCACACCAATCTATTAGTTCAGTCTACCTTAAAGATCATAAAGCTCTGCCAAGTGGAAACTCATCTGTCCACCAACACGTTGGTGCAAAATAGATTTAATTGTACTCCTGACCCAGTATCATGTCCATCTTATTTTACTACACGCCAGCAGGTAGCCTGAGCGGAGGCTCACTTTCCCTTGAACTGCCCTTGCTCCTGCGGCACAGGGAGAACAATGCTTCCTCAGTTTAAATTATTTGCCACTGTTCAGCTGTGTAGCAAGCCAGACCGCCCATCTGTGGCCTGAAGAGAGCCTTGTCAGAACCACTAGACATAAAAGCATTCCAATTATCGACCACACGGCTTTAATAGAGGAGGCAACTAATATGATAGTGTAAGTGATTCTGCCAGTGAGACGCTCTCCATCACTGTCAGATTAACACTTCAGTTAAACTCCTGTAAATCAGTCACATTATGCAGTTGCTCGAGGAATAAACACAGGCCCATTATGCTCAAAATTCCAGAGGGCTGCCCCCCTTCAATGGGGAGTTACATGGGATGTTCTATTAATCGACATTCCTTGTCAAGTTTATCATGGTGCAAGCACTAATGTGGGCATTGTCAGAAAGATTTAACTCACCAATGATGAGGTTCTGAAATGGACATCCAAGTGTACTAGCATCTCCTGAGGCCTTCTGCATCTGAGAATGTCCCCTTTAACTCAGTCTGGGCTTACTCCTGAGTGAACATGCCCATCATTGAACTTTATAGGTGGAAGGGGTTCTCGGAACTGATATGCAATGTGATCCAGTCATGGCCAGGTTTCCTTCTTAAAACTTTTAAAAACTGAAAGCTCTTGGAGCACAAGCTCCACTTCTGGAGTCCTACTTTATCCAGTGGCCTCAGCAAATAATCACATCAAGTTTCAGGTGCATGTTGTATTTGCAAATCACTGCTTCTTCCGTGTTTTACTTCCATTCACTCTGACCAGTATTTACAAAACAGTCTCAAGTCTTCAGTTACAGATAGGTAGCCGTGTTGGTCTGCCATAGTCAAAATAAAAAAAATCCTTCCAGTAGCACCTTAAAGACCAACTAAGTTAGTTCTTGGTATGAGCTTTCGTGTGCTTATCTGAAGAAGTGTGCATGCACACGAAAGCTCATACCAAGAACTAACTTAGTTGGTCTTTAAGGTGCTACTGGAAGGAATTTTTTTATTTAGTCTCAAGTCTTAACACCTTTGATTAGTGGTCTACATGTCACACACACAGAGACACCACCACCATTTAATGTTCCAGCCTGTCTTCTCTTTCTAAAATGGCTTTGTGACACCAGCACCCGAAACATGTCATTTATGGATTTTCAAAGTTGCTCAGCCCATTATTCTTACATGGAGGAGCTCAGGAGCACATTGTTTGTGAACAGAGAAGATCACACTGAGAACCGCCACAGGTTCTCAGCCACAGTAACTCTGTGGATAATTGAGTGCAGCACATAGCTTCAAGGAAGGCCCAAGTCTTTTAATACAACTGGGACCTGTGAAATAGCAAAAGCAGAGTGTGTGTCTCTGAGCACACGCAAAGCACCTTTATTTCACTGTTAAAACAAAGCTGTTGGCTCTCATCCATCTGGAATTAAGAGAGAAGTCATCTTTCAATGTGAGAGAATGTGTCTTCCAAGCAAGCCTACTGCTTTTAGGGTTTATCATTGTCATTTCCTTGGAACGAGGTGACCAGCCCTGTACTTGTACTGCTGTAATTGAACTTATTCCTTGGAAATCAATATCAATTCTTTAATAAGATACAGTACACATGTTGTGTTATGACATCTCCTGCTTACCTTCTGGCCTGCTCTCCGTTTGGGATGCAGTTGGTTTGCATTGTGTTGGTTGCGCATTGGAGAGAGAGAGCTTAATATTGAACGGTTCAGAAATCCAGGTTTGCAAAGCAGATATTTCAGACATACTATCTATATGGCACATAGGACCAGATAGACAGGTGGTGCCTTAGGGTCTCAATGCATGAATGAGCTAATGGTTTCAGAAGGCACCATTTAGATTTGCCAGGTTCTGGGAACATTTTGGGTCAAGGGGCTAGGGGTGGGAATCTGTACAAAGGAGATGGGCTCCACTCGAACTGTAATGGAACCAGACTGCTGGTGCTTAAAATCAAGAAGGTTGCACAGCAGCTTTTAAATTAACTTCTGGCAGGAAGCTGACAGGTGCTGGTTTGGGAGGCATCTGCCTCAGGAGAAATCATCCCTCGGGAATGACATTCTAAATGTTCTGTGAACTCCAAATGGAGGACAGGGGAGAATGTGACAATGAAGGCATGGAAACTAATGGGAGCGAATAAAAAAAAGAAGACTAAAAGGTCACAGGAGAGACCATTCACAAAAAACGAGTTTGTAAAGAGGGGCCAGAGTGTACAGTTTATGTGCAAATTCTAGAAGCCTGAAAGCAAAGGTGCATGAATTACCCTGCTTGGCAATAAAAAAAGAAATCAGAGATATAGGGAGCAGAGATACCTTCTCGTGCTCAGGTTCTGGGAATCTTCACTCTCAGTGTATCTCCTGATGCCCATGTTGTTGTTGTTGTTGTTGTTTAGGCAGCAGGTGGAGACCCTTTTGTTCCCCCAGGTCTGATAGCATTCATTTGTTTTTTGTTGCTCTGCTACTTTTATATGATGATGAATGGAAAGATACAGCTACATGACAACAGCATACTAATGTCCACATCCCCAGATGGAAGCTCCTGATGTTTGGTTTGCCAGCTACGGCAGTGGGCCAGGATAGCTTGGCATCATATGTCTGTGCTCTGGTGACCTCCGGCTTTAACTATTGTAATATACTGGATGCAGTGCTGTGCTTGAAGGTGGTCCAGAGACTGCAGCTAGGGCAGAATGAAGCTGCTAGGTTGGTAACTGGGACAGTGTGATGGGACAATGTGTCACCAGTCCTGAAAGCTCTTCACCGGCTGCTGGTGACTTAAAGGTAAAGGTAAAGGGACCCCTGACAGTTAAGTCCAGTTGCGAACGACTCTGGGGTTGCGGTGCTCATCTCGCTTTACAGGCCGAGGGAGCTGGCGTTTGTCCACAGACAGTTTTTCCAGGTCATGTGGCCAGCATGACTAAGCCGCTTCTGGCGCAATGGAACTCTGACACCAGAGCAGTGCACGAAAACGCCATTAACCTTCCCACCAGAGTGGTACCTATTAATCTACTTGCACTTTTTTTGGGCGTGCTTTCGCACAGCTAGGTTGGCAGGAGCAGGGACCGAGCAACGGGAGCTCACCCCATTGTGGGCATTCGAACCACTGACCTTTTGATCGGCAAGCCCAAGGCTCCATGGTTTAGACCACAGCACCACTCGCGCCCCAAGCCTAATTTAAGGTGTTAGTACTTGGGCAGAAACCCTAAGAGACTTGGGACCTACAGTAAGTACCGTATTTTTCGCACCATAGGGCGCACCGGACCATAGGGCGCACCCAGTTTTTAGGGGGGGAAATCAAGAAAAAAATCTCCCCCCCCCAGCCCCAAAGAGCAGCGTACAGGGTGCGCACAACCTCTCCCTGCCGGAGGGGTTGCGCGCAGCTATGGAGCAAGCCAAGTTTTGGCTTCCCCTTTAGCCCCATGCAGCCTCTCCTTGCCGGGAGACGCTGCGCAGGGCTAAAGAAGCCATAGCCCCGTGCAGCCTCTCCTTGCGGAGGGGCTGCGCGCAGCTATGGGAGAAGGCAAGGCAGCGAGCGGGATGGATCCCGCTGGCTGTTCTGCCTTCCCCTTTAGCCCCACGCAGCGTCTCCGCAAGGAGAGGCTGCACGGGGCTATGGGAGAAGGCAAGGCAGCGAGCGGGTTGGATCCCGCTGGCTGTTCTGCCTTCCCCTTTAGCCCCGCGCAGCGTCTCCTTGCGGAGGGGCTGCGCGCAGCTATGGGAGAAGGCAAGGCAGCGAGCGGGATGGATCCCGCTGGCTGTTTTGCCTTCCCCTTTAGCCCCGCGCAGCGTCTCCTTGCCGGGAGATGCTGCGCAGGGCTTTCCTGGCTTTTCTGGGAGGTGGGGGAATTCCCCCACCTCCCGCAAAACCGGCAGAAGCCGCGCGCACTTTAAAAGGGCTGCACGGCTTCTCCTGGCTTTCCTGGAAGGGGGGAGAAGGGACTGATGCGGCCAGTCAGTCCCTTCTCCCTCCTGTGGAAAAGCCCGCAAGAGCGCACGGAGCTTGTGTGCGGCTCTTGGGGGCCTTTCCCGTCTGCGTCCCCCCCTGCATTCGCTCCATAGGACGCACACACATTTTCCCTTGCTTTTTAGGAGGGAAAAAGTGCGTCCTATGGTGCGAAAAATACGGTACCTAAAAGAGTGACTCCCCCAATATCAACCATCTTGGACCCTGTTCGTGGTGCCGTCTTTGGCTGTCATCCTTTGGTCTTGACCTGTGGCAAGGCCTTCTCAGCAGTGGCCTCTCATTTCTAGAATGCCCTCCCTGGTGAGGTGCAACTGCCTCCCTCATTGTTAACTTTCAGGAGGAATTTAAAGACATTCATGTTTACCCAGGCACATGATGGTTGAGAGATACTGGCCATGGCAACATTGGAACTGGTAAATATGAGGGTATGTAATTGTCTTACAAAGGTTTTACATGGTCTAAATGTATTAGGTGGTTTTTAATTGTTTTTAAAAGCTTTAAAGTTTTTGTTGTTTTTATTTTAAATTATAGTGTTTTAACATTTTGATGTTTTCTGGACTGGGCTCCTTTGGGAAGTAGAGTGGGAAACAAATGCAAGCAAGCAACCAACAAATAAATCCAGTGGTCATCATCCAACACATCAAATAGGCTACAACTTTGATGCCATTTTTGACACATGTGATGTGAGGGATGGACCAAATAAAGGGTATGTGTGCAGTGCACCCCTTCCCCAGTCATGGTTAGGCCACCATCTGAGTAAAGCTTGGATTGGTGGTGGCAACTGGTCCCTGCAAGAGTGGTTAGAGAAAGAAACTTTGGGGTTAGCTAAAAAGAGAAGATGGGAGCAGGAGCAAAAGAAAAGAACTGCAGATTTATTTATTTTTTTTAAAAAAGGAATAAATCAGGTAGAACACTGCACTGGGCTCTTTTGTATGCATTAAACCTCATAAGCCTAGCTTATAACTAGTG
Source organism: Podarcis vaucheri (assembly GCF_965113315.1). Classification (NCBI taxonomy): domain Eukaryota; kingdom Metazoa; phylum Chordata; class Lepidosauria; order Squamata; family Lacertidae; genus Podarcis; species Podarcis vaucheri. The sequence goes on along the minus strand of NC_138762.1, from coordinate 79,518,413 downwards.
CCACGGAAGGGCGAGTGCCAAGACCCATAGGCCTGTTGAGAAGAGGATACAAAGCAACTGGCCCTGGTTTCAAACTCTGGTGCAGGAGCATCTCCCTTCAGCTGCTTATATAGAGAGCCAGTGTGGTGTAGTGGTTAAGAGCGGTGGATTCGTAATCTGGTGAACCAGGTTCGATTCCCCACTCCTCCACATGCAGCTGCTGGGTGACCTTGGGCTAATCACACTTCTCTGAAGTCTCTCAGCCTCACTCACCTCACAGAGTGTTTGTTGCGGGGCAGGAAGGGAAAGGAGATTGTTAGCCACTTTGAGACTCCTTAGGGCAGTGATAAAGCGGGATATCATATCCAAACTCTTCTTATATGAGTATGCTGCCAAATGGTTTGGTGGGCACCCATTTCTCCTACTGCATCAATCTCCTGCTGTTCCTCCTACTGTCAGATTTGTGTCAAGCTGAAGGGATTTGCAAGATCAGAGGCCAGCACAGATAATTTCTGGGACTCTGTGGCATGCATAAAACAATGTCTCTGGGATGAGCCGTGTAAATCAGCTCTTCTCTTCATTTATACACATACATATGTGGTCTCCTTCCATCAAAGAAATAACGGCAGTGTGAAGAGACCAGTGGGAGGTGTGCAGAGGTGTTGATAACAAAGGTCCCCATGCTCCCATCCATTGCAGAGCAGGAGGACAGAGGAACTGGGAGGGCTAGGGAAAAGGGAATGATGAAAAGAAACATGTCACCCCCCCTTACAAAGAGCAGAGCCAAAATGGCACGTTTCCTTTTCTTCTGAGTTCTTGGGTGACCTTCTGCAGGAATGAATGAGTGCTTGGCTTGCCATAGGCTTTGAGGGAAAGGTGTCAGGGCAGAAATGGAGCCAGAAACAATTGTTCTATATGGTACATGCTTCCCAGTGGTTGGCACACTTCCCAGGAGATGCCTCAATGTGAATTAACAAACATCAACACTTCCAAGAAGTCACGAGGAGCTGTGTTATCCAGATGATATGGCTCGTTTTTACCCTAGAGATAGAATGCAAGAAATATGATAGGACCTTAATGCCAAGGAGGTGGCAATTTTATTAGCAATCTCAAACAGGAAGGTTTCATTGGACCGACCCACTGAGATTTTATTTTTACAGTAATGCTCTAAAATATTTAAGGGAAGGTGGACATTTGTGTTATGTCACTCCCAGACAACCATGTCTATTGAGTATTCAACCTGATTTGTTTGCACAGAGCTTGGGGGAGGTAATATGACACCCACAATTGAGCATTCACTCTTATTGGGTGGCAGGGAGATCATGCAATGGGATATCAACCAATGAATATCACCTGCAATGCAAAGGTGCTTCAGAGGCAGCCCCTGTCACAGTCACACCGTGCTATCCCAAAGCGCATAAACACTCACCAGAAAGGTGTATCACTGCATGGAAATTGCAATTTACTTTTACTTTTACAATCTTTTCACATTTTCATATATAAATGATATATATAACCTCCCTAATCCAGTTATGGACGTGCACCACAGGAACAGTTTGACACAAGAAGAAATAGGCTTGCAAACAATTCTGTGTATACAGTTATTCTGCATCCTGCTATGTGCATTTAGCCCAGTTCTGAAGATCAGTGATCATGTCAAGTCCTGGACTGGATTCAGTGCTTCTGCTTCCACCTTCCTGCTAATCTTGTGCATGAGCCTACACAGGTACTGTTCTAGGTACTGGGACTTTTCAAAACAATGAGAGCAAAATATTACAGTGGTACCTCAGGTTACATACGCTCCAGGTTACATATGCTTCAGGTTACAGACTCCGCTAACCCAGAAATAGTATCTCAGTTTAAGAACTTTGCTTCAGGATGAGAACAGAAATCTTGCTCCAGCAGCATGGTGGCAGCAGGAGGCCCCATGAACTAAAGTGGTGCTTCAGGTTAAGAACAGTTTCAGGTGAAGAACGGACCTCTGGAATGAATTAAGTACTTAATCTGAGGTACCACTGTACTAGCTAGCACTGGGTATTTGCTCTTAGGAACATACATATTAAATCTGAGCAGCCCTGGAGTTTTGTTACAAATAATTTTTTGGACGCCATCCAAATTTCAATCTTTCCATGGATTCTTCTTTTTAAAGCAGCAGCTAGATCAAGGCTTAATGAGTATGTGATATAATTACTTCTCCTAGCGTTGGAATTATGCCACATATTCAGTTATTGAAGTCAAGCTCTGTGGTGGAATCCCTTCCCTGCGGCAATGCCGTGACTACTGTTGCCCTGATTGTGGTATCGTTGCCGAAAATCAGCTTGAAAGTCAGCGTGGTGTCTGTTTGTTATCCGTAGGCTTAAAAGATCTACTTTTTGGCCAATGGGACGAAATGAGAGATCTCCACAAATGTTCACAGTGGCAGTAAATCTTTTATTGTACAGCTTCCATTTGCAAATATCAGCTTTCATAATCTCAAACTAGCTATTTAAATATTCTCACTAGCTTAAATTTCCTCCATCTCATCGGCTGAATTTTCCTGTGGTCTGGCCAAGCCCATTTTGTAAGGAATAGATTCTGTAGTTTCCGTGTCGGATTGTGGCAAACACACACATACACAGCAAGATGGGAAAATGCCTAGCTATTGTGTATGAGTAGGTCTCCCAGTAAAATGTTGCCATACACTGAAGCTTATTGCCTCATTACTCTTCAAGTCTTTATGAGCAGGGGTGGGAAAGCCTTTTAATTGTATTACTTAACTGTTTAATTAAGGGCCATTACTATAACAATTTCATTCTATGCAAAATATATGTCAAGACGACATTAGCCTGCACAATGAAACACACAGCTATAAGGCTATGCAGAAATACAGGTTAAGCACATGACTCCTCTCCCCCTGGCATTTTGCATATGGGCCTTTGGACATTGACTAATTGTACTGCTCATCACTGTCTCCCAACTGTATACTTCTTGCATGCGCTCCAAAAACGAAGTATTGCATTTACAAAGTTTACATTCCTCGCAGACTCCAAAGCTACTGAATCTGGTGGCGTCAAGTCAATCATGGTTTGTAGTGCTCTTCAAGGTCTAAACATCAAGGAATGTTTGAAGAAAATCACTTTGGAGACTTTCATGTGATGAAGGTTTAAAATCTAGCCTCTTCTGTGAGAAGGTTCACAGGTCAGAAACAGGGAGAAGAATGTTTTAGCATGTCACGATTACTGGCATATTTTCAAAAGATTATAGCTGGATTACTTGATAACCAGGAGCTCTTAGGTGATATAAAATACACACATATCCACATCCCTGTACAGATTTTAGTCATTTTAACACCATATTCTGGACAAGTATTGGAAGAAATCATTCTTTGACTTATTTTAATAACGGTAAAAATTATGTTCCCACTCTTTTTTACAATCTGCAACTGACTAATGCATACGGCAACTAAATGTGACAGATTATATAAGCATACCATCAAATAATGGTTTATATCATACAACCTTTTGAAATCAGCATCCCGCAGAGAAAATTTCCTGTCCAGCTTCAGAACTATTTAAAGCATTCCAGGACAGTGGCATCTCTTTTAAGACTTTATTGAAGTTCATAACTTCCAAAGGGAAGACTATGATAGTGTTTGGTTTTCGTCCTTCAATTTTTCCCCTTAAATGTTTTACCTAAAGGCAAACACACTCCCCCTTGTTTCAAATTAAACTTTCAAATCAGTGTTTGTGTCTTCTGGAAGATACTTATTCTGGATCAAGAAGACCATTTTGGTTATTAATCATTATTGGTCACTTACTAATATTTGTGCAATTAGTGGGTATTCATCTGCATTTTAGTGTGAATCCCTCCTAATAAATGGATTTTATATATGCAATTTTCCTTAATATAATGCATTTTTTTTGTTATTTTCACTAACAGATGCACTTTTATGCATCCCTTTACACTGCTATATTCATTTTTGTAAGCATCACTGGGCTGAAGAATTGCACTATAAAATACTGAGAAGTGCAAATTTTGAAGGACAACTCTGTTTTGGTTTGTGCATTGTTTCGGGAAGTGCAAATTAAGTAGGTTCACCTTTAAATGTTAACTGAACCAAATTTCCCCTCTTAAATCCTGTGAAATATATGGATGCAAGTCCCACTGAGTTCAGTAGCAATTTCTCTGACCATCAGACAGAGAACGGCTACATGACATGTGTTGCACTAGTTGCCAGCAAAATACTTCTAATTTTAAAAAGGGACTTGGGAACCCTATAACTTTAAAAATATACAACAGATCTTCACCATACCACTGAAGATATTTCCATATGCCCTGGAAATACCCTTGAATTTTGACATAATCTAAACCAGCAGAAGGAGAAACTGAAGGTATGTTTTGATCTTGAATGTGTAGACAGTCCCAGGCAGTGGGATGCCTATAGTTCAAAGCAAGAGAGCTGAAGTGATAGAATTCAGCCATCTTACATCAGATTTATATGAAATCCGGTTTACACCTCTTATCAGATTGATTCTCTATGCCAAATTTCTTAGATATTGGACAAATTGTCTTTATGTTCCCACATCCTGATAGACAAAGTTCATTTGGACTTCTTTCTGCCTTTGACTCTTATGTGGTCATATGGTCACTCCCATAGGTGACCATTTAAAAACAAATAAAGAAAAAAACCCAGGATCTGGATTCAGCGGAAGACCAGCTGCCCGACTCAGTTTTGAGGCATTGGGCTAAGAAGAACTTCTATCCTACAGAACTTTTAAAAAAGAGCTTCCCTTGATCTGCAGATCTACTGTCAAGGCAGCATGCCTCTGAATTGCTGGGACGTGGGTGGTGCTGTGGGCTAAACTACTGTGCTGCTTGGGCTTGCCGACTGAAAGGTTGGCGGTTTGAATCCCCACGACGCGGTGAGCTCCCGTTGTTCAGTCCCAGCTCCTGCCAACCTAGCAGTTTGAAAGCATGCAGCGCAAGTACATAAATAGGTACCACTCCAGCGGGAAGGTAAATAGCATTTCTGTGCGCTGCTCTGGTTTCGCCAGAAGCGGCTTAGCCATGCCAGCCACATGACCCAGAAAAACTGTCTGCGGAAGTGGACAAGCGCCGGCTCCCTTGGCCTGTAAAGTGAGATGAGCACTGCAACCCCAGAGTACAATCCAGAGAAAGTTAAGGTCCATTGAAATCGATCTGCAGAGGTAAGGATTTAACTCCCATTCATTTCAGTGGGGTTCAGGCATGTTTAACTTTCTCTGTACTGCACATGATATGTTTCCAAACTATGCTATGTAATAATCTGTCTCCATACTTAAATGTTTGACTTGAACATCAATCTCGCCACAAAATGCCTGGCATGCAGTCAGCGCCGAAGAAGCTGATAAGAAATGAGTAAAGGGTAGACACTGTAAGGTCGCTGGAATCTTCGCGAAGTGTGCCTTTTAAATTTTACCAGCTTCAAATTTTCACTTAACTCGGAAATGTGATAATACACAAAATGGAGCAAAACCCAAGATACCCAAATTGACTTAATTTGTGACAGGATGATAACAGGATGGGAATTAATAGCACGGTAATCAAACTAATACATCTTTTCTAAAGAAAAAAAATATGAATAAAAGGCTTTTAGCTTTTGAGAAATGGAATCCTATTGTAATTAGATCATGAACTAGGGCCTTTCAGTGCTGAAAATTCAAACTGTGCACAATATAAGTGGCACCTTTTAATTCTTCCACAGCATATACTAATAGAAAACTCTGCTCTGTTTTTCTTTGTGTGAACCCAATCACATCACATCAAATTATACAACTAATTAACACACACTCCTTAAAAAATTGCATATTATTTTGGCAAGCCAAATTAACGCCAGTCCCCTGAAACCATGTTTAGTAATTCCCATTGACTGTAGTAACGCCTACTATTGAGAGATGGTCTAATCAGCTACAGGCTCTCCTGCTGATGAGCTGAACCAAGGAACCAGATGTTTCTGCCTTCTAGGCTAATGAAAATGTCATAGATGTTTCCCCCTCCATCTCAATGAAGAAATAATTCCATCATGGTCATGATCTAGGTAGTCCTTGCCTGTTTCTTGCTGATCTCTTTGGCACAACTGGAAGGAGCGAAAACATCTACTACATACATACAGTACAAACCCTCGTGATTAGATATACATACAATTATATATATATATATTTCTTAAAAAAAATAATTGCTCAGATATTTTACAGATGCACAGCTGTTCCATGTCTGCGAAGACTTTCTTACCAGAAAGTCTGAAAGACATGGAGAAAGATAAACCTCATTGAGGAAATTATATTTCCATCTCACATTATATTGTATATACAAGCTAGCGAAATATGTTTTCTGTTTATGGGCAAGAGATCTCGCTAGCATTAAATTACTTAATGAGATGTCTCATGCAATTAAAATAGGCATACCATTTGCATTAACGTTTTAAAGCTTGGTTATTCTGGGAGGGTTGGTTTACTTGAGTTTAAATAGGTGATAATGAGCGTGATGAATCAGTCTGCTTAAAACTGCGTACTGTGTAACTGTCTAGTAAAATCTTAATATTAAACTGCATAACACACAGCACATTATAAATGCCTTTGGTATGGTGTTATTCTACCTTGTTTATCAGATGATGGATCTGAAATTAACTACAAAGATACATGGAAGAGTTCATTTAAGATTCTAAAACTAATGTAACTGAGAATCTCCCTCCCTCATAACACACAAATATAGCCCACACAACTGATTGTGCTTTATGTGTGTCTAGCTCTGTACTCGATTGTAGCTTTGAAGTATATCTCGAAAACTGCTGCTGTTATTATTATGCCTGGTTTTTAAATTTATTTAAGTTTAAATTCATTTGCTCTCACATGCTGCCACAGACAGGGATTCTGCCCTCCTTCACTTCTCAGTTTTGTGGTCGCTGACAATGAACACTGAGACAGTAACTGGCCTCACAATTCAGTCTAAACACACTTCTCATTGGGGCCCAGTTTGTGTGTTTAGCCTGAACGGAGACCCATAATCTTTTGCTGGCAAATAGAAGGAGAGTTCCTGAGGGAGACTCTGGACAAGTCACCTCCCTCCAGCTCTTCCTGCTCCCAAAGGGCTGTGGGATCCCTGAGGGCTTACAGGGTTGCAGAGACCTGGAAAGTCCCCTTGGCCATCCCTGGACCACAGTGACCCTACTTCCTGTCAGGTTCTCTTCTTCCTCCTCCTGCTGGCACCAGCTGTCACCTTCAGGATGACAATATGTAGACAACTGAGACTCTGGGGAGTGCAAGGAAAATGCCAAAGGTCCCGTCAAAACCCCAGCCAGTCCATTAGGCTGCTGAACACCAGCTTGCCCAGCACTTCCAGCACCCAGCACCCAGTCAGCAGGGTGTAGTGTTTTACAAAGTACAATTTGACATGCCCCTATCCTGGGGATCTGGTGGCACAAGACAACAGAGAGGGGTGGAGGGAGAAGGGAAATGGCTGCTGGGTTCAACACAGGAATCATATACAGTGGTACCTCAGGTTACTGATGCTTCAGGATACAGACGCTTCAGGTTACAGATTCCGCTAACCCAGAAACAGTACCTCGGGTTAAGAACTTTGCTTCAGGACGAGAATAGAAATTGTGCGGTGGTGGCATGGCGGCAGCGGGAGACCCCATTAGCTAAAGTGGTACCTCAGATTAAAGAACAGTTTCAGGTTAAGAACAGATCTCCAGAATGAATTAAGTTCTTAACCCGAGGTACCATTGTATAGGACTAGTTATAATGGGATATGGGAAATAGGGAGTAGGGTCAAAAGCTTCAATGGAAAATGTGGTTTTTGAGGGTAGATTGGCAGGAAGGGAGGGAAGGAGGTGGTATCATGCAAGCATTCTGGGAGGCAGTTCCAGGCATAAAAGGGCAACAATGGAGAAAGGGCAGAGTTGTTTGAGGGAGTGGGAGGCCTCTGGATGGCTGAGGGTAATGGACCTGGAGGGTCATAGGCTAGGACGTATTGGGTTAGGAGAGCAGCAGAAGCAGCTCACCCAGGGGGATGCAATTGCAGGGCTAGCTTCCCAGGAGCAGTGTTGCAGCCAATTACCAATAGAATAGAAGAAAAGCCTGCTGTATGAAGTTAATAGCCTATCCAGCCCAGCATTATGTTCTCACAGTGTCTGGTATCTAGAGGAATATACATGGAAGATGGGAGATGGCCATTGTGACTAAGAGGGAAGGTGTTGAGGAGGGTCACCTTTTTTGGGGGGGGGTACAAAATTGATGCATACCCCTCCAAAATACCATAGCAGTTATATATTAATTCATTGGAATTATCTAGGAGCAGTTAAAATCAGCCATTGTCTTGCAGTTTAAAACAATAAAGCAAGCAAAAATACCATTCAGAGAAACAAGTAGGGAGGACTGGTTAAATTCTGCCCATACAGTGCCACTTATTAAAATTTGCCTCTCGCAAATACTGGTCAAGTCCAACTTTTGTTGATTAGTCTAGCAAATTAAATATCATAGCCCGAATGACAATCCATTAATGAACAGTTATTACACTCGGCAATTGATTTGTAAAGGTAAAGGTAAAAGGACCCCTGACTGTTAGGTCCAGTTGTGGATGACTCTGGGGTTGCGGTGTTCATCTCGCTTTATTGGCTGACGGAACTGGCATACAGCTTCAGGGTCATGTGGCTAGCATGACTAAGCCGCTTCTGGCAAACCAGAGCAGTGCACGGAAATGCCGTTTACCTTCCCGCCAGAGCGGTTCCTATTTATCTACTTGCATTTTGATGTGCTTTCGAACTGCTAGGTTGGCAGGAGCTGGGACCAAGCAATGGGAGCTCACCCCGTCACAGGGAGTTGAACCGCCGACCTTCTGATCGGCAAGTCCTAGGCTCTGTGGTTTAACCCACAGCGCCACCTGTGTCCCTTAATGATTTGTATCCTCATGTAAAAAAACCCCCTCCGAAAACTTATTCATTTTCTGAGATTGCCGAACAGTCCTGTACACCATTACCATGAAGTAAGTCCCACTGAACCCTGTAAGGTTTGCTTCTGAGAAGACACATCTAGGATTGCAATGTAAGTTTTATTGAAGCCAATGGAACATACTAGTTCTCAAATTCAATTGCTTTTGTGCTTGGTTGGCTTGGAGTCTACATGTTCTTTTATCATCTTTCACAATGTGAGGGACTCATCTTGGATAGCTGAAAAGTGTACATTAGGTATTTGCATAAAGTAATATAATCACAGAATAATCAACATGGAAAAGACCTTCTATTTGGTCAAACCTGGATAGCAACAACATTTTAAAGTTCTAAGCCACATCCTCAGAATTTGAACGCCAACAAAATAATAGCTAAAATCCATGGGATTAAGTCTTTTTAGTTTAGTGCTAGATCATGTTCCAGATGCATTGAAACAAATTAGCTTGGTTTGATACAGAAGATAGGCTATACAGTACTCTTATCTACACTGCCTTGGTCAGACCACATCTGGAATACTGTGTCCAGTTCTGGGCACTACAATTTAAGAAGGATGTTGACAAGCTGGAACATGTGCAGAGGACAGCAACCAAGATGATGGTTAGCCTGGAAAAGAGGAGATAGGATAGCTACAGTGGTACCTCGCGTTAAGAACTTAATTCATTTTGGAGGTCTGTTCTTAACATGAAACTGTTCTTAACTTTAGCTAATGGGGCCTCCAGCTGCCACTGCACCGCCGCTGCACAATTCCTGTTCTCATCCTGAAGCAAAGTTCTTAACCCAAGGTAATAATTCTGGGTTAGTGGAGTCTGTAACCTGAAGCGTATGTAACCCGAGGTACCACTGTATCTTCAAATATTTGAAGGGTGGCCACAAGATGGAGTAGGCTTGTTCTCTCCTGTTCTGGAGGGTAGGACACGAACCAAAGGCTTCAAGTTACAAGAAAGAAGATTCAGACTCAACATCAGGAAGAACTTTCTGACAGTAAGAGCTGTTTGACAGCGGAATGGGCTCCCTTGGGAGGTTGGTTGAAAAGCTTCGTTGGAGGTTTTGAAGCAGAGCTTGGATGCCCATCTGTCCTGGATGCTTGAGCTGAGATTCCTGCATTGCAGGGGGCTGGACTAGATGACCCTTGGGGGAGCCTATCCAGTTCCATGATTCCACAATTCCATGATACAATGAACAGCCAGATTCAAATCCCTGTTGAATCTAATGGTTTAGAATTTAATCTGATTGAGCCAGTTGGTTGAAAGTGGACCCAGTGGCGTAGCGTGGGTTGTCAGCACCTGGGGCAAGGCAAGTAATTTGCGCCCCCTAACCCGTGGATTTTAGCACTCAAGTGCAGGCGCCCCCCCCAGATGTTGCGCCCGGCGCCCCTGCACCCCCCATGCTACGCCACTGGGGCTGGGGGCGAGCGAAGGAGCCAAGGACCCCCCCAAAGGCTCAGCAGGAATTTATTAAATTTATTATTTGCGTAGCTCCAGCGGGCCGAAGCAGCCGAAGCCCCCTCCCCCCGGGCGCCTCCCCGCCCCCTCCTCTCCTTGGGCTGTCGGTGGAGCTCCAGATCCAGGCTTGGCGAGCGCCTCTCCTCCTCCCGGACGGGTCCGGGGGCTTCCAGCTCCGTCCTCACACCCCCCCCCGCAGCTGAGATGTGCGCTGAGAGCCGGAGCCAGCGGCGCCCCCTTCTGCCGGGAGACCCTCGCCCGCCCGCCGGCTTCCTCTTGGAGGGTTTTAGGGAGCGCAGGGCGCGGCGAGGCCCCTCGGAGCTCTCCTCCCTCCCAGTCAGCAGAAGCAGCCCGAGGGGATGGCCCGGCCAGGCATCGGTGGCGGCGTTGGCGCTGCTGCAGCGGCTGCTCCTCCTGCGAGCAGTGAGTGGAGCGCAGCCGCAGCGGCGGGGGGGGCGCGCGCTAGGGTGCAAGGCTGCCGGTGGCGGCGGGGAGCCCGGCGGAGGAAGGAACTTGTCCCTTCCCTCTGGACTCGCGCCCCCCCAGATGTTGCGCCCGGTGCGGCCGGCACCCCTGGCACCCCCCACGCTACGCCACTGAGTGGACCCAGACCAAAGTATTTGAGCTTCACTTGATGGTGGCATGGGCCATCCACGTGAAGCAAGCATGCAAAGAGTATAAATGGGGATGCAAGACATATATGCTGAACTGTTTTTGAGAAAGGAGGGGCTTTCGGTTGGCAAATCCACATGCTATTAAACTTCTCAGGTTTTTTTATCCAGGTTCAAACTGTCAGAGCAAAATAAAGTGGCTGGACCCAGTTAGCCTATCAGAGCAATGAAAGACAATACTAGCACCCTCAGCAAGAATCAGGTTGCTGTGCTTCACTCAGAACCCCCATTAATCCAAGCTTCAAGGAGAAGCGGCTCCATAGTCAACAAAAGAAGAACTCTGGCAGAAATTTCTGGTAGCCAGCTCCTGGGTCATAATCACAATCCTATATTTGAACCAATGGCTGCCAGTGAAGTTGAACTTCTAAGAACTCTTCTGCATACCAAACCAAACCAAACCAAACCAAACCAAACCAAACCAAACCAAACCAAACCAAACTGTGGGCACAAAATACAGAGCACTCTCCATACATAAAACATTGGCTGCAGTCCTAAATCCACTTATCTGGGCGTTAAGCCCCATTGAATTCAATTGGACTATTGTCTGAGTGGACATGGTTAGGATTGTGCTGTTAGTCGGCCTTAAGGGGGATTTTTTTTTTTTTTTTGCAAAATTATTAGAAAGGAGGGGCATTTCACAATGGAACACAGCCTATTCTTCTTCATATGCAGTTATGTTCTAGACAAGCATCTGCACCCGTTCTTCACAGCTGGGAAAATCACATGGAAAAGTAGACTGAGATAAGAATGGTGACATGTTTTACTACAAGAAGTGTTACAAAGTTATTATAACTGCTATTATAACTAGAATTATTGTTACCATTATTGTTGTAAGCTGTACTCCACAGTAAGCTCTACTCCAAGCGTGTCCTTGAGGCTTCTTCTTAAACCCTCTTACCCGGGAGTAACTCAGTGGGGCTTACATCTGAAAGAATTGCACTGTGATGCTCCCACTGGGACTCACTGCTTAGCTCTGCCTGGACTCCCAGCCCTTGCTTCTCCTTTATAGAGCAAGAGCAGCAGTTTTAAGCCAGGTATTTGGCAAGTGTCTTATTTATGCGCTTCCAAGAACTCCTTGAAATTAATGGTATCTATCAGATTAATAATTGAAAAAGTCCCTACAGACATTGATTTCTCTTCATGTGCTTGCATAAGAAAGCTCAGTCCACCCCCCCTTTCCGATTTTAATGCTTTCTTTTCCTTTTCATCCCGTTGAGATTGGCTAGATGATTCCTCAAAGTGCAGGTGCAATGAAAATAAACATGTAGGGAAATGCATCTCAACAAATAGCTTCGTTGTTTTTTTTATTATTAAAATACATTCCTATTCATGTGCCCATTTTGGATCGGTGCTAAACAACATCAAACATTTTCCCCAAACCAGAAAAATGAACAAGCAAGGGCAGCGCAGCAGAAAGACCTTCCTTTTGCAAAAAGAGAGAGAGAGATGTTATAGTCCTGTATACCAGGTGCCCCAGAAAAGGGCTTTCTTATGGTCTAATTGGTAGCTGGCAGGCTCCTCCCTTCAAATCCTTTGCTCTGGGGTCCTTTCTTTTGTCCGGGCCATCCTAGTTTCTGTGTTCTAGCTCATTCACTCATGGTTGACCTGAAGGTCCTAGGTTAAGCATTCCCACTGGTATTTAGCCTCAGACCTTGTTATTGTTCCACCCATCTGACCCCTGCTACATTAAATTCTAACAAGGTACTCTGGAAGGAAAGGGGAGAGAGAGAGAGAAATCCCTCATTTCTCTGTATGGTTTCATGGCTTGCCTCTTACAGCTTGGCTGATGTTCTTTTCTCCACAGCAGACCACCAAGCGTCCTGCTTTAGTTTGTCAATTTATAGTGCTGTCATGGTTTCGAATGCTGAAACCATTGTGTCGAATATACCCGGCTGACCTCTGAAGCGACTTTCTGTATTTCAATTGTTAACTCATTAGGGTTGGGAAAGGGCTGGCTGAAAGGAAAATGGCCTTTTCCCACAATCGCAATCCAACGAGTGGCTCAAGAGCCGTAACAATGCCGCGTGAGGGGAGACGGAGAGCACGTTGCCCCAAATTAGCTCCAGATATTTTTGCATTCGTAATCAAAGGGGGGAAAACAGCAACAGCCCCTGCCATGCATTGATTGTATTCCTCAGCTCTTTCCACATTATATAATTCATGGGAGGCGTGCCAAATAAAGAAGAACCTGCTATGTGACTTAAAGAGCTTGAGTTCTTATGGGGTTTCTTTTAGCAGTGCCAAAGCAGAAAGCAAATTGCCATATCATATAGCAGGCAACTTGTGGCCCTCTCAATGTTGTTGGACCACATCTCCCACCATTCCTTGCCATTGGCCATGCTGGCAGCAACTGTTGTGAGTTTGGAGTCCAGTAACATCTGAGGGACAAATGGCTCCCCATGCCTGTCACACAGGGTCACAACAAGGACTGCATAGCAAAAATTGGTCGCAGGAATCCACATAAGTCTCCACCAATTCTATGAATAATCCCTTGTTGCTCAAAAGGGGCCTTTTATCAAGGGCAGGGCCTTAGCTCAATGGTAGAGCATTTGGCTGAGCAACGTTAGAGCGATTTGGAAGGGCGGTATGGAAATTGAATAAATAATGAAATAATAAATAATTTGCTTTGCATCAGTTAGCATCTCCAGGTGGGGCGGGGATGTCCTCTGCCAGAAATCCCTGAAAATCCCTGCCAGTATCACTGAATACTCAGCATTGTGCAATAAAAGAAAACTGCTTTTCACAGCAGGGAAATGTTTAGGCCTATAAGCCTTTGTTGTTTCCCCCTTTGATTTAAAGCAGGAAAGACAGCCACCTCCTTTTAAAAAGCCATGCACCAGGGCAGGGGGTGGGGCCTCCGACTCCCATGATCCCTCGCCACTGACTAGGCTTTCTGGGGCTGATGAGAGTTGGAGTCCAGCAACATCTGGAGAGATACAAGATCCTTACCCTTAGTGCAATAGCTCTGTCCAATGGAATATGGAACGAAATAAGTTTTAGTGACCAGCATCAGATCTAGTGTTATTTCACAATGTCATCATCACTGCATACAGCTGCTTCCAGCACTTAGGAAAGTGCTATAGAAACAACTATCATTAGAATGTGATATAATAAAATGAGCGGCAGAATTTCTCCAAGTGGCATGTAGTGTTTACAAAGTTTCAGAAGGGTTGTTTTAAGTTCACTGTGTGTTAGGAGTGGCTTGTGCTAAGATCAGGCTTGTGGTCCCGATCCATTCCCCACTGCTTCTTGGGGCTAGCCTGTGGAAATAAGCAGCCACTCCAAGATTTTGGGGGCCCTCAGACATGCCCCCTTAAGCTGGAAGAAGCAGAACATGAAAACTAAGCATTCCCTTAGGCTGCATCTGATCAGTAGCAGATGGCCGGCGATTCTCACCTGACCTCCTGACAGCGGAGATGGAATGAGAGAGAAAATGCTGAGGCGGTGGAGAGGCTGTCATGGTGGAAGCACACCAGCAGGAGCACTGGAATGACTCCACTGTTGTGTTTGCACCACACTGCCCTTTCCTCAGCAAAATTCCAAATTATCGGATGGCCAGCATTCGAAACAAAAGCAACATTCCAAACAACTTTAGTCTTTAAACCATCTTTGCTATGTCTTCCAAAGCCAGAACACTTTATAAAAGCATCAAACAACTGCTCTGTACTCATAACCCCACTCCCAAATTTAATCCCACCCTGATCTACCTAGGAGCAACATGTGAGCATTGTCCAGGTTTCTGTGTACACTTATCCCTACCTAGATGAAGGATCATCCACAGGCCCGTGCAGAGCTTTTCTGAGACCCGGAGTGGGGAATCTTGTTAGAATAAAGTTATAAACTCAAAAAGCAGCCAGTCTCTGGCTTGGCCCTCCAGGCGGCTTAACCCTCTGATGCCCTGGTTGCCTTCCCACTCTGTGTGGGCCTGATCATCCACACAATCATATTCTGAGTGAGTACCTCCCAGACCAATCCAGTATTCAGTCGTGCTTTCCTGCAGATCAGCTACTGGGGAAGAAAAGCAGGTTGGATCCAGTCTCCTTGCCCACCCTTCCTTCCTCACAGCTGACTGGTGGGATTTTAGCTTTCCCAAAAGCACTACACACGAGCAAGCCTAACACCCAGAGTCTCTATTTTTCTGGGAAATAGGTGTGGGAGTTTTCCAGTAATTGTTTTCATTAAAACAAATTGCATGGGTGAATGGTATCCAAAAACTATTGGTTTGCAGAACATCTTCTAGTTGGTTGGCTTTTTCTTTTTTTCTGCTATGTTTCTTATGCATCACTGTTTTTTAACAGAGGGTTTCTTATTATGACTGCATATACCTTCCATAAAGGCTCTCTAAGCTGGATTTCCCCATACCACTTGGCATTTTAAAAATATATATACTTTTTCATTGTGAACATTTATGGGAGTTATTTCCCAAATGTCCCGAGTCGGCGAAACGCTGAGACCGTAGTAGCTTGCGGATAGTGAGCATGATAGTTGATGTGGGCCCCAATCATATTTTGATTTTAAATAGAAAGCCTTCCTCTTTATGAGGATGTTCAGTTCGCAGCTTGAGCAGTGTAATTTTTACACAGGCCCCGGCAATCAATAAAAAAAGCCATGGGAGGAATGATTTATCTTGTTGGTTACAGAGACTGTCACCGAGAGAAATTGTAAAAGATCAATTTACACAACCTGGTGTGAGAATGTTATTGATATAACACGGCTGATCAGTTTCTGGTTGTCTGTGGGCAGTCACTGAAAAAGAGAGCTCTGCCCTCTGATAGGGCCACTGACCATGATCTTAATAGACTCGCTGGTCCATAAAATGGACAAGAAGCCAATGGAGGACGAGATTGCCAAAGGCTCTGGGTATGCTAACCTGCCGGGAGCAGAATGGATTGGCTGGACGCCGACTGCTTAGTTAAGCAATGTCAGGCAGCTTCTCCCTCCCCCTACATCCCCCCATCCTTTTTTTCCTCCCACTGTGAGAACAGTTCACATGGAGACTTGCTGCCTTAATTACAAAGAGCCCTTTTAAATACAGGTCACAGGAGTTGGCTCACTTGAAAGGAAATAAGGAAACAAGCTACCTTCCTGGAAAAAAAAAATCAAACTTCCACGTCTCAAATTAGTTAAATGAAGCTTATCAGCAGTTGTTAGTTGATCCTTTGACAGTCTGTTAATTGCGGCTCTTACGTTAACTATGCTGTGCGGACCCTGGTATATGATTTCTCTCTCTCTCTCTCTCTTCCTTTTTAAGCCAATGGACAAATCACATGAGAAGCATATTGGCACAGAAAACAGAAGCTGGGCTGTTATGCCCATTTGCTGTAAATATCTGGGCATAAGGCAAATGTTTGTGAAAGGGACGTTTTAATACAGTTGATTAACCTACATGCATTTACTTTTGAAATTAGAATTTGCTTCATTTTGCTTGGCCAAAAGATCATTCTTGCTTCTTCGGACACTGGTCCTAAATGGTGAAGAGAGTATTAGACCAGGACAGGGGAGTTTAAATCCTCATAAACGACTGCCAATCTGGGGTTAGCTCAGGTTCTCATTTTTCCACTCTTAAATTGAGTTCCCCACATTTCCACATACATGTTTTTGTGTTTTTTTAAAATAACAAGTCTTCATGAAAATTTATCAGCATTTTGGTGCAAAGTGCCTCCTAATATACACATTTTTGTATGTGATCTTGCCTAACAGAAACATTTTGGCAAAACAATTTCCCCTAATGCCATGCATTTTTGCCAAGTTATTTTTTTTTAACTTAATTTACTAGCACGCTTTAACCTAGTATATGCATTTTAGGGCACATGAGTTGGCTGGAGAACTGCTTTGCACAATTCAGAGCAATTCAAACTTTGAAGGCTGGCTGTGTGTTGGTTTGCATTCCCCCCCCCCCCCGAAAGTGTGAATTTGGTAAGTGTGCATTAAAATGCAAACTGAACTGAATTCCTCCTCCATCCCTATTCAACCATCAAGCCCACTGGGCCAGTGACCCTGGGCCAGTCACTTTCACTCAGCCTAGACTACAGGGTTGTTGTAAGGATAAAAGAGGCAGTGGTGGGGGAAACCTTTGGATTTCTTAGCTGCCTGACAGCACTCATGCTGAAGGCTGGGATTCTTTTTTTAAAAAAGCTAAAATAACTATCTTTCCCAGTAGTGATGTACGGAAGTGAGAGCTGGACCATAAAGAAGGCTGTTCGGCGAAGAATTGATGCTTTTGAATTATGGTGCTGGAGGAGACTCTTGAAAGTCCCATGGACTGCAAGAAGATCAAACGTATCCATTCTTCAGGAAATCAGCCCTGAGTGCTCACTGGAAGGACAGATCCTGAAGCTGAGGCTCCAATACTTTGGCCACCTCATGAGAAGAGAAGACTCCCTGGAAAAGACCCTGATGTTGGGAAAGATGGAGGGCACAAGGAGAAGGGGACGACAGAGGATGAGATGGTTGGATAGTGTTCTCGAAGCTACCAGCATGAGCTTGACCAAAGTGTGGGAGGCAGTGGAAGACAGGAGTGCCTGGCGTGCTCTGGTCCATGGGGTCACAAAGAGTTGGACACAACTAAATGACTAAACAACAACAAAATAACTATCAAAGGCTTGTAGAGACATAGGAACTCTTCCCAACCCACAACAAATTATTTAAGCCCACATGCTCAGGGTGAGACTACATGGCATGAAAAGAGGGTACACAGTCACCTCCCCAGATTGTTACCTTGGCCTGTTATGTAAAAGGCTGGTTTGAATATTGTTGGTTTGTGCATTTGTTTGGTGCTTGTGACGAGTGAAGCTTTAAAATTAATAGTTTGCAAATACAGAAGCTCAGCTAGATTGCTTTATTTACCAACTTTCATTTCTTCGGCATTATTGCAGAAAAGAGAAACTCAGTCACAATTAAAAATCCCACAGAGGTAATTTCTGCCTTGGTTGAAGTTATTATTCTGCGTTAAAGCTAACAATATAAAGGATCTGGAGGAACATTAAGGGGGGAAAAGGAATGTTGTCATGTGTTTAACCTGTTAATTATAGTAATCTACACCACACTGTAAGTATCTTAACCTGGAATGAGTAACAGGGGGTTGAGAAAATGAACAGACTAGAGTCACTGCAGCAAAATGAAAAGGGGGAGAAAGGAGAAAGATTAAAATCACATTGCCAACTGAAGTGTAAACTGAGCTGTGTGTTTCCAAGTTGTTTGTTTTCACATTTCCACACACACGGGTATACACTAGACAGAACACTTTGGGCCTGGAGACAAGGTTTTCGTTCCCCTTTCTTCTACATTTTTAACATGCCTGTAGAAACTGGGCAAGTTTATCTGACCCCCCTCAATGTAACTTCTAAAGAGGCAAAGCTGAACAATATTCATGTCCCATATTGAGAGCAGAGGGTTGGGCCCAAACTGATGTTTCTTCTCTTGTTATGACAGGGGGAAGAGGAGACTGAGAAATCGAGAAAGCCATAGCTTTGAATATGAGACAATTTCATAATTTGGTGAACACCCTGATCCAGAAAGGGGGAGGAATGGTAATCTCTGTACCCACATACAGCCTCCTTCCCGGTTTTCCTATCTGGGGATCTGCCTGTCTTGACCCAAGGGGCTGTGCCATAGCCCCACTTCTATTCATTTGTGGGAATGCTGGAATAGTTCTGGGCATGGACAGCTATGCCTTTCATTGAGAGACTTAGGGTACTTCTGGGCTGTCAACTGCTTTTGGTTCGGGTTCAAACGCATGTCTGCAAATCCAGATTGCCCCATGAAAGCTGATTTAGAGTTACTGCACAACAAACCTGTTTCTCCTGAAGATCAGACATTTTGAAGTAAGGGAAGTGATGGGGAAATGGAATGTGAGATGCTACTTGCTTGAACGCAACATTGTTCAATCTCCTCACAAAACAAACAAGAAAGAATGCCAATTAAATAGCCAGCATCTTCTAGTCCTCCCACAAACAAATTAGGATGAATGCTCAATAAACAGAATAATAATCTTGATTCCTCCCCATGGCTGCCATTTTCAAAACTAAAGACAGAGAGGTTAATGGGGGTAGGGAACCAGATGTTATTGGACTCCAACTCCCATCAGCCCCAACCGCTGGCCATACTGCCTGAGGCTGATGGAAGCCTTACACAACTCAGGACCTCAATCCCTTACGGATTGCTTCTCCCTTTAGGAATCAACCTGGACCCTGTGCTTGTTATATGAGGCCCTTCTCTAGCTCATGTATCCCAGAGAAGTTCGGAGGGTGTCAACAAGAGAACAGGCCTTTTCTGTGGCAGCTCCCTGATTGTCGAATGCTCTCCCTAGAGGGCCTCGCCTGGCACCATCACTACAAGTCTTTAAATGTCTTTAAACAATCTACGGCTTGTGAAAGTGTGGGGGAGAGGACTGTTATTATGATGAGTATGCTTTTTATTATGTTTTTATCTTTGGTGTTCTGTAACGTGTTTTTAATGTTGTGCACCACCTTGGCATCTTTTGACAATGGGTGGTATATAAATTGAAATAGTAGTAGTAATAATAATAATGTCATCTGGAGGGCTGGAGGTTCCACATCCCTGGAAGCATCAATGAAGCATCTTACGTTCAATATAGACTGTGAAACCATGAACCAAACCTCCTAGTATTCTCCTTTAGTGGGTTTTTCAAGGGAGGTCTTGACTGCCAGCTCCCAGGATGTCTCAACACAACTAACCTGCTTTTGCGTGGAGGGGTGGAGCTGAGCAAGGCTATACAGCAAGAGACTGGAAACCAGTTGACAGGACTTAAGTTCCCTGCCTATGATTTTGGAACTCATATACGTCTTTGTCTCATGGCCAACAAGTTCAGCAGGATTGTAAAACAGCACAACCTCACTCTCCCTGTGAAAACTGCTTGTCCCCAAGTGGGATAAGTGTCAACGATTGATGCAGCTCTTCTTTCTCCAACCCCACTTCAGCTATTAGCCCCAGTTAATCTATTGGCTTCCTTAATATTGTGCTTAGGTTGGCCTTCGTCACCACACACCCACAAAATGGGAGCTCAGAGCTGATCCAACTCAATTCAAAAACCTTCCCTCAGAAGTTCTTGCAGGAATATTTGGTCATGGTGGCGGTAATGGGTGAGAAGCTGGTGCTGAGAACACTTTCTTTTATTTGACAATTTCCTGACCATCACAGTTGTGCATATAATCATTTACCAAGAGTGACTTTGCCAGCTTGACTAGCTTGTATCGTTAAGATCCGTCATTTCCTCCATTAGAGTGGTCTTATCCAAGCAGAACGAACCAGAGTAGCTGGCCATACCTCACCTGCAAGGAGAGCCTCCTCCCAGAACTGCAACTCTCTCTTCTCCACCCCCCAACCCTGTGAATCCAAACCTTCACTACAATACAGTCGCTCATATAACTTTTAAATCTATAATAATTAAATGACATGTGGAGAAACTCACAGGTTAGCTGAAACAGACTTTGTGAGCTTTTCCATGCAAAACCCAGGCAGGCACAGTACACAAATTGGGACAGGAAGTTGTGTTAAGAGAAGCCCATTCCCATATTTTCATTCTCTGGAATATTATCTGTATACAACAAAAGCAACTGTGCAAAAACTGAGTACTGTGGAAGTAGCTTTAGTCTTGTGTGTGCTCCAGATTGTGCCCCTGCAGTAGCTTTTCCCTTCCCCATGAAGAAAAGAGGCCTGTTTTAGCACTTTTTGAAAATGTTGTGTTTTTTTTTTAATGTTGTGCTGTATTATAAATTGTGAAGTAGGCCTTCTTCATGGAGTCTCATAATATGCAAGGAGATAGTGCCAAGTGGGTTGTTTTCTCTCAAGAATTGCAAGGGATGGGATGGGAGGAAGAGATGATTGCACAAATCAGGCTTATGCATATATTGGACCCTCATTTAGAGCACCCAAATCACAAACATTAGCTTAGGTAGGGCTGCCAAACATCTGGAATTTCCCAGACATCGCCAAACTTTGGTCAACCCCCCCCCCACAAAAACAAACAAACACTTTGGGTGTCTGGATTTTCACTTTTTGAAATATGCAATCAAAGTTGACTGTGCATAATGATGCTCTTTCATGGAAACTGGGTTTGTACCTGCTAAGGATCTGAACTGGACCTGAGGATTTAGAAAAGGTTCAGATGGCATTCCCTTTTACACATCACATTCCAACCTGCCACATTTCACCCTTTCGTTTTTTGGGGTAAGTCTTCCCACAAGGAAATATCCAGCAGGACACCAGAATTTAAACACTTCAGTTCATCAGCTGGATTATTCTCCACACTATCAAACTCCACGCACAGTTGTCTCTGCCAGAGTTAGCCAACATGGTGTCTTCTTGGTGTTAATGGGCTCCCAACCCCATCAGCCCCAGCCATCATGGCCAATGGTCTGGATTTGTGGGAGCTGTCACATCAACATGGAGAGCTAGAGGCTCCCCATCTCAAGTGGCAGCTGGTGTCCATTATGTCAGGGTGCTGATGAGTGTGCATGGGAGGAACGGTGGCTAGAATCTGACTCAGGAGAGTTGAGCAGTGGCTTGTGCGGACCTGTACCAGCCAGGAGGCAAGAATCAGAAGCAGGGGAGGTTTCAGAGCTGGAGAGTGGAACACAGGATGGGTTGGAGGAAGAAGAGGAGGAAGGGGCAGGTCAAGCAATGGGAGTGTCGGGGACTTTTCCACCCTCTCCTGCACCACTGTCTCCCAGACTCAGGAGGGAATTGAAAAGGGAAGAGCAGAGGAAGTTTCCATGCAGCTGCAGTGCCTGGCTGCCTGCCTGCAGTCAGTCAGTCAGTCAGTCAGTCAGAGGAACGTTCTTAAGCTGATGGAGGGGGAATGGTCCCCTGTTGCTTCAACTGCTCCATAGAGTGTGGACTTGGGAATAGCTGCCTAGCTGTTAGATTGGTGTGCATAGTCTTTGACAATAAGTTCTTTACTATCTGCTGTGTGTATTCCTTGGCTGGGAAGTGCCTTTGACTGGCTGGTAGGCCAGAAGTCAGGGAGCCCCAATGGGCACCAGCCACCACTGGAGACGAGAACTTGTGGCCCTCCACAGTAGGTGGAGCCAGAGCCAATGACAGACAGAGCTGACTAACTCTACTTTTGTCCCCAACCTCCTTCCTGCTGAGGGGCATCATTGAGATGGAGGAGGAGGAGTGTGATAGCTAGCACCACCCTCTGGACTGGCTGTAATTAAGTAAGGAGCCTGGCAGGTGGGGGCTGTCTGAAGACAGACGGATCTCAGAGGGGTAGTGTCCCACTTGCTCTAATGGACCATCCTCCACTGCCCATCTCTGCCCAACATCTGGAGACCATCTTGCTAGTCTATGCTACAGCACAGGCAGGGAGAAACAGACTGAACTAGAGTTGCCACCAAAAGCTATACAAAAGGTGAAGTTGGGTTTCCTTCCCAACCAAAACATCAAAAGGCTTTCTATAGGACTAGCAATGTTTTAGAGGGATGTTTCTTATTGGGGGGAAAACATTGTCTCTCTCTTTTGGCTGCCCATTAAATCACTCACAGACAGACACTCAGGGGTCAATGCTGAGCTTGAACATCCATACTTTGAGAATAATTCAACAATATGTTCGGTATGACAACCTTATGACCCAGCCATATGAATCGGGAAGCACAGCAAATATCACATGGACTCCAGAATCCAACTTTTTTTTTTATAAAAAAAATACAAATTAAAAAACCCTCTCCCATTACCTTTTAACCCCAATACAGAAAAGGAAGAAAAGAAGAAACAAGCCAGGTTCTTGCGAGATCCTGCCAGTCAAAACTCGATCTCGGTTGCTACGCATTGCAAATTAAAAGTGAATACTTAGCAAAACACAGATGTGACCCCTCAATTCAGAGGACGGTGCTTGATAGTGAGAGGAAGACAGCAGGAGAGTGGAGACCAGATGGGGAGAAAGGCAATCAGGAAACACAAAAAGATCTCTATTCAGGTGTCGCCTAAATGGTTCAGGCAAGCAGGGTTGCAAAGAAGGAATGGGAGCAGAGGTGGAGTTGCAGGCACTATGGGGTCCTTTATGATCACCAGTCGACTGGTTGTCTTTTTGTTTTGAGTCATGCACATGGCTTGATTCCATAGACATAATCTTTGGCCCATACGTAACCTACTCTCAAAGGTTCCTATCTTCTTTCCATCCATTGCCATGGTATTACAGTGCTAAACTATTTACTCGCTTACTTATTACGCTTGTATCTTGCTTTTCTTCCAAAGAGCTTAAGGCAGCTTTATTCCATTTTAGTCTCACGACAACCCTGCAAGGTAGCTCAGATGAAGAGACTGGTCCAAAACCAGCCAGTGAGTTTATGGCGGTGTGGAGATTTGAAACGGGGTCTCCCTAGTCTTGGTCTGACATGCGAACACACTGCACCAGGAGCCTCTTTCTGCAGTGATGCTGGGAGTGGACCTGCTTTTCTGTGCCAATACCAGAACCACAGGGACAGGGCTACTGCCTTCATTGCTTGCCAGGTGGTGACCACATGGGGAAAACATGAATAAATTGACCAATATCCATAAATGCATATTATGCCTACAGGGGAAAAGCCCCTACTGGAAACCAGTTCCTGCATTGCTGTAGATGTATGTTGAGTGGGACTAGAAATGGGGAGAAAGCCAGTACAGAAAGGCAAGTGCTGCCTCCATGCTCAATACTGAAAAACAAAACAAAACAAAACCACCAGTCAAAGCCATTTCCACTTGAATGCACCCTTGTAGTTCTGAAACAGTGTGATGACCAACTCCTAGCAGAACGTACATTATCTAAGCTTCCTTGGCTACAACTGACCTACTTCCCCATTAGCAGGTGTGACGGACAGCAGAGCCAGACCAGAGTCTGGTGATGCAGTCCCCCCTCCAGAGTGCTGGAACCTCCTGCTGATTGGCTACAAAGTCAGCCAGTCACGGAAGGGAGAGGAACAGCACTTCAGGAGGGAGAATAAAAGGGGCAGTTAGGGAGAGCATTAGATAGGGTTTGATTTGAGATGAATAGGTTTGGTTTTGAGATAAGGCTAAAGTTCAGGTTGAGAGATAGGGCTTGATTTAAGATAAGAGAGATAGGGTTCTTCTAGGTACAGAAGACTCCCAACCCAGTAACAAGGGGTGAGGTGATCCTCTGGGTCTGCCCTGTTGAAATACCTCAGGTGTAGGATTGCTTAGAGAATGGGTAACTGAGGAAAAGTTTCCCTCGCTCATGAGCCAAGGTATTAATCAGTGAAGGAAGCTGTATGGTGTTAAAACTATTTTAAACCATGATAACTAAGTACAGTAGTACCTCGGGTTACAAACGTAATTCATTCTGGAGATCCTTTCTTAACCCAAAACCGTTCTTAACCCAAGGTGTGTTATTGCTAATGGAGCCTCCCGCTGCAGCCGCGCGATTTCCGTTCTCATCCTGGGGCAAAGTTCTCAACCTGAGACACTACTTCCAGTTTAGCAGAGTTTGTAACCCGAAGTGTTTGTAACCCGAACCGTTTGTAACCTGAGGTACCACTGTGACAGAAACTGAAATATAACAACTGATTTTGAGTCAAGAGACATAACACAGTGTTTAAGCCTGAGACAACTTATAGTTAGTTAAAGTAAATAAGTTAACTTCTACCCGAAAGACTGCATTTCCTAACCCACGTTGTTTCATAACCTTCTTTTTGTTCAGTAATTTTTTCTTGTTTCTTTAATCAACTCCTGACTGAGACTCTAATCACTAAGTTTTCCCTCACACAAGTCCCCCGCACAATAGCCTGTGGTAAATTGTATAAATTTGTGTAATTGGTGCACAGTCAGGTGGGTGCACTATATTGAATAGGGTGCAGTTAGTGGGAGTGGATCCACCAAATTATTAATTGGTGGGATCTGCTATAGCAGGACTCTAGGCCCTGGGATTTTGCCTTCTGAAACAGGTTCAGTATCCTTTTCATTCTTGTGGTGGTAAGATCCACACTCTCTTAGCATCCCTGATTGAGTCAATCTGCAATGCATTTCAAGCTCTCTAAAAGTAGCTGGGTTTCTTTTTTAAGTGCTCTCATGTTTGTTTTATGGATTGTGGTTTGAAACAAAATGTTGTTCTCTGCTTTGAGGTATTAGGATGAGAGGTGGGTTATTAATATCTTAAATTATAAACAAACAGTGGTACAGTCATACCTTGGAAGTCAAACAGCCTAGTACTCAAACATTTTGGCTCTCAAATGATCAAAACCCAGAAGTGACTGTTCCGGTTTTCGAATGTTCTTTTGGACGCCGAATGTCCGACGGGGGCGGGGCTTCCACGGCTTCCGATTGGCTGCAGGAGTTTCCTGCAACCAATCAGAAGCCACGCTTTTTTTGAACATTTTGAAAGTCGAACGGACTTCCGGAACGGATTCCATTTGACTTCCAAGGTACAACTGTACAGTGCGTGAAATTCATCCATACTCAATGTACAAGTGCTGAACCAAAAGAAGTCCATCTGTTTACAAGGAGCTATCACCAGAGTGGGTAGGCATTACCTTGCAGGCATGGGTATGGTACATATGTTTACCTTAAGGACCTCTAGGTATGGTGGGTAAGTGTGAAGCTGGGGTGGTACCATCATATCTACCAATGTAGTGTGCGTGGCAGCTGGAGGGATGGATGGATGAACAATGAGTCAATTGCCCATGCCTAACTATTTTTGCTAATCAAACCTTGTGCATCATTCCATTCAACAGAAAAAATTCTGACTGTCTGTTCACCTCTTGTAACTTCACCATAACCAAGAATTAACAAAGAGAATTTCTGAATTAAGCCATACATTGTAGGAAAATTAGCTGTTATTAACTTCTGTGACATCCGAACAAAGTGCAAAGTGCAATTTACATGTCATTAATTTATTGCATTAAGGTGTTGTGGAACACTTCATTGTTTAAGTGTTCTTTAGCAAGAGATACCCTTGCTAATTCTGACAGATCTATGCTAATCTTGGACGATCAATATACCGGGGCAAATTTTTTGCATGTTATTCCTTGCAGGAACTGTACATTTTATTCTTGCACATTTTATTCCTGTTGTCATTTCTTGGTAAGTTTCTGCATATGGCATTGTGAATGCTACCCACAAAGCTGCATCAAGAGTGCATTACAGAATGAGCTTCATGCTGAGTGCTATATATTCTTTTGCACCAGCTTCTGGTCCATTTCAGCCCCAAAGTGCTAGCATTAACCTTTAAAGTCCTTAATGGCTTTGGGCTAGTTTACCAGAAGGAACATCTCTTCCCATATACAGCATACCTGTTTGGAAGTTCTTCATTAGAGGTCTTATTCCAGGTCCCTCAACCAACTGAGGTAAGGCAGGTAGTCACCAGGGAAAGGAACTTCTCAGTGGTGATTCATCGTTTGTGGAATGCTTTATCCAGAGACTTCTTTTACAGTGTCAGCTGAGGACCTCATTTATTTTCCCTGTTGTTTTTTTTTAAAATAATCTGTTTTAGTGCCTATGTTCATACTGATTTTATACTTTTGCTGTGCTGGTTTTATACTAATATTATGCTGGGTTTTGATAGTTGCATTCATGCTGGCTGCATTGATACTCTTTTAATATGAGTTTTGATATTCATTTTTGGTGTATTTTATGCGATTATAATTTTGTAAACCACCCAGAGAGCTTTTTATTGATGGATGGTCTAGAAATAATAGAATTAATGTTGACTCCTGCTTCTTAATCTGAAAAACAAATGAGAATGTTTTTAAATACACACACACACACACACACACAGAGAGAGAGAGAGAGAGAGAGAGAGAATCCTAAAATAGGTGACCTGGGGGGAATGGCAGACAATGTCTTCTCCACAAAATTATTTGACTGGATTTTAAAAACAAAATTGTTGACGTGAAGTCCCTGATGTGAATCAGGACCCTGGGTCCCAGGGGGTGCACCTACAATTTATTATAAAAGTATCAGTTACATGATTGGCATCACATATAGTTTGACCCTAAAATTGTATGTTTCAACTTTTGACTGTAAACGATTAACCTCTTTCATTACGGGTTGTGCCCCTTCCAAAATACAAAGGGTAGTAGCTAAAAATGATGTTTAATGCATTTATAAGGAATATCTATCATTGCTGTTTATAGTTATGTGTCTATTCACTTACAGCCCAATTAACAAATGGTCCAAGAACAAACAACTGTTACTGCTAATGATTTGAATGGAGCCCTGCCCCAAATTCATTGAAATTATGAATGGAATAGTTTTCAAGAACGTTAAGCCCTTGGGACATCTCACAAACAACAACTGGATTGTTTTTTTCTGCATTTCCTACGACTGTAAAGTGAATAATCAGACATGTATGTAAAAGTAATTTTGATTTTTTTAAAAAAAGATGTCTTGTTTCTGCACTCTAGTCACCAGCGTCGCACTTACCCATCTAGAAAGCATCTTAGCACCACTTCTGAAAATCCCATCAATACCCCTCCATCCTCAAAAGCTACCTTTTCTTAATTAAAAAAGAGGGGGAGGAATGGGAAACTACTTTGATTCCTTGGGTCTGCACTATTGTGAATTAATAAGAAAAAAAGGGAAAGCAGATGAAAATGATACTTCTGTCGCAAACATGCCAAATCTTAATCAGGTTGGTTTCCATTTAAGACCGGCTTGCTTGAACTTGCTGAGTGCCCTTTCAGGAAAATACATCTGTTTGCATGGATATTTCAGTTTTCAGCTAGAGTAAAATACTGAGGGTGACATCCCAGTGATGTCTGCCCACTTGTGGAACTGGAATTCTGGTTCCTCCCCTCCCTCCATCCTCAGCGCCCCCCCAAAAATCTACCTTGGAGAATCCCAAAACCCTCCCCTGCAGAGTAGATTTGGGGGGCACATTGTGGGAATGGGGTGGAGAAGTCCTGTGGTGTGATCAGGTTTGAAAAACACTGTTTGGTGATAAAGTCACCGTTAGTACAGTTTCTGCTCTAAAAATAAAATAAAATGTTTATAAGGCCTCAAGTACCACAAGTTAAAAAAGGCCAAACCATCAGAACCCTGCATTTCAGAAAACAGCACAGAAATAAGAGAATGCAAAGTTATTTTATAGGGGGAAGGGGAAGGAGATGAAAAGGGGGCGAGGGAAGAGAACTAGAGAAAAAAGTCTGTCTTTCAGTTTCAATCTGTCTTGATGTTTAAAATCTCTGAAGTTTTCTTATGTGTTAAAAATGAAAAGCTACAAATTTATCTTTTGCCATTTTCCCAAGGGAAGTTGACCCAAATCCTCCAGCAGCAGTTGAAAAGGTTTTTCCCCCCCAGCTTTATCAAATGGCCCCAACAGAGCCCGGCTTAAAATTAAAAGCTTCCCCTACCAGAGGGAATATATATGTGACTTTAATAACTGAAATGTGTTTTTACTTTCTATTACAAGGGTCAAAAGGTTTCTAAACAAACCCAATTTATCAATTATTTAGAGCTGATTTCTTCTGAAGTGGTATTTCTAAGATATTATTTGGTGGAGAAATTCAATGTTCTAAGACCAGCCGCAGCATTTTATTCATAACAAATTTCTCTGAAACTGAATTTGCTGGGGCAACTTAATTTCCCCGCTATCGTGTTTGCACTGCAGAAATATCAACTGAAGTGTTATAGGGACTAACGAGTGGGCTTTTTCGGAGAGAAATCCCATATAAGCAATGCTTATTCAGCAGCACCCCTGCTTGCTGTTTATTGCTTAAGAAATGAAGTAGTCGATTGTGT
Source organism: Podarcis vaucheri (assembly GCF_965113315.1). Lineage (NCBI taxonomy): Eukaryota > Metazoa > Chordata > Lepidosauria > Squamata > Lacertidae > Podarcis > Podarcis vaucheri. Next base: position 79,489,665 of record NC_138762.1, on the reverse strand, counting down.
TTGGAGGAAAATTTCTTTAGGTGCGCCAATATTCTCGTGGGTGGGTGAGGGGGGGAAACACCACACACAGAGAACGACGACGCAGAGACACCTTTAACAGTCATGGAACAATATCTAAAACCGCACTGTTTGTCACCCATGCAGCAAGCAAAAACAAGATAGCCATCAGAGGTTGTGTTAAAATACACTTTGAAATGAATGCACACAACTTTCTCAACTTTCCCTCCTAACGGAGTCTACAGACCATGTAAATACTGTGTTTATTATATAGCTAAACACACATTGGGTTTCTGCCTAAAGACTGCCATTCGATGCTGGCAGAAGATTTTACGGAACAGTTCATAAATTCATGGGAAGCCCTGTTAAATGAAACCAACCATCCAGGGGCTGACGTTCTGCCATCTTTCAAAACCTGTCTTCCCAGCAGTAAAAAACGGCACGTTTATTTGTGCAGGAAAGTATGAAGCAGAAATGAAATCTAGGTGTTATATAAGGCAATTAATTATTTTTAAGGAAAATAATTTGTCCATTGAACACACCAAAAAGGGGAAATAGATACTGGCCTGTATCTGTAAATGAAAAAAGATATGGTAGAGTACCCTTTTGCATTCAGAGTGTATACACCAGGTTCAACTTATGGGAGTTCTGGGTAGGTCTGTTAACACATCTGGATTCTTGAATGAATGCTGTGGGTGCCACCACTTCAAATCTCTCCTCTCCCCCTTTCCTCAGGTCAGCCCCCTGGGACACAAAAATGGAGAAATTGCATGTGTGAAAAGGATATGGAGTTGAAAGAGGAAGTGGGCAAGATCACTACTCTTCCAACTTCCTCCTCCAGGTCTCTGTACTTTCCAAAGGTCCTCCAGATGTTGCTTGCTTCAACCTCTATCAGCCACAGCTAGCCTAGACAATGATCACAGAGACAATGGTGGGCTGAAGTCCATTGACATCTGGAGGGCCACAGGTTCAGACCTGTTCACACATATGTCAGCTTGGCAGAAACCTAAAAAATAACCCTGTAAGTAGGCCAGTGTCATGATCATCATTTTGCAGATGGGAAAATGGGAATGACAGAGGTGGCTGCTTGCTTAAGGCCACCTGCTAAATTTATGACAAAGGTAAGGTTCCTGTTAAGGAGGTTTGATTTTGAATTCTTCATTGTTTTGTAGTTAAGAGAGTTATACAGTGAACATATTGAATGGCCTTGCTAGATCAAGCCATATGATGTCATTTTTAGGTGGCTGAATGGCTTTATTCCTCTTAATATTATTGTATTGTTGCTTATGTTTTCTAATGTAACAGTAATCTGAAACTTATTTGTATACCACCCTGAGATCCATTTTTGTTTTTATATTATATGTCATGGGAGGGCATGATGCAATAACCATGCCTTGTTGATCTCCAGCATCCATCAATTAGAGGTCTATTGCCTCTAATGATGGCTGGTTGAATAATCCAAGGTTTCCCAAACTGTGGTCTGCAGATCACTAGTGGCCTGAATCTTCACTCAGGTGGCTGACAGCACGTAACCATTCCCACAATGGGCAGAAAAACCATTAAGTGGTCTGCCAAGATCCTCAACAATTTTAAAGTGGCTTGTGGGAAAATGGTTGGTGAACATGAAACTGATTTCAGTTTATTATTTGGCTAATAGCCACCTACTTTTCCATACATTTGTCTAATCCCATTCCCCACCCCAAAATTTAAGCTTGTGGTCATTATCGTTATCTTGCACTGATGAATTCAGTAAGTTTTATACATTTTAAAACCTGGCAGGATGCAATCATGTCTCTCTTTTTGGGATGTTTAACTTTGGGTCTGTTCTTTGAGCAGCTTTCTCCAGGTTTGTCCCTGATTGTGGACGTCTAGGCTATTGCAAGTGGCTCAATAGGAGTATCAATAGGAGTATAGCATCTAGATCAAGGGAAGTAATAGTGCCACTGTATTCTGCTCTGGTCAGACCTCACCTGGAGTACTGTGTCCAGTTCTGGGCACCACAGTTCAAGAAGGACACTGACAAACTGGAATGTGTCCAGAGGAGGGCAACCAAAATGGTCAAAGGCCTGGAAACGATGCCTTATGAGGAACGGCTAAGGGAGCTGGGCATGTTTAGCCTGGAGAAGAGGAGGTTAAGGGGTGATATGATAGCCATGTTCAAATATATAAAAGGATGTCACATAGAGGAGGGAGAAAGGTTGTTTTCTGCTGCTCCAGAGAAGCGGACAAGGAGCAATGGATCCAAACTACAAGAAAGAAGATTCCACCTAAACATTAGGAAGAACTTCCTGACAGTAAGAGCTGTTCGGCAGTGGAATTTGCTGCCAAGGAGTGTGGTGGAGTCTCCTACTTTGGAGGTCTTTAAGCAGAGGCTTGACAACCATATGTCAGGAGTGCTCTGATGGTGTTTCCTGCTTGGCAGGGGGTTGGACTCGATGGCCCTTGTGGTGTCTTCCAACTCTATGATTCTATGATTCTATATAATATTCATTTGGTGTAGGGTTTAGGTTTTTTTTGTTAATCATGACATAATTCATCTTAGCATACCAAGTAAAATCACTGAGTCTAGTTATAGTTCCTATAAAAAACAATCATAATATTAATATGTTGATGTTACATGTTTTATTTTGCCTCAAGTGCAAAGCACTGTTAACAGATCAGCTGCTTTAGGCCAGTGACTTGTGCAACTGTAGAATATTTCCTCTCAAATTGGGCACTTGGAGAAGTCAGCTGTTTTTCCTGGCAGAAGGGTTCCTACTACTAAATACACTTATGAATAGCTCTAAAAATCAGTGTCAAATTGGCTTCATGAACTGTAGGAACTGTGTTTCAGGAGGAGTATGATATTCCCTTGGATATCTTCAGAGATGCTATTGATTTGTTCCAGAGAAAGCCTTTTCTGTCCTTATGATGTCTGTGACTTAGTAGAACAATGCAAAGGCTTCGATAGCGCAGAAGGCAAAGGTGAAAAGGGAGTGTTGCAAGGAGTTCTAGGAAATTATTGGAAGATATTCTCCACAGAAAAAAATCTCTAATTAATTCATTTAATTGTTTTTAAAACCTTTAGATGCCATCCCACCGTTCTGAATTGCCACCCCCCAATACTGCTAGATTCCCCAGAGGAACAAGCAGAGCTTGCACTGGATCAGGGATGAATTCTGCCACTTGGTCTAATGGAGAAGTGCCTTCACGGGCAGCTCATTTTTGCCTTACTGTTAGAATGAGCAGCTCTGCCCTGGAACATGTGGAGTTGTTTTATGCATTGGGGTAAAAGAGCCAGTTCATATGCAATGTATATGGTCATGACCCAAAGACAAGAGGAGATTTTATTTTTGCTTACACTTTGCCTTATAGATTCCAGCATTGTTCAAAGTGAAGAGTTCTTTAAATGAAATAAGCAAAGGATCCTCTTACTGGATGATAAATGGGATAAGAGCAAAACAGAGAGGTCAGCCTTGATATAATTAATCCCACACTTACATCAGATATGCACAGCTTCCTACTTACACTTTAGGAATTAAAAAGAGAGAGAGAGAGAGAGCAACAGAAAAAACTGGAAGAAATTACGAAGGATGGAGGTGAACTTTTGCGTGCCACAATGATATTACAATTGTGTCACAAGGTATTGCATATGTGCGGGCGGATGTATAATCTGCTTTCTTTTTACTGTTTCATAGGCCCTTCTATCTAAGACAAACTAGTTGTGATGGGAATAAACTGATTCAACATATGATTCTCCATCTGTCTATCTATTGCTCAATCGATCAAACAGAATATCTACAAAATTAGTTGAATGTACATTCACATCACATGTGAATGCTGATAACCTCAAAAGGAATATCCCAAAACAGATATATACAGGGCTTTTTTTCAGCTGGAACTCACCATAACTCAGTTTCAGCACCTCTCAGGTTGGCATTATAAGAGAACAAGGGAGGTGTTCATGGTGAGTTCTGGCACCTCTTTTTCTAGAAAAATAGCACTGCATAGATAGAAAGCTAGAAAGATAGATAGATGAAATATTTCATCAAAGGGGTTATTTTATTTTATTATTTTATTTCATTTCATTTGTATGCCGCCTATCTGACTGGGTTGCCCCAGCCACTCTGGGAGGCTCCCAACAGCATATTAAATACACGATAAACAGCTAGACAGCTAGACAGACAGACAGACAGACAGACAGATAGCTGATGAAAGATTTCATTCTGCTGTAAGTTAGAGAGTTTTCAGACATGGAAATTCTGGGCATTAAGCTCTTCTGCTGACTGCACTGAAGGTGCCAGGCACAGTTGGCTCTTAAGGGTGGATCAGCGTGTAGGGGCAAAACTAGGCTTTCTTTCACCCGGGTCAAATACCCAGTTTTGCACCCACTCACAGGCATTTGCACACACACACTGGCTGGGAGCCTCAATGGTGCCTAGAGGCTTCACCCGGGGCAAAAAAACCCAGCTAGCCCTGCTCCCCATAGCTATGGTACTGCCAGTGTGGAAGTGTCTGCCAGTGAGGCTCCGCCCACTCAGATGCCCACAATTGGGCAGTTTAAAATAGGGCCTTTGGCAGGCAATGCCAGCCGGCAATGCAGTCAACCAGATGGTTTTCAACAGCCAGCCACGTGTGTAAGTTCTGGCGCCGAGAATAGTGGTTGGCCCACAAGGGGCTGCAACTGCTGCCTGCACGGAGCAGGGGAAATGGCCATTTCAAGCTGGGACCTCCTGCACAGCTATAGCCCTTACTCAATCAATTCTCTACGTACAGTGATACCTTGGTTCTCTCAAACTTAATCCGTTCCAGAAGTCCGTTCCAAAACCAAAGCGCTCCAAAACCAAGGTGTGCTTTCCCATAGAAAGTAATGCAAAATGGATTAATCCGTTCCAGACATTTAAAAACAACCCCTAAAACAGCAATTTAACATGAATTTTACTATCTAACGAGACCACTGATCCATAAAATGAAAGCAGTAAACAATGTACTGCAGTCACACAATCAATCAATCAGTAGCTGAACTGGGTTCCACACAGTCACAAAAACAAAAACAAAAAAGAGCCCCCAAAACAAAAATGCAAAATAAATATCAAAGAAACAGACAGACCTCAGCATAACACTCAAATCGGAAGTGTAACACTCAAAACGGAGCACGTTCGCCTTCCAGAAACAGTTCACAAACCGGAACACTTATTTCCGGGTTTGCAATATTTGGGTTCCAAGTTGTTGGAGTACCAAGGCGTTTGAGAACCAAGGTAGCACTGTACACTGATACTGAGAATGCTCAGTTAGCTGGGGTTTGATTCAAGCTTTTTCTTTTTTCTTTTGGAAGATGATAAGATCAGCCCCAGCCAAAATTACCTTTGCAGACCTCAGCAGAAGCCATGAGCCTTTGTGAAAAGGAATAATCCTCCCACTAGGCATTATAACAGTGGCGTAGCGTGGGGGGTGCAGGGGGGGCCGGCCGCACCGGGCGCAACATCTGGGGTTAGGGTTAGGGGGCGCAAATCCACGGGTTAGGGGGTGCAAATTACTTGCCTTGCCCCGGGTGCTGACAACCCACGCTACGCCACTGCATTATAAAGTTCTTTTTTCCTGTGCAGGACAAAAGAGATGAGGGATCTGTTTGCCACTCATTTGCTTCTCATTGGTCTACAAATGGCATCATGCAAAGGAGCAATGAAGAAATGCAACCGATTGCAATTATGCTGGGATCTTTTCCTTCTTCACAATTAAATATAATTCAGAGGAAAACCCCATCACCGTCAGCCCCAGTATAAACCACATTTTTCCTCCCTTTGATCAGGTTTCATGATGAGAAGTGGCTGCAGCCCAGGCAATACCTGAAATCACTCCTCTGGGCTGGGAGCTTGAATAAATGGAAGGCTGGGTGGTGATGGTGGGGGTTGGGGGGGGAGAAAGAAATAGCCGCCTTTCCCAACGAAGCATACCCTTGCAATCTGGCGCATTTCCTTACGTGGCCTTGCACAGGCTTATAAACCATTGGAATCAATTTCTTTTAAAAACACGTTTTTCAGAAACTTATTACGCACTTTAGAGATATATTATATACCTTCAGCGGCAAAAGAAGAAAAATTACAGGTGCAAAAGCAACCCATTTTTCTCACTGCTGAAAATGATGCTGTGTACTAGTCACAGGGGAACAGTAAAAATTACACTCTAACAGCAACAGGGCAGAAACCCACAAAGCCACCGCAGAGCGAGTGGCACAGCCAGGCAGCGCTCTAATAAATCAAGATAATTCTCTGCCTGCCTTGAACTTAGACCCGACTACAATTCACTGGTACAGCGGGGAGAGGGAGGGGAGAGGAAGGGAGGGAGGGAGGAAAAAAAAAAGTCTGTTAGAGGAATTCAGCTTTACTGGGGGGACGTGATTAGTCACTGGCCAGATTGAGCCTCGATTGCATCTAAATGGTCCACTTTATGAACCATTTATCTTCTGCTCAGACCATTTTCATTACACCAAAAAGTGATGCTGAGCTACCAGCTGTAAGATACAGCCTGGTGAAAATTAATAACCTTTTCTCCCCCCCCTCCCTTCCTCCTGCAGAACTCCTGCATATGTGAGCAGGAGCATTTATCCCTGTTTTGTTGCTATTTGCATCCTGGCGTTCCCTGGCAGTCTTTCAATTTTCTCAAGTCTCTTAGCCTTTGCCCCCTGTTTCGCTTTTGCAACACAAACAATTCATCTGTGCATTTAAAATTCTCTTAGCGCCCTGACATCAGGATATAGCCTTAGAGCAGGGAGCAGTTTACAGAGGGGAAAAAAAAGGGCTCTTATTAATTCCTCTGTCCTGCCTTCCTGCTAAAATATAGGGATCTTGAGATTACTGCTGGGTCCCTTAAATACCATTTAGAGCAGTGCAATTTTAAAAGGAGACCTTTATTAATACCTGCTTAGGCTACTGACTGTGGGGAGGGCAGAGGAGGTCTGGCTGTGATGGAAGATAGTCTCTTAGTGAGGGCATCACGTGACTGATAATTCACCAGCAGACCTACAGAGCCTTCTGTAGCTGCAAAGATATATGCTGATATGATTACAATAACACACAATGAAATTATGGAGTATTAATGGTGCTTAACCACTGTCAGGAATTAAGCAGAATTAACACGAGTCTTTCTTTGAGCAGACATAGTTTTGATAGTGCTGATTAAGGATTTGGCTATCTGAGGAAGCTCATTATAGTATTAATTAGGATACAATGAGACCAAACTGTGTTGTTTTGGCAGATTCCTGCATGGAACTACACAACTGGGAAGAGCTTAACACACACACACACACACACACACACACACACACACGACCTGTTTTTTTTTAAAGGGGGAATTAAATAAATAATTTGTCCAATCCACCACTCAAGTCATTTGGATTTTACCAGCTTTTAAAAATAGTATTTCCTTTGCCTGTCATAACAGAAATCACAAAATCACTTCCGCTCCAGCCGTAAATATGGTTGGCCAAATCTATGAAATATATTGCGGGGACGGGATCGCTAAATCACACCATAGAGATTTTGCTGAAAGAATAAAGGAATTCAAAGGAAACTTGCCAATCTGGATAGTTTGGCAGAGCGCTTTACAACATAATGCACAATCACCCCTCCCATAATTGTGTGCTTTACATAATAGAAATCTAACAATATCTTAGATTGACTGGGGGGTGGGGAAGCTAATAAAAAATTGGAAAATTTTATTTTGCACTGATCCTGTTATTCTGCTAATAATGCAATAACTTCCTTTGCAAACAAAGATTAAGATTTTCAAATTAAGAACATAATTAAAAGCTATTAGATAAAGCAGCTCCACTCATATATTTTACTGTTTGGGGTTTGCAAGTATAGATAGGTAAATTGCATTCAGAGAGTATTTGCAGCTAATTTCAGGTGTACAAGCTGAGCTCATGTTCTCACTCGGGCAATATTGCATCATTACAACCGTACTGTGATGTGATCAGCTGTGTCTCAGCCTGGTCTGAGCTAGGAGATGCTAAGCTGTAAATCCAGCTGCCTTTGAGAAGGAATTCTTCCTTCTAATAATTAACAAGCAAATGAGAAAGACATTTTGGCTTGATTCCTCCAGAGGCCAAAGGCAGGGACAAATTGCACCCAATGGATCTCCTGGAGGAATTTGCATCCTGGGGTGGGGTGACTTCACCTTTGGGAATGCAGATGGTTGAATCATTACTGCCCTCTCCTGGGTATTTGTTAGGAACAATAGATTTACTTCCAGTCATAAGACTGAAGCTATTCAAAGGACAGACGCAACACTATTTCAAGAGGAAGAAAACCCCAAACTTCCTGTCAACTTGTATGCATTTTAATGGGATATGAAATGCAGTGGAGATGTCTCTCTCTGTGTGTTTTGAATTGGGAGTACTGCATTAAAAAGGCCTCAGGGTGCACTGGTCACCCTGCACCACAAACAAACAAACAAACAAACAAACAAACAAACAAACAGACAGACAGACAGACAGACAGACAGACAGACAAGGTTGTAGCCACAGTCCCAGGAAAGGGACTTTTAGTTTTTTTTAGCCATGAGGCTGAGGGAAAAATTCTCCACAGATATTTCTGGCAATGGAAGAAAGCATCCTGTGGCACTGCAAAAGGCTACTACAGACTGACTGAGGTCTTTGATGAAGTGGGATTTTGCCCACAAATGCGTATGCCCCAATACATCTGTTAGTCTTGGTGCAAAGCTTGCTGTTAACAGGCTAGCATGGCTACCACTCCAGATATTTCTGGAAGGATGGAGGAATGATCACTATAGCCCAGTTGAGGTTCTGGAAGCAGTGTCAAACCTCTGTTTCAGGATTCCCAAATTCAGGTAGGTAGCCGTGTCGGTCTGACGCAGTTGAAACAAACAAACAAACAAACAAACAAACAAACAAACAAACAAACAAACAGTCTAGTAGCACCTTAGAGACCAACTAAGTTTGTTTTGGGTACAGTACACGCTTTCGTGTGCATGCACACTTCTTCAGATACTTAGGATTCCCAAAGTTTGATTTTGCCTGGCCTATTGGAGCAATTTTTGTGTGTGTGTGTGTGTGTGTATGTTTTTATTAGACCAGATTTACCAGAATTTCATGAACACTGGTTGAGGGCAAAGGGTGGAGCTGGATCAGATCTTCAGCTTGACCTACTTTCTTCCTGTTAAAACTCCTCTGAGAGTAATATTTTATTAAACGTCTGACTGCATTTTCATTGAATTTCATTTCCTTCCATCGGTGTGATGTGCTGGAATTCTCAAACATCCTTGCAATATTTTTATGCTGGTGTTATTGGGGTTTATGTTTGTAAACAGCTTAGAAGCCTATTTTGGCATTAAGCAGAATATAAATATTATTTCTTTTATTTTTCTTAAGGAGGCTTAAGAAGAGCAGGCAGGGAATTGCTGCTGCTGGCCCCTAGAATCTGCGGTCTGAAGCAGTTGCTCACTTTACCCAGTAGGAGGGCTGGCCCTGCATTTAAGGCCTAAATCCTGCTTTCCACTGGTTAGTTATTTTACAGGCATCAAAGTTGGATTATTTATTTATTTTATGAGATTCTGTTAACAGCAATTATCTAAGCACTAGACTTTTTTAAAAAAATTACTTGGCTTTGTTCCTTAGATCTTCTTCATTGATGGTGAAAAAAAAAATTGTTTTATTTGACAGAAATGAGATCACAACTCCACCGTATTCTCTTTGAGTAGCTCCTTGGAAATACTGCAATCCTAACCATGTCTACTCAGAAGTAAGTCCTACTGAAGTCAACCCTAGGTTAAGTGTGGCTGGTATTGTAGCCTAAAGCTGCAGACCCATACCTATTTATCAGACGTATGGCCCATTGAACTCAATGAGCAGACATGCGCAGGATTGCACCATAAGTCTCACTTCATATCTGTAAAATGGGAATAACTGCTATTTACCTCAGTGGATTGTTGTGAAGGCAATAATAGGTCTCTGCCCAGACAATGGCCTAAGTGACATTTTGTTATTATAGCTTAAATATAGATCTGATTACTAGCCCCAGCTTTATTGATGCAACAAGCTGTACAAGTTTTGCCAAAAAATGTTCTTAAGGCAGAAGTATATTCTAGGCTAATGCTAAGGGACAGTACAAAAGTAGGTTACATTACATGGAATAACCTGTATAATACAATTTATCGTGAATAATAAGGCCTAGGATCCTCGTACCTCTCCTGGTATGTCCCACAGAGGAACTTACGGTCTTCCAACAAAAACATATTGAAGATCCCTGGCCACAGGGAGGTTAGGCTGGTCTCAATCAGAGCCAGGGATTTTTTGGCTGCGGCTCCAACCTGGTGGAATGCTCTGTCACAAGAGACTAGGGCCCTGCGGGACTTGACATCTTTCCGCAGGGCCTGCAAGACAGAGCTGTTCCACCAGGCCTTTGGCCAGGGCACAGCCTGACTCTCTCCTTTGGCAATCTTCACAGAACTCTAGCCCAATGGTTGCCATCAATTTGATTTGAATTAATTTTATAATGAAATGATTTTAGAATGTTGTATTATTTTATTGTTGTTAGCCGCCCTGAGCCCAGCTTCGGCTGGGGAGGGTGGGATATAAATAAAAAATTATTATTATTATTTATTATAATTGTGATACATATTTTATCTTTGAACTGCAACATACTCAATGGGAAAAACACTGGAAACAACAGGAGCCTTGAAATCAGCGAGACTCTGGGTGCATGTGGGGCCTCTCATAATGAAATGTTCCACTGTACAAGTATAATCCACACACAGAGGAACCTAGCATTTCACAGAGAAGATTCCCTGACATGCTACTTTTCTGTCTGCAGGGATTCCTTTTTTTATTTGAAGAGCATTCAGCTGCAGCTTCCAGTGGTACACTCAGTCTCCAGCCTTAGTGAGTGCTAAGCCAGAGCCTTTTGAAGAGGCAGGAGTCTCTAGACCATGGACAGCTCCAAAAACAGCTCTGAGAAGCTACACATCTCAGCTGATGTTTTGTATCTTGATGTAGCCCCCATTAACTTTTACAAGTCCTTCCCATCAGAAGAAGGTGAGCAAAGCTAAAGGGAGCCATCCTTGAGGTCTTCAGTACTTTGGAGCTTCTACACAAGGATGCCTTTCTATGCTTGAGACACATTTACTGCAATGGTGAATAAATGGAATTCAAAACTGTGATCCATACATATATTTTTTGAGGGTGTGTGTCTCCTAAACTGAAGCAATATTTATTATGTCCTAATTCAGTCTTGAAACACCAAACCCTAGCAATATATCCTGTGAATGTTCCTTTTTTGGGGGGTACTTATCCTTGTAACAAAATCCCAGTGTATCAATGATTAAAAATAGATTGAAGATCTATAGATTTTGCAGCTTTATCGACTGTTTCTAACTACACTGTACACTACAGTGTACAGCCTCCATATCTATTTTATCCTGGGCTTTGAGTCTATAATTTCCATTTAGCTGTTGCCAATATGTACTGGCACAAATCTCTCTTTCTCACTTCAACTGTTTTTTTCCTGTTTCTGTTTCTATACAGCATCAATTACATCTTACTCACTCTTGTATAGTGCATTCTCGATTAAAAAAACAACCCTCAATGCTCTAATTAACTAAACAATTAACATCAAACCTAGAATGCATTTGTGTGACCACCTTAGTTCTGTTCTCTAAGGCGAATAGCAGGACCCATGTAGTAATAATTATTACTTCTTGGCAACTTCCACTCGCTCCGGCATGGATATAGCAGAACTGTATTTGATAGATCCAGCCATTAAGAAAAATAAATAAAAAGGAGCACTGTGTTCTATACATATTTACTCAAAAATAAGTCCTGATGAGCTCATTGGGCCTTACTCCCACTCCCAGGTGTATATCCTGTGTTAATTCATACACTTACCTGGGACTTACAGGATTATACTGTAAGTGTATTTACACTGGAAAGCAGAATTCTGTTTCAGTCCTGAGCTATGCAGCAAAGCCAGTTGTAATTTTATGACATGTGTTTTATTTGAAAGCTACTATTTTAATTTTTTTTATGAAGAAATTTGAATTGCAGGCAGTGTTACATAGAGAAATGTACACACAATAAACAGAATATTTGTTGGGGTGTGTATACGCAAGGGATACAACAGGGATGGCTAATATTCAATATGTAATATCCTCTCAGCGACATAATCTATAAGTATCAGATAGTTGTAAAGACAAGGGGCAGGGAACTTTTTTCACCACGGAGGGCAAGGATGGAAAGTGATCATGTGTCAAAGGGGCCAGAGCTAATTGCATACTTCAGTTTCATTTAATTAGCATAATTTGTCTATCAGGTCACAGTTTGAAACCAAACAACAGCTTGAAGCTAAACTATACATGGTGGACATGTTGCATTTATTCTGTGATATTTTTATTTCGGAATTTTTAAACCCCTAGGGTGCAAATACCTTAGGTAAGCTCTTTTTCATTGAAATGCAAACAATCAGCTAGCAATAGAGGCTTGAAATATATATCACTAGATATATTAGTGATCTCAGTATTCTGTTTACCCACCTTCTGATTTTTGATTTTTCAAAAAAGAGATTGCTATTAAACTATCCTTGCCACCTCTACTTCCTGCTCCAAGTAAAACACCTTGTTTTTTTTTAAATTATGTGTGGAATTTAAGGGTCAAACCACAGAGATTGAAAGACTGTAGCTCTCCCCACCACATCTCTTTCTGCTTTGCAAAGAAAACTTTTTTTATTATTAAAAAAATTGCCAACTGTTTACAGACTTTAAAAAATGGTGAATCTTATGCGGCTCATTCACACATCCCAGTTCTTCTCTTTGTTAGTTGACCATGTCTGAGTAAAGGTAAAGGGACCCCTGACCATTAGATCCAGTCGTGGCCGATTCTGGGGTTGCGGCACTCATCTCGCTTTACTGTCTGAGTACGAACCATTAAAATAAATGAATTTGAGTTATTTAAGCAAACCACTCCCCTTTGCTTTTAAGCCCAAACCTTACACTCCTTTCTGACTGGCAAAAGCTACATTAAAACATTAGGAGCCATCCCTACAAGAGATCAAGGGATGTCCAAGGATCTCAGAGGAGCAGACAGAAGATATATATTTCTCACCACTGAATTCTCTAATATTAAATAGCTGGGAAGAATCAGAAGGTTGATCAAATGCCCACAATTATTATAAAACACAAACTTCCTGGTACAGTGTGCAGGAGGACACACACACACACACACACACACTGATAATGGTCAATTCCCTGTTTGGTCTTGAAGGGTTATCTCCATTCTTTCACCTTACCTTACTGCACAGAAGAGTGTTGTGGGGATAAATGAGATATTCACTGCAAAATATATCACACCTTGGAAAGTGCTATTAAAATGATCAATAATGATACAATAAAATTGTAAGGTCATGGTGATCCTGATTTATACAACTGTAGGAGTTAAAGCCAGAGTGGTGGCTCTTTCCTTATGGGAAGAAGAGAGAAACCACGCCTTAATGAAAGGACCCCTTGATGGACAGGCCTAAGGTCTAGTCATATAAACATAAGACTTCCAGTCAAGATTCCAAAGCAAATTGATTTGTTATAAATACCCAGGGAGAATTTTATGCCCCTCCTAATTTGCCCACCACTAAGTCTGCAACCTTGTGTTCCCTGGGATCAGGGTTTCCCAAACTTGGGTCCCCAGCTGTTTTTTTGACTACAACTCCCATCATCCCTAGCTAGCAGGACCAGCAGTCAGGGATGATGGGACTTGTAGTCCAAAAACAGTTGGGGACCCAAGTTTAGGAAACTGGGAGGGTGCCTGAGGGGTCACAGGGTATATCAGATCATCCCCTCTGATGCTGAATCCCACTCCTTGCTGCCATGGAAACCACTAACGCCCTGGCCCATTTGATGGTGAAGCTCAAACATCAGAAGGCCCAAAATAGGGAGCAGTTCAGGGATGGGTTAAGGGAGGATTGGAAAACAGCTCAGCTCTGAAGGACCCCAAGCTGTCTCAGTCACTCAACCACCTGCCACCTGCAAAGTGTTTCTCTGGCCTCATTTTTACTCTCTCAGTGTCATTCGAGAAAGGCTTTTCAATTTAAGCAAAAGTAGATATATCAGGCCCTCCAAGTGTCCCTATTTTCCAGGGACATCCCTGATTTGGAGAGGCTGTCCAGGTTTCTGATTTGATCCCAGAATGTCCCACTTTTCCTTAGGATGTTCCTATTTTCATTGGAGGGCATGGAGTTATCCGACCTCCATGCCGTCTGAAGGCAATCCCGTATAGGGAGGTTTTTGAAAATGTTTAATGTTTTATTATGTTTTTATATGGTGCTGGAGGAGACTCTTGAGAGTCCCATGGACTGCAAGAAGATCAAACCTATCCATTCTGAAGGAAATCAGCCCTGAGTGCTTACTGGAAGGACAGATCCTGAAGCTGAGGCTCCAATACTTTGGCCACCTCACGAGAAGAGAAGACTGTCTGGAAAAGACCCTGATGTTGGGAATGATGGAGGGCACAAGGAGAAGGGGATGACAGAGGATGAGATGGTTGGACAGTGTTCTGGAAGCTACCAGCATGAGTTTGACCAAACTGCGGGAGGCAGTGGAAGACAGGAGTGCCTGGCGTGCTCTGGTCCATAGGGTCATGAAGAGGCGGACATGACTAAATGACTAAACAACAATGTTTTTATATGTGTTGGAAGCTGCCGAGTGTGGCTGGGGCAACCCAGTAAGGTGTGTGAGGTATAAATTGTAAAATTATCATTATAGAATGGGATGTCCCTATTTTCATCGGTTGGAGGGTATGGATATATTATATATTTTATTTATATACTGCCTTTTCACTTGCCAAAGTAGCGCTCAAGGTGGCTATTGGCATTCAGGCAGTATAAAACAGTCAAAAATTGAACATTAAAGAGAAGCGGCAGCAAAGCAGAAAATTAAAAGAGGGTCAGTTTAGAACACCTAAATTAGCAGAAAAGCCACCCGAACAAAATGGTCTTACTCTACTAATATACTAAAAGAATTTAAAATGAGCACAAACAGAACCCTGGAACTAAAAGTTAAACATACACCAACCTCAACAACATTCCAAATCCCAATTTAAAAGGTAAACATCTTAAAAGATAATTCTCTCAAAATGTGTGTTTAAATGTGGATTTAAATACATGTTTTGATATGTCCAAACTGCTGGAGATTGTAGTGGGATACTGTGGCCTAGGTTGCTCATCCTGTCTAAACTACTACAATCTACTCTACACGTGGCTGCCCTTGAATACGGTCCAAATCTTGTTAGTTTGGGGTGAGTGGGGCAGTCTGATGGGACCAAGTTTCACTGGGCCTGAAAGTGCTGCACTGATTGCCAGGGAACTACTGCTACTGCCACTATTAAATACTATGGGTAGCTAAATTTCAACCTGCATATTAGTCCATATGTACCATGTGATTGGGTCATTTCAGGTGAGATTCACCTCACATGCCCCATGAGTGGAAGCCCTGCCCAATGACCTCTGATTGCACCGTGGGGCTTTACCCCTCTCTCTTCTCACTGCACCCCCAAAATTGGCTCTGGGGAGGGCAGGAGAAAGAAGGTGGAGGGTTGTTCCATCGACCAAGCTGCAACTTTTGTAATAGTGTGTCATTGAATTCCACCCATAATACAGGAAATCACGAACGTCAAATTCCTTAAGCATCCTTAGCCGACACATCCTGTATCTATCTATTGTAAATGCACAAAGAAGTTGTGACATGCTGTTGCTTTCCTCTTCAAAGTGCACATACTTATCTTTTTCTCCTTCGCCATGTAGTGTGTGCAGAGTTGTGGATCACAAAACTATTTTTCCCCCAGTTCAGAAGAATACAAGGATTGTTTACAACCATGCCATGAACACAGAATAGAGAGGACTTTCCCGGTTGTTATCTTATTAAATATTAACATTGTCATGCATCAATTGTTTAATCAACCAATTAATGATTAATGCCTTCAGCTGCAAATACTAATAGCGTGATGTTAAGTATATAGTTGCAGCCATAATTTTTTTTGTTTTTAAGAAAGCTGATTACAGAAATCCATCCTTTCGTCTTAGGATAACATTAACACTTATGAATAATTCCCATAGTGTGATTACACAATAAAGTTTTTTTTTTTTAAAAAGCTCCACAAGGAGAATGTTATATATTTCATTTATTATACATCACTCTTATGTTTACAACTGAAACAACGCATTTCCTTGGGGACTGTGCCATCATTTATTTCAAATCAATGTTTAAAATTAAATGGTAATCCTCCAGAGAGGAAAAACGCTCTCCAGTTACCAGCCTTTCCAATTGGAAATCTTTCTTTCATGTTTCTATTTAATACTCAGTCCAGGGTTTGAAATTAATTAAAAGATATCCTTTCTCTAATCTTTTGATTATTAGCTTCAAAAGATTCTTTTTTTATTTTTATTATTATTCAAAGTGTTAGAGTAACTTCATCTTTTAGGAGGAAATCCAGGCTGTTATTAAATGTACAAAATGTATTATCTTAACTGACCAATAAACAGAGGAATCACCAAACCTGATTTGAGAGGGGGGAGGGAAGGAGCGTCATGGCAAACATGGCTTCTCCTTCTGAGCAAGTCCCCTAATATGCAATTAATTCCTCTTCATGTGTGGTTAAATTGTGGTGGATTAATATTAATGACATATTTAAAGTGAATATTATAATACTGTAATGCTTAAACCTAGAACACCAGCTGATACAATGCCTCCCTCTTTCCAAATTGCTTAAAATGTTCTTGCTACGCCTAATATGTATTAGCAGCAAAATATTCCTCACGATGGCAAGCAGTTAGGAAGACTTGTGTAAAACCAGAATCTTTAGAGTGCAACTCAAGTCCCCAATCAATAGAAGTAGAAAGGTGGTTTCAGGGGCAGATTTTCAGGACCACATTCAGGAGGTTGAGCAGGTGTCATCCCATATGCAGCAGGACTGGCTTATTAAGTTTTGATATAAGTGAAGTGATAGAAGAAGAAGAAGAGTTTGGATTTGATATCCTGCTTTATCACTACCCTAAGGAATCTCAAAGCGGCTAACAATCTCCTTTTCCCTTCCTCCCCCACAACATACACTCTGTGAGGTGAGTGAGGCTGAGAGACTTCAGAGAAGTGTGACTAGCCCAAGGTTACCCAGCAGCTGCATGTGGAGGAGTGGGAAAGCGAACCCGGTTCACCAGATTACGAGTCTACCGCTCTTAACCACTACACATTCTAAGAAGCTCCCTGCCCCCTGGTAGGACCATTAAGCCCAGTGTCTAACACAGTGGAGGCCGGCTCATTAGGGCAAATGCCCCATCAAACTCAGTCTGCTCTCTGCCAGCCCCCACCTGAAACAGAAAGTGCCTGAGGACCGCTTCTGTGCATGCGCGTTTGACGAAATCCAGTAAAATACTTCCGGGTTTGCTGTGAGCGCACCCAGGGGGTTACCTAAACAGAGGTACGACTGTAATAATAATAATACTCTGCTCATCTGACTGGGCAGCTTCCAGTATATACTAAAACATAATAAAACTTTAAACATTAAAAACTTCCCTATACAGGGCTGCCTTCAGAAGCCTTCTAAAAGTCATATAGTTATTTATCTCCTTTACATCTGATGCGGAGGGGGGGGGGAGTGTTTCACAGGGTGGGCACCGCTAACAAGGAGGCCCTTTGTTTGGTTCCCTGTAACCTCACTTCTTGCAGTGAGGCAACCACCAGAAGGCCCTTAGTGATGGACCTCTGGGCTGAATGATGGGGGTGGAGAGGCTCCTTCAGGTATACAGAGCCAAGGCCGTTTAGGGCTTTAAAGGTTGGTGCCAACACTTTGAATTGTGCTCGGAAATGTGCTGGGAGCCAATGTAGGTCTTCCAGTCACCAGTCTAGCTGCTACGTTCTGGGTTATCTGAGTCACCTTCAAAGGTAGCCCCATTATCAATGCCTTCAGTCCATGTTCCCATCACATGAACCATGCTCAGACAGCAGCATAAAGGAGATCCATACTTGGGCATTCAAGGTACACCTTGGTGAGGGGGATTAAGCAGATGTACGGAGGGTGTTCAGGGCTGCAATTGTCCCACATGTGCTTGTCCAGTTGACACAACTCCTTGGAACCCTGCACCCTCATGGTTGGGAGCATTGCACCATCAGGACTCCTCATCGTGGAGAGGATTCTAAGACAGGCAACTGAACTTGCAAATATCCTACTTCCGTACCTTCTGTCCAAGGCTGTAGGGAGTGGGAATAGGGATGCTGGAGCTTAGTCTAACATTTGTTGCTCCACTCCACTTTCCCACTCTTTCCTCAACACATATGGACGGAACAGTGAAACTGTGGCCCTCCAGATGTTGCTGGACTATTCCCATTATTCTTGAATTTTGGCCAAGCTGGCTGGGAGCCAATGGGAATTGGAATCTAGCAAAATCTGGAGGTCCATAGGTTCAGCCTCTCCGACACAGATCTATAGATGATTTCACACACAATAACACAGGAGCATCCATCCTGGTTTTTGTAAATCTGCACACGAAGTCATTGTTCATGAAGTACCAGCATAAAGAAAGAGTTTTGATACTCCGCAAAAGTAAATAAGAGAAATGCTTTTATCGCAGATGAGTCTGAAGCGGATGTCATAATAAGCTGCAATATCAGGAAGAGAAAGTAGAACAGTAAAAGTAACCTGGATGATCAGCCTCGAAGCAATTTGAAGATGTTTGTTCTTTCATGTCACATTAGTGATTCCTGTATACCTTTATGCAATTTTCATACCGTCTATTAGCAACATTTGCATCATTGGAGCAACTTTCATATCTTGTGTCTCGGAGACTTCAGTAATGTTTTGGCAGCTTTCATATTTTATTTAGGATTTTAACTTACTGTCAAGCGTTGTGTTCCACTAATATGAAACAAAAGGAATAGATGTTATACTTTTCGTAAGTTCTTAATGGAAGCAATGAAGAAAACGAATCAGGGCCTCCCTATGCAACAGGAGTAACAGCCACTGCTCTTAACCACTGCACCACGCATGTTCGCAAATTAGATCAGTTTTAAAAATAATACTAATAATTTACCCTGAACTATGGTGCAGGGGTTTGTGAGATGTACAGAAGACCACTGGACACACACAGCAGCATTGGTGCCTATGCACATACTCAAAGCACTCCAAAAAACCATTCTCCAAAGACTCTGCAGAACTGGCAAAACCTGCGTGAAATGCAGAGATGTTTCATAACATGCAGAGTTACGTGATAGAAATGTGTGCTGGTTTCTCCCAAAAACGATGGTTGCATGCAAATTTCAGCTTTAGAACAAAAACAAAAGTTGACAGCACTGCACCCAGAAGAAAAGGTAATGAAATGGCACAATGGTGGGCAACGAAAAGCCCCTGCAAGAGTTTTGCTCCTGTCCCCCACCCAGGAACTACTGCAGCAAACTATCCCCCACACCTTAGCAGGTAGCGGCATTGGCTCACATATGCTTGCCTCGCCAGATTTCATTTGATCATCAAAATGCAGATTTTAAGGGAGAAAGGTGTGGAGAAAGGCATTTGTGAAACATCCTATAGATTCCCTTCCTATCGGAGCGCAGGCAGGTTACAATACATATAGGGGGCACACTCCCCTATATGTAAAACACCCTCCTGACCACTGAAGACCAAACAATTCTCTACCCAAAATACCAACAAAGAGGGTCTGAACTGAATCTGTTCACCCAGAACTAGCAATGAATGCCAAAACTGAAAACAAAACAGAAGGTGGTTCATCAGGATAGTGAGTGCTCACTTGGAGTAGGGTCAGAAACCAATGGATTCAGAAACTTGCGGAGATGCAGATGTTAAACTTCATTTTATGATTAACTAAACTTCCTGCTATGCTGCCTTGTGAGCTGACAGAGAAGGTGAACTAAAAAGAAATCAACTGCTTGGCTATTGTGGTTCCCCCCTCTTATGCCCAAAGCATGCTATTCATCCCAGCATAAGATTCTGGCATGAGTGACTGATGGAATATTTGACTGATGTAATTTATGGTGCTTGATATGACAGCCCATTTCAGGGAGCTCGAGGTTTACAGTCTTTGGTACTAGTACTTGCTGCTGAAACAAGAGATTACTCTCCTTGGACAGACTGTAATTTAATAGTACAACTGTGCTGCTAGCCACCTCCTACTGTATTTCACCACCCACTCCAGTCAGATTTTGATAGATAGATCTCAGGACTTAGAAAGTGAAGCACTAATGTATCCTGCTCCCAGTCTTGAAAGATACATGAAGGACAAAAGCAAAGCAAAACAAACACTATCCTCTCAAAGCCCACAAACCAACTGCAAGTAAACAGGCAAAAAAAGAAATGCAAGAACGAAAATATAAGATGCTTTGAAAAAGGCAAACACAAAAGTACAAAAGTGAGATGCTTTTAAAGGTGACAAGATATCTGAGCCTTATCCACTGAAAGATCGAGACTGGTTGGCTACAGTGGAGGATGGGGATGCTGAACTTTCCATGTGGCCCATGTGGTGGAGTGCCCCATGTGGTGCCAATGGTGGCTAGCAAGTTAGAGAACAAGTGAGAGTCAACCCTTGTTTCTTCAGTGGTTTGGATGAGTTTGGGATTCCCAGAGCTATTTTTCTAGAAAAAGAGGTGCCAGAACTCACCATGAATGCCTCCCTTGTTCTCTTATAATGGCAATGGCGCCCACCTGAGAGATGCCGGAACTGAGTTCCAGCTGAAAAAAAGCTTTGGATTTCCTTATTATTTAGAGCATTAGTAGTAATCCACTCTTCAGCCAAAAAGTCTCCCAGAGTGGTTTACAATATTTTTTTTAAAAAATACAACATGCAAGGGAAAGGGAAAGGAAGAGGATAAAACAACAACAATAAAGCTCAGGCACCAATTCTGAAACCATCGAATGTTCTTAGAATGACCAGCTTGGCACAGTTTAGGGGTACGAGGTGGAGTGGAGTTGGGCTTTTGGCAAAGAGGATGGAATGATCAGTCTGGTGGGATTGCTGTCCTCAGGCGAGAGCTGACGGAGAGCAGGCCTGATGGAGCTGGTCTGTCACAACAGATACTGATGGCGTGAATTCCGCTTCCTAGTTCTCTTATTGGTGGAGTGCTAGTCGTCGCATTAGAGTTAGTACGGGCAGTACAAAAGCAGCGACCTTCCTGCTTCCCTGAGTAAGTCCAGTCACTGAGCAAGCCAGAGACTAGCAGCAAAGCCTGGAAAATATCATACATTGCATGGGTATCAAAACATTGTAATTTCAGCTGCCTGACTCCGCTTTGTGGTTTACTTTCATTATCAAAAGTGCTCGTCAGGCAGTGTCATTGGGCCATAGCTAGATTTATTTACATATACAACACCAAAGTTATTTTCTCTGCTGCATATTTTGTTTCCTGCTGATGTTATGCATATGCTTTAATTTTTTTCAAATTATTATCCACATCTAAGCTATGTTATATCTAGGGTTTTGTGCATGTGAAAAATTGTATGTAGTAATAATAATTAACAAATTAGATAATGTTGCCACCAAACTTCTAGAATGAAGGCACAAGACAGTGAATCGGCTGAACTGTGAGACACAACTTTACTGAAGTAAATATCTGATTTGCGACATTCCTGATTAGTGAAAACCAACTACTGCTGCCAGTCAGGAATCAAGGTTTTTGTTCGGTTCCATGCAAAACATGGATTTTCACCAGGGGTCAACAAACTTTTTCAGCAGGGGGCCGGTCCACTGTCCTTCAGACCTTGTGGGGGGCCAGACTATATATATATATATATATATATATATATATATATATATATATATATATATATTTTTGGGGGGAATGAACGAATTCCTATGCGCCACACATAACCCAGAGATGGAGTACATAACCCGGTGGAGTACAGGGTCAGATTTAAGGTCTGCTTTCGACCTTTAAAGCCCTTCACGGCCTAGGACCCTCATACCTACGGGACCGCCTCGCCTGGTATGCCCCACGGAGAGCCTCAAGGTCCATAAATAACAACACCCTAGTGGTCCCAGGCCCTAAGGAAGTTAGATTGGCTTCAACCAGAGCCAGGGCCTTTTCAGCACTGGCCCCAACTTGGTGGAACGCTCTGTCTCATGAGACCAGGGCCCTGCAGGATCTGATTTCTTTCCGCAGGGCCTGTAAGACAGAGTTGTTCCGCCTGGCCTTTGGATTGGAGCCAATTTGATTCCCTCCCCCCCTTTCTTTTTTCTTTTCCTTCTCCTGCAATGAGGCTTCATTTTAATATTTTAATGTTCCATTATTTTAATGTATTTTATTTTTGTTTTTAAGTTGTAATCACTCATCTTGTTTTTATTATTGCTTGTAAGCCGCTCTGAGCCCGGCCTTGGCTGGGGAGGGCGGGGTATAAATAAAAAAATATTATTATTATTATTATAGATGCATTTGAAAAAAAAGGACACATTCTGTTCATGTAAAAAGACACTGATTCTCGGACCATATGCGGACTGGATTTAGAAGGCGATTGGGCCAGATCTGGCCCCCGGGCCTTAGTTTGCCTACCCATGATCTACACCATCTGAACTTGGCCATAGACAAGACTGTCACTCATTAGACAACATCTCTATAACCCTTTCCCTCTGACAGTTGGATTGGTTACAGAGCAGGATGCCACCAAGCGATGTTCACTAGCTGTACGTTGACTTCTGAGGTATTCTCATTGCTCCCCATTGCTCAGCTTAATGTATTACCTATTAGAGATTACTGCTAACTAAAAGATGAAATTCTAAGCTTCTTCACTGCCTTAACTAAACTGTGCAATTCTTATGGGCCATAGCTTGGTGATGGAACATGCAGAAGGCAAGAGTTTCAATCCCTGTATACAGAAGACCCCAGGTGCAACTTCTGGCACCTCCACATCTGCTTGGAAAAGACTCCTGTCTCAAAACCTATAAAGTTTCTGCCAGTCTGTGTAGACAAAGTTGAGCTACAAGGGCCAATGGTATAAAACTATTTCCTTTGTACTATCCTCAGTTGCTTTCTGTCAGAACTCTTCCTTCCATGGAAATTCCTCCATCAGTACTTAGCCTTCTCTCTTGCTCCTCAAATGCCTTCTTTCTCCACAGGCTCTTTGGCTCATCGTCTCAATCCCCATTCCCAATGAACAGTTTCAAGGACATGTATGTGGCGGCTTTTGCCCTTCCTGCCCTTATCTCGCCATTCCTCTCTCTCCTCCAGTTGCCTGCTGATTTATTCATTTATAGGCCATCAGTAATGGCAAAAGCCTTCCAAAGGCAGCTTACGAGATAAAAACGTACACCAGAACACAGAACCAGCTAATACATAAAGCCAGCAGTTAATAAGAAAACTACGTTCAGCACAGAAAGATTAAAATTCTATAACAAAATATAGCTAAAACCAACAGTGGACCAACAAGAATATCTCAAGAGATGGCAGAGCAAAACAGTTTGTTTTTCAGAGTGTTCTGAAGGGCTGTAATAGTGAGATCTGCTGGACTCCAGGATCATTATCATCATCCTGTCCTCCTGGAGGGTCAGGAGCCACTGGAAAACTGTACCTCCTAAAACCAATCTCCAGGATACTGGGGTTGGTGGGATAGAAAGCCATTGAAAAGTCCAGGTCAACAGGAATGTACTCCCTCTGTCCATTTTCTGGAGTTAGTCAACCACATAGACTTAAGAAAGATGTTTCCACCCCAGAACCAAGCCTGAGACTGCATTGAAATAGATCTCTTGTAATCTTCTTAGTGACAGGGGCCAGTATGTTGTTGTTTAGTCGTTTAATCGTGTCCAACTCTTCGTGACCCCATGGACCAGAGCACGCCGGGCACTTCTGTCTTCCACTGCCTCACGCAGTTTGGTCAAACTCATGCTGGTAGCTTCGATAACACTGTCCAACCATCTCGTCCTCTGTTGTCCCCTTCTTGTGCCCTCCATCTTTCCCAGCATCAGGGTCTTTTCCAGGGAGTCTTCTCTTCTCATGAGGTGGCCAAAGTATTGGAGCCTCAGCTTCAGGATCTGTCCTTCCAGTGAGCACTCAGGGCTGATTTCCTTAAGAATGGAGAGGTTTGATCTTCTTGCAGTCCATGGGACTCTCAAGAGTCTCCTCCAGCACCATAATTCAAAAGCATCAATTCTTCGGCAATCAGCCTTCTTTATGGTCCGGGGCCAGTATATTGGACTCCATAAGATGCCATGTGTTGTACTACTACTACTACTACTACTACTACTACTACTATTACCATAAACATCACTAGTGAATTCAGTGGGGCTTACTTCTGAGGATGCTTGTTTAGCCCAATGTTCTTGTGCCTTACCTCCCACAGAACAGGATCTGTGCAGCCAGTTTTCTTCTGATATTTAAAAATAAAAATATGGAGATTGGAATGGTTAGCAATGAGGGGGGATGGAAGACTAGATTTAAGGGAAAGGATAATATGATGCCGTAGACAGGCAAAGAATGAAAGAGAAACAGTAGACTTCTGAGGAGTTTGGAGTAGGGCAAACAGGCTGGGAATCAGGATAATGAGTAGCGACAAGGAGAGGAAGTGAACCTGTCAATGCTGATCTGAGTCTCACAGGAGGCAGGGAAACGGTACATTTGTCCCCACAAAACAGTGCAGGTTGAACCAGGCTCTTCACGAACCCTTGAGAAACAGGAACCTGAGAAGCTTTCCAAGGCAAACGAAAGCTTTCGTGGTGCATTTCCATTGCTTTTCTCATCTTGTTTACACAACACATCTATTATGCAATGTGGTTCTTCAGATCGTACAGAAGCTGGGTGGCGTTTTGATCACTCTCTCGCTCCCGCCCCCCCCAGATGCCCCCCCCTAAGTTGGATCCCTAGGTACCTGTAAGTTTGAATCTCCTAATGATATAGTGGGCAAAACAACAAGGGGAAAAATATAATTGTCTAGTGTTCTTCTATGTCCTGAGGAAACAAATAACTAATATAATTAGAAGAGTGACAGAAAAGAAATGTAGTACATCTCATCCTTGCTTAGTTCTTCTGTTTTGCCTCTTTTCAGAACTATCATAGGGAGGGAAAAGAGAACAGTGTGAAAATAATGGTGTTTGAATTGCTTTTATAGGGATTGTTCTCTGAGGTTTTATTTATAGGAGTGTCCTGTAAGGAGCTGCAGGGAACAAACATATATACATTACCAAAGCATTCTTTCTTTCTGTCTTTTTTAAAAACCATACCCTTTTAAGGGCGGTAGTTGTGTTTTTTCTTTTGTCTGAGCTCTATCCTATGAAACAGATTTTAAAAAGCATTCTGGGCAATGACAAGTGAATGAAAACACTACTGTATTTCGCTCCTAGAAAACACAAATGGGAAGATTCGATATGTAGCCTTCCTAAATCTATGTTTCATCAACAAATTAGCTTGGAAACACTTGGATCATTTCACCTTTCCAACGTAGACAGAGATCAGTCATTCTTGAAGATGGTGGTGGAGCTCAGTAAGGAGACCTGGTCACGGGTACCAGTGCCCTGCCTTCTTCTAGTGTTCTTTTGGTGGACCTCATAAGTCTTTTCATTAGTCTTCAGTATTGTTGATCATGAGGTGTTGTTAACCCAGTGGCAGGGCCTGGTGGGCATTTGTGGGAGTGCTCTCGAATGGTTCCCTCAATTTTTCAAAGGAAGTTCACAGTAATAGATTTTCTCACCTGCTCACTGGGGAACTATGGAATCTTGCATGCTTTCACCTTACATTTTCCTATTTTCAATATGTGCATGAAGCATCTAGGCAAGATTGTGTAGAGACTGAAGCTGGGTGCCACCAATATTCCAGCGACACCCAGTTGTACTCCTTTCTCTGCCTACCCCAACCAATTTGATCTAGGTCATACAGAGTGTTTTTTATGTCCCCCCCCCAGTGATTGACAATGGCAGGGTTGGCATTTGTTTTTATCCTTTTATTCTGGGTTTTGAGTCAGCGATTAACTGATGGGTTTGGTGGTCTGCTTTGATCTTGCTTGATCTGTGCTGCATCACTTGCCATCTAGAAAAAATGTTTTATGAGGTGCTTTGGAATAAAAACAGACATGATGATAGCAGGCCCATCTCTTTAAATGTGGACCTGTCCCAGTCATGGATAACATGGGTTCTAGGGGACTTCTACACCGCCAGGCAGCAGCTCTTGAGGGTTTCAGACAGGGGTCTCCCAATCCTACCTCAAGATGCCCTAGAGATAGACCTCACACGGAAATGGCACTGCAATGATAATAACTTTGCACAATCTCACGCACATTGTTAAACTCTACACTGCCACTGTGGCTCTACATTAGCTTGTTGGTGGCAAAAGCGGTTCTTCTCTCTTGTCTTGAGTGAGACCATCAACTGATAAATTTACACAGCATGCAACCCTTTCCCACTAAGCCTACCTGACACTAAGGCACTCTTTGGGTTAGAAGTCCAGTTTCCTCTTCAGAGGTTGATCCTCTTCGTTGTGAACTAGCAAGCAACAAAACGAGGGCTATACCTGTGTTTGTGCCATGCCTGTTCAAGAGATAGATGGTCAACCTCTCTAACTCTGAATTAGAAACAACTGTGGTGGAAGATTAACTCTTACGACGTGAGCCTTAAATAGCAGATTGTAAATGGTTTAATCTTTATTTAGTTTTTAATGTTTTTACTATGTTTTTATATATGCTGTAAGCTGCCTAGAGTGGCTGGGGAAACCCAGTCAGATGGGTGGGGTATAAATAAATAAATTATTATTATTATTATTATTATTATTATTATTATTATTATTATTATTATATCTAGGACCTTTGGCAGGCAAAGCCTGATCTTGCTTACCCTATATGTGGCCCTGATTCTGTGCCTTGACAATAGCACCTGGATACTTGGTTTTGCTTGCCTACTACTTTTTTTAAAAAATTAATTTTTATTGGAAATTTTATTTAAAACATAACACATAACACATAACCCCCACCCCCAACAAAGATATCCACCCCCATCGGACACGAACATAACAAACAAAAAGCATAATATACAACAATACAAACAACCAAATAAAAGACTTCCTTTATCCTGTTTCTGGCATCCTTATTTACTTCTTATAAGCTGTTTCCTTTATGAATAATTATTAAGATTTTTCTAATTATAACTTAAATATCCACAAAGTCTCCTGCAGACATTAATCGAAACAAGTCCAGGTATGAATTTTAGGGCACTGTTTGGTGAAGTATTCTCTGCATTTCCCCCATGCTTTTTGAAATTCTTATCTAGTGTGATCTCTAATTGCCTCTGTTAATCTAGCCAGTTCAATATACTCTAACAGTTGGTCTTGCCACCATTCCATTTTTGCTGGCACAATTTCTTTTTTCCAGTTTTTAGCAATTAAACTTGCCTACTACTTGCCCTAGTGGAAGGTGGTAGAGCATCTGTCTTGAATGAAGAACATCCTGGTTCAGCCCCGAGAGCTCCAGGTAGGTTTGGGAGAAACACCTGCCTGAAATCTTGAGCTACTGCAAGCCAGGGCAGATAATATTGAGCTCAGTGTAGCAATGGTCTGCCTCCGTATAAGGCAGTTTCATATGTTCGTGTGCCATTGGTTATCTTCTAGCTTGGCCTTCCATGGTTGTGCCAGAATGACCCTTAGGCCTCATTAGAACAGTCTCGCCTGCACAATTTAAAATAAACATGGCTCCCCCCATAGAATTCTGGGAACTGTCATGTGTTAAGGGTTCTTGGAATTGCAGCTCTGTGATGGGTAAACTACAGTTCCCAGAATTCTTTGGGGGAAGCCATGTGTTTTAAATGTGCATCAAGTGTATGGTCTAGATGTAACTTGGAGCGGCATACGTTAAAACTTCTGAGGAATGTACTGAATAAAATGCTGCTCAAGAAAAAGAGATTCAGTAATTGTATAGCTGCTTTTGTCTTAGGAACTTCATCCCCATGGTTCAGTGTATTTTGTGGATGGGAATTTTTTAAAATAAATAAATGAAATTTAGACAAAAAAGGAGAGTGTGGTGTGCCCCCCACCTTTCCTTTAATATGCAACAGGGACCACAAATGATTTGTTTCACTCCCCACAATCCCACTGTGTGTTTTATCTATACCCTTTAGATATATTTATTTCCATAAAAAGCAGAGTTTATGCTGATGGAAGCTAAGCCGGTGTTTTAAAAATAAAGATGAAAACTTTATTAAAATTCAAAAGGGGAGATATTTGGGGAGTTTTATTTACTTATTGGGCAAATCCTGCTAAAAACATTTAGGCCCTCGATGTATTTAAAAAGTAATAAATAGCTATTGTGCTTACTTCATAAACTTGTCAGAGTGTCTTCATTTTATTTTCCTGAACAAACTGAATTTCTGTACTGCTCATCCCCAGCCAGTTAATAAATACATCACCCTAAAAAGTGCTGTGGTATTAAATTTACAGCAGATAAAATATGGATGAAGTTGCTCAGCTTCAGGTACGTCAAGTGTGATTTAATATCTCTCACTACCCTTATGAGGAGTAAAATATTACTCAGGCTGCTCCAACAGCAAGACAGTGACCTTTGCTCCCAAGTAACAGCCACTCAGCAAACAGTACCAAATGAAGAAGTAGAATAACATATAGATTTGCCATAAGAAAAAATTGATCTCAATCCATATATCAAATCTGCTGATCAAAGCTCTGCAAAAAAACCAGGGAAAAGGTAAAAGAGAGAGAGAGAGAAGACTTCATAATCTTTAGTACACGATTGGAAAAACTTGAGATGGAAAGACACTGTTTATGCCTGACACTTGAGAATAAGACATCGAGGAATATATTTCTTGGTCAAGAAGGTCATGTGAGTGTGCACTGCTTAGATTTAGCTTCAAATAAGAGAGCATTCATCCTAGTCTCTTCCATTATTGGGCAGTGTCATAAAGATCAGTAGTTCCCCCCCCCCCCGTTTTTTTCCTCAGCAGCTGGGGGAAAAAAATTATAAGATTTATAGAAATTTCCATGGCAGTGCTTTATACTTGACGGTGATTTTCCTCTGGGAAATTTCTGAATAGTCTGATTTAATTTTTATCTTTTAAAGGAGGAGAGGGGGGTAAATACCAAAATCTATAGTAATATCTAAAGGTGATAAAAATTCCCAAGAGGAAGTGTTTGTTAGCAAAGAAAATACATTCCCGTGATTTACATTTTGCTTTCAAAAATGGTGGTTGAGTGAAAGGGTGCTGCTCTGCATTTCAAAGGGAAAGGGAATGAAGAATTCTCAACAACAAAGACAAAAAAATGAAACAGACAAATCATACAGCTGAGCACTTTTAACCTAGAGTTGCACTGCCTAACGAAGCAGTTACTGTATATATAATAAGTACTGAGGAGGTATTCTTTCAGAGGTTGGAATGGAAAATAAACTTTTTTGTAATTAGAGTGTATTAGTCGTAACAGTGCCAGAAACTGGGACTCAGTTCAGCTGTCAGTTTAACTGGTGTAAATCAGGAGTTGCCCATCTGAAATTGATGGGAATTGTGCATGCATATCAAACTAACCTAGATTCGAGGGAGGGGAGGGGAGGGGAAGCAGGATTCTCCTTTTCCTTAACTGTCTTTTAATAAAAATGCTTTTATCGTCTGAATTACCATACTTTTCATCTTATATGTGCACACATAGCTCAATGACAGAGTCAGGCATAACAGTCCAGTCTCAGTTCTTGGCATCCCAGGAAGCTGGTCCAGAAAAAGCATCTAACTGAAGCCTTGGTGTCATGGACTGGTTGGACACAGATGAATGGTAGGAGGAACCAATTGGGGAACCCCCCGTAAGAGAAGAAAGCGCAGAAACTGGGGATTGGTGGTGGGCCAACAATGAGTGGTCAGAGGGAGAAGAGGGAGAAGACTGGGGGGAGGAGATATCAGAAGCTGAAGAGGTAACAGGGTTTAGTGAGTGGGGAGAGTCTGTGCCAGAGAGAAGTCCAGAATTAGAAAGAGAAGCAAAAGTAGGAGAGGAGGGAGGCCAAGAGGCGGAGATGAGTCAGGCTGGTGAAGAAGCTCAGGTGTCTCCAACTCTTGCTCCTCTGGCCCCTGGTCTCCCAGAACCAGAAGAGGTTTGCAGAGGAAGGAGTAGAAGCAGCTATACTGGCATAGTCTCAGATTGTTGGGGAAGGGCCCAGGAGAGGAGGAGACAGGCAGCTATGGGAAGGCATGGACCTTCACTTTCCACAACTGCCTCATAGGGGTAAGGCCTACTGAAGAAGATTTGCTGTGTTCATTAGGCCTGGCACTCCTGAGCAGACTTTGCTTCTTCTAATAAAGACTTAACTTCACTTACCCTTTGTGATTTACTGCTGGCTCGCTTCTGACACTTGGAGATCCACTATCAGCCTCAGTCTGGTGTGCAGGAGTCACCCACCTTTGTGGGCACAGGGGCAGATTCGCAAACCAGAAAAACTGTGGTGGGCTGCACCCTATTATATTGGCTTCAATGGAATGCTTCATTCAAGCCTAACTTCACAGGTGAGGGGGAGAGAATCCTGTAGGCACCAGCCTTTTGTGGGAACATGTTGGCCTTAGGATCTAGCAGTTAGGAGCCTTAGTTCATACATTCACGAAGAGATGGTGCAAAGCTCTGCTGATTCAGTTTAGGGCCCAGTTAGTCAATCTTGATTGGGTCTGATCTGGCCCAGATCCATGATAAATTTGATCCAAGCCTGATTCGGGCACCAAACTGAATTGGGAGCCCTGCACAGTCCTAATAATTACTTATGATTCTAAACATGTTGTCAGTGGCAGGGAGACAGAGAACAGGAAGGAGACATGCAGGCAGAAATTCTCACCTGCAACATCTCATTCTACCCTCTCGCCTCATCACCTGACTTCTCCCCCTTTTTGACATCCCTGGACATCACTCAAGGTGAGTCCAACCCGACCTGGGATGACCCAGGGCTGCCTCAACCTGCTCCAGACCAATATTGGCCCAGTTTGATCTAGGATTTGTCTGACTAGATAACCTGATAACCTACAGAGTGAACTGTGGCCTCTTTCTGAATGGTTTGTTGTACAGGCCCAGTTCAGATGATTTATCCACAACCCACTTTTAAAGGGGGAATAAATATTCATGTGGAGATAGTGGCCCACAGAGGACATAATGTGGGAGAGAGGACTTCCTGCCACCCATCCATTGCTTCAGCACTGGCCTCCAAGGAATATGTGACCTGAGACTCAGATTTGGGAATACTGGGAATTTTTAAGGTCCCCTGTACAGGACAGTCAAAGTGACATGGAACTGGGATTCATCTAACTGGGTTGCATCCAGCCCAGGAAAGGAATGAGGGTACTTTCACAATGGTAGTGGTCCACTTCTTTCATCCCCACTGCAGCCCTCAGAAGGCCTTTCTCAGTCTGGGATGTGGGATGTGAAACTGAAGTGAAAATAGGGCAACCGTAGCCTGTGCTTGCAGTGGGAATAGGAGGGGACAGAATTCCCCTTCCAAATGCGCTGAATTGGATGCAACCCATTGACTCCTGTCTTAAGAAACAGACTTAAGAAGTAACAACTAAATTAGCCCTATGCCTCATTACAATGCTAATTGACTTTATGTTCAAGCAACTGCTCCACAAACCACATTTTATCTCAGATGGTTAAAAGGTGGCTAGGACATTGTTCTTCGATGATGACAGTCAAGGAGTCACAAAGCACTAATAAAGCCAGGTTGGTAATTAAGTTGTCTCACGGCTTCTGCCAAGCGTTTCAAGGTCCAGCAAAAGGGAAGTTCCCAAAATGAGCATAACACAGAAATAACGGTAGAATGGAGCTCAGTCAACTTTATTCAACATTCAAAGAACTGGATTGATCTTGTCAAATGTCAAGAACATTTGGGACCATTGGCAGCTTTTTAGCTGGATGTGAGCATAACTTCAGATTCAATATTATGTCAAAAATGCAAATACTTTATGCCTAAAATGCAAATGCATGATAAGTTGGTGCGATAATTAGAAAATATTTATTAATAAGCTTAAGAAGTCTATGGTCACTAGTTGTGAGCTCAAGAATGCTTGTGCAACAGAAATTCCCTGAAGCCCTCAAGTGTCCCTCAGGAGAGGATTTTTTTTAGGGATACAGGGTCTGTACTCTTACAAAGGGAGCAAGGAAACAAATTGTGGCATTGTGGCAGAATAATAATAATAATAATAATAATAATAATAATAATAATAATAATAATTTATTTGTACCCCGCCCATCTGGCTACGTTTCCCCAGCCACTCTGGGCGGCTTCCATAGAAACCAAAAATACACTAAAATATCACACTTTAAAAACTTCCCTGAACAGAGCTGCCTTAAGATGTCTTCTGAATGTCAGGTAGTTGTTTATTGCTTTGACATCTGATGGGAGGGCGTTCCACAGGGCGGGTGCCACTACTGAGAAGGCCCTCTGCCTGGTTCCCTGTAGCTTTGCTTCTCACAATGAGGGAACCACCAGAAGGCCCTCGGCGCTGGACCTCAGCGTCTGGGCAGAACGATGGGGGTGGAGATGCTCCTTCAGGTATACTGGGCCGAGGCCGTTTAGGGCTTTAAAGGTCAACACCAGCACTTTGAATTGTGCTCGGAAATGTACTGGGAGCCAATGTAGGTCTTTCAAGACCAGTGTTATGTGGTCTCGGCGGCCGCCCCCAGTCACTAGTCTAGCTGCCGCATTCTGGATTAGTTGTAGTTTCCAAGTCACCTTCAAAGGTAGCCCCACGTAGAGCGCATTGCAGTAGTCCAAACGGGAGATAACTAGAGCATGCACCACTCCGGCGAGACAGTCTGCGGGCAGGTAGGGTCTCAGCCTGCGTACCAGGTGGAGTTGGTAGACAGCTGCCCTGGATACAGAATTGACCTGCGCCTCCATGGACAGCTGTGAGTCCAAAATTACTCCCAGGCTGTGCACCTAGTCCTTCAGGGGCACAGTTAACCTATTCAGGACCAGGAAGTCCTCCACACCAGCCCGCCCCCTGTCCCCCCAAAACAGTATTTCTGTCCATTAACTTCAATCCATTAACTGCCATCCATCCTCCAACCGCCTCCAGGCGGTTGGATATAGTGCTATAAAACGTCATTTACTGGTGCAAAAACGCATATAAGCCAAACATTGTTGTAAATGCTTCTGCTTCTATGGTGGAAATTTGGTTTCTGTAGGAGCAGCAGTTTGCCTACCTGTGCACACATTCAGTGTATGGCAGATAAATAAGGGAGTCATTAAAGAAGAGCAGGAAGAGCAAGACTGTGAAAAAGACAGAGAAGAAGAAATGTCAAGGACGCTGCCAGCTAGCCAACAATAATCAGTGCCGCAAAGAGCAGCCACAGATGCCGTCTCTTCTGGCGGGGCTTTGAAGCCTGCCTGTCTGCCTGGATTAAGAGTGAAAGTGTGTGACAAATGACCACTCTAGCACCATAAACTTCTCAATGGCCCTCTGAAGGGGAAAGGTTTGGTCTTTTATTATTCTTTCTTTTTCGGCTCTACTGTGTGGGGGAAACCTACCCAATGTATGGATTTGCCAATCTTCCCATCTATCAACACAGGACAGAAAGTGGCATGTTGATAGTCTGCACCTACCAATTAGCATGACCTGCGTGTCAAGGGGAAAAAGGAGAGAGCTGAGATGGTGCATGAATGCTGGGTCTCCTGAGGGTGTCTATGTGCTGATCTTCTTGCTTGGTCTCCTTGCAATCTATTCTGACTAGCATGTGTGGGCTGTGAGTGCAGTTGCCATCACCATCACCCTTAGTACTTTAGGCTTCACATACATTATCTTGTAATTGCTACAGCAACCCTGTAAGGTAATATTATTTTCACATTGAAGATGGTGGGATGGAGCATATGGTCTGACACGGCCACCCAGCGAGTTTATGATAGAGGTAACTAGAGAAGGGCAAGCTTGCCCAAGCTCACCTTGGATTAGCTCAGAAATGGTCTGAGATCTCCTCCCAAAATTCAGATTTGTGACGATTTTGTTCCTTGCGAAAATATTTGGGTCACATTTAAGACTTGGAAGTAGACCCTTGGGGCCAACATAAATGATGACATAAAGACTGACTCCAGCCCCCTTTGTTATGATACCATTATTTTTGAGTTTATAATTCACCTGCATGCTCATTGAACAAGTTGTTTGCTAATATCTCCAAGATATTAACAGCATTCAAATTGGCTGTAGTTTCTATGTCTTCTGTTTCTTCACCTGGTCTTCAATTTGGACAAATCCTTGTTTTAAAAGTACCTTTGGTACCATCTACTTTGATGTCTAGCCCTTTGATATTAGGTCTTCAAAGATTCCATGGAATATTAGATACCTCCCTAAGTACTGTATATACACACAAGAGAGAAATAAATGCATGATGCTCATTTTTTTGGGAAATGGATAACTTTTATTATGTTTTGGAATGATAAATGTAATTATGACATACGCTTTATTCTCTTGATTGAGTAGTGGATTTGTAACAGAGTTTTAATTATATTTTTATTTATTGACCCACCCTGCCATTACATGTAATATATTAACAAATCTAAGCTTCCACACTTTGAAAAAAGAAGGTCACACACTGACCTGGATTTTGGTGTACAATTACCTGGGCTTTCCCCCTTCATGGCCAGAGAAGTGTGAACTTCACTCTTAGATAATGGTCATAGTGCATATTGCATGCTCATTAATACAGCAATTCTCTAGCAAAATGACAGAGAAAAGAACTTTCCCTTTATTGAACTAAATGCTGGTTTTACATAAAATAGACTATAACTCAGAGTCTGTAATGTCTACTGAAAGGTTAGGCTCGTTACCATCCAAATAGGCTGAGCTAATAAAAATTATATTTGTTACAATCCAAATAGATTAATTGACCTTAAGAGTTTAGGTATGTGTTACATTTCCCCAATGTTCTCATAATTAAATTAAGGTGAACGAGACATGACAAATACAGTAAATAAATGAATAAATACATGGAAACATCTACGTTTTATTTAACCAAAATAATAACCCAACAGTTTCCATGCTTGGAAGTTGGTGTGAATTTTGAGACAGAAATGAATTAGATACTGAAAAATCTTTTAGAATCTGATAGTGGACAAGCTCAATCCACAAACAAGTTTTAGGAGCAAAGTAATCATAAATACAATAGGTGTTTAAAGCAAAGATGTCAGCAGGTTCTGTAAGCCGATACTATGAATGTTTGCTTGGAAGTCAGCCCAGTTTTGTTGGCTCTAAGTATGCATGCATACAATCGTCACCTTTCAGCCTGAACCTAGGCATGTTTATGCAGAAGGAAGTGCTCAGCGGGGGTTTATTTCCAAATAAATGTGCATAGGATTCAAGCCTTAGTTTTCTGAAGTAGGTAAGTCCTTTTGAGTTTAACAGGCCTTACTCCCAAGTAAGTAGCTATAGGGTGTGGCATGTGCTGTTTAGTTAAAGCACCTATAAAGTCCCCTTGGCCTTATGAAACTAGTGTCATGGTCCTTTGATTCCTGGTCATCATATGAAAGCTAATCCCTCCTAATCCAGAGGTCAGCAAACTTTTTCAGCAGGGGGCCGGACCACTGTCCCTCAGACCTTGTGGGGGGGCCAGACTATCTATCATCTATCTATATCTATCTATCATCTATCATCTATCTATATCTATCTATCATCTATCTATCATCTATCTATCTATCTATCTATCTATCATCTATCTATCTATCTATCTATCTATCTATCTATCTATCTATCATCTATCTATCTATCTATCTATCTATCTATCTATCTATCATCTATCTATCTATCATCTATCTATCATCTATCTATCTATCTATCTATCTATCTATCTATCTATCTATCATCTATCTATCATCTATCTATCTATCTATCTATCTATATCTATCTATCTATCTATCTATCTATCTATCATCTATCTATCTATCTATCTATCTATCATCTATCTATCTATCTATCTATCTATCTATCTATCTATCTATCATCTATCATCTATCTATCTATCATCTATAAATGAATGAATTTCTATGCCCCACAAATAACCCAGAGATGCATTTTAAATAAAAGGACACATTCTACTCATGTAAAAACACACTGATTCCCGGACCATCTGCGGGCTGGATTGAGAAAGCGATTGGGCTGGATCCGGCCCCCGGGCCTTAGTTTGCCTACCCAAGTCCCTAAGCCTGTTAGAAGTCCTGTAAAACTAGTATCTCTTCTTTATTTATTCCTGTGCTTGTCTTGTGTGCAAGGAAGGTTTGCATGGGTTTGTGTAGGGATTCTGTGGTTTACTTCTCATCGGAGAAAATCAGCTCGTGAGGACTTCCCAATTAATATGTCAACATAAGCTGGCATCAAACATGTTCTATGGGAATTAAGAGTAGATGATAGGCATAGACATGTTAGTAACTAGATTAATTTTGTCATTAACTTTCCCAGTAATGGGATTGCAAATGTATTCAAAATTAAAGTGCCAGAAAATAGTAATCTATCTCGCATGTTATTCTCCCATGACAAATGGAAAGAACATTTGTTAGGATTGCTTTCATTTAGCGCTCAGAACTTCCCCCGCCTGAATGTTGGAAGCCATGTTCAGAAGGAGGCAAGGGGCGTGGGGGGCGTGTATGTTTTGGTTGCAGAGTCATTAAGGCCTGGGTGCAATGTCAAAAGATGAAAGTTCAAAAAGAGAGAGGCAAACCGGTGACCTTCTGCTTGCTACCATTTAGCTATTGATCTTACTTCATTACATAGGTAAAGGTAACGGGACCCCTCACCATTAGGTCCAGTCGTGACCGATTCTGGGGTTGCGGCGCTCATCTCACTTTACTGGCCGAGGGAGCCGGCGTACAGCTTCCGGGTCATGTGGCCAGCATGACTAAGCCACTTCTGGTGAACCAGAGCAGCGCACGGAAACGCCATTTACCTTCCCACCAGAGCGGTACCTATTTATCAACTTGCACTTTGATGTGCTTTTGAACTGCTAGGTTGGCAGGAGCAGGGACCGAGCAACGGGAGCTCATTCCGTCACGGGGATTAGAACCGCCGACCTTCTGATCGGCAAGTCCTATGCTCTGTGGTTTAACCCACATCGCCACCCATGTCCCTTACTTCATTACAAATCCACTGGCAAAAGGACCAACTGCTGGCAATAGAAGGATGTAGGCCTGCCATACATCCATAATTTCCTGGACATAGGTGGGATATGGCCTTGTAAACAACGTCGGGGCGGAAATTGCTTAAATGTTCAGGAAAATCCCGGACAACCCATGTCGGAAGTGTAGATTTGTCAAATTTCCTTAAAAATAGCTCAAAACATCCCCCCCAGAATAAAATAAAAAAGTTTGACAACTTTGTCCAAAAAAGCTTTGTACGGATTTCCATTTTTGAAATTTGGCAGCCCTAAAGGATGCCCATTTTGGCTGTACACTTTTGCTACACATCTTGAACACATTCTCTGGCATAAATTGGGGGATAAACTCGGGAGCTACCTAGCAGCCCAAATTCAAAATCTGCACATTTTATGCATTTCAAAGCAGCGCTTTGCGGACGTTAATGATCCTCCATATGACATACATTACATATCTATAGATGTTAAGTACGCAGTAGGTAAAGCACAGTACGTTGACTTTTCTGCCAGCCAAATAATTAATACATGTGCAAATTATAAAGGATGTTACAGTACCAAAGAAACATCTGCTAACCAAAGTAAAATGCTGATAAATAAGGAGAGACAAAGTGAGCCTCTTTTGAGTTTGATTTACACCCAGCTGCACTGCACTGTACATACGTTATCAAAGAAATCTCCCTATTAGCTAGCAATTCTATACAAGTTTAGAAAGCTGTGCCTCCTCCCTCCAAAAGCATTTTTCTAACAATTTAATGCCTTCGTCTCTGAATGTTCTTGTTTTTCTTTAAAAAAATAAAATAAATTTCCACGAACATATCTTCCGATCAGCTCTGGCTGAGTTTGCTGCAAGAAGCTACAACTATTCAGGGTCACTGAGAAGAAGAAGAAGAAAAAAAAAACCATCTAATACCATCACAGCAGGCACAACGCACAACCCATAAGAGAGTTTCATTTGCAGATTTATTTCTGCGGTGAGTTGGTGTCAAGTTGCATTTATGTTAATAGACGTGTAGGACTGCAGGGCGAATGAAAACTTGATAGAGTGCCCTAATCCAACCCCTGACACTCTCTATGCCCACACACCCCGAGGCAGATTTCAGTAGTGGTAAGCCACTGAGATAATATTTTCCTTACAATATTGCAGCCTTATCATCTTACATCAACAGACTCTGAAACGCACATATAAACGTTTAAAGTGCAATACCAGCTCCACGAACTTGCAGGGCAATCAATGACGCTCAGAGCTACAGAGCAGTTGGACCATGTGGCTAAAGCAACACTACGCAACTGGTGACCCAGCAGGCTGAATACAGCCCATAAGCCATGGACTGTGGCCTTCTAGGTTCTGGACAAATATCCTGCATATGTAGTGTCAGTCAGACAACATTATAATGCTTCCTATCTGCTGCTTTCTCCATGCACTTTGAAGGAGAATATGCCGGT
The DNA here is from genome assembly GCF_965113315.1 of Podarcis vaucheri. Lineage (NCBI taxonomy): Eukaryota > Metazoa > Chordata > Lepidosauria > Squamata > Lacertidae > Podarcis > Podarcis vaucheri. The sequence continues at coordinate 79,451,181 of NC_138762.1, read as the reverse complement.
GGCTAGCAAGTAGACAGCACAAACTTTTCATTCTGCTTAGATCTGAAGTGCTATTTTCATTCAATGCTTTTGAGCAGGGCCATCTTCCGCTCTTGTCTTTACTGCTGCAATTTAGCCCTGAAAGGTAAAGCATGATGTGGAGTGGGAAACACCCATGCTGATGTTACATAGTGGGTTGCGTAAGTCACAATTGGACCGCTGGCTTATGATGAACACATTCACTGAATGCCTGCATATACACCATACGTTTGAAGCATGTTTCCACCCCTCAAAGAATCATGGGAGCTGTACAGTCATACCTCGGGTTGAAGTAGCTTCGGGATGAATATTTTCAGGTTGCGCTCCGTGGCGACCCGGAAGTAACGGAGTGCATTACTTCCGGGTTCCGCCACTCGCGCATGTGCAGATGCTCAAAATGATATCACACGCATGCGTGGAAGCGGCGAACGAGATCTGCGCATGCACAGTCACACAGTCGCGTCTTACGTTCGCTTCAGGATGCAAACGGGGCTCCAGAACGGATCCTGTTCGCATCCAGAGGTACCACTGTAGTTTGTTAAAGGTGATAGAAAATGTGGCTCTGGGTGTAGTTCTTAGGATTCTTTGAGTGCTTGAGCTTCTCTGAAAAGGCCCTTAAGTGAGAGCCTCCTTGTAATAGTAATTAAGAACGAGCGCACATAAACTGGCCATATGAACTTGATTCCTGTGGTGTCTGTCTCCAAATGGTGAACATTTACACCCACTGGAAAACCATGTGAATTGGGGAACTCCCTTCATGAAACTTGACTTCTTAGAAGGAACATTAGTGTCCTAAACCATGTGCCCTTGACAGAAAGAGTGTGTGTATGTGTGCATGAACACACACACACACACTCCAATACACATCTAGCTTTCCAAATGGCGCCAATCTCCTTGTAGGTGAGAGAAAAAAAGAAAGTTTGAGGGGGCATCTACTAGTTTTTGTATAAGACCCAAACAGAATTTTTTAATAAAACAGTTTTGACAGGTTGTTGACACAGCATATTGAACACCAGGAGTCTTTCGATCCTTGGGGTGTTCCATTAATAATCTTTTTCTTTCCTTATGGTGAATTGGCCATTTATTCATAGCTTTTGCTTCCCATTCCTTTTGCCAGTGTTTGAAGGCATACCTCACCCCTTGGTTACAAGGTCTCTTAATAGTCTCCTGTGTGCGACTTTTTCAAAAGCCCTTTGAAAAACCTGAACAAGTTACTCTTACAGTCTCTTCTTTATCCAAGAACATTTTCCAAAAGAATTCTAACTTACTAGAGACCTACAAGAAGTCAGGCGTACTACGCTTGGAGAAGGAAGATGCAGGGCAGCGCTCCTATCTATGTCTACTTGGAGCTCAGTGTGACTTGACTCCCATAGGAGCATTTATATAGGATTTCAGCCTGAGCTAAGGATGTAGGATGCTCCCTTATACCAAGGCAGAGCACTGGTCCATCTAGCTCAGAATTGTGTATACTGACAGGCTGTGGCTCAACAGGGTTTCAGGCAGATACCAGGGTTGGAACCTTTTGCACTCAAAGCGTGTGCTCTGCTACTGAGCTATGACCCTTCTGTATAGCAGTTCTGGAGAGAGTATTGTTCTTGCACTGCAAGGCTGCATGCAGGACTTCAGCCATGTTTGCAAAGCATATGTTACTGCTCTGACCTAGCGCCACTCATCTCCAGGATAGAGCATGAATCCAGGCACTGGGTGGTACACACACACACACACACACACAATCCCCAACCCAAAGGCATAGTTCAGATGTAAGCATAGGGGCTGCACAAGGGTTTTGGTCCCCACAATAAAATATTTGAGAGGGCCGGGCCCCCTCAAAGTTGATGGGCATTCCCATTCAAATGGTGTGTGTGCATTGTGTCATGTGATATGTCAGGGAACTGACATCGGAGCAGAGGGGAGAGGCGGTACTTCCCGATTCTGCAGAAGAAGGAACGAGTAAGGGTAGAGAGAGAACGTCATCTGGGGAAGAATGTCCAGGTGACACCAGGAAGAAGGAAGAGGGGGAAAGCATCTTGGAGGAGAGGCTCCGAGACTCTGGCACTGAAGGCAGTGAAGAGAGTGGAGGGCCACCCCTGGGCACGCCCACTCTGCGCAGAAGGGTTTCGCGCAGAGAGGGGAGGCGGAGGTTATCCGTCAAGGAGCTTCTATGCTGGAGGAAATTTAGAAGACGCCCACTCACGGATTCGTCGAGCGACTGAGCAGCAGCAGCACCCAGGCTGCTCAGTCAGGGAAAGACACAACCCACCCCTAGCAGTTTGGAACCGCTAGAGGTTTACACACAAGCAACCCCAATTCCCGTGACATGATAGATTATGTATAAAATTGAAAATCAACAACAACAACAACAACAATAATAATAATGCATAAACAACAGCAACATCATAATACCAATGAGCATGCACTCTAGGCAGTGCTGTTGGATGTCCTTGACATTCCTTGATGAGGAAACCCATCATTTCCAACAAGCAGGTCAAACATTTGTCTGTCTGTATCCTGCTGCTGTTGCCCATGAAGTAGGATGGCACAGCTGCCCTCAAAGGCATCTGTATCTCCTTGCGCTTTGCCTGGAACTGTCATTAGACACTTCCCTGGCTAGGTGGTAGCATTCCTCAGGCTGGCTGGCTGGCTGGCGGCCTCCCTGGTGTTGATAGCGCAGCAGGCCGATGGAGGTGGAAATCTTGCTAGGACACATCTGTCCCTCTTAGTATTCATGCAGCTAATGTCTCACTTTCACGGCAAATGCAAATTGGGTTGCTTCGTCCAAACATGTCAGCCTCATTAGCAGGTGCACACAGATTGGCATGTGACATATAGCAGCTCAGCTTCTGCGTTGCCACCTCCAGCCACTGCTGGTTTTGTTCTGTCCCTTGATTGCGACTGGCTAGGAAATAAGCAACGGAGCGGGTTGAATCTCATTTCAAGGATGCTGGCAGGGGAGAGAGACAAGGAAGTCCCTTGTCTCATGGGCTAAAGAGCATCATTTGGCCTGGATGCTACAGCATCTGACAAAATGAGGGCTGCATGCACTGTCTTGGAAGGTGATGTTCTTTGCCATAATGCTGCAAATATATGTGGAATATATCATTTCAGGGGAGGGGTGGGAATTATGATGATAGTCAAATGGGGTTGTAAATGCCAAAAGGAGTTCTAAATTTGGAGGTTCTGAGCTGTGGTCCCATGCGGGGAAGTGCAGCTGATTTGCACCCAAAGGATCTCAGGATCAATTCCCACCATCTCCAAGTTGGGCTACCTGAAACCCTGGAGACCTGTTGCTAACCTGCACAGGCAATATTGAGCAATATGGTCCAATGGTTGAAGAGGTACATCCCAGCAGCTCATGAAATAGTACAGAGGATGGTAAGTTTTCAAAACATGAGAAACAGCAGCTTGGGGTGGGGGCAAATACTGGCCTATCTTTGAAGACGGTACATTTTCACACAGATAGACTGTAGAGAAATTAATTCCATTGAAGGTTCTGCCCCAGCATCCCATAGAGAATTACAGTGGTACCTTGGGTTACATATGCTTCAGGTTACAGACGCTTCAGGTTACAGACTCCGCTAACCCAGAAATATTACCTCAGGTTAAGAACTTTGCTTCAGGATGAGAACAGAAATCGTGCTCCGATGGCGCGGCAGCAGCTGGAGGCCCCATTAGCTAAAGTGGTGCTTCAGGTTAAGAACAGTTTCAGGTTAAGAACGGACCTCCGGAACGAATTAAGTACTTAACCCGAGGTACCACTGTATATGAAATTCACGCTTGATACACAAGGAATGGCATTGCCTTTGCTCGAACACACAATATCCAGAAAGCAGATGACTGGCTGTTGTGAGCTCCTTCGGAATCTCATAGCAACTTTGCGCTAACAACCACAACTTTCTTTACACAGGCTACGTACACTGAAAACACAGCAAGGTTGTTTCCCCCCACTGTGTTTTGAGTCACATTTGCACCGTGTTGTGAAAGGGATATTGTCATTTGATGTACATTACCTGTGAGGTTTCTCTGCAACACCCTCCCAAACTCCTGTTCACGAAGCTGTCGTCTGCACATGTGCAATGGCTCTCTCAAAAGCACACACCTTAGCATAACTGTGAAATGACTGTGGCTTAAATTTTCTAGTCGGGTTGAAGCAGGTTTGAGGAAAAACACACACTAAAGAGCAGCATTTCTCAGGAAACTACAAGATCGATATGGGTTGTGTATGCAACTTCAGAAACTAGCGGAGGGAATGCACTGGATGAAGAGCAAACGGCAATGTGTACACAGCCATAGTCATTCGGAATAATATAAACACCGCTGAGGTTGCTCATTATTTTGGCCATTGCTTGTTTGTTTGTAGTTTACCCTAATCCTAAATACTGATGCAAAAAAAAATTAATCTCATTGAAGGGCAATATTTCAGCCACTAGGGATGGAAACAGCACAGTAATTGAATGCAGAGCCGGATGAATACAATTCCCCAAGGTAGCAAGCATGAATATAAGCGTAAATTTTTATGCATTTTCTGTTTAATTTTCCATCTTTTCCCTCTCTGAAATATTTTCATTTTCCTCTTGCCCTTTGCTGCTGGAATTTGTCATCTAAGTGGTTTGAGAAAGAAAGAAAGAAAGAAAGAAAGAAAGAAAGAAAGAAAGAAAGAAAGAAAGAAAGAAAAGCAATTGAAACGATGTCTTATACTTTTGCTGAACAAGGTCACACTGTCAATCCTTTTAAGAAGACACAATTAAGTGAGGGAGGATGAAGAAGAGAGATAGCTGCCAGAGGGGGGTAAAATCACGAGACACATGTCAGCCCCTTCTGTGATTGCTGCAACGGTGGCACTAACTAGACAAAAAAGGCATCTTGGCTGCTTAGTCTTTTGGCCTCCTAGGGAGTCCCATTAAAAGGATGCTCACCACTGCCTTGATAAAATAAGTGCTTCATCTTGACCAGTCCTAGATCTTCTTTTCTCTCTTTCCTTTTTTCCAGGTGCATTAACAAATGGGCCATTGACATGATGGCTGTCATTGAGTTCCCTTTCTCCCTTTCCCTCCAAATTTGCATAACAGGATTTCGATCCTGCATGCAGATGTGAGCACGCACGAAGACGCATTTGTTTCGAAAGGTAGCAAAGGACAGTGGTGCACATGTCCCTGTTGGGTGCAATGTATGTGAGCACTGGCAAAGAGTTAAGTTACACCACCCAGTGCATGGCCAATACTTGGGCCCCTTCATGAGAAGAGAAGACTCCCTGGAAAAGACCCTGATGTTGGGAAAGATGGAGGGCACAAGGAGAAGGGGACGACAGAGGACGAGATGGTTGGACAGTGTTCTTGAAGCTACCAGCATGAGTTTGACCAAACTGTGGGAGGCAGTGGAAGACAGAAGTGCCTGGCGTGCTCTGGTCCACGGGGTCACGAAGAGTCAGACACGACTAAACGACTAAACAAGAACACCCAGTGCATGACATTCACTCATCTGTTACCACAACTCGCCATCATGCTGGATGATGAAACAATTCAATATGGAGTGTCTACCCTCTCACCAGTTGGCAGCTTTTCACTGCTGGCTATGACCTGAGATGGCATGTAATGCAAATATGCCCCGCCAATAGCCTTAGTACAATATTCTTGGCACTTTACTTTGGGGTGGTTTTTTTTTTTTTTTGGCCATGCCCAACTCTATGTAGTTCTGCACTCAGCAGCAACAAGAGTGCCCAATGCTGTATATTTTCCAGCAAACCAATGATGAAGCGGGAAAGGTTTTACTCAGTGTACACCTATGGAAATGAATGAACGAAAGTTTGCCTTGTCCAGTAATTTCAGTGGTCTATTTATGGAATTAGATACAACCCATGTTTTCATGAAGTTGATTTCACCAAGACCATCCATGGAAATGAAAAGAACAAGATTTTTTTTCTTATCTGTTGCTTGCCGTATCTTCAATTTTTTTTTTGGGGGGGAAAAGCTTTGAATAAAGGGATGCTAATGACTGGCAAGTCACTGAAAAACCAATTTTATATTTTGCATGAAAATGCTTTTTTAATTAAGTTCTATTGTGCAGATAAATATATAATATTAAAGCAAGTCCGTTTGCCCCTTCTCGGGCAGGCGGCTTTGCAGGCGGGCTCTGGGCCTTCTCTGTGAACTGGCCTATTGCAGGCCAGATCGTCCTCCTGCCCCCAAATTGGCCAATGGTGGCAGGAATTAGAGGGCGTTCCCCTGGGCGCGGGACCAAAAGAACAACAGCGGCACTTAGCCCCGCACCCAGGGCAAGGATAAATTCCTGGTCTGATGGGTCTTTGGCCATTTTAAAATAATCAACACTGTGGCACATACCTTGTCAAAAGAATTATTTTATGCATTGGGACTTGCCGTTATTTTTATTGATTAATTTAGTAATTATTTATTGTGATTGTTGAGAGTGAAATTCTGTTTAGTTATTATTTGTGATATTTAATTTTACTGTATGCTATTATATTCTAATAGATTATTGAATATTACTTTATTTGATATGAGTTGCTTATTTTAAAGTTATGTTTTTCATTATGACTTTTTTGTACTGAAGCAGATTGTTATAAGGGGTGTGGTCTTTTTTTGTATATTTTGCTGTTTCTTCAGCTTCTAAACCACCTTGTGTATAGTAATATACAAATTCAAAGTGAAATGAAAAAGGAGAAAAATGAACAAAAACAAAAGACATGCTAATAAAAAGGGAAAAGTAAGGCTAAGAACACATTACCACATCAAAACACAGCTAGGATGTCCTTCATGGATTGAAATTGGTTTGGTGGGAGGGACATCAAAGAATGTATAGAATGTATAAGAAATAATAGTATAGATATGCACTGTGTACACCGCTTCCCAAACCAATGATAAGAGCACACTGGATGCAGAGTAAATGTGAGTGTGTAAACAGCCACACAATGAAGGTGTGATTAACTGTAGATACACAACAATAGTCTTGCCCACCCAAAAGTCCATTGCATACACCAAGTTCTGAATAAAGATGGAAGAATGGCGCTAAGAGTAGTTTTCAACATCTAGAAATTTTATTTTTACGAGACATCGTATAAATATACTTTAAATATTTTAATATGAAAAAGAAGGTGATGTAAACCTGCAGAGACCGAGCTACTGTTCTTTCAAATAACGCTGGAGTTTTCTTTTCTTTTGTGGTCTAAAAGAAGAAGAAGAAGAAGACGACAGAAGGAGCAACAGGGAAAACACAGGAGGACAAAGATTTGATGACAATGTCATGTAGATGCCCTGTAAAAAGTGAATGAATAAAGCATGATAATTCCACAGCAAACGTCTAGTGTGGAAACACCCTTAGAAGAAAACATCATAGAGCCAGGAGAATCCACTTCTGAGGCTGTGGCCCTTTCAAGTTTAACTCAACTCCTTTTTTTCCTTTCTGTGTGCGGCAGTTCAAGAATGGCAAAGCCCTTCTATCGGGCTCTGAGAATGCAAACAATATATTTTCAATGCGCACGCAGGCACACACATTTAGTGGAATTTGCTCACAGCCATCAATGGCGTGCTATAGAGTGAGAGGAACAATTCGCCAGTGGTGGTCACTCTGGGAATAGAAGGGGAGAGAATTAAATGGGCGGCAAAGGGAAATCAAGAGGGCAGAATATGGAATAATGGAAAGTGCCTTTAAAAGAATCCGGATGAAAAGTTGTTAGGCTCAAAGATTTTCGTCTCTTCTCATTTATACAAGGTCCAGGGAAGAACAAAAATATATTTAAGCTGCTGCATTTAAATGTGCAATGTGATAGCTGCATTGGACACTGAACAAGATTAACAATGAATTTGTCAGTACTAAAGATCATATATGCACAAAGACACGGGGGGAGGGGGTCAAAATACTAACACGTAAAAAACCCCAATAAGTTGGATATTTCCATACCAGCTCTGAATATAAATCACAGATGTCAAGATAACTGAAAAAAAATTGAACCACTGGGGGAGGGGGAGATTTTCTTAAGAGTGTGTGTGTGTGTGTGTGTGTGTGTGTGTGTGTAAAATGGCATGATCACAGGGTGCTTCCTTTTGGTCAAATATTTATTATTTGAATTTGTAATGACTGAAATCAAGAAAACCGAAGACACCTAATACTCATGTAGTAAGCCTGCCAGTTGCCTCTGCATGAATGCTCTGTTGTTTTTGCTTTCCCCCTCACCACGAATCTCAAAACAGAGTTCTCTAAACTCTCCATAAAATTGTACAACTTTATGAAACCATATTCCTTGAGCAAACATGGATGATTCCGTTGTGGCACTCTGCATGCTGTCTTTAAGTGGTTGCAGATCGGGGCTATGGTCAGTCTCTTTGTATTTAGATTTAGATTTTAATTTTCTGCTATTTTCAGAAGAAGGTTGACCTACTGGGAGCCTGCAAAATTGTGTTTGCTTCTGGTGCTAAGAGTTTCTGCAAAACTTTGTCACTGGAGGCGATTAAAAGGTTCCAGGTTTTAAAAGCCATATGGCACAGTGCTGTGGGATCCCAGGTTCACCTCCCAACATTTCCAGGCAGGGCTGAGAGAGAACTGATGAGAGCCACCGCCTATCAGTGTAGACAATAGTGAGCCACATGGACCAGTAATCCGACTCAGAATAAGGCATTTCCTATGTTTCCTTGCTGTGATTGCCGCAGCTGCTCACAACAGTCCTTTGTAGTGTAGTAATGATAGGAAATGGTGCAGATAGGGAATTTCAGACCCTCCAAGTGTCCCTATTTTCCAGGGACAGTCCTGAATTTACAGAAGCCACCCCAGCTTCTGATTTGAGCCCAGAATGTCCCACTTTTCCTTAAGGTAAAGGGACCCCTGACCATTAGGTCCAGTCGTGACCGACTCTGGGGTTGCGGTGCTCATCTTGCTTTATTGGCCGAGGGAGCCAGCGTACATCTTCCAGGTCATGTGGCCAGCATGACTAAGCCGCTTCTGGCGAACCAGAGCAGCGCATGGAAATGCCGTTTACCTTCCCGCCAGAGCGGTACCTATTTATCTACTTGCACTTTGATGTGCTTTCGAACTGCTAGGTTGGCAGGAGCAGGGACCGAGCAACGCGAGCTCACCCCGTTGCGGGGATTCGAACTGCCAACGTTCTGATCAGCAAGCCCTAGGCTCCGGGGTTTAACCCACAGCACCACCCGTGCCCCTTAGGATGTCCCTATTTTCACTAGAGAAATGTTGGAGGGTATGGAGTTATGTGACCCCTGAGCCAAGGAGATAAGTAACTATACAACCTTGAGAAGACATCTGAAAGCAGCCCTGTAAAGGGAGGTTTTAAAATGTTTAATGTTTTATTATGTTTTTATATGTGTTGGAAGCTGTCCAGAGTGCCTGGGACAACCCAGTCAGATGGGCGGGGTATTATTATTATTAAATAACATTTTGGAGAAATGTTGAAGGGTATGGAATTTTAGACTCTGGATTTAATGGCCTTAAAGCCCTGCTCCTAGAATTAAAGTTTCTTTAGATGGTAATGTGTATATGATAAGGCAGCCTTGCTGCATTTGCAGGGTGCTTCTGTTCATTCTGCTGTCTGACTCAGATTTGTGCACTGATTCAAAGAGTGTCCTTATTTATTCACATTCACATTTCTTAAAAATTGCCAGACTTTGGACTGGGTTAGCCACATATGTACTCCACATATACAAAATAATCCCTTCAACATGGGGGTAGGGAGGACCAAGCAAAATAAGCTAACATCGCTTCCCCTCTTTCCCCCTACCTTCAAAGGCATAAACCTTAACCCAGCCAACAAAAATAAACCAGAATAAAAATAAATCTTATGATACTTCTTTCAAAACCTCTGGCAAGCTCCTTGAGGAAACAGGCTTCCATAGTTGTAGGGCGGAGGCAGAGAATATCTCAGCACATATCTGCTGTCTGAATTTGGTTTACAGATTAAGTGCACCACACGGTTCCTCAGCCCCGTTCTAGCTGCTCAGCTGAATGTGGCCCGATGCCTCTTCAAATCAGGAATCCCCTGATAACGCAGGTGGAAGTGGGGCCAGTGCACATGGCTCAGTGCCTACACACAGCTTGCACCCTTGTGCATTTGTCTAGATGCCTGAAGGGGGCTTTTAGGCCTCCGCCTTCCAAGTAACCAGGTAGTAGATGTTCTTCAGTCACAGGAATGCCAGAGAACCTGGAGACAGACTCCAACCATCTGCCTTTTGAGTGCTTTGTCTCTTCAAACGTACACTCAGCGTGAGAGTGCATGATATAATTACAAAGAAGTCCATCAGCCCTCGAGCTAAATGCTGTGAGGGAATTTAACAAAATAGGATTAGCATAAACTAGATCAAAATACGGTTTGAACTGCGAGCGGAGAAGAGAAACATGAAAACTGGCCCTATCTGGTTGTGACTCATCTGTATGAACTCCTGCATGTACAGTCACCAAAGGGATAGAGGCTTGGGAGGCTTCCGAAACAAACATTTTAAAAGCCTTCAAAGTGCAGCTCTAAGAGAGAGATTTCCCCCAGTTATGCGGATTCCATCAGAGCTCAGATGAAGCCCAGCATCTGGTATTTCTGCAGCCTAAAGTAGCAATATCCAAGCCTAGTGTTTGCAAGCCGTATTTCCAGACCATCTGGGAAGAGAGTCACCTTTCTGCGGAATGATGCTGCCTTGCTTTGAAATCCCTGCCTGTCTTGGGCCATGGCTCAGTGGTGTAGCAGATGCCCGAAGAAGGTGTCGGGCTCAACTTCCAGCATCTCCTGGTAGGTCTGGGAGAGATCCCATCTGAAACCCCAGAGGACTGCTGCCAGTCAGTCCTTAGGACAGAGATGGGGAATGCCCTCCAACTCCCAGGAGCCTTGATGAGATGTCCCAGTCTCACCTTACAAGAGGGGTGCAGACACCTTCTCAGCCTGAGGGACGTATTTCCTTCTGGGCATGCCAGTGGGGTGCAGAGGCAAGTGGGCTGAGCATTGCCTGTGATTTTTACATTTGTACAGTAAGCTGGTTCTTTCACACGCATGCAACCCATGCAAGCAAGAGGCATTATTGGAGCTCAAGGTCATGTTCCAGCCAGTCCAAAACACCCAAGGAGGGTGGGTGCAAAGCAGCACTGGTGAGGGGCGTGGCTCAGGAGAGGTGTGGCCTCAGCAAGGGGTGTGGCCTGAGGAGAGGCCTAATAATAATAATAATAATTTATTATTTATACCCCGCCCATCTGGCTGGGCCTCTCCAGCCACTCTGGGCGGCTTCCAAAAGAATATTAAAATACTATAATACATCAAACATTAAAAGCTTCCCGAAACAGGGCTGCCTTCAGATGTCTTCTAAAAGCCTGGTAGTTGTTGTTCTCTTTGACATCTGGTGGGAGGGTGTTCCACAGGGAAGGCGCCACTACCGAGAAGGCCCTCTGCCTGGTTCCCTGTAACTTGGCTTCTCGCAGTGAGGGAACTGCCAGAAGGCCCTCGGTGCTGGACCTCAGTGTCCAGGTAGAACGATGGGGGTGGAGACCGCCAGGTAGGCCTAGATAGCTGCATTTGGCTACTGGGCCTGAGGTTCCCCACCACTGCCTTACAGGAAGGGCAGGAAATTATGATTAAAAAACCCACATCATTTCCATTTTGTATATATCTGCATATCTTCTGATAGGCCCCAAAGTACCAGGATCATCATAAAAATCCTTAAGCCATCAAGGCTTCTCACTCTTTCATGCAGAGTCCTGAATTCCAAATGGGCTTTCCCTTCAGTACAGCATTTCAGTGTGTTACCGCAAATTCAGGTTCATGCGTCCCTCCATAGGAGCCAACTCCTAGGGGCCAAGGTCCCTTCGGCGCCCCCCCAATAAAATATTTGAGCACCCCCCATTGCCATTCAAATGGTGTGTGTGTGTGATCGGTTATTTGGGACAGGGCTTACATGGGCCCCCAAATATTTTATTCAAGTTGGCACCCCTGCATTCCTCTAACACATGTCTTACCTACCACCACCACAAACAATATGGCGCCACTTCCTGTTTTTACAATAACAAGACCTGGGTCACTCGAATGCCCCTAAGAAAGTTTTTCACCGGTTCCCTGCTCCTCAGTCGGTTGGTCTCCCATAAAGAAAGCGCCGAGTGGGGAAGTGAAGGGGCTGGGGTCTGTCTGCAAGGCTGCTGCCATGGCTGCAAAGGGTTGCCAGCGCTAAAGAGTGGTCCTTGGGGTCACTTGACTCTGGCTTGATTTATTCAGCCATTGTGTCTGCGCCCCTGCCCCAGAATCTGAGGAGGATGCGGGCGGGGTGTTTGTGTGGACACCAATGTAGAATACGTCCCTATTTTCATCTGAGGAATCTTGGAGGGTATGTCTCTGACGCTGTACAATTAGACATCTCTGGTATAAGATGGCAGTCAGGTGGCAGCAGCCGCACCCAACCAAATTACTCTAAACAGCAACACAAATGAACCCTCCCTAAGCCAGCCAGGTGAGCGCTATTCTTAATATCAAGGACATGCCATGCGTCTGAATATATCTGTGCCATGGAAAGAGATATGGCATCTTTGAATTACTGGGTGAAATAGATAAAGAGCTGGAGAACTGCCAAGGTAAAAGTTGTAAAACTGGATTGATTTTTGCTACAGCTTGCTAAGGGCTCCCTAGAGCCAGGATGCAATGTTCAAATATAATAATTGATAGCCTGAAAAAATATTTCTGATAAGCATGCCACTGTAACACACAGTCCTGTCTGAGATGAAGTGGGCCTTTGTGTCTCAGCTAACCTGACTAACCAAAGTGACCCAGATCCACTGTTCACTTCCCTGATTATAGCTGCACAAACTCTTCACCACACACACACACACACACACACACACACACACACACACACACTCATGCATATGCTCCCATCCCCCTCCATCGTCTGCTCTTTCCAGCTGTAGAGAAAATGGCTCTGGCCTTCGAATAAGGGCATTTGTTAAATGTTGTTGCAGAAAAGTAATTATCCAACAATCAGACATATACAGGCAGTGGATGGGAAGGAGGAGGGGAGGGGGTTAAATGCTTCTGTTAATGCCACCCTAGGATTCCCACGGGGCAGATTCTCTGACCTCATCTGCCTTCACTTACCGTAGGTTTGTTGACCACCCTGAGCTACAAACCTACATGTCTCCAAATTGCTTCAAGATTTAACTGGACACGTTACATTAAAAAAAATATACATCTCTGAACATTTTCCAACAGCTTATGAAAGGAGATAATTCATTAACTCAAAATAAGTTAAAATTTCAAACACTGTAAAGACTTTAAACATTGCCTTGAATATATTTTCCAAGTGTTCTACTATAATATACCCACATGCATCATATAGGGCTGTACTCCGTGAAGTTTGAATAAAAGTAAATATAGGGAAATTAATGGACCTCTGCTAGTCATGTCCATTCATTTCAATGGGTCTTCTGTGTGCATAACTAATGTTGGATATAAGCAATATATTTTATTTAGCAAATGTTGTCGTTTTCATTACAATTGCCTTGAAAGATGCAATGTTAAAGAATATAGTAGCCTTCCCTCACCAAATAATAATAATAAAACTTTTGCATTTCTGCTAACGCATCAGTCTCTTTCTTTCTTAGTTCACAAAATAGTATAAAAGTTCCATTTGGTTTATTTAGAACAACAAAAGCATTTGTGTGCATCAATGTGCTTTCTAGGGGATAGGTATCTTCACATTTTGGGTGTCTTTGAAATACTATAAACTAGACTTATCCCTGACAACAGAATTGCCATGAAAATACTCGGAATATATCTGAGGAGCATCTTCTGCTCAGCAACCCAGCCTTTGGCTGACTGACATCTGATGCCATTTTAAATGTGTTGGGGGAGGGGAGATTATGGGGGGGGGGTTGTCCTCATTCTTATTATGTATTTTGCATTTTTTATATTGTAATTTTATGCTGAGAATTGCCCAGAAATTTTTGGATGAAGGGTGGTATACAAAATTAATAATAATAATAATAATAATAATAATAATAATAATAATGGTAACTTTTAACAGAGTATTGCTGTTTCCGTATGAAGGCTTACAAAGTGCACAAAGCCATGATGGTGGTTCATATAGCGATAATATTTTCAACAGTCTTCACCCAGGTGGGAGCACACTCATGGGTTGAATGGGGCAAAAGACTTGCTTATTATATCCACTGGGAGGAATATTGACATGTGTAAGCTTTTTGTTGACCTCCACATGGGAGCCATAATATTGATATCAACTGCCATAAGGTGACACAGCATGACTATAAAGAACACATTTACTTGCCACAAGTAATTTCCTCCCAACTTTAATTATGGCACCTTCATCTATTATCATAGATCTTATCCTATTGGATAGTTGGACTATCATTCTGATCGTTATTATTTGTGAGCAAGGCGTATAAGGTGTATGTGTGTGAGAGAGCGAGTGGAGGGAAGTTGTCTCTATGGAGGACAAAATAAATTATACAGTCTTCCCCAAGCTTGTGCTCTATAGATCTTGCTGGACTACAACTCCTATTATCCTTGATCATTAACCATGCTGGCTGAGGCTGAAGGGACTTATAGTCCAATGACATATGGAAAGCAGAAATAACAGAACCTGAGCTATACTCCAAATCCACAGGGGTTTTCAAAAAGCCTGTCTCTGAAACGAATTCCCATATCATCACACATGTCACCACCCACAATAATTCATTCATTCATAAAAGGTGCTGAGGAAAGGATGTCCAGCCACCTATTTATTTATTTGTTTGGTTGGTTCCCATCCCACATTTTAATCCTGGGGAATCTCCAAGGTGGTTTACATAAAGTAATAACATATAATTCTAATAGAGCTGATTTTTACCAATTTGATATAGAGAATTGCTCTGGGGTAGCATATCACCCAACACCAATTTCAGTTGGGTCATTGTGACTGTTCTCATCCCCATTCACTTCCCTTCCTACCAGCAGTTGGGTGGTCCATTGCTTAACTGCATTATTCTTCCTCCATTCCTCCTAGGATGGCAGGCCCAGGCACAGAGAGCAAGGTATGCTTCAGGTAAGCAGCTAAGCAATGACACTAGGATATTCTATTTCTTAGCTTTGTTTTCCTTACCCACCCCCAAAGACCTATACTCTGCATTTATTGGTTTGTTTGTTTGTTTGCTTGCTTAAAACTTCTGTCTCCCAAAAGGATCAGTCCTCAAGGAAATTTGTGTTGATACAATCTACGCTGCAAATGGTAAGATATGATTATGAGCTGAAATCTCCAGTTCTCTACACCCATGTGGTTACCTGCCAATTCAACATCCTGGCTGTGTGACTCTCGATGCAATTTTTACACATATCTTCAGGAGTGGGGTGATACCTATGGACAAGTGTGAAATTTAGAGAGCAACCCAAACGTATGCTTTCCCCAACAGTGATGAAGTGTCCTTCCTTAAGCATGGGCAATAGCAAATAAAAATGAGATAAACTTTCAGAAAGATATGAAATAGATTGTATGGAAAAAGCAGGGAGTTTCATTTTCCACCCTCCAACATCTCTGTTTTTGATATGACTGATAGAGAAGCAATAACCCATTCTTTGAGAAAGCTGTGCTCATAAATCAAACCATGCTTCAGTCCAAAGTGTGATCACTAGGAAAAGGATGGGGATATTGGAGTGATGCCTTCTAAAATTACTGGTAGATCATGCTTGTATTACTCTGGTCAATGGCAATTTTTTAAAAGAAAATTACAATTAATCTTCTTGTTAAGGTGATGGGAAAAATGCCAAGTAATCAAGCAAAAGAATTTGTGTTGGATAATAACTCATTACAGTAAGTCAGGATTCAAGGAGAAAGTAAGTTCAATTTGCAAGCATTATTAGAGGATAATCACTTTAACAATTCTTCTCCGTTTAGTCTTCTGTTGAGAATCTGGAACTACTCGAGGTTTGAAGCCTGATCTGTGTAGATCTCTGCTCTTATAAGCGTCAGTGCAACTAGTGTAAGGGAGGAACAAGGGCAGCTGTCCAGAGCACATCTTGGACGGGGCTACATTAGCACCCAAGTCTGTGGGTGGTAGCCAAAGTCAGTCACATGCAAAAGACACCCACTGGAATTAATGAACTTCCAGTCCATTGCTTTGAATGGGTATACTCTGAGTATGACATAGATGGACTATACTTGCTGTATTAAAACGTTTGGATCATATTGCCATGTCTTAATACAATGTTAAAATAGATGAGATTTTGCTTTCAAATTGCAACAAATACCCATGTTTTTAAATACTAATTGAAGCTCTAGACATTAGCCTGCTCGGAGGCTTAGAGAGAGCAGCAGAACAGGTACAGTGGACATCCTATCAGTCTCCCACTGGCTCTGTGCACAAGTGTGTTTAAGGGTATTGTCACCCGTTTGGTCACAGTGGGCGTGGAACCTCAGAGACGCTGCAGGGGGTGCCTCAACTATGATGTAAATGAGAGGGGGACACTGAATTTTGGCATTGCACAGGGCGCTGCTCAAATCTGAGACCTCAAGGTGTGCCACTGCTGTGTGCTTAAGTGCCTACTATTGCAGTCTGAAGTGCTACAGCCTCATTCCATTCCATTCTGCTGCATGTGTAGAACCAGCCTGAATGATGTCATTGAGTAGCAAGTGATGAGCACATACATGTGAATCTGAGTGGTATGGATAGTCATGATGGCAGCAACAGACTCACCAGCCCAATCCATTAATCATATACAAGGATCAGTGGTGGTACTTTCTGTTCAGTATGATTGTTTCATTGACACTGAAATGAAGAATGCCATACTGTGTATTACCAAAGGATTTATCATGGGGATTTTCCATGGGGCTATATTGAAGCCAAGAAGTGGTCTCTGAACTCTTTGACTAGTCAATAATTAACTATTGTTGTTTTCTGCTAGCTAACACATGAAAACGCTTAGAAAATGCGACAAAGGTGTTTGGTTCCAAATGTCCGTTTTGAAAGGGAGCTGTCTTTGTTCTCAGGCTCTGTGAGAGTAAGGATGTAAATGAAGCTGTCCAGGTAAACAGTTCCAGGCTAATGGAGAGAGAAAAATCTTTGCTTATAGATTTGTTTGGAGCATTTCATATTTTCAAAGATGCTGAACTTGTGTGGGACAGTCCAAGATATTATATGGAATTATTTGGATGTATTGTTGATGTTTTTATTCTGTTATGAAGAAAGTTCTGCAAATAAAGTTTTGAATAATATCTAATGGATTTGGACAATGCTTCATGCCATAAAGAGCCAGTTTTTATGCATCCAGTTGCATCAAACTGCTCCATATAAATATCTGCAATACTTTAAATATAATACAAAACCAAGTATCTTCCAGCAGATCATGTACTGTATTCACCTTTAGTAACTTTTCAAAGATCACGTTGACATGACACTTCATTTAGTCTATTTTTGTGGCCTCATGCAGGACTATAAGGTCCCCACTCAGCTTCCAGATGGCCACCCCCAATGAATGAATTTATTTTCACTCTTTCAGTAAACTTTAAACTTGAACACATCTTCAGAGCTGCAAGTAGCAGACTATGGGAGGGAGTGTAATACTGAAATGCCAAAGGGATAAGTGGAATGTTAACATTAAAAATGTCTTTTGTCAGAAGTTTTCAGATGGTTATGAATGAGTAATAAATGTTAAATACGAGGTGGTTCTTCCAGTCTATGGGATTTCATCTGCATTTTAATGTCTTGATATCTGCACAGTTGGATGGCTATTTTTTTTTTTTTTTGGTGACTGAATATTCATGTACTAATACAAAAATGTCATTTTAAGTTTTCTCCCCCAACATCTGAATGCATCCAATGGGTGTTTCACAGCTTCCAATGCTACAGCAACAGAGATATTATAATCCCACAGAAAGGATTCCATGTGGAAAGAGGGCACATTTCACTTGAGCTAGGGCTTCACATTTACTACTTCCGTCAAATAGCCTTCAAATAGTGTCAATTGTGTGTTAGGGGCAGAGAGAAAGAGCTGAGATGGCTAAATTTCCCTTCCTCACAAGAGATGATTGGTTCAAGTGAACAGGATACTTGTTTTGTGTAAGGGACAAACAACCACCAACTGCTATAAAAGAAGGAACAAGAGGCCAAGGGCGAAAGACCCAGAAACCTGATGCCTGGTTCTATTGGGCTGCCCCCTTACCCACTGCAGAGCCCTCTGCCACCAATGACTGGAGATGGGGGAGGAAATTAGGTTCAGTTTGCATTTAAAGTCAAATCTGTAAAATGAAGAAGAAGAAGAGTTTGGATTTGATATCCCGCCTTTCACTCCCTTTAAGGAGTCTCAAAGCGGCTAACATTCTCCTTTCCCTTCCTCCCCCACAACAAACACTCTGTGGGGTGAGTGGGGCTGAGAGACTTCAAAGAAGTGTGACTGGCCCAAGGTCACCCAGCAGCTGCATGTGGAGGAGCGGAGACGCGAACCCGGTTCCCCAGATTACGAGACTACCGCTCTTAACCACTACACCACACTGGCTCTCAATGAGCACTTTTCAAAACAATTTGCGAAACTGAAATATAGTTCTCCTTCTAAAATAACACAAATCCGAATTTTGCAGTGCAGTAAAGAATGCTTACAAGAATGCATATATTAGAGGAAAGTGTGAATACAAATAAAGTTATTAGTGGAAATAACATAGAAACATGCATTATATTGCTCACAAGAATGTTTGCGCCAGTTGAAGCTGCATGCAAAAATGCTTTTTATTGGAAGAATTCTGTAATAAAATGATGCAGAATTTCCTGAGGCTAATAATAATAACAAGAACAACAACAACAACAACAATAATTGTTGCAAAATGTGGAGAACTAAATTTAAGATTTGAAAAATGGTAAACCGAGAGGACTGAAATTGAGAGATGCTTCCATCTGTATGAATGACTGCATAACTTGGCAGCTACATTGTGAATATATGGGTTCAGGGGCCCTAAATCCCACTTTCATCCCACATGGGGCAGTTCTGAAGGCACTGATCTGAAAGTTCATAAAGAGGAGGAGGAGGAGGAGGAAGAAGAAGAAAAAGAAGAAGAAGAAAAAGAAGAAGAAGAAGAAGAAGAAGAAGAAGAAGAAGAAGAAGAAGAAGAAGCTGCAGCTTCTATCTGACTTGGTCACATTCATTGCTTTGAGCAGATATTTTAGGATTTGAGATGCCAGGAAGAAAGAATTGGGGGAGGGAAGGTAAACCTAATTTTGCCAGTGGGAATACTTTCTTCTCCTTCTTCTCCCTACTTGATATTATTAATGAAGCACTGGTACAGCTTCGGCAATTTGCAGGAGGGGGAAAAAAAGAGAGCAAGTTATGTAATTCTTCCATGTAATAGCTGCAGACTGGAAAGAATTGGCCTCAAACTGTCTGAAGGAGAGAATCTTCCATATTAAATGTTTTAATTGCAGGGTAATATTTTTATGCCTTGATTCTGTGAAAAAGAAAATCCAGCCCATTTAATTTGCTGTATTAACTACATACATTTGTTCCCTGGTATTCTTAATTAGGTCAATTTTAAATTTTAATAGCATCATTTTGCAACTTTAGTTCTGGTGAGAGAAAGTTTTTGAAATCCATTATATTCACACTTCTGTTACAGATGAAGCCGCCGCATATCATAGCACAGATACACAATATTATGTCATGGAAGAGGCTGGCGGCTGCAATCCAGAGAAAACGAGGTTAGCCAATAAGCTGAATTAAGGCTACAAAGCAACACATGTAATCAGGAAGGAAGGAAGTACTATTAAACCCAGTGGGGCTTACTTCAGAGTAGACCGTGTATAGGCTTGAATAGTAAGTCTGACTGAAATCAATGGCATTTAAGCATGTCTAATTTCTCTGGAATGCAACCTTTGACGCCAGCAAATTGATCCACCAGGAATTTAGGCATGATGTGGAGCAGAGCATTTTGCATGTGTTCATATCCCAGATGCATATGCAAGCATATTTGTGTGTGTAAGCTGTAAAGTTAGACTAAACAAACAGCAAGAAGCCAGTAGAAGCCTAAGAGTTTGGATGAACTGGAGGAAGGGAAGTCATCAAGGGTTGTGGGTAGGATGGGTGCGGAAGAGTCATTTTAGGAGCAGATAAGGACATAATAGTCCATCTACTCCAGAATCCTGTTCTTACTGTTAAGTTGTGGACGAACATATCAGACGACACAGCGATTTCTCCAAAGCAGCTCTTTATTTGTAAGCTGGAACAGAACTGAGCAGCAAACAGCTCACCTGGCCTGCTTTTATAGGCAGCCGGCTGTCAACATTGTAGCAACAACAACCCAGGGTTTCCCACCTAAAATAACTGACGTGGACCTGAGTGAAAACTACATACACAATACTCCTGGTGGCCAGGGTGAGAACTTCAATACATAACACTTACAGTGGTCAGTCAGATACCTGTGGTAAACCCACAAGCAGGATTTGAGCACGAGAGCACTCCACACTCCTGCAGTTTCCAACAACTGTTATTTAGAAGTCTTATTGCTTGCCATCATGGCTAGTCACCACAATAGCCCTTCCCTCCATGAATTTGTCCAATCCCTTTTCAAAGCCAACCAGGATGGTAGACATCACTACCACCTGTGGAACAACAGTTCTTCTGCCACGGACCTTACAGAAGTATATGGTCTTTACACATTTTTAAATATCCTGTGCCAAAGCAACACACAAAATCTATACATACTTTCCAAATATGCAATAGTACAAGATAAACTTTGGAGACAATGTTCTGTCAACTTAGCCCATCTGTAGGGTTGCTGCAGCCCACTAGGCCTGGATAGCTACCATGGTTCTCTCCTGCTGTTGTTGGGTTTAAGCTGCCTTCAGTCTCAGTGAGCATGGCCAATGGCAAAGGATGTTGGGAGCTGTCATTCAACAATACCTGCAGGCCACCGCCTTGCCTGCTATTGAAATAGGCAATGCAGACAAATGGATGGGGATTTAGAGTTCAAAGCAATTCCTGATCCATTGGGAAAAATCATCTAAATGGAATGCAGTCTCTCACAGGCCCTTGGGGAAGCATGTTGTGAGATGTGTAAGTAGTGGTAGTTATTATTGTTTAGTTGTCCTTCAGTCCATACAAATGAATGGGTAGAATTCACTTCCATTTTTTGGACATGTCCTTTCTCTGGACTCCATTCACCAGTACAAAGGAAAGGGGTTTGCAATCAGGAGAACCCTCGAGGAGAACATAATAACACTCTCTCAGTATAACAATATGTAGGCAGAAGTGACGGTGCTGATGCAAAATTCATTTCCTAAGATCAGCAAAGAGCTTGATCTAGTCTGATCCTACATATGTTTAGTCCTAAATGCAGGTCTTCTCCATCCTCTTGTTGACCTATGTGCTGCTTCATTACCATTCAGACCCTTGCTTGATGCCTGGTTCCCCTGCCTTCTCTCTCTATATATATACTCTGTAGCTGACGATTGTGTTTCCCCATATGCAACCGATCACTACTGACATGTACTGACATCCAAACTAGCATGTATAGGGAAATCAGGGTGATGGTGGCATCAGTGTATCCTTCAGCATTTCCAGCAACATGAACAGGAATGGGACTGGGCTGAGAGGCCACATAAAGTGTGAATTCATGGAGGGCAACATGTAAACAAACACAATACAGAGGTACCTTGGTACAGTACTCAAATGGCTTGACTCCTGAACAAATTGGCTCCCAAACGCCACAAACCCAGAAGTAAGTGTTCCGGTTTGTGAACGTTTTTCGGAAGCCGAACATCCGACGTGGCTTCCACAGCTTCCTATTGAGTGCACAAAGCTCCTGCAGCCAATCGGAAGCAGCGCCTTGGTTTTTGAACCATTCTGGGAGTTGAACGGACTCCCGGAACATATTAAGTTTGAGAACGAAGGTGCCACTGTACATCACATGTAGTCTAGAACGTTTTTAATGCTTACATGGTACAAAAGATATGTTAGAAGCTTTAGTATGACATTTCCCTCCTTTTTTTGTTTACAATTTTGTTAGAGCTTTAACTTTCCTCATACTGTACGTTGATTTTTTTTTTTTGGGGGGGTGTTTCACAGATGTATTATTTTGTTTTTGAATCAAGCAGATGTCTAATTAATAAACCAAAAGAGTATTCATATGCTTGCTTCACTGCTGATTTTAAAGAAAGGCATCTAGCATCTATATACCTGATGTGGAATAGAAAGGATAGCATTGGATTACTTTACGGATTTTGCAAAGCTGTAATCATGGAAAATCCCTGTAGCAAACACCAGATTATGTTGCACACACTCTGTGTAGCAGTATGACCAGAGGCTGATGCACCTGGAAGGTGAATGAAGGAGCCCATGATATGTGTCAGTTTTGCCTGCTCTTTTAATTCTATCGGAGGCATTTATTTGAATGTTTGTTCTCCTGTTGGTAATTAGGAATAAGATCCCAACCAACGCACCTGCCGGAATGTCCTTGTTTAACATGATAATCAAGACTTTGCACTTCAAAAGTTGTTAAAGTTCATTAATGATACAAAAGAATAGCTGGCACACTTGCGATGGGTTCGGTAACAGAAAGGTAGAATGAAAGCACTTCTGTTGCAGGAGTGCCTTTCTAAAATAAAACAAGCTCATGAAATCTGCACAAGTCCAACAGGACCTGCAACTGACATATTATGATCTGATTTGCGCATAATACTAACCCACAAGTTAGCATAATGTGCACAGGTGACCTGAGGCTCATGAGTTCTCCACTCCTCTATAATCCTCCAGGATGGCTGCAAAGAGACTGGAAGCAACAGCTTACAACAAGTGTGGGGAACCTTTGTGTGCTATAGATGCTGCCCACCACCCCTGATCATTAGCCATGTGGGCTGAGGCCAGTGGCAGCCGGTGGGGCTGTGTTGATCTTCCATCTCCCAAATGTGGCGTGTTGCTGCTGCTTACTGAGAAGAGGAGAGGAAGAGATTGGCGTTGTGCAGGCACAGCGTGGATGCAGCGGCAGGAGTCTCAGAATGACTTTGCCACAACACACCCTCCACCTCGAGCTTCTGGTTGGCTTGCCCCTTCTGCTTTCTCTCTTAGTATGTGGTAGCAACACGCTATGTTTGGAAGACAGGAGAGCGACACAGCCCCATCCTCTATTGCAGGGATCAGCAAACTTTTCCAGCAGGGGGCTGGTCCACTGTCCCTCAGACCTTGTTGGGGGCCGGACTATGTTTTGAAAAAAATAATAATGAACGCATTCCTATGCCCCACAAATAACCCAGAGATGCATTTTAAATAAAAGGACACATTCTACTCATGTAAAAACACACTGATTCCTGGACCGTTTGCAGGCCGGGTTGAGAAGGTGATTGGGCTGGATCCGGCCCCTGGGCCTTAGTTTGCCTACCCATGCTCTATTGGCTCAAACAGTGAGGGAGAAGTCATTTTAACACATGGATGTTCCAGTCTTTAATAATCCCAGCCCCGGGTTGAGATTGATACAGTGGTGCCCTGCAAGACGAATGCCTCACAAGACGGAAATCCCGCTAGACGAAAGGGTTTTCCGTTTTTGAGCTGCTTCGCAAGACGAATTTCCCTATGGGCTTGCTTCGCAAGACGAAAACGTCTTGCAAGTTTGTTTCCTTTTTCTTAACACCGTTAATACAGTTGCGACTTGACTTCGAGGAGCAACTCATAGAACGCAGTGTACATAGTAGCCTTTTTTGAGGTTTTTAAAGACTTTGGTGATTTTTGAAGCTTTTCCAAAACTTCTTTTGCAGCCATTTGGTAAGTTAAGCTTTTAAAACTTTTTTGGGGGGTTTTGGATTTTGGGTTGGGGTGTTTGGAATTCAAGGACTTGGTGTTGGGAAGGGGTTTGCAAGAATCTGGAAGCTTGTGTGTTTTTTCTCTGCATTTTTATGATTTTCTGTGACCATTGGGCCACTCTGCTGTTTTTTTAAAAAAATTCTGGATTTGAATTTCTATGTGCTGGCTGGCTGGGGGAACAGTTGGGGAGGGGTTTGCAAGAATCTGGAAACTTGTGGTTTTTTTCTGCATTTTTATGATTTTCTGTGACCATTGGGCCACTCTGCTGTTTTTTTAAAAAAAATCTGGGTTTGACTTTTGAAATGCTCTTTACAGTATGTGTGACTTTAAAGAGCACTTAATAAACTCTTGTTGTACCAAATTTGGCTTTGTTTGGACTTTTTTTGACCATAGGAACGCATTAATTGATTTTCAATGCATTCCTATGGGAAACCGTGCTTCGCAAGACGAAAAATTCGCTAGATGAAAAAATTCGCGGAACGAATTAATTTCGTCTTGCGAGGCACCACTGTACTGATTACTGTCCACATTTAAAGCAACAATGCCAACTGTATAATCAGGCTTAATTGAGCACGCCATCCGTGTTTAATATTTGTTAATAGGTGGTGGTGGTGGAAATGTGATGGTGGAAATGGACACAGAACACATTTTTTTATATAAAGATCAATTAGAACCATTTAATAACACTGTAAAAACACACAGCAAAAGCTAAATATTTAAAAGTACTTGCTCATACTAGATATACTTTGAAAACAATTTAACTACTCCAGCCCTCCTGGTATGGGGGGGGGGGGCGCAATCTGAGAAGAATCATTAAGGTATACAGGAAATTGCAAATATTATTTGGTCTTAGGAACTCATGCCTTACAGGTTACTCTGTGCTTGATGAAGTTGAAGAAGTACTGCTTCTCCTGTTTTTATCTATTGAGATTAATGATTTTTCTGTTTCATATAAAGGGAAAGAAGGTGAGAGTAGGGGAGCATAATCTTTGTGTGTGAGGAAGAGAGACTCAGAAAGCCACTTTTATTTTAATGTACAGGAAATTCAGGGTCATTGTATTATCAAATGCATGTATATTTAAACATCAACTAAAGCACTAAAATCAACTGCAGGCCCACCCTCTGATATTTATTTAGATGATATCATTTTTTTAAAAAATCACCTAGTCGATGCTTTGGAGAATCCTTGTCCAGATTTTGCTCAATGTTTCAATGCCAACACCAGTAAAAATAAAAATAAAAATAAAATACTATCGCTCCTTTTACAGTACCGTCATTGCTGACAGGTAGAACATAAAATGCAAACAGCACATACGGAGATAGACTTGATCTCTGTATATAAATTCTTCACTGTATCTAAACAAAGACAAAAATAGGTATGACGGGCTTCATACTGTTTAGTTATGTAACAGATTGAGGGTCTGGGTTTTAGTCACTGAAAATGTGATAAACAATGTTGTGCATTAATGCAGAAAACAGATTGAGCTCTTTAATGGGACATCAAATAAGACTTTATTAGCATCTATTAGGTTCAACCCAAAGCCCGGGAAATAGCATTAATGAGCATCATATATCAGTCTGTCTGTTATTAGATAACATTATCCCTTAAAACTAGCAAGTCATATAATGCTTTATACTTTTTTTTTTTTACCTTTATCTTTAGAATTAGTGCCTGACATTCTATCCAGCTACATTGGCCTAACTATTAGTAATAGTGAACCAATTTATAAACCCATTAGTGACACTTTTTCCCGAAGATAAAAACAGTCAAAATTATCTGGCAGCAATTAATCTTAATGGCTGTATGCAGTAAACAGCAATGGGCTAATTCCAGCTCTGTCAGCCCCATCAAACAATCCCACATTAGGCAGCTTTTCACTGATCCATTAAGCATATTCAGAACAACAACAAATTCAATGCTGAAGGCATATGCACTAAACATTACAACAGTGATCTTCTGAAGCCATCATTATCTCTTAAATAGTACTTCCCCCATGTATTATCATTATGCTGTACATTAGAAATACTTTGATTAAACTCCCTTAATTCATAACAGACAGCTGCAGACCATTTATGCAGTTAATCTCAACACAACAGCTATTGAGGAAATATAACAAATGAAGGCTGTAAACTGGAAGTCATTACGACGGAAGATACTGGTTTCTCTAGCCCTCTCAGAGCAAAGAGCATGTAAAGATTATGCTTTAGGTCTGTAATAGCACGCTGAAACCACTAATGACCTTCTAATTTTCTTGCAACATTAGCTACACAAGTTGCAGCTTTAAAAACACACACACACACACACACACCGAAACAGTGTGTAGTTGAGATCAAGTAAGTTTCCAAGACAGCAATAGCCCAATGAGCAACATTAAAAATAAAATAAAAAATCAAGAACTGCAAGAACATCAAGGGTCAAAATCCATTTGAGAGGTAGTCCAGAAACCATACTCACTTGGCACTAATCTAAGTGCAGGTCGTGCTTATTGTCTCAAAGAAAGACAGTACTGGTTGATCAGATGATTATAACATGAAACCATTGTGATTTCTTTTTATTTTGAGCTATAATAGCTGTGGCAAGGCAAGAAATTTCCCCAAAGCATTGCAAAGAATTTTTCTAAGGGCAATTTATTAATCTGCTATGACTTTAAGGAAATAAAAATAAATCTGCATGTTCTCGCAGGGCTACTTCAGACACTAGTACTATGTGAAGATGCCAATAGACTCCTGTCCTAACCAAGAAAATAAATGATTCTGCAATTGTACAGAAATATTGACCAATGTGTACAGGGGTCACATGGGGATACTGGCTCATAGACATGATTTTGGCTGGGTTCACACAAGCCCAACTTTGGTTCTTTTCTTAGTCCTCAAGCTAATTGCATGGAGGTCTCCAACTGTATGAACTGGCCTTTTCAGGAATTGTAATATTCAAGAGAAAAAGGTTGGTGACATTTTCTTGAGCTTGTTGCAGTTCTGCTCAGTGCAGAGTGTTAAAAAACCCAAGGCACGTTGCAGGGAAGATGAGCTCCCATTTGTTCTGTAGTGTTCACCATCACATGTTACAGGGAGGTTTGTGTCCAAACATCTACGGAATATTTCCTCAAAATTTAAGCGGGTGTTTATTATACTGTGTCATACACACAATTTCCTTCCACACATTATAGGGATCCACCCATAGCCACCGAGATTAGCAACTGATACATTGCAACTTGGCTTCTGCATAACATGGGATATTTTCTCTTTTTGTCCTGTCTTGCAGTTTGATGCTCTGGCACACTGATGGATGCACAGAAGAAATCAACTTTGCACTGATATCTTAGCTTGCTTTTTATAGACAATATAGCTAAGTATGCACATGCATTGCAGGTTTGCTTGTAGATCCATAGGCACACACACAATTGGATGCACAGCATCAGTGGAGGCTGATCTGTTAGGGCAGCAGTTCCCAATGCTTTTGGTATGATGGCCCATGAGTTTCTGGGCATTAAGCGTCAACACAACCTTATAATATGGCAACCAAACAAAAAGTTGCAAGAGGTATTCAACATGCCAGTTAAGAATGACAAGCAATAGTTTTCATGGGCTTACTTATAAATCCCACAAATCACTTGCACAGGTTTTTCAACCCAATTGGACATCACAACTCACAGGTTGGAAAATGCTACATTACGGTAAATCAAAGAATCATAAAGGTAACCCTGACCAGTAGGTCCAGTCATGGCTGACTCTGGGGTTGCGGCGCTCATCTCACTTTATTGGCCAAGGGAGCCGGCATACAGCTTCTGGGTCATGTGGCCAGTATGACTAAGCCACTTCTGGCGAACCAGAGCAGCGCATGGAAACACTGTTTACCTTCCCACCCACCGGAGTGGTATGGTACATATTTATCTACTTGCACTTTAACGTGCTTTCGAACTGCTAGGTTGGCAGGAGCTGGGACTGAACAACGGGAGCTCACCCCGTCACGGGGATTCGAACCGCCGACTTTCTGATCTGCAAGTCCTAGGCTCTGTGGTTTAACCCACAGTGCCACCTGCGTCCCCAAAGAATCATAGACTCGTAAAATTGTCGAGTTGGATATAGGACCCTGAGGATCATCTAATCCAACCTTCTGCAATTCAGGAATACGCAGCTGTCCCATATGGGGATTGAACCTGCAACCTTGGTATTTTTAGCACCATGCTCTAACCAACTGAGCTATCCATAGGGTCACAATGCAGCAGTGCTCCACTGACCCCATTCTGTCTTCAGGCAGCCCCTGCCTACCTGCTTTCTTACTTGCAAGCATAGCTTCATGGAGGCACATCTCACTATGTTTCTTGCGAGCCTCATTTGAGCTAGATCCTACCTTCTCTTACTGCTAACGGTGGGGCGGCGGGTGTGTGGGTGGGAGATCCAAGAAATGCATGGGATTTGGGTACAGAATATACCTTCACAAATTCTTTACCTTCACAAGTGTAAAGAAACCATAAAAGTATTCGTGAATAAGGTCTATGTGTCTCGCCGTTCTTTGCCACACATAAATAGTTCATTTGATTTTAGAGATGTAAACCACAGACACAGCGTCTACTTTTCGATGAAATGGCCAAATAAATAAAACTTCAATCTGGCATTAGCTTAACTGTCAGGGCTGATCTTGGTTTCGGTTTATAAACCCAGCATACAGTAATACAGAAATCAGGACCTCTGCAGAATTTTCCGGGATTTGCAATGCGGACGATTAGAGGGCATGAGTAATATAGTCCTGGAATATAAAAAAGCTAGCTAGCGATGCTGAAGGTTAAGTTAATCCAATAATGAAAGCACTTTTGTTTCACATCAGCCCTTTGTTGACCCAGCGTATTTTAGAAATCCTGCATATCCACGAGCCTAAAGGGCAACAGCTTTATTCTTATTTTTTTTTAAAATAAAAAAATAAAATAAACTTACATTTTTAAAGCTATGTACAAGATGGATAGCAGAGCAACAACAGGAAGCATTTGTGGTCGGCGATGCCAAATAAAACAAGCCTTTTGCAGATGGCTGGTTGGCCTTCTTTTGAATGCTTTACCTAAAATATCCTAAACATTTCTCTATGTTATATGAAGGGCGGGGGTGGGGAGACACCCCAGCAGCATATCCTGAGAGGCTTTGATATACAAATATTTGTATGTAGGTACTAGAACTGGGACGCGGGTGGCGCTGTGGGTAAAAGCCTCAGCGCCTAGGGCTTGCCGATCGAAAGGTCGGCAGTTCGAATCCCCGCGGCGGGGTGCGCTCCCGCTGCTCGGTCCCAGCGCCTGCCAACCTAGCAGTTCGAAAGCACCCCCGGGTGCAAGTAGATAAATAGGTACCGCTTACCAGCGGGAAGGTAAAGGGCGTTCCGTGTGCTGCGCTGGCTCGCCAGATGCAGCTTTGTCACGCTGGCCACGTGACCCGGAAGTGTCTCCAGACAGCGCTGGCCCCCGGCCTATAGATGTGAGATGGGCGCACAAACCCCCGAGTCTGTCAAGACTGGCCCGTTTGGGCAGGGGTACCTTTACCTTTACCTTTTACTAGAACTGGAGGGAATACATTCGCATTCCTGATGCCCTCACCTTCTACCTGCAACATGGCATCTGTTTGTTTAGAGGAGGAAACAAGATACTAAATGCAACCTTGTGTACAGTGGTACTTCGGGTTAAATACTTCATTCGTTCTGGAGGTCTGTTCTTAACCTGAAACTGTTCTTAACCTGAAGCACCACTTTAGCTAATGGGGCCTCCTGCTGCTGCCACACCGCCAGAGCACGATTTCTGTTCTCATCCTGAAGCAAAGTTCTTAACCTGAAGCACTATTTCTGCATTAACCTGAAGCGTATTTAACCTGAAGTGTATGTAACCTGAAGCGTATGTAACCCGAGGTACCACTGTAATAAATTTCCGTGCTTGAATTTAACAAAATGACATTCATTTGTATCTGGTGCCGTGCAAGCAATGTTCCACTTGCACAAAGCGACTTCTCCTTCTTCCCCTCCTCATGGGCCCTGCCAAAATCTGCTCCACAGGATCCCCCAAGTCTCTGGAACAGATTTTGAGGGTGTTCAGGCAGCTGCAGAGAAGGGGAGAAGCACAAATGGAAGTCTGTTGTGCAAGCAGAACGGCAGCATTGGATCCAACCTGTTGTCTCCCCGCCACCCCTTTTCTGATATCAAATAGCAAAGCTTGCGCTATGCCTAGGAGAGACCTGAAACCAGCCAACCAGTTTCATTTTCAATGCCATGAATGTGTCCCTTATGGGGCTCCGGTAAGGCTTACTCTAAGGCTGAAAAATTGTCCCCATGAAAGAGCTTTGGAAACACTGTGTGCTTCCAGATGGAGGGCTCCTTGAACTGCCATTACTCTTCCACTGTAAACTACAAGTGGAATTGCAACTGATTATCTACATCTAGGATGGTGAACCTCACGCCTGGGAGCTCCAAGCCTCTCTGTCTGTTCCCCAGGGCTCCCCTTAGGCCACATCCTCTGTTGTCCCTGCTTCACACCCTTCTTGAGTGCTTTTGCCTGGGTGCACTGTGTCCTTCCTTGATGGGGTGTGTGAGTTGGTGTAGAAACAAGCCTACTGTACAAAGGTAACATTTCATCCATTGCTCTGCCCACCTTTCCCTCTGGCCCTGCCCACCAGTGGCATCTGAGAAGGTTGGCCAGAAGGGAATGCGGCCCTTGGATTGAAGAGTGTTGCCCACCCTATTGGGGACATGACAGTTTTCCTTCTGGGAGGATCCTACTCTCTACCCCAATTGAGTCAACACAAAATATATGGATGGGGAGAGGAAAGACACAATGCATATGAGTGGCATTTTAAACAAACAAACAAACAAACAAACAAACAAACAAACAAACAAACACAAACATCATTTCCACATATCTCTCTTTCTCTCTCCCTCTCCCTCTCCTATCTCTATCTATCTATCTATCTATCTATCTATCTATCTATCTATCTATCATCTATCATGTATCTATCACCTACCTACCTACCTAAAATTTACCTAATTGTGGTATAGCACTTGTTTGCTTTAGTGATATTAAACATTTGCGCATGTGTCTGTTTTTGTCAGCTTCTGTTGGGGGAAAATTAGGTGGTAGTGTAAAGTAAGGAGGTGACCGAGGGCTATCATATGAGGGTTATTGATGTGTTTTATTACTGTTTTCTTTAGTTTTTCTGTTTGACATTTTTTATTGTTATTCTCTTTGGTTGGAATTTTATGGTATATTAGGTTGAAAACCTGTAATAAAATGGATTTAAAAGAAGTAAGAAAGAAAAACTCTGTATAAGCTTATGATGCCCTCAAACATTCCCACCCTTCAAAAGTGGAGCTGCTTTCTGAACACAAAGAGGAGGTCAGAACAGGAGGAAGTGGAGCTAAGCACTTTTGAGCAAGTACTGGTCTAGGAAGCTGCATTATACCAGTGTGACCGCCATCCCTCTAGTTCTGTATTGTCTCTGCTGTCTGACAGTTGGGTTACCTGGCCCTCCTTGGAGATGTCATGGACTGAACATAGGACCTTCAGCATGCAAGGTCCTTCTGCTACTGAGCTAGAACCCTTCCTTTTAATGTTTTTATACAAATGGATGGTCTGGATCAGTCCTGCCCCTTCACAAGAACCCTATGATGTAAACGGTACATTTAAACCTATTAAACCTGAGAGAGCTGCTCTTCATCCCCCTGTTTTGCTTTTTCATTTGCTCAAGGAAGCTGAAAGGAGCAAACTGAAAGTAGATAGTGAAGGGGTCTCCGTCCTTTGCGGATGGTGCACCCAAGTAGGGCTCCAGTTTTCCCAAATTTCACTGCGCATCTCAAAACCACCCCCCCCTTCAAAAGCCGGGAAAGCAGCAATAAAGAACATCATCAACACCTGTGGAGTCTGAGGTCCTGCTCCAGCCTTTTTTAAAAGAGAGAGAGAGAGAGAGAGAGAAGTCAGATTTTGCACCACAATGGAAAACATGGAACAGTAACTAAGGAAACATATGACTATAATTGGAAGACATACAGACACCACTCCTTCCAAAATGCAAGTCAGTGAGCCCCAGTGATTCCACTGTAAACAGTTCACCTGGAAGCAGCCAGATTTTTGTTTATTGTGTACATGGGTGTGTGTGTGTGTGTTGTGTAACAAGCTTTTTCAATCCAAGCTGTGTTGCAAAAATCGAAACGTGTGAAAATTTTGCCTCTGTGAAATCTTGTAAATCGCTAGCCAGTCCTCTGGAAAAGACAACCACATCTCTTCTCGTCTGGTTTCAGTTAGAACAAGGCACCATGGAAGACCTGGACCAGTTGTGAGTTGCTGTGCTGCTCAGAAAGCTGCACCCAGTAACAATGTCAGTCTGAAAGAGAGCAGACCTCTCCACTTCCTCTCCTCTCAATACATTAGCTGCCCAGAAGGTTTCATGCCGTTGTTTTTCTTTTAAGGCATAATGGTTGCGGTATGGCAAGCAATTCACAGAAAGCATTATAACATAACCCATAAAACTGGGGCTAACAGCAACACAGCTTGTCAACATCTCTTAAACCCTCTTGCTATCTGACAAGGTTCAGATAGCTGAGCCAAGGAGGAGGCGAAAAACCTTGCACTTGCTCCAAGCCAGTGAGAATTCTCTCCCATTTCTGGGAGGGTTAGTCATGAAACTTGCTCAGACATATTCGTTGCTAATTTTCTAGAAAAAGAGGTGCCAGAACTCACCACAAACCTATCCCTTGTTCTCTTAGAATGGCAATAGCACCCAGCTGAGAGGTGACAGAGCTGAACTCTGGTAAGCTCTGGCTGAAAAAAAGCCCTGGCCATACCATATTGAAGAGAAAGGAATGCTGAACAGCTTAGCTCAGGGGTGTGGAATCGTTTCCAGCTCAACGGCCATTATCTCTCCTGGTCAGCCTTCTGGGGGCCACATGGCAGGTGCAAATGGACATGGCAATAGATGTGAATCTTTGTACAATGGGTTACATTCCAGCCATTTGAAAGTCGGTTTTCCACACACCCACACACTACATGTCTTTTCTTCCTAGGCAAGCCAGATGGATGTCTCCACCCCCATTGTTCAGCCCGGACACTGAGGTCCAGCTCCAAGGGCCTTTTGGTGGTTTCCTCACTG
Organism: Podarcis vaucheri; assembly: GCF_965113315.1. Lineage (NCBI taxonomy): Eukaryota > Metazoa > Chordata > Lepidosauria > Squamata > Lacertidae > Podarcis > Podarcis vaucheri. The sequence goes on along the minus strand of NC_138762.1, from coordinate 79,418,306 downwards.
CGAAAGTGAGGTTACAGGGAACCAGACAGAGGGCCTTCTGAGTGGTGCCCACCCTATGGAATGCCATCCTGTCAGATGTCAAGGAAATAAGGAACTATTTGACTTTTAGAAGACATCTGAAGGCAGCTCTGTTTAGGGAAGTTTTTTATGTCTGATGTTTTATTGTGTTTTTAATATTTTATTGGGAGCTGCCCAGACTGGCTGGGGAAATCCAGCCCGATGGGTGGAGTATAAATAATAAATTATTGTTATTCAAGGACACATTCCAGCCAGACGAAACCAAGGAGGATGTGGCCTGTGGGGATTCCTGAGGGACAAAGAGAGGGGCCTGGGTGTGTGCTGCAATTGGTCCCTGAGTTGGAGGATTTCCCCCCCCCCCGGCTTAGCCCAACTGTGCAGATACATTCAGCTGGGCACTCCACATATAAATTTCCTCTGACTCCTTGGGTGGTATTCAACTAAGAGTAGATCCATTGAAATGAATGAGCGTGACTGCATTAGGTCGGGAACCAATGGTGGGATTTAACAAACCAAGCATCTGCATTGAGGGAAAATATAGTAAGTTCTCCTCCCATACTCGCCAGCATGAGCTGCAAGCACTTTGGAAATAGTGATTAACCCAACAGTCTAAGCACCCACCCATGCAAACCACTAAGGGTTAAACTGTAAGTGGGTCAAGTTAGTTGTGGCTAAAATCAGCCCCATTGATTTCAATGAAACTTAAGCAAATCTAACAGCTAGAAAGAAGTATTTTCTAAATATCCTATATCAAACCACATCATTTAAAAATGTTCTTTGCCTGTTATCTGACACATTTCCCATTAAAATCCTTGAAATGTTGCTGCTGTGGTTTTTCGCTACATTTTATTGATGAAAAGGGCAGAGGTGTGGATTTTGAAAAACAACAACTATATTGTAACATAAAATATAGTTTGAAAGACATTCAATCAGGAACATAATAATTATTATATTTACATAGAATTCTGCCTACAATTTATAGCCAATTCATCAATGGCCAGGCAGCTGCACTCCTCGTATTTTTTTAAAAGAAAATCTCACTTAATGTTTACATAGTCTTTGAAAGCACAACATTCTAGCAAGGGAACAGGAAACCACTGGAGTAATTAGAAAGGTAGATTGTAGTGCATGTAATAGTAGACGGATGTTTGTATTATAGTCAAACACATCATTAAGGATACAATTGTTATTTAATGTGACACAATAATCTTTCTACTCTTCGTGAAATCCACTCTAGTAATTACTTTTTGTAGTTCATTGGCTCTGTGATCTGAATGCTTAGCAATGTGTTATATCCAAAGAAATATTAAATGTCAGCTTTCAAAACACTTCCACCTCTCTTTGTAGTCTCTATATAGGTGGAGCAGCCATGCTCTGAGGGCAGTTTCACAGCTGAAGTTGCCGGTGGCGTTGGCTTTTTGCACGTGCTCAGGATCTGAAAGCGTCTCTTTCTGGAGCTGGCCCTACTGTGAGACAGAATGAAGTGACTGCCTCAGGCAACAGATGCAGGTGGCTGGTTTTCCTGGATCCACGTGACCTTTCTTGTCCCCCCAAAATAAACCTCCTGCCTTCAGCTGTGATAGATGATGCCTTTGTCAGTTGGGGAACCACCCTGTCCTTTGACCAGCCCATATTTTCATTGAGCCAGAGAGCCAGTGTGGTGTAGTGGTTAAGAGTGGTAGACTCGTAATCTGGGGAACCAGGTTCGCGTCTCCGCTCCTCCACCTGCAGCTGCTGGGTGACCTTGGGCCAGTCACACTTCTCTGAAGTCTCTCAGCCCCACTCACCTCACAGAGTGTTTGCTGTGGGGGAGGAAGGGAAAGGAGAATGTTAGCTGCTTTGAGACTCCTTCGGGTAGTGATAAAGCGGGAAATCAAATCCAAACTACTACTACTACTACTACTACTACTACTACTACTACTATTCTTCTTCTTCTTCTTCTTCTTCTTCTTCTTCTTCTTCTTCTTCTTCTTCTTCTTCTTCTTCTTCTGTTTTAAGGAACACTGGGGATTGAACTTGGGAACTGCTATGCAGGGAATTTATCCATTACTACGATTTCTGCCCTCTGCTTCTTCCTCAAGGAGCCCAGGGTGGCAAACAACTAAACAAATATACATGGCAGGATGTTGTTGTTATTGTTGTTTTTTAAAAAAACATTTAAAAAGTTTTTGAAATTAGTGGCGTATCCTTCCGTCTAACAGTTCTAAGGCAGTGGTGGATAAAGATAGGTGTGGTGGGGATGGCGTGCCCCGGGTGCCATCCCTGAAGGGTGTGTGTGTGACAGAATCACACTGATAGGGACGCGACGGGATGCACAGCGCCCATAGGGATGCAGCGTGCCACATGGCCTCAGCCACCCTACAGCTGGGGGGGGGGGAGGCAGCAGACGGACAGCAGACAGGACGGGCCAAAATGTGTGCCATGTGCGCTGCATCCCTAGAGGAAGCCAGACGCGCCACATTCCTAGGGGAAGCTGTGTGTGCCGTGTCCCTATGGGCAGGGCACCACGTCCTTATGGGGCCTTGCCCCAGATGCCTGAGAGGCTTCATCCGCTGCTGTTTCAAGGTTGCCAGGGACAGTGTGTTTCTGGCTGAGCAGGAATGTTTTTTAAACCCCCCCCCCATGTTAATAATGAGGGATAATAATAATGAGGGAGACACCCAGCACTACAGTGGACATTCTCTAAATTGGAAATGGCTCCCAAGAAGGCCCTGTCATGGCTTAGCACCAACCAGACATCACCTTACAGACAGCCAATTTCCCTCCCCCCCCCCAAGACCCATCTTAAGTATAATAACAGGAACAGTAGTTACTCTAAATGAAGGCAGCTCGGTCTCAGTTCCTTCCTTAAGACAGGAGAAAGAAAACCGGTTCTGCAAAAGGGCAGGCATTCTGCCTGTTTCTTGCTCTTCCCATCAGAACCCTGAGCTGCTCGTTTCTCCAGCATCTGGAGTAGTCCCTTCTTTTTCCAGGAATGAAGTGAAGAAGGCTTTTTATAGGGGACAGATTGGGGACATTCCTTCCAGGCCCTGCTCCCAACCCTGGACTCTACCGAAGATGCTTCCTTTGACCTGGTCACAAGTTGATTCAGGGTGATGGAAGACTGTCCCAGTACAGGGCTTGTCTCTTGTTCAGGTGCCACTCAGCTGACTCTACGCAACCTCTCCCTCCAGCCTGACTCCCAAATAATTCTGGCTGCAGAAGAGATTACAAATGCTAGCTGACTCACGTGTCAAACTGGTCAGAAAGATGCAAAGAGACCAACAAAGAGAGGTTTGGAGGGCAACAAGTTCCCCACCCCCACTTTACAATCTCCATGTTCTTCTATATCCCTTCCACAGAATACCCCCTGTGCTCTTTTTTTAAAAAAATAGGTCAATAACATTCCTCACATGCTTGGCTATACTGCATGTACAAATTCAGACATCCATACAGTTAGGCAGGCCCTATACCTTTTTCAGTAACAATTAAGATTAAAATGAGAAACCCAAGAGTGTATTGAAACTGAGTTGGTGTACTTTCATCTGCTTTAAGTACTGAGCTCAGTTTCAAACAGCATAACTTCTGGGTTTACTCCCACTGCAAAACGCAACTCAGAAATACCTTTACCCTGCTAGGCTGTTCTTCTATTCTCAATACTCGTTGCTTAAAGAGACGTGTCAGCTGTATTTTACTTTATCATATAAAAAGTTTCAGAATTTAATTAAGGGTCAAGTACCCACAGTAGATAAATGCAACAGCGAAAGCCTATTTCTGATCTCTCTGAAGTCTGCAATCATGAAAATTATTATCATTGAGTAAAACTGGTTTCAGTGATGGTGACTGGGAGATGGAATCGGTGTTAGTCAGCCACAATTTACATAATAATGGGTTCCCAGTTTTCATCAGCACCTTTTGTTTGTACAGTGCTTACTGCTACAGCAAATTGTCAAAATGTCATTCCTCTCCAATCAGCCAGAAAATATCAACAGTAAACAAGAAACAAGACAAAAATCCTCTGATTAAAAATATGGCAGCAGTAGTAGCAAAAGTGAAAACTCTGCGATCTTCTGAGCATCGTTATTTCAGTATCTTCAATAATACAGGTGGATGGCTTCTGAAATGTTTTATTACTTTTAATAACAAACAACCCACAGTTAGCAACGTCACTCAAAACATGCCTCAAAGAGTTTATCAAAGATAAACAGAGAGTTTATCTGGTGGGTTGTTGTTGTTGTTGTTGTTGTTGTTTTTTGCACAGCTTTGACATTATCAATGGTGTCAACCAACCTTTCCCTCTCCAAAGAACAGACGCCAAGTACCAGCAAGGGAACCATATGTCTCACATACATTACTGTAACACAGTGAACAAAACAAAGCAAACCAAATTTGCTGGGTTGGATCCAAACGTGGCCCCCATTCGTGACTGGAAGGATCTTTGGTTCAGAGGATGCTTTCACTAATGAGAGGAGGGGAGCGGTTTCCTTCTCTGCAAGCCCTTCAGCATCCCTCAACCATCTGGAGCAGATTTCATAGTTGCTCAGGCAATTGCAGGGCAAGGCAAAGTTCACCCCTCCTTTCACTACCTCACAGGTAGCCATCCCTGCAACACAGTTGCAAACAGTTACGCCTCCCACACTTTGCTGGAAGAGCATTTCATTCAAAGCAATGGAAAGGTATGCTCACCATTTTGAAGAATATCAAAACCACTGCTGGATCTTCTGTGGCTTTCCGAGCACTGTTGGACGGCCACTCCCATCAGCCTCAGCCAGCATAGCCAAGGGTCAGGAATGATGGGAGTTGTAGTCCAGCAGTATTTGGAGGGCCACCGGTTTCCCACCCTGCTGTAGATACTGTCAGCTTCGCCTTTGAGCCAGTGCCAACGACTGGGCTCAACCTCTTCAGCCCTGACTGGGCCAGGAGAGCTGGGAAAGCACTTCCAGAGACCTTCCACTGCAGGGAGCAGGTCTAAGTGGAAACATCCTCAGATACATCCTAGAGAATATTTTCAGCCAGGAAATATGACCAAAATAGCCGCTATCCCAATAAAAAATGCCAAAGAGCCATCAAGAACTATAGGGGATATCACATACTTTAAATATCTTCCATTATCCCAATTTAATTTTATTTGGTGGCATTCCCCACCCCCCTTGCCATTATGAGCTGTTCTTATGATATCTGGTTTTACACAAGGTTTTATTGTTTCCTTTCTTGTTTTGTACGCTGCCATTATGTAAATGCCGCCTTGAGTGCTTGGACAGGTAGGGAGGCTATAAATTGTCTAAAGAATCAGACAAATGGATAAAATCTTCTTCCTTCCTTTGATTGTTGCGGCAGCTTTTATTATAACAATTCCTATAGTAATGTCTATGGCCAATGTGATTTTTATTATTATTATTATCTTCCCCTATACTAACAGTGAACCCAATTTTCAGCGTGTGGATCCTTAAGTGGCCAACATGTTGCCATCTACACAGAAGAAGAATATATCAGCAGGCTTGGGAGGAACTCAAAGATTTGCAGACCCCAAAAAGCAAGGCGTTGGGACACTATGAGCGAAAACACAAAACAGCTGAGGGAGCATGGAATGGAGCATCTTGGAAACTGACATGGCTGACACCCTGAGCAGGAATACTCCCTGCCACATTTCATTGCTGCCCCCACTCAATTTTTTGATTATGTTTTTATTAAATATGTTGTTATACTTCAATTCATCCCAAACAACAATGCTGGGGTGGCCTAAGGCTGCCCAGGTGGTTTTATGCTTGAATGAAGATTTAAATCTCGGTCTGCTACAGCTAAAAGCAAACACTTTATACAGTGGTACCTGTGGTTACAAACTTAATTCGTTCTGGAGGTCTGTTCTTAACCTGAAACTGTTCTTAACCTGAGGTACCACTTTAGCTAATGGGGCCTCCTGCTGCCGCTGTGCCACCGGTGCATGATTTCTGTTCTCATCCTGAGGTAAAGTTCTTAAGCCGAGGTACCACTTCTGGGTTAGCAGAGTTTGTAACCTGAAGTGTTTGCAACCCGAGGTACCACTGTATACATATAAGAGAAAAGAAAATCAACTACAAATAATAATAATAATAATAATAATAATAATAATAATAATAATAATAATAATTTATACCCCGCCTAACTGGATGTGTTTCCTCTGCCACTCTGGGCGACTCCCAACAGAATATTAAAAACATGATAAAAGACCAAACATTAAAAACTTCCCTAAGCAGAGATGCTTTCAGAAGACTTCTAAAAGTCAGATAGTTGTTTATTTCCTTGACGTCTGATGGGAGGGCGTTCCACAGGGTGGGTGCCACCACCGAAAAGGCCCTCTGCCTGGTTCAGCAACACAGGCAAGTCATCCCATTGAGGCAGGGGCTCCCATTTGCACAGTGGAACCTCTGCTCCCTCTATCTCATCTGTGCACCACCCAAATCTTTTAAAAAAATTTTTCCCAATCCCCTAAAGCTGATGTGTGCAGGCAGAACTGGGTGGTGGAGAGGAGATGTTCTATTGCACAAGTGGAAGTCCTTGCACACACAGGACCACTTTGCTGGATGCAATCCAGGCTGCTCACAGCTTTCTTGAAAGAAAATTGCCCCTCTCCTGAATTTCAACCTTCCAAATTGTCACAAAATGAAGAGAGATATTTGGCTCAGCCCTAGACTGTATCCTTGCATCTCATGTGATCCTGCTTTCCACGACCATCCTCTGTATCCATTTCTCCTAGTCCACGATATCACTCCATGTGTCTGATGAAGTGGCCCTTAGCCCAGGAAAGCATATGCCATGATATTCCTTTCGCTAGTCTTATTAAGGTGACAATGAATTCTAGTTCATTGGTCTCATGCTGTAGCCTTTCTCTGATGCGAAAGGAGTGCTCTAGACCAAAACTACCAGCAAATTCAACTCTTTCAATTCTGTCAGTTCAGCAATTTGTGCCATCGGGCCCCTCTGTTTACCTACCTCTCCACCCGTGTTGATGGATAGATATCTGTCAACCGAAGATAACATTTCATGCATCTTGAGAAGTGGGCTGTAGTCCATGAAAGCTTTTGCCTCAATTAATCTGTTAGCCTTTAAGGAGCCACAAGGCCCTTTGTTGTTTTTGCTGCAACAGACTAACATAGCTAGTCCTCTGAATAAATGAATAAATTAGGCGCCTTTATTGACCATATTTAGTGCCTGAAGGGGGGCATTCAACTTGAAGCGAGTGGAGTATACTTTATACTAAACATATTTTTCACGAAAAGATATAAGCAGCATAGGAAAAACAGCTAAAAAGGCAAGCGGTTAGCAGCTGCCACTATGACCTTTATCTGCATCCATGGTAACTGGGCTAAAGATGGAGATCCATTTTATTATTCTCACACCCACAATGTTAAGCCTATGAATCCCATTGCAATTTAATGGCTAAAATCAGAAGGCAGATCTGTGTTCATTGGACCAGTGCCGACATCCTCTTAGCTAATGAGCGCTATAAACATTTTCATGCCAGGAAACCAATGCAAGTGGAAATATTATGCCATCCACCAAACACACACACACACACACACACACACACAAATGGTCAATGAAGTCAGTTCTTTGCTGTCCTTATACAGATTGTAACTTCCAGGAACACAACACAGTTGACTTCCAGCTCATTTCCAGCCAAATTATGCATTCCAGCTAAATGATAGTTCCTCAGATTTTTCCAAGTAGAGGATAGTATCGCTTTTATGTATCACTCATGCAGCTATAAGGGATTTTATACTTATTTCTTGTCTGCTTACATTACCACCTACAAAGTAAGGAATATTAACCCAGTAAACTGAAGAAGTAAAGAGGAAAAGAAATGTGGTTTATATTTGTGCTCAGCTCTGTTTCGACTCTTATCCTTTACTCAAGAAAGCTGCCATATTTGACAAAAACATGATATAAGATGCCCAAAGAAGATGTTATATGAGAGATCAGTGATTGGATCTTGCAATGTTTCTGTCTTTGAGTACATGTTGCTGAGGGTAAGGTTTTTTCTGCATTTGAACCAATGAAAACTCTAGTATTCCTCCAATTTCCATCTGATTCTGTCAAAGGAGAATGGCTACTCCATGACTCTCCCACAGGCAACTGAAAGAGAATTACCAGCAGGTTTACAACTCCCAAAGAGAACTACAGGAAAAACAAGGAGGGAGATTTGAATGATAGCAGGGAATCAGTGCTGGCCCAAGGTATATTTAGCTGGCTGAAGAAAAGTCCAAACTCACCCTTGTTATACCATTTCCTCTATCATCCCCATCCCATTGTAGTTTAATCTGAAATACGGAATTATTTTTAAGATCGCCTACCCACCCTTTGCTATATTGCTATATTCTGTTACAAGAACAAAATATACAATTATAAAAACATATAAAACCACTACATGTGAAACTGTACCAAATGGAAGAAGGTGGGTCCCATGAAACAAAATCCCCTCACTGTCAGACGCCTGGGTAAAGAGGTGCATCTACTGCACATGGTGAAAGCCACACAACGAAGATGCTAGAAGCACTTCTGTGGTGCCACAGTGTAGAGCTGCCACAGAGAAAGTCCTCTCTAGGAATGTTATATCCCACACTCCTGAGAGGTCTTAACTCCAGTATTTGGACCTAAGTTATTTAGGTTTTAAATCGCAACACAAGCCCTTTCAACTGAGCCCATAAATGAACTGGCTCCTTTGCCCAAAGTTGTCATGTGAAATGCCTAATGGTGGAATAATGGCTTGTTTTTAATGCACTTCCCATGACCAGAGTTGCAGCCCTGGCCTTCCTGATTATTTATTTACTTATAAAAAATGTTTATATATTGCTGTACCGTAAAGCTGTATCACAGCGGTTTACAACAATATAAAAACACGAAACCAAACAATAACATCGTAAAAAGTTAAAATCATATTAAGAGCCAAAAGAAATTAAAAACAAACATCAACAGACCATTTTAGGAGGTGTGCTCTTAATTTGCCTGCATAGGCCTGGCGGGACAGAAAAGTTTTCAGCAAGTGTTTAAAAGTCGACACAGAAGATGACTGCTGAATTATGAAAGGAATAGAGTGCTGAGCCATATTTTAAATATTCTCCAAAGTTTGTTAGTCAACCCAGATTACACTAATCGTGGAGATGAGCCAAAGAACAACTCTAAAACCCACTTTTTAGCAGCACCCTGTAAGGGGAAAAACCAAACTAAAGGACACTGGATTTCTATCTGGAAATACAAAAATTGCTGATTAGCACAAGGCTATTAAAATGTCACAGATAAAAATAATCTTTAAAAGTCCCTTTGCTTTTATCTGTGATCTTTTGTCAGATTAAACCTGAAAGTTGCATTATAATAATATGCACATGACAGTTATAATATATGAACCTCCATGTAAATGTGCAGCTGAGAGGCTAAAGGTCAACTATATATCTCCTTGTGCCTTTAGGTGAAGCCATCTTATTTGTTTCAGTATACTGCTGTCATTGACGTAAAACTGTATTAATACATTCATAAAGTGTAATATATTAAACATTCCTGTCTCTCACAGTCAGCTTGCTTCTTCATCTTAAAATACTCCAGGATTCTATTTTTGCTATTAAAAGCCACACACGTTAGCCCAGCAGAAGAGAAAGAAAGCCTTAATAACTTCCCCTGTCAAGAACTATATATTTCTCTCATGGAAAAATGCCAAATATCCTTTGTAATAAAAAGCTTGAACTAGTTTGCTAATAAAAGCTGCTTGTTCTGGTAACTGTAAAGGTCAGGTAGAAAATAATGTTGCTGGGCCTTATCTTTTAAAATAATGTCACTTTCTATCATTACTGTAACATTTTTGGGCAACAAATTGCAGAGAAAACAAAAGATGCGATGTCCTGACAACTAGGCCACTTGTCCATTGAAAAGTGTTAGATTGCAAAGGCGTTGGCCAATTAGAATCCCAAAATGCCACAAAGGACATTAACATCTCCCTAGTTGCACCTAGGAAAAAAAAATATCATGATATATTTTAAATTATAAAAACTCGTTTTTTAAAAAGATATCCAAAGTCTTAGATGGGAGAACATTTTGAAGCTGAAATATTCTGTATTTATAAATTCAACATTGAGAGAAGAAGCTTTCAGATACTTTTCCTGGCACTCACCTTCCTGTTTAGAGTGGCATCAGAGTATAAGAAAAACTAGTAACCCCTTTCTAAAGTTCTTACACAATTTCTTGGAAGTAATTAATAAGGCTACAACACTGAGGCTGCAATCTGGCTCATTCAACACAGTGGACTTTGAGTAAATTTGAGTAAGATGAGACAAGTCCAATTCCTACAATTTTTAAGCAGGTCTTGAAGGCGTATCTGCTTTCTCCTGTTGTGTTTTTTTTTTTGGGGGGGGGTGAGATTGTTTTAATTGGGTGGATGAACCTAGTGGGGCTGTTCTTCTTATGATCATATTATATTTTTACAGTCACAATGGGCTGATTGTTGTTTTACAGCACTGGCTCTTTTGACATCATTGGTTGTTTTGAAGTTTGAAACGATGCATTTATAAATTGCTGTTTTATGCTTAGTTTATATCTTCATCCTTGCTGCCATTTGACCAAGTCTTTCTGAAAGGTAGGGGTATAACTTGATGAAATAAAACAATAAAACAATTGCTCAGTTAATCACTTTAATTGGTAGATTAAATGATCGGATTCTGTTGACTGAAGTGTTTGCGTGGACAGGCGGAGTCCCCAGATCCCGAGCGGTCCCCCCTGTCATGTGGAATAACGACTCAAGACAACGTGCTATGGGATTAAATTTGCCACAACTTTATTAAGTTTCAAATGTGGGTAGACCTTGGCTCAGGCATTGGCCGTTCTCCCTCCCCAGTCCCCAGCCGGGGACCTAGGGAGCTTCAGGGTTATCCAGTGTGTGTGTGGGGGGGGATGGGCCGGCTCTGGAGAACATATGTTCAAGCAGAGATAGCCGCCCCCGTTACGCCGCCACCGCAGGGGAGAGCAATGACGACCTTTCGGCGTATGGTCAAAGCCTCCCTTCAGAAACCCCTTTGACGGGGAACCCTGGTATCGCCGCCGCAAAGAGGAACATGGACTAAAGGATTCCGCCCAAGGCCTGATACCTCCAAAGTTGTGACGTTTTGCTACGGGAAAGGCGAAACCTGCCAATGCAGGGAAATTCCTTTCTGGCCCTTTAACAGCGACCTTATCGTAGCAGCGCCCGCATACCTGTGAAGAAAAGTTAACCTGCAAAACCTATGAAGAAAAGTTAACCTGCAAAAGAAGACATTAACTGAGGGTGGGTAGGGTGGGAGAAGCTCTGGAGCCAAGTGAGGATTCCCAGGTAAGATCCTCCCTCTATTGTGTGGGCAGGCAGTCCCTCCCCTACCTGGCCTGGTCTCCCTGGCAACGCTTCCCCCAGGTGGGATTGGACAACTGACTGAGGTAGGCGGCGACCTCCAGGTATCCCACCTGAGGGAAGGCAAAGTCAAGCCTATGCTGATGGAGCTGCTCCAGATCTAGGGCTGCGCACGTCCATGCAAAGGATGCCCCCCCCCCCTGTTTTAAGCGGGGAGCGGTCATTGCAAATCAGTGAAGGAAAACTTGAATGTATTGCATTGAAAATTAGGGCACACTTTCTTAGTTTTGGATATCACTTCACCACAAACGGGAATGCTATAGTACTACAATGGTACATTGGTTCTCAAATCCGTTCCGGAAGTCCGTTCCAAAACCAAGGTGTTCCAAAACCAAGGTGCGCTTTCCCACAGAAAGTAATGCAAAATGGATTAATTCATTCCAGACTTTTAAAAACAACCCCTTAAACAGCAATTTAACATGAATTATACTATCTAATGAGACCATTGATCCATAAAATGAAAGCAATAAACAATGTACTGCAGTCACACAATCAATCAATCAATCAATCAGTAGCTGAACTGGGTTCCACACAGTCACAAAAACAAAACAAAAAAGTCACAAAAAACAAAAACGTAAAATAAATTTCAGCGTAACACTCAAATTGGAAGTGTAACACTCAAAATGGAGCATGTTCGGCTTACGAAATAAGTTCGCAAACCGGAACACTTACTTTTGGTTTGCAGTGTTTAGATTCCAAGTTGTTTGAGTATCAAGGCGTTTGAGAACCAAGATAGCACTGTAGTAGCAAATGTTCCTCTTTGAAGTTCTAGTGAGACCAGAACAGATACATTTTATTATAGTGTTAAAGATACACCACAATATTTTGTTGGGTGTCTGCTGTTATTCTATACAAATGCAATCTGTGACATGTCACTTTCTTTTATATCCTTTCATAAGTCACAATGGACCTTAGATTTTTTTTCAAATAGAGTCTTCTGGCAACATTACAGCCTCTTTTGACTTTTGGTGTTTCTGGGTGAAGAGTTGCTTGTGAACCTGGTGAGACAAATACTTTATAACTGAGGGTGATGCATGTTCAGAGACTTTTGCATTACTATTTGAGCACTCCTAAATGTCTGCAATGAAGTTGGCATACCCCAGACCCACATTCAGATTGGATGTTAATATAAATCTCATGAATTAGCCTGAAATCCTAAGTTGGTGCGGGACACGAGCAGAGAATTGAAGGTGGTCAAACCACCTTGGTGGGCTTGCACAACCAGAATGGAAGTGGGGGCAGATCAGCAGCCTGCAATTCTCCATTCATTTTCAAGTTTGTGTGTCCACGTTTTAAAGCCTTTCTCCCATTAGGAACGATGGAAGAACAATAAATTGGATTAGCCCCAGGGTTGGTGTGGTTTTCTCCATATTTGGGGATGTGCATGTTGGGGGAACACGGGAGTCTATGGATCTTTCACATCCATGCCTTCTCTAGGTGTATCTGAACACATTCTCTTTTCATCACAGCTCTTAATATCAATGGGGCAATGTCTAGGGAAGTTTAATGGCATTGGGGAAGGGGCACCCAATATTGGATCTGGTTTTCCAAGGTTTGCTTTCTTCCCTTCCATGCTTTCACAAATGAGATATTGGATAGATTAGGGATTGTCAACATGGTGCCTTCCGGATGTTTTGAACTATAACTTCCATCATTTCCAACTATTGGCCATGCCAGATGGAGTTATTGGGGATTATAGTCCCTAACACCTGTAGAGCATCACATTGACTATCTTTGAGATACAGGCACATGTGTGTATCTATATCTATCATCTTCCAAGCTTTTGCTTTGAATGGTTTTTCTACCGTATGGAGATTTCCCGGCTAGGCTGATGCCCGATTTCTGCTGTTTGGAAGCAAATCGCCTCCCAAAGAACACTTGAAGTGACAGTTGGAAGAATCCTGTGACATACTGTAATTATTATCTTTCAGATCAGAAAATGGTTAGTTCCACAGGACAGAAGGTATTGTGGTGGGATTTGTTTTCAAATAGATTCAAAGAACAAAAATCACTTGGCTATTAAAGCACTCTATGGGCAGAGCAAGAAATTATGCTCAGTTTGGGGCTGCTGCCAACAATGGCAGCAAACATAAACACAGATTTATAGGAAACATAAACACTGGGAACAATCTAACCAAATTTAAGCACCCCCAGTCCCACTGATTCCAAAGGCAATGAGACGCATATTGGCTTAATTCTGCCCCTGAAGTCAGCAGGACCCAGAATTCTGCTGAATATCCCGCTGTGATAGTACTAAAGTGAAAAATGTGAGCTTCTCAAAAACGTGGTAAATGGGAGACATACGCTATAGAAAAAAGTTACCCTTTGAGTTCAGGACAATAATTTGTCCTTTAAAAATGCAATGGAGTTGGGACAGAACAGGACTGGGATTGATGCTTGTTTTGTTTCTTGTTTTTTTTAACGACTTGCGGTTTTAATGTGCTGTGAGCGGCCTTGAGAGGACTTCTCCTGAAAGGCACAATACGGATGTCAAAATAATAAATAATAAAGACTAAAACGCAGTGGTCAGAAAATTGAAACATGGATGCTGCCCCATATAGGAAGCTACCTATCTTAGGATAGCTCAGTCGGTAGAGCATGAGACTCTAGGGTCATGGGTTTAATACCCATGTTGGGCAAAAGATTCCTGCATGGCAGGGAGTTGGACTAGATGACCCTTGTGGTCCTTTCCAAGTCCACAATTCCATGATCAGAAGGTGCTCCCTACATAGCACAATTCTTCAACCTTCCAAAAAGAAATAAAGAAAATTTGACGTGGTTAAAGCAAGTTCAGCTAAGAGCACCGATAAAACTCTGGGTAGAACTTTGCAGCAACCGTGATGCAAAGCTAATGTACACATCTAATATATGGCATAGCAAAATGATATCTGCTGCCTTTGTGTAAAGCAGGGGAGCCTGTGGCCTCTTGGACTTCAAATTCCATCAGCCCCAACTGTAGTCAAAGAGGATGGGAAATGTAGTCCAGAAACAGGCCATAGGTTCCTCAACCTGGGTTTGTTGTTGTTTAGTCGTTTAGTTGTGTCCGACTCTTTATGACCCCATGGACCAGAGCACGCCAGGCACTCCTGTCTTCCACTGCCTCCTGCAGTTTGGTCAAACTCATGCTGGTAGATTTGAGAACACTGTCCAACCATCTCGTCCTCTGTCGTCCCCTTCTCCTTGTGCCCTCCATCTTTCCCAACATCAGGGTCTTTTCCAGGGAGTCTTCTCTTCTCATGAGGTGGCCAAAATATTGGAGCCTCAGCTTCAGGATCTGTCCTTCCAGTGAGCACTCAGGGCTGATTTCCTTCAGAATGGATACGTTTGATCTTCTTGCAGTCCATGGGACTCTCAAGAGTCTCCTCCAGCACCATAATTCAAAAACATCAATTCTTCAGTGATCAGCCTTCTTTATGGTCCAGCTCTCCCCTCACTTAACCCCATGTTTAAGGGATGCTGACTATACAAATTTTTCCTCACTTGTATTTCTTAGCCTTCATGTGCAGCTACTACCCAAACCACATGCATGCTGCAAAATATAAGCTCTTGTCACATTACAGAGGTGGTGCATTTGCCTCCCTCATACACAGACATTTTTATGATAAAAATTAATGCCCCTTTATGACCCCAAAACCTGTGCTCAAGCTGCATTTCTGGGCTTTCTAACAAATGACATATCTTCCTCATAGGCAGTGAGGTTGCAATGGCCTCAAGTGTGCTTCTGCCTCATTCTGTAGTTCTGATTTTTCACACCAATATTTATTCACCCTGTATTTAAATTGAAGTCTCTCAGGATACCGTCCTCCATCCTGGTATCTTATTAGGTATCTCTTCACCATAAATAATAAGGCATCCTGTGAAAGTTCGTGATGGCCCCAGTCAGTGCTATGTAAACATTGTTTGCTTAGCCATCAGCACACTAGTGATCATTAGGCAGATCCTTGTTTCCTAAAGCCCAGACAGAAATGTTTCCTTTTCTCTGATAACTGAAGCTGGGGGAAGAAAATTAAAATGGAGCGTTTTTGGTTTTAACTTCCTAGTTCATAAGGCTTTTTTAATTATATAGCTTCCAATTACCAGAGATAGCACACAGAAAGACTTGTGCTCTATACAGCTCCCTTGTCATATTGGAAAAATACTATTCCTTAAAAATAAAGTAAAAAAAGACCCCTATGAATTTAAACTGCCATTCACTCACCTTTTTAATTAAATCACTTTCCCCTTTATGCGGGGCAATTTCACATATAGACCAAATCTGAATTTTGAAGTTGGTTGGGAGAAAGCAAGATCCTCCTTCTCCTGCTCTTGCTCATGGAGGTAAAATGATATCCCCATCTTTATTCAAATAAATAAACTTAACAAAGAGATCAATGTGTTATGACTGCTGGGACATTTTCAGGACGGACAGAAAGGGTTTCTGCAAAGCTCTGGGTGGTAAATGAACTTTGAAGGCGATGGCTTCATTGGAGAACTTCCTGAGGTCCTCCCCCCCAGATCTTTGTCGGAGTGCCTTCTAAGCTAGCTTGCCATTCTTGAAAGAAGCATCCTCTTTCAAGTCCCCAGGACTCTTGCTAGCTGCTATAAATATCTCTCTCTCTCATTCTCTCTCTCTCTCTCTCTCTCTCTCTCTCTCTCTCTCTCTCTCTGTGTGTGTGTGTGTTTGTGGCTGTTCTCCTGAACCTACAGCATCCTTTACCTGGCTATGGAGGAGCTGAGCTGAATGACAAGGAAGTAAAAATAAAAAAAAAGCAAACTGAAGCAAACTGCATTGCTGTTTTTATAAGAATATGAAAGCTACAGCCGAGAAGGGGCAAGGCAGTGCTTCCCAGCCACTGCACTTGAGTTCATTGTGTAACATCAACAAATGCATGAAGATTATAATTAACTGTGGAGAACAGTAATCACGGACCACAGTGCCTTTGCACTTACGCGCAGTCATCGGAAAGGAACGTAAGAAAGAATTCAAGGGACAATTTGCAGCCCCTGGAAAAGGCTGGTGTTTGCTGAGGTCTTCTCTGTCCCTCTTGGTCGATGCCATCATTGCAAAGGATCCCAGACAAGAGTTGTGTCACACACACAAAAGGTAAGGAGGCACCATCAGTGGAGGCTAGTACACTTGGGCAAATGAGGCACTGCCCCCCAGCCTCTGTCTGCCCTAGGCCAGCCCCATTCTGTCAGCCTTCTTCCATACAACCATTCTTGGGAGTGGCTCTGACTTTCATTGGCTTTGGCTTCACCACCTCCGCTAGTCCCAGTGGGCACCAGTCAGCACTGGCATCAATAACTACCTTCATATAGTGCTATATTTTTTTCTAGAAAAAGAGGTGCTGCAACTCACCATGAACTCACCCATGTTCCCTTATAATGACAGTGGTGCCCACTTGAAAAAAAAGCCCTGCCTTCATAGAAAATAATTGTTAGCATCATTGCCTAACAGTGAAATCCTAGACATATCTATAAGTAAGTCCCAAAGAACTAAAGGGAACTTCCTTCCAGGTCTGTTTTCAGTCTGTGTCAATTTCACACATGTTCATTTTGTAAGTCTGTTTAATTCTGTTTCTGCATCTAAATTTGTTTAAGTATGAAAATACAAGATATGAAATTCATATTCCAGTATGTATCAAAATAATGCTTCCATGCATATTTTATCACAAAATTATATATATATATATATATATATATATATATATATATATATGTATGTATCATACAAATTTTATCTCAATTTACATATTTCCAAATGCATTTTATTCTAAAGTATGGAGATACACACACAGAGAGAGACAGACACTAAAAACTATGGGTTGTATCTATTATCATCATCATCATCATCCACCTTTTCCCCTGACAGGGACTCAAGGCGGTTTACAGATAAAAATAAGAACCAATAAAAACAGGGGAAAGCTCAACACCAGAATCTCTGTGAAGAGGTAACTTGAATTGATAATGCATAAATAAACGTATTGCTTGTGTACTGTGTACTGCATATGAAACTTAATAAGAATGTACCACTCAACAAGTTACTGTACTTATAGGATGTTTTTGTATTTAGATGAAAAACAATAAAAACTATTGGGGGGAAACAATCATTATAAAACAATTAAACATTGATAGAATTAAAACTACCGGTAAACCATGCAAATACAATAAAAAATAGTCCTACTCAGAGTAGACTCACTAAAACGAATGGACACAACTAACTAATTGTGTCCTAATTTCATGGATTAGGGTGAGTTTATGGAAAAACAAACAAGCTATCACCTAGATATTTGTGCTGATAAAGGAACAGGTGGAGCTGATGTTGAAATATCACCCTCAAGGAAAATTAGAAGGGAAGCAGGAGTTCTTGCAACAGCAAAATGCCAGTGGAATTTTGAGGCAGCCAAGTGAGTTGGGTAAGACTATGCTTCTCATTGGGGTTTCCATGCATGCCAAGGTTTCCCCCTGGATTTTGTATTACAGGAAAATTGAAGCAATTTCAGTGTTCTTCCCTTAGGCATCAGCATCCAAGAGATGCCTGAAGAGTTCCTGTGAGATATATATGAGAGAATTTGGGGATATATATCCAAAAGATTCTCAGGTAGTAGCATCCCTGAAGAAACAGAATCTGGACAGAAGAGAACAGAACCACAACATGCACTTAAAACTTTATATTGGTAAACATAAATAGGTTGCATTACACATTAGGAATGCTAATTCTGTAATTATTGTTACACAATTAAAAATCGTGTTAGGGCCTGATCCAAAGATTCCCCACCCCTGGCCATAAAACAGCAAAATGTGTAAATTCTGCCGTGTGCAAGGATCTCCCGCTGAACAAATGACTGGTGCTGTCAGCTGAAATCAGCATTGCTTTAAATCACTTCCCCCTAGCAGGAATGTAAAACCTGCATCAGCTGGGATGTAAATTTGATTTTTCTTTCGAATTCTGCCCTGCACTAATAGCATTTACGATGGCTACATCCACACTTTCCAAGGCAATGCACAGAATCACTCCTTTGAGGAGGTGGCAAGTGCACCTGACCTCCCACAAGAACCTGGAATCAACGCTCCCCAAACAGCAGCCTTTGGATACACGGGGCACAAACTGGAGGGCAATCTGTAGATGATCGCCTGTTTCCATTGCCTGTTTCCAGTCCAAGTCTTTGGAACAGCTTTTGGCCAGTATAAATTGCAGATACATAGCTGGTTGTCACACACTCTCAGTGGCTGTAAGGGCAGAGAAGGAATGGTAGAGGCTGCCTCCCCAGCCTGACCCTTACAGAGAAGGAGGAGACAGTTCAGAATTACAACAGAGGTTTGAGGGAGGTTACAGCTCAGAGGCAGATGAGGGGGAAAGCTGGGAAATAATGGGAGAGGAGGAGAAGGAAGAGGAAGCACCAGGGGAGTGACAGCTGATGGACCCAGTGTCTTTAGAGAGCATTCCAGACCTTGCCTCTCCCAGAATATGGTGGGCCTTGAAAGTAGGAGAGCAAAGAGCTCAGAGGGCACGTTGCATCAGCTCCTGCAAAAGTGATGAATGAGGAAGTGGGAGAGATTGGAGATTCGCTCAGAGCAACGTCATTATTCTGAGAGGCCACATTCCCAAGCCTCCTTGTCTTGTCTGTTCCTGGCAACCTGCCATGGGGGTTGGTCCCTCTGCTGCCTGACAGCGGCACACATTTGCCTCTGTGGTCTATATGGAATTTAGGGCGTACAACAGCGGCAAGAGTCTTGATAGCACAAGGATGGAAGAATGAAGAAACCCCGACAAAAGAACAGTGGCATGAGAAATGGATGAACTATGCAGAACTGGCCAAATTGGCATACAAATTGCGAGACAAGGACAACTGTGAGTGGTTGGAATGGGAACAAATTATTTAAAAATGCAACAAAATGAACTGGACTCCTTGGCAGGTTTTGAATAAACACACACCAACTTATTGTTGATAACATGATGGACAGATATGTAAGGATATATACAATTTTATAATATGCAGAGAAAATATGTGCAGCAAAATCAGGGTGAGGTGCTGAGGGGGAGGGAGGGAAAATATGTAGGTGATTATATGGTTTGATAATTTGATATGTGGAAAGTGAGCAATAAAATATTTTTTTTTTAAAAAAAAGAATTTAGGGTGAGCTATGTAGGATGCTGCCTTATACTGATGCAGACCATTGCTCTACGCAGCTTTGCAAGATCTGTAATGCTGGGCAGTGGCTCTACAACATTCCAGACAGGGGTCCTTTCCAGAAAGATGAAACCTGGGACCTTTTTGCACCCTCTGCTGCTGAAATATGACCCTCCACCTGCACCTGTGGAATATTGCAATTATGAAATTATACTGGCATTGTGAGATCTGTAATTGGAAGGAAGATCAATCAGGAGAGCAACCAAAGGTCTTAAGGGAGAACAGCACTGCATTTGTTTATGGTGCCGGTGTAAACAGGCTAACAGAGCATCAGAGAAAGTGCTTTTCGTGATGCAACTTGACATGCCGGTAGAAACCTATGTGAAACGGAAGCACTCAAAATATCTTTATTTCATGCATTTTACCCCCTATTTTTTTTCACGAGGAGGAATCTATGGCAGGCGGAGAAGTGATGTACAGGAACATTATTCTCCGCATAGCGCAAGTAACATTTAGTCACTTCCTAGTCATGGTTTGTAGTCAGTCAGTCATCTGTCCTATCCATCTGCTCAACACCCCAGTTTTTCCTCCCCTTCAATCTAGTTGAACTATATCAACAACAGCAACTGGTTCTTTGAGGAAAGTAAATGTACCAGTAATGTATATGGTAATGAAATACTGACTGTGTGTGTGTTTCTTTTTTTTCTTTAATTAAAAAAAAAGCAGTAACCTTTCAATATGCCAAATCAAGTTTGTATAAAGGAGATATGGATGATATACGTGATCCAAAAGAAAATGTGCCTCTTTGTTCCAATCCAGAGAAAGTTAGTTACTCCTGAGTCATTAGTAGGAGTCAAGTTGTTTGTTTATTTAGAATATACAGTGGAGCCTCAGGTTACATACGCTTCAGGTTACATACACTTCAGGTTACAGACTCCGCTAACCCAGAAATATTACCTCGGGTTAAGAACTTTGCTTCAGGATGAGAACAGAAATCGTGCTCCGGCGGTGCAGCAGCAGCAGGAGGCCTCATTAGCTAAAGTGGTGCTTCAGGTTAAGAACAGTTTCAGGTTAAGAACAGACCTCTGGAATGAACTAGGTACTTAACCCGAGGTACCACTGTATAGGAATTGCCATTCAATCTAAAACAGGGGTGGTCACACTCTGTATCCACTTCTCATCCAAGTGCTGCTTTGCTCCCCACAACCCTCTCTACTCCCTATTTGTCATTTAATAATAGTACATGAATAAATGTTACATTTTTAATTGCTCCTAAGGGGTCCTTGCTGTGATGCTGTGATGCAAAATAAAATAAAAATAAAAATTGGTGGTACAATTATTATTTTTTGCATGTCAAATAAAGATGCCTAGTTTGCCATAAGTAATTTTGCCCCCTGGGTTCAAGTTGACTATCCCTTCACCATGTATTCAGTAAATGGGGGAAGGGGAAAAGCATTCCTTGGCCATACCCCCTCCCCTCCCCCCCGGTGTTCTTCATTGCTGTAAAAGTGGCCCCATGCATAAACAAGCTACATGTTTACACCTAGGACTCTTCCAAGCAATTGGGAGCTCAAGCTGATCAGGGTTCCCAATTGTGTGTGTGGCCACTATCACACTAACTTTGAACACATGGCTATGAGAATTTGGGTATGAAGAACAGGTCCTACTGCCTGTCATTCATTCACTGAAGGAGGTGGATGGGATGTTAGTGTACATAGGTTGTTTGTTGTGTACATAGGCCAAACCCTCCAACATTTCTCCAATAATAATAATAATAATAATAATAATAAATTTATCATTCAAACCCAGCCCATCTGACTGGGTTGCCATTAAACATTCAAAAACATTTTTTTAAAAACCTTCCTTATACAGGGCTGTCTTCAGATGTCTTCTAGAGGTTATAAGTAGTTACTTATCTCCTTGACTTGGGGATCATTACAAACCCTCCAACATTTCTCTGATGAAAATAGGGACGTCCAAAGGAAAAGCGGGGCATTCTGGAATCAAATCAGATACCAGGATGGTTTCTGTAAATTCGGGATTGTCCCTGGAAAATAGGGGCACTTGGAGGGTTTGAGATACTTTCTCTGGATTCATGTCAGTGATTTGCACTGGCTGTTCAGCTTGACCCCAATGCACACTTACCTGGGAGTAGAGTCTATGGACCACAGCGAGTCTTTTGAGTAAACAAGTACAGAATGCGCCGTTAGTGTCCTTGGGTTGAGCTTGGATGTCAGACGGTTCTTAAGTGTCTAATCTAATTCCATCTCCTAAGTAGACAGTTTAAGTAAAGGCTAAGCACATTTACATGCATTCAAACATATTCATAATTTGATAGCACATTCTCCCTAATAAATAAAGGATCGGGGTGGTAGTAAATACGGCTTATCAAGAAAAAAAATGGTGGGCTTACTAAGTCATATGAACTGTGACTCATCCTCTTTTATCCACTCAGTGTTTGCAAAACTTTATTTATACATATTACAATTCTAGTGTTAAAATACATACCAGTCAAGAAGGAGGAGGAGGAGGAGGAGGAGGAAGAATAGTAATAGTAATAGTAATAGTAATAGTAATGGCAGTGGTAGTATGGTAGTACTCACAAGCTAAAACCTGAGCAGAATTACGTTGGTCTCTTGGTCCCGTTTTTGGGATTGTTTAAATGCACATGAAAATGAGGAAAGGCCTTCTCCTCAGAGACGACCACTCTATGTATATATTTCAACACTTTCCCCCTTCCACATATCCATTATTAGGTAAGTAGGGGAAGGACTGTGTAACTCCCTGCTTTTGCAGACGGTTACCAGTGTAATCCCCCCCCCCATTTTGTTTTCTAAGGGGATCTGCAACCATTATAATTTCATGCCTCCTTTTCCTGTTGATTCACCTGCTCCTAGACCAAGACATAACTGAGTTCAGGCTGGCAGCCAATTCGCCATTGCTTTCTCTTACTTGCATTTGAGGTAGTTCAAACGGTTTGCTCTTTGACAAAAGGATTCTCACTGCGATGGCCTTCTGCACTAAGATGTTTTGTACTGTAAGATCAAAGAACTGTTCTAAGTAAGAGTTGGGAGCACAACCAATTGGACATTTTGAATTCATGTCATCTGAGGTAGCCACTAAATTAAATTCCTCCTTAGATTTTCTTTGGCATGCCTGAAAATACCTTGAAAAATTTCTGGAGCTAAAAAGTGTGTGTGTCAAATAAAAATAAATGCTCATATTTTGTTTTTGAAGTTGAAAAGTAATTTAAGAAGCGTAGTAACAAAAACAAGCAGCCACACACTCAGCAACTTTCACAGTAACTGCACTTGGAATTACACTTTCTGGCTTTTACAGTGAAAGTATGCCATTGTGTGCGCTATCTCTCTCTCTCTCTCTCTCTCTCTCTCTCTCTCTCTCTCTGTGTGTGTGTGTGTGTTCTAATGTGGGGGTTAATATAGTATTCTGTTTGCCCTGGTAAATCTAATATTTTAGTCAAAGAGAGCCGTTCTAAAGTGAAATGCAGAAGCATGGGATCACGTGAAGATGTACACCCAATAGAAGAAATGTATCTAGAAATATCTAAGGCTGATTGAACATGACCTACTAATGTTATCTATCCTATTTGCAGACGGGAAAATGGGGCAGGGGATATTGCTGAATATCCTCCAAGAGAGAGGTGGAATTTTCTAACAGTTTGGGGTTGTGTGTGAAAAAGAAAACCCTATTCTGATAAATTTCAGCTTAATAATAATAATAATAATAATAATAATAATAATAATAATAATCTTTTATTATTTATACCCCATCCATCTGGCTGGGTTTCCCCAGCCACTGTTGAGTTAATACTCAATGAAATTATATTGTTCGTTCACACTGGTGACTGAAGGGAGTCAATGGACTTTGCCCCCACAGGAACAAATGTAGGCTAAGCCCATTGTATTGGACAAGATTAAAACTGGGTCCACAGTTGTGCTTGATTCTTTTTCACTGCAGAAGCCCCCCAACCCAAAAAAAAAAGTATTGTGAAAAAGTATTTTTTTTGGAAAATGTCTGCCTCAGATCCAAACTAGGCATACATATTCTACATATATGAATCATGACTGATGTCCACCGGTATGCAGATAGCTTCTTGATTGATGTTATAGTAACACATACTATCTATGCTAGCTATACTATACATACTAACATGTTTGTGTTGTTGTTTTATCCTTTGTATATATTTAAAAGATCTCTTGGTTGGTAGTTCTGGAAGAGTCCTGAAAGAATAAGTGACAGGATGAGGTTCTCAGGAGGGGAGATATAATAGTACAGTGGTACCTCAGGTTACATACGCTTCAGGTTACATACATGTCAGGTTACAGCCTCCGCTAACCCAGAAATAGTACTTCAGGTTAAGAACTTTGCTTCAGGATGAGAATAGAAATCGTGCTCCGGCGGCGCGGCAGCAGCGGGAGGCCCCATTAGCTTAAGTGGTGCTTCAGGTTAAGAACAGTTTCATGTTAAGAACGGACCTCCGGAACGAATTAAGTACTTAACCTGAGGTACCACTGTATGTTTATCTGACATTTATGTTCTTTCCAAACCTCAAAAATTTTGTGTGGCTGCTGTTGGTTCTCGAATATGGGATGATACAATATGTCTCCTTGCTCTTGCTGAGCTGTGTGTATTTTAGGACTTGGTTAAAGTAGAAAAAAGTAAGCATGTACATTAGAAAACCTTGACTAACAATGGTCTTCAGAAATTCTTTATCATAAACTGTGGAGGAAAACTGCATGAACAACAGGCACCTAAAGAACTGGACTTGTTAATAGCACCTGCATTACGCTGGGTCTCAGAAAACAGTATTCTTCAAAGTTTCTTTCTGGCTCCCAGGAAATCTCATGGGTTCTTTTTCAAAAAGTCTTGCATTTTACCCCCTGGAAAACTCCAAAGCAAATTTCCTCCACAATGGACAAGCCCTGAAATCAACAGCAAGAGGTATCAAATGGGGATTGATAGGTGTCTAGAAAACCACACAGAAAGGAGGTGCTGATGATAAAGGAGACTATGCTGAATGAACAAGGGTGTCAAGAAAAAAATGACAAATTTGCTATTGGTGCCTGTTAATGGGGGTATCGCATGTAGAGCGAGAGAAGCAGTTTTTCCGCTCTATTTGATGCTGGCTAGACTTCATTTGGAGAGCTGCATTCAGTTTAGGGCACCACACTCTTCTCCAGATATAGACAAATTAGAGGCAATTAAAAGGACATCATCAGAAGTGATAAAAGATATTGAAAATAAGACCCAGGAGAAAAGATTAAGAGAAGTGGACATGCTCAATCTAGAGAAAAGAAGGCAAAGGGGACACATTATAACTTTCCACAACTGCAAAAAGGGCCATCAGAAAAGCAGTGGGGAACGATTATTCTTATTAGCCAAAAGGGACAAAACATGAAGTGAAGTAATTGGCTGTAGCTGCAACACAGATAATATAGGCTAAATATTAGAGAAAGCTTTATATCCTTAAGAGCAATTAGACTATGGAGGGAACTGGAGATGTTCAAGGCTAGAGTTAATGGTAACCCATTAGAATTTAAGGGTAATTAAATCAATCCTTGCACAATACACAGGAGGTCAGAGAAGAGAGACCCAAACAAATGATTTGCTGTGGATCCCTTGTCTGTGTACCATGGCGATGATCTAAAAGGATGTGGGTCACTGAAAGGTTTGTGCCACACGGCTTTATTCTCCATTGAGCATTTCCTATTGAATAAGTCCTGCAGTTGTTTCACAAGGGAAATGTACAAAGGCGATTTCTGGGCTTTTGAAACCCTTACAGGGCGGAGTGGGTGGGTGGGGAAGCTTATAATTTTAAGGATCTAAATCAGGCAGTGTAATCCACAATAACTTGAAATTAAGGGAAGTTAGGGGAGCTTGGGAAAAGAATTTGAAGTGTGGCAGCTACTAGCATGTGGGAAAGGCATCACAGCGAGACAACCACAAACATCCTCTTGCAATGGCTCGGAAATCTGGCGAGGGTTACAGGTGATCATCTTTCCAGGTGGCTAGAGATTCTATCACAGCAGGAGCCATCACACCGCAAATTGCCATTTAAGTTTACCTTTGGACGACTAAATGCAAAAAAAAGGAAAAAAAGGCCTTGACATTTTTTATAAAAATATAAACAACGTTGGTTCGAGAAGGGGGACATGAGAGGAGACTAATGTTTTCTCGCAAGGTGTGGGATTCAAAATGCTTCTTTGCCAGGACAACCACAGATTTGAAACTCCACGAGGAGAAGTAATCTGGAGCAATGAAACAGTTGATTCAGGATGAGTTAATCACATTCATTTCCTCTGCATCTCTGTTCTAAATTCCCCCTTCCTAAGCAGCATCACTCTTTCTTTTCAGTTTTGTAAAATATGTTTGGATACTGTTACATCCATTAAATTATATCATGCAGATGATTCCTCAAACTTTGTCCTTTAAGCACAAATGCTTACCATATTGCCGTGTCTCCAATTGCCCTTGTAACTTGATATTCAGGGTGTTACTATTTCTATATAAAGGCTTCAAAGTCTTGGAGCCAGATTTTTTTAAGGGATTTCCTTGCCTATTTGATCTGCAGAACTGGCACTCTGCACTTGTGAGAACTCATTCTTTTAGTGCAGCAACAATTATGTTTCGAAACTCCCTGCCTATTATTATTAGGCAGGCATATTCATTGTACTTTGCTTAAACTCCACCCCCCCAATTATTATTGAGGAAAGTCTATCTGGACCTGGAATTTATAGAGGTGGAATTCAACATAGCACTAAGGAGACCATTCTGTCAGGACCAGCATTTTTGCTTGGCTGACAGAACAATCTCCCCTCTCTTGCTTCCACACTCTGGTCTGTAGGTTCTCCCAACCCATTCTATTAACAGGAATCATTGTACTGGCTTCCATTAGCAGAATGGGTTATTTGAATCTGACTAATTGTGTGAATTTATTTTTAAAGCTGTTGATTTTATTTATCTTTTGGTAATTTTACTCTGTCAACCATTTTTATTTGCTGTTTTAATATCTATTTCTTATTAATTATTTTACATTGTTTTATGCAAACCACACACACACACACACAAACACTCTGAGTGGCATATAAATCTTGCTAAATAAATAAAAAAATAAATATGATAGACATATAAAAGTTACAGTCTTACAAAATAAATCAATATGGTAATATATAATCATTGTTATTCAGTTTTCGGATAACTTATAGAAAACAGTGGAAGACTTGCCTAGCTAAAGGAATTCATAGGAATCACAAAGGCAAAGTGTTGTGGTATCTGAATATAAACACAGAAGATTGTTCCGATCTTTTAAAATCACTTTGGCTATGAACGCAGATTACTTTTATCTGTTTGATTCATCAGATATCCTCACACCACTGTGGTAGTTTGCTCAGAGTAGAAATAAAGAAACTGCATAAGGTACCATACAACCCTATTCCACAATCAGTTTCCCCAGTGCCAGAAAATTTCTAGTCTAAACTGTTTAAAGTTAGCGTTCTCACTTGTGAAGCTGTAGTTACGTTACACTCACGACTGATTCTCTAAATTTAAAGGCTCTGACCAAATGATTTATTACGGTAGCATAATTCTGGATGGCAACCATATATCCATAGCAAAATAGTTTCTTATTTAAGCAGAACATCATTCTCTCATAGAAATATGTTTGGCATTATTTATACCTTTGTATAAGGGTCAATCATGTATCTGAGGGGGGGGGGGCACTTTTAAGTACCGTATGTTTCAAGCAGCCAAGTGCACAGAAGCTACTTTAAAACAGTCATTCTGGTGTCCTTCAGATGTTGTTAGATTACTGTTCCCATCATCCCTGACCATTGGCTATGCTGGTTGGAGCTTATGGGAAGTCCAATTTATGGCTTATGGGAACTCCCAACCAAGCAGTTCGAAAGAACGCCAGTGCAAGTAGATACAGTGGTACCTCGGGTTAAGAACTTAATTCGTTCTGGAGGAACGTTCTTAACCTGAAACTGTTCTTAACCTGAGGTACCACTTTAGCTAAAGTGAGGTACCACTTTAGCTGCTGCCTCCATGCCACCATCGCACGATTTCTGTTCTCATCCTGACGTAAAATTCTTAAACTGAGGTACTATTTCTGCGTTAGCGGAGTCTGTAACCTGAAGCATCTGCAACTCGAGGTACCGCTGTAAATCGGTACCGCTGCGGCAAGAAAGTAAATGGCGTTTCCATGCACTCTGGTTTCCATCACTGTCCTTCGTGTTCCAGTAGCAGCTTAGTCCTGCTGGCCACATGACCCAGAAAGCTGACTGTGGACAAACGTCGGCTCCCTTGGCATAAAAGTGAGATGAGCGCCGGAACCCCATAGTTGCCTTTGACTGGACTTAACCACCCAGTTTTACCTTTTTGCCTTTTTATGGTAAGTCCAACAACCTCTGGAGGCCACTGTGTTGGCAGAATGTGGAGAATAAGGGAGAATGTGGAGAATAAGGGAGGCATGATTGCAGTCCTTCTTTCTAAAAAAAAGTTTAAGGGTACTCTCATTTTGACTCAAGAAAACCACCATTCTATAGTTCAAATTGGGGGAAATAAAGACAGTAAATGGACAAAGTACAAAAATTCACAAAATGTTTAGGAGTATGTGTACCCCTGCATCCCCCCAGGAAAAAAAGCACTGCATGATTGTATCTGCTTGACCTCTGTGCATTGATAATAAGGATGGGTAGGAGTCTCTATATATGCAACAGCAAACATGTATGACATCTCTGAATGAACAGGTCTATGTTTTCAGTGAGTCCCAGTCATACTATGCGCACATAGTTGCATGCAGGGAGCTCTTTTCAGACATTATTATGAATACGTGGAGGCTATGTGCGCGTGCCATCCCATGTCCCATTCATTCATATGGGTCAGGAATGTTAGACTTGAGTAAGGAGTCCTAGATTCAAGTTAGGACTGATTTAAAAGGCTGTTTGTTTGCAGGTTGATCCCCATATTGATTTGGAACTAACCAGTTTGCACCTCCAAACAGTGGCGTAGCGTGGGGGGTGCAGGGGGGCCAGCCGCACCGGGCGCAACATCTGGGGGGGGGGCGCGCTCGCACTCGCAGCTCTCTGCCCCTACCTGGCTCACTCACTCTCTCTCACTGCAGTGCTGGCTGTGTGAATCCGATCCGAGCCGCTGGGTCGCCGCCCACTGTGTGTGTGTGGGGGGGGTGCCAGGTGTGCGGTGTGGAGAGAGAGCGAGGGACTATCTGGGGATGGGACAGTGCAGCGGCCGCCCAGCGCAGCGCTGAGCGCAGGAGAGAACCACACCAGACCAGACCAGGCAGCAGAAAGAAGCTAGCAGCGGCGGCAGGTTAGGGGTTAGGGGGTGCAAATTACTTGCCTTGCCCCGGGTTAGGGGGCGCAAATTACTTGCCTTGCCCCGGGTGCTGACAACCCACGCTACGCCACTGCCTCCAAAGGAAAGCCACTACTACACAAAATATGAGTTGGATGCAGGTATGTAAAATATGCCCCCCAAAGTGTAACATGCACCCTCCATGAAATGCGACTAAAATAGGTAAAAAAACAACAACTTATCTGGATTGTATTTTAGTTCTTCTTAAAACAGCGCACCATTGCTCAAGGTAGAAAAGGCATGGAATGGATGGATGGCCAGGACATTTGAAATACTGAATAGAATGGAAATAGTTTGGCTCCATTTGTTCCTACTCTGGTCAAGTGGGATAATACCACACAGAAGCAGTTCCCATGAGGATGTAGTCTATGTGAAAGGAGACCTAATTTATCCCACAGGCTAGTGGTGAAGATAAAATAAGATAGCCGTAAAGAAGACTTGCACGCAGCCCTGAGTTCCTTAAAGGAACAGCAGGATCCAACATGACAAGTACATAGGTGGACATACAAATAAAAGCAAAACACAATATATTTCTGTCCTGAGAGTTGTCATTGGATCCAAATAAGTGATAATACTTAGTTGAGGCTGGCTTGGATTATCTGTGTTTTATTTCCTTTTTCCTTTTAGAAAAGAGGGTTTTCAGCTTGAGACACATTCCTTTCTTCCAATAGCAAACGGCAATTTCAGTTTAATTTGGAAATTGTCTGACGATTAGCTCACATGTTTGGCTAATAGCTGAGATATTCTGAAAATGAAAAAAAAAAAGGAGGGGGGAACTATGAAGGTTTAAAAATGGACTGCAAAAACAAAACACAAAACAGCTTCACAGGCATTTTAAAATGTGGCTTTAATATGCATGTGTAGCAGCTGGACTGACACAATGGACCCTAACGGCTCTGTCAGGTTCCTTTCATACTGTATTATTCCCTCTTCAGCGAGAGTACCAAAAACATTTTAAGACGGGTGGGGGGAGAGAGAAACCTCCTCATATTTCTTTCAAACAGCTGCAGAAGGCAACAATGACACAGGCAATTCAGCAGGCAAGAGTCCCAACCAAAATGTAACTCGTTTGATTGAAGGACTTCAAACAAGAGAGGGGGAAATAGCCAATACAGTAGCGTAGCCGTGGTAATAGGGCCCAACACAATCCTACTCTAGGCCTGGCTGGCCGTGCTGAATGCAGACTGTGCAACTGCGCTGTGCATACAGCAAGCAATTGAGCTGCCTGAATCCTTGGCTGTGATTGCCCAGCAAATCTTTCTAATAGGGTGGGGGGCATTGAGTAGAGACCTTGAACAGCTTGAGCGGGTGACTAACTGTATGACAGTCTCTTTGCCACAAACAAACGGGCGAAATGTGGGGTTAAGAGGAAAAGCACCCAGTCAGAATAAGCATTGTTGTCATGTTACCATCACACACACACACACACACACACACACACACACACACACGGTGTTTTTTTCTAAAAAAATAAATATGTTTAGGGGTACTCTCATTTCCCTACTCATATTGAAATACTGCCCCTCAATGAGACCAAACTTAGATTCACAAAATGTTTAGGGGTATGTGTACCCCTGCGTCCCCCCAGGAAAAAAGCACTGTATATATATGGTCCACATTTTAATAGACGGTGTTTTAATGCAACTAAGTAGTCAAATAACTATATCCTTGCTGTAGCTGCCTCACCCTCAATTAGGCAATTTGTAAAGAAATGGCAACACGATTTTCAAACACGATGGCTTGACTAGCTTTCATCCATTAATTTCAGTGGGTCTACTCTATGTAAGACTTTCTCGGATACAATCTGAAAATTCTGGTTAAGAAGAGAAAGAACACAATCTAGGCAAAAGCTTCATATGTGTATAAACATTGACTTTCCTTTACAAAATGTAAGAGCAGAGTACAGTAAATGTGCATGAGTATCATTTTCTATTTGCTTTTTGGATTTATTTTGCAGGGATGGATACATATTGACCCAAACATGCACCCTTTACTATGAATGTGCTTGTCTGCTTTTATTTTGCACACTGGTTGTTGTTGTTTTGGTATCCAGGTGTAAAAATGTGGCATTTAATTTGAAAATGTATTATCCTTTCCTTTACAAAATATAACACAGTGATTTAGAATATATAAAATGCAATAAAATCAGCTCTCTAAATATCTATAAACCCAGTTAAAAACATTAATAAAACATCAGCAGATACTTTTTGGGTGTTGTTTTTTTTAAATCATATTGCGAAGACCTGTCTAAAAAGTGGAGTTTTCAAAAAATGTCTGAAAGATAGCAGGGGTGGTTTCTGCAGAAACCTCCACGGGTGACAGAAGTACTTTAGCCAACTCCCATTCCTTGAGGAGTGTATGTGAATGAGGTTTGCCCCCACATTGTACATTACATCTTCGGATCTGCAGGTAAACTTATTTGGTGTAAATCTGCAAAAATGTAATACACGAAGGGGTCATTGGTTTCAGAACTGCATTTCTAGAAATACACTTTCAATTTCCTACTGGGCATGTATTGGAAAGCATGGGGTAATCAATCAATCAATCAATAATTTTTTTATGCTGCTTCTTTCTAAGTGGCTTACCCAAAACAATAAAAGTATTACAGAAATCTATAAAATTTACTTAAAACTGGATTTAAAAAATATCACAAATGAAACTGATCAGTGTACAAAACAGAGAACCCAAAGCTTAAAAATTGGAGATCAGGAAAGCTTGGGTAAACATATATGGTTTTAAAAGGCATTTAAAGGTCATTACTGTCTCTGCCTCACAAATTGCCCAAGGGAGGGCATCTCAGAGAGTGAGTGCTATCGCCCAGAAGGCCTGTTTCCATATTGTCACTGAGTTATAATCTGCTGATTGTGGAACAACCAGCAGCGGCCTCTGGGGAGATTTTAAAGATGGGCTTGGTCTGTGCCACCGGAGGCATCTGCTAGATATGCTGGCCCCAAGTTGTTTTAAGGAGTTAAAAAACAAAACCTTGAACATGACTCAGTAGCTAGTAGGCAACCAGTGCCAATCTTTTAACATTGATGTAATAGTAACACTGATGTAACATTGATGTAAAATTAGGCACTAAGTACACTACCAGCTGCATTTTTCATGAAGTGATGCTTCCAAACCAGATGCGAGAGTAGCTCAACACTCAACGCTTTACAGTAGTCTAATCCTGACTAAAGTAGCCATCTACATCTAAACAGTAGCCAATGCATGAACCATACCCTGTCTAGGAATGGTTGTTGAAGCACCAGCTGAAATTGGTGATGGGTGTTCCAAGTCACTGAAGAATTGCTAGGTCAAACATCTAGTCCAGCAGCACTCTAACAGTGATCAACTGAATGCTTCTGGTTTGCAGAGTATGGAGGGGATGGACTTTCCCCTTGTCCCCATCATCTGACACTCAGAGAGGCATCTCTTCAGTAAATACCCTAATTATATATATCCTACGTTGAGTGTCACATGACACAAAGTGCCTTTTATCAGCTTCATCTGGTACAACAGTGATGGCCCTGACTTTTGAGTTTCAGGCATCTCTTGAAAACTGTTTTATGTCAATGGCCCTATGTTCTACATTTTCTTGAGTAGCCAATCATCTTAGTGACCATTCTGTCCCACTGTGAAATTACACTATCCTAGGCAAGATATAAATACGTGAATGAATAAATAAATGTGGGCTTGCATTTCAGATAATCAATCAAAACAATATCAGTGTATAGACTTGTACACCATTTGTGGTGTCTAGCAGCACATGTTGACTCAGAAGTAAGCTCCATTGAGTTCAGTGAGTTCAATCAGTTTCAGGTAACTGTTTGTAAAGGACTGCAGCCTAAATGGAACACATGGAACGAAATCTTCATTCTTTGACTTTGTTTCTCTAATATATTTTACCTGATTCTAGATAAACAAATCCAGAACAAATCGACTATGCCTTTATCCTACCCCTCCTCCAACGACAAAGTATGGATACTTACTCAGATGTTTGCCATGTTCAGCTACAGTGTGAATTAAATATGCCATTTACTTATCAGCTGTAATGATATGTACTTGATGCCAACACATTCCTTTGATCTAAGTGATGCTATCAGCGAAAGCTATACACTTCATTTGCTTTTAGTGATGCAAATACTTTTTTAAAAAAATATCCTGCATAAAGTGTAGAGTTATAGCACTTGAAGGATGCCTGATGCTCATATATTGCTGCAGCCCAGTCCTAAAACTAAATTATGATGTTAGCTTCAATGAAGAAGCTAAGAGCCACTTGATAGATGCTTATTTTCCTAGCTTGTCCTGCCAACTTCCTTCCTTCCTTGTAAATTGCTGTTGGGTGAGGATGTACATCTGAATGACTTCAACAGAGTTTGCGTGGTGTTCAGTGTGGTGCGAAGGAGATCATTCAATCAGTGCAAACATTCCTGCTTGGTTGACAGAATGGTCACTCATTCCTTCCTCCTGTGCTCTGTTCTAGGGATTCTATCAACCCTCCAGAACAGATTTAGAAGTGGTGATGGGGGGCACATGGGGAGGATGGGTGGGGTGGGGTGGGGTGGGAAAGCCCCATTGAGATAGCAGGAGACCTTTTGCTCCTTCCACTATCAGAACTAGGTGATCCAGCCCTTTTGCCCTGCTAAAAGCTCATAGGACCATAACATCAGAAGTTAGCTTTGAATTATACTAAAATGGTAAAGGGGATAACTACCATGGTATTAAAAACGTCAGCAGACCAAATGCATTTTAATTCATTTTTAACCCACTATCTATGCATGTGAATGAAAGGAAGAATTTCCAAAGAGCAGGAGAAGCATAGACATTTATTTCATAATAGATTTCTAACCCACCTTTCAAATATTCCCAAGAACAGCACGGTTTCCATTTTTAAAAACAACTCCTTATTAAAGCAAGTAAACCAAATAAAAAGACACTATAAGCAGTAGCCAATGGTGACCATTTAGACCAGGAGGGTGGAAGTGAGGGAGCAGGAATATCAACTTGAAAAATATATGGGGGGGGGGCAGGTAAGCCCCACCCCACATAACCAGTCACAAGAAATGGCACACACACCATTTGAATTACCCATCAACTTTAGGAGGCCAGACCCCTAAAATATTTTATTGGAGGGCCAAAGGAACCTTAGCCCCTAGGAGAGCCAGTGTGGTGTAGTGGTTAAGAGCGGTAGACTCGTAATCTGGTGAACCGTCCCCGCTTGTCCACATGCAGCTGCTGCGTGACCTTGGGCTAGTCACGCTTCTCTGAAGTCTCTCAGCCTCACTTACCTCACAGAGTGTTTGTTGTGGGGGAGGAAGGGAAAGGAGAATGTTAGCCACTTTGAGACTCCTTCGGGTAGTGATAAAGTGGGATATCAAATCCAAACTCTTCTTCTTCTTCCTATGCCAGGAATACCTGCAAAAGGTGAAGGCAGAGCTACCGACAGGCAGAACCACCTCCTGACTGGTCATAAGAAGGCAGACAGGTAAGGGCTGATTGAGGATAGACTAAGGTTGCCGGAGCAAGTTCCCCATTCAGTTGAATGACCACCCTCCACTAACAACAACAACAACAACAACAACAACAACAACAACAACAAATTTATTATGTATACCCTGCCCATCTGGCTGGGCTTCCCCAGCCACTCTGGGTGGTTTCCAACAAAATATTAAAATACAGTAATGCATCAAACATTGAAAGCTTCCCTAAACAGGGCTGCCTTCAGATGTCTTCTAAAAGTCATTTATCCAGCAGTCAGATTTTATTCCTTGAAATGCAGTCCTGCAGATTATCTCCTACACGGCCCTTTCCATATGTCTTCTACAAATACTGGCATGCTTAGTTCCTTCTGTCCTATCCCCCCCTCTCCCTGGGAGTAGTCTTCACACCAAGGACCCAGAGGAAAAAGAGACTTGTGGATGCTTGAAGAGACTGTGTGGAAGAGTCCACCTCGGAACAAATGGCCTAGTTACCAAAAATAAATGCAAACCAGAGCAAGGACCGATCACACATAAAGTACCGTATTTTTTGCTCCATAACACTCACTTTTTTCCTCCTAGAAAGTAAGGGGAAACGTCTGTGTGTGTTATGGAGTGAATGCCTACGGATGGCGGGAGGATCTGCTGCAGTCGTGAGCAGAGGATCCATGGTTCCCCTTCCTTCCCTCCTCCGTGGCTTGCTTTGAAACAGCAAAGCGGGAGAAGAGCCGCTGAGTGGGGAGGAGGGAGGGACAGAGAGCCTGCTTGCTTTAAAGGAGCAAAGTGGGGGGGGGAGGAGCCTTCTCCTCTTATACCCCTCTTCTGCATTATTAACAGCATCCTTCTCCACCCACCCCACGCGTGTCCCTTGTCCCTTGAGTGCTTTTCCTTCCCTCCCCACTTAAAACATTGTTGCAAAGCACGGAGCCACATGGATCGTGAGGATTTTTGCATTCGGCTACCCCAAACTCACCGTCAGATCACATGTCTGTGGCCACAGCATGAACCACAAAAATCATACATCCACTGTTTCGTTTAGAATATTTTTTTTTCTTGTTTTCCTCCTCTAAAAACTATGTGCGTGTTATGGTCGGGTGCGTGTTATAGAGCGAAAAATGGTAATTGCAATGAGTGGTGAGGGCAGGATTGTGGCCGAGTTCAAAAATGCATAAGCAGAGCTTGTGTGCCTGCACTTTGTATGTGTGTAGACAGGCCAGCTAGTCAGGTGAATTCATTCTGTCCCATGTGAGTCCATCATATGAATGGTGCTTCTCTGGAAGCACTGGGGTCTCCCACCACTACAAATCTCCCCTGACTCTTACAGTGCAATGCCACTCCTCTGTTTAAAAACATTAGCAGGCCTTCCAGCAAGCAGAGTTTCAAACAAAAAAACTTTTCAGAT
This sequence comes from Podarcis vaucheri, assembly GCF_965113315.1. NCBI lineage: Eukaryota > Metazoa > Chordata > Lepidosauria > Squamata > Lacertidae > Podarcis > Podarcis vaucheri. The sequence continues at coordinate 79,382,537 of NC_138762.1, read as the reverse complement.
CTGCAGAGCCCAACTTTTTTTGGGAAGAATTGGCATACCTTCAAAACCCCTCCCGCAACCACCCCATTTAATTGGGTGATATACTTCTAACGGATTCATCTGATTACTTCATGGACCAATGCTTCAGTCCTAAGCACATTTAGTGGGATTTGATTCTGAGTAAATATACACAGAATCACCCTGGAAGCAAATCCTGCGGCCCCAGAAGATATGAACTGTAGATACATTTGGCCCTGACACCTGATGGAAATAAGTATGCCTAATAAATGTACGCAGAACTATAAAATTATTTCTGCACATGGGGTCTGTAAGTGGAAATGAAATACCATTTCAAAGCTTGACCTACTACAAGCGAAGGCATAAATATAATTCTGGATGAAACAGGAATAATGCCAATTACAACGACTCCGAGTCATCATGGGGCACTGCTTAAATTTCTTCTTAAAACAAGGCAAATGGCTCAATTGTTCTTATATCAACTGGTAACTGATTCCACATATGTGGAGTCTTGGAACAAAAAGCTTTTTGTGCTTAGTTTGTATTCATCCAGATATGGGAGCTACAGAGCCTGGAGGAAATGTATAAGTCATTCTTTGCAAATGCAAGCTGGAGAAATATTGAACACCCATAACGTTGCTCTGATTCATACTTACATAAGTTGTCTACTTTTACAATTACACACACACACACACACACACACACACACACACACTGTACAAACATACAGAATATGAATTACACACAGCTGCATAGCATACACACATATGACACAAAGGAAACAACTTGAGGAATCTGCAACCTTAAACTGCCTTAAACCACTACTTTTAGTGTAGCTGGGCATTGCAGTCATAAACCCACATTATTCCAGGACCAGAAAAAGGTAAATCCTGTGCTGGCAGAACCTCCACGGTTTCCAAAGCAAGAAGGGAGGAGAAAACAAACATGGAAAATACAGAAATGTCCTGCAACTGACAGACATGCCCCCAGCATCACTGAAAACACCTCCAGTGACCATCCATTAGGGACTGTATAAGTGACAATGCCCACATGCTACATAGACTCAGAGGGGACCAACCCAGAGAGGATGTCTCCACCATATTGCCAGCAGGGCTGGACAAATTGGTTAGTTTTTTCTCATTTTCTTGTTTTTCTGGTCTGAAAGTCAGCTGGTCACATTTCCACATCAGTTCGCAATTGTGAAAATTCATCAAGGCATTGTAGTGTGCGTATCTCCCACTTGGCTTATTTCTGCAAGCAATTGCCCTGATATGCATTTCTGCATGTTATTTTCACTAATAGACACATTTTTGTGCAACTTTCTCCTACTATATGCATTTTTCTATACATTTTGTTATTGCTGAATTGCATTGTAAAATTCACAGAACTGCAAATTTCGAAGGACAGCTTCACATTTCTCTAAAAAACACCCCGAAATGCAAATTAGACATTGTTACATTTCAACATAAAGTGAACTGAATTTACTCCTCATCCCCAGTCACCAAGCCCTCAACACATGTGAAATGCAGAAACCTAGGTAGTAGCCAAAGGAGTTCTTGGGTGCAGTGCGTTAAAGAAGCCAGAAACATACTCAAGGGATCGCTGACTTGAGTCGCTGCCTGGGCAAAACATTTGACCTCTTCACCCACAACAATAAGCAGTGAAACCATGTGGTGTAGTCTTTAAAGCAAATAAAAATATGCTCAGGAGGTTGCTGTTTCAAATTCACACGGGGGTGTGTGTGTTTTTTTCCCTGGTAGACATCACTTATAGGAAAGGGAATGGTCAATTAAGTTGTGGAGAGCCTTGAACAGATTAGCACATCTCTCCAGGGGTACTGGTTCAAATACCCCCAGGGGAAAACCTGCTAGTTGTGATGACTGTAGTCTACTAGGGACTACAGCAGGGGAGGGCTAATGCCTTCATATTCCACCTGTGGGCTTCCTAAAAGCAGCTGGTTGGCCACTGTGGAAAATGGGATGTTGGTCTAGATAGGCCAGGCATGAGGAACCTTTGGCCCTTCAGATGTGGCTGAACTACAGCTCCCATCATTCTTGGTCACTGTGCTTGCTGGGCCTCATGGCAGTTGTAATTCAGCAAAATCTGGAGGGCAAAGTTTCTCTGAACCTGAAATGGGCCTTTGGCCTGATCCAGCAGGCCTCTTCTTATGTTCCTATGGTGTACAGCTGTACCAATTCTCACCAGAAGAAGAAGAAGGCAGCACTCCAGACATGACTGAGTCCACACAAACAATCAAACTTTGTTGTTTGTTGTTGTTTAGTCGTTTAGTCGTGTCCGACTCTTCGTGACCCCATGGACCAGAGCACGCCAGGCACTCCTGTCTTCCACTGTCTCCCGCAGTTTGGTCAAACTCATGCTGGTAGCTTCAAGAACACTGTCCAACCATCTCATCCTCTGTCATCCCCTTCTCCTTCTGCCCTCCATCTTTCCCAACATCAGGGTCTTTTCCAGGGAGTCTTCTCTTCTCATGAGGTGGCCAAAGTATTAGAGCCTCAGCTTCACGATCTGTCCTTCCAGTGAGCACTCAGGGCTGATTTCCTTCAGAATGGAGAGGTTTGATCTTCTTGCAGTCCATGGGACTCTCAAGAGTCTCCTCCAGCACCATAATTCAAAAGCATCAATTCTTCGGCGATCAGCCTTCTCTATGGTCTAGCTCTCACTTCCATACATCACTACTGAGAAAACCATAGCTTTAACTATACGGACCTTTGTTGGCAAGGTGATGTCTCTGCTTTTTAAGATGCTTTTAAACAATCAAACTACCCAGGGGCAAAAGAACTCATTCTGGGGTAATTAGTAATCTGTGTCATTCATCCAAATAGTTGAGAGGCTTGGAGGAGCTTTTCAAACCATGCATCAGTTGCAGATGTGTATCCACTCATAGTCTACTTTTCCATAAGGAAGCCATGCTAGTCACAGAGAAAGACACGGTGGCATCTGGTTTAACTGGCTTTTTGTTAATGCTTATGCTTTCAATTGCAACAGCCTACTTCATCAGATTAAAAATAAGGAAAATCCCATGTACAGTGCAGCTGGCCCTGTGCCCTTTATTTTGCAACAATTTTTTCCCCTTTTGAAACAGAGATCCTTTAGTCCCAAATTCTATAACTTCGAGTTGCAAAGGAGGATTTTGCAGCTGGTGTTTACTACGAGACTTCCAAATCATGTTTAAATAGCCCTTTCAGTACATCATAGCAATTTGCAGCACAAACAAAGACAACCCGACAAAAATGTCCATCATATATTTTTAAAACGTCGTTCTGAAAATAACTTTGCACTAGAAAAGGCGGCCCGGGTGGGGTGGGGGTGGAATTGACATAGTTTCAGTTTTGTAAATAAGATAATTCACTTTAAACTGGTGGTAAAACTAATATACCCGCAACATTACAGCAAACAAGGGCATTGCCAGCCACTGAGAAAAGAACTTCCCTGACTGATTTTACCCGGTCAGGCATGACTAAGGGGGTGCTCAGACTAGATTTTTCTAAGTGCATATCCCAAAGAAAGAAGTTGCGGTTTGTACTTTATTCTGGATGGAGTCACCAGTTACTGATCCAGTTCTGGATTTGGTTGAAGGAAAGCACGCTGTTCATTAAAGAGGAATTTGCTTCCCCACAACATTCCACATCATAGCTGTTGAACAGAGATCAAAAGGAACATTCTGACTGTCTGGAGATTTGCTGGCTAGGAAATGCTCTGTTTTAAACACTGGGGTAAAATACCACCCCACCCACCAGAAGATCTACTCATGAATAAAGATATTCCTTGTACTTCTAGATAGCGCAGGCTGGGGTTCTTGCTCACAGGTAATTTGCTGCTCTTAACAGGTGCAAATTTGAATGCCAGCTAAGGCCCTCTTAGGACAGGAATGATTTGGTCATTGTACTCTCATTGAACTTTCAATGCACGCTACATGGTGCTGCCCTTGAAGATGGTCTGGGAGCTGCAGCTAGTGCAGAATGCAGCAGCCTGGGTATTGGCTGGGACACCTGCCAAGATGAACACCATAGCTCAGAGGCAGAACATCAGAGGTAGAACATGATGGTCCCAAATTCAATCCCTCAAGGTAGCGCTGGGAGAGACACCCACCCAGCAGATCTGCTTCCAGTCCATGTAGACAATATTGATATAGGGGGACCAATGGCCACTGGCAACTTCCTGTGTTCCTGAAGGAGCTGCAGTGGTTTGCCTACCCACTTCCAAGCACTTGTCAAGATGCTACAGTCCTCAGGAAAGTCTCTTATTCGGGAGCAATCTTCTTTTGAGGTGCAAGGAGTGCTGGCCCGCAAGAGAATTTTCTCCATAACGGCCCCCAAACACAGATGCCCCAGGCATAGTTTCTTTCAGCAATCCCTGAAGACATGCCTCTTTGCCTTGACTTTCAACAGTTGAACTATTATTGCTAGATCCCTCTCCTCCATTTAACCCCCCGTTTGTTGATATATATTGTATTTTGGGGTGGGGTTGTGTTATTTATTTTTATGTATTGCATTATCTTTCATAAATGTAACCTGCCATAGCACCTTGCAGTGAAGGGCATAATAATAATAATAATAATAATAATAATAATAATAATAAGTGCATCCACAAAGGATAGGAGCAGAATGACCTGGAATGAGGATTATGTTGTCTATGTGCACATATGCCATTCGTAGTATTGGTGCTGCTTCCTCATTGGTGAGATATTATACTCTCGTGGTATGTGTCTGAAGAATGGAATGATGTGGGCAGAGTCAATCTTATGGGTTGCTGTTGCTCTCACCCCAGTGGGGAAAAGGTTTGACAGAAAAGACTCGGCCCAATTTCATTCCCAAAGCTGGATGCATAATCTGGTGAACCGGGTTTGATTCCCCCCCTCCACATGCAGCTGCTGGGTGACCTTGGACTGCAGAGAAGTCATACTTCTCTGAAGTCTCTCAGCCTCACTCACCTCACTGAGTGTTTGTTGTGGGGGAGGAAGGCAAAGGAGAATGTTAGCTGCTTTGAGACTCCTTAGGGTAGAGATAAAGTGGGATATCAAATCCAAACTACTACTACTACTACTACTACTACTACTACTCTTCTTCTTCTTCTTCTTCTTCTTCTTCTTCTTCTTCTTCTTCTTCTTCCTTCATATACCTACTGCAGTAGCATCTCATCATGGGGAGGTGATATATCGGTATGCGTGAAGGAACTGACGAAGGGATAGCTCTTTCTCTCTTTCTGCTGTAAAAAGAACTGAGAGGAACACAAACCGGCCCAGCAGATTCAATAGGGCTAGAGATGAACTTCACTGACGTTCCATACAATATGAGAGTGTGGATGGATTTTTCTGCAAAACCACCAGCTTAGCTATTATCTAATATTATTAGCTAATGTTGGTGGAAGACACTGCATTCCAAGGGAAGTTGCCTTTGGCAACACAAAGCATAAAAACCTACACAGTTTACACATTAGCAATATGGCAGCAGGCTTCCTTTCTGGTAGGAAGCAACAGCCCATTTCCCTATTCACTCAACCTTTTCTGGGCTATCTGGCTTAGTTTGTCTGGTTTTGTTTGTATTGATCTCATTAACAGTTTTACCATAGGTCTTTGCAGTTCACCTACTAGAAGGCTACACTAATCCCCAATTAATTCCTTTAAAACCAGTTACAGATCTCCCTAATCAGTCTGTTTCACTTTGAAGATACCATCACATCTAACGAAATCTATCTGTAGCCCAGGATTCAAATGATAATTCAGGTAATATCAACACTTCCCCTTGCACAATCATCTAACCCAGTCAATTTCACATAGGATACACTAAAATGGCAAGCAACTGAGTTAGAAAAAGAGAGAGTGTGCGGTAATGACATTCAGGCTGGAGCCCGGCAGCCTCTCTCAACCCTGGAATTACTCAAAAGTGCAGCTGGAGCAACTGTAAGGAGGGAAATGAATCATTCTCTTCAATGGGAACAAAAGTATAGCAAGTCCTATTTGTGAATCCCATTGACGTCAGTAGGACTGAGCTGGAGATTCAAATGAGAATAGTTTAATATTCAACAGGGCTAGGAGTTAGCTGAAACTTCATTGACTTTTCAGTACAATCTGAGATTATGGATAGGGTCCCTGCAAGACCATTAGTTTAGGCCAGTCTCCATCAAACATATGCCCTTCAGCTGCTTATTAATTTACAAAAGTATTTATATATTGCCCGCTTACAAAATAACATGGCAGTTTACAAGAATGTAACATAAAAAATAATAATTCAAGGCAGTGCAGAACAATCACTGACATGAGAGGCTACGCAAGAAAAATTTAAACAACTGCATACATCTGTCAGCATGCAAAAGTCTTCAAGCACAGAGAAATTCAAAACCAAGGATAACTGCTGAGTCTCTGCTGGAAGGATGTCCGATAGCATGGGTCCAGTGGCCCTAAATGTTCTTTTAGACAACAACTCCCATTAGCATGAGCCAGCATGGCTATGCTGGCTAGAGATGATGGGATTTGTAGTCCAGAGAGGCAACACGCTGGCGATGGTTGGTCTAGACATTATTGCACTCAGCTATTAAAGCTAGGTTGATGAAAGGCGTTGTATTTCTAGGATACTTGCAGTAGGCAACACAGAGGAGAGCTGCAATATACATATCAGAAGTGTGACAGCAAAAGCACACTCCCTTGTTCGCCCCCTTTAGCTCTGTCTGCAAGAATCTGTTTGTCCAACAAAATTCCACCAAGGGAAAGCGAAGGGGGAAAAGGAAAAAAAGAAATTGTGGAGGCGATATTGGAAAAAGAAAAAGAATTAGTGAAAAAACCAAATAAGGAATCAGTAAAACAGGCAATTAAATTGTTACAAACTCAATACTCAGTGATTATTAATGATGAAATAGGATGGGAAATAAAGAGAATGAAACAGAAATATTTTGAACATGCTAACAAACCTGGGAAATTGTTGGCAATTCTTGCGGACAGAGAGGAGAGCTGCAATATACATATCAGAAGTGTGACAGCAAAAGCACACTCCCTTGTTCGCTCCCTTTAGCTCTGTCTGCAAGAATTTAAAAAGGGGGGAAATATATGCAATGACCAGCATTGTTCTTGATTCTGTCTCAATGCCATTGGAGCAAGAAATGACAGAAATCACTCTAAGATCTTTTCCATTGCACTACCTTGCGCCCCAGTTTATGTTACATGTTACAGCGTCATCCATGTTACATCACGCAGGGAAGTGTGGAATGCCTGAGAACCAGCACTGCATCATTTATAATGGAAGCAAACATTATATTGTTCATTCGCTAACTGACATAACACTTATATGCATATAAATACCTCCAAGGAAACTGCTCCAATATTGCTATTTGATCCAAGCAAACAACACATAACAAATATTTTATGTGACAAACTTCACTTCTTTCACTCTTTGCCAATCACAATTGTCTCTAATGTATTCATTATTCAAGCTTACTTGACAAGCCTTCTGTTTATTTCTCTCTTTTTTTAACTCTATGGTCTGATCACAGGTACAGAAGCTGGAATTCATGCTGGATTGTTTTGTGCTGATTGGCCAGAGAAGTCTCATGGGGCTGCTTCTCTTCAGGAGTAAATTTGCAACGTCACCTGAAGAATGACTTGCCTCTGCATATGAATGTTATTTTCATTTGTAAACACATAGTCAGAAGTAGAATTGTTTGAAGCAATGATGCAGCCTGCAGAAAGGTAAGCAAGGATGGGGAAAGCAAATTATGCAAATAAATCTGAACATTCCTAGAAATAGCTGCTTTATTTTGTTTGCTGCTAGTTATGTCATTTTTCGCAGCAATTTCCATTTTGAAAAATAAGCTCCCATTCCCTGGAAATAGCTGCTTTTCTTATGACTGAAAGCAGTACATTGTATGTAGCCAAACTATTTTAAACTCACTCCAATTCTGTCTTAATATATATATCATAATATCAGAATAGGATCCTTCACATTTCCCTCACATTTTGCTTTAGGTGAAATTTCATAGGAATGACAACTCTACTAGTTGCAACTGAATGTTCTACAGCCAGATGCTCCTTATCATGATATAGGGAGAGATTTTTATTAGCTTCAAACTTCTGTGTAAAAATGTCAGAGTGGACCCCAGAGGACTGAACTTGCACAGAATTTCAGTCAGGATGCGACGAGGTATGCTCAGTGCTTGTGAAAGGTGTCCCCTGTTCTTGAAACAAAAAGAATTCCAGAGTCCAAGTTTGTTGAAAATGAAGACACAAACTAGGCATTACACGGAACACATAGCGTTTGTCAATCCAGATTTTCTCACCGAGAATTTCCCTGCCCATCAGAAGTAGAGTGCACAGGGATGACTATCATTAGGTAAATGGAGTCCTCTGGGTAAGGTTTAGGGGTTCGAGAAAAGGCAGCTAGTTATTTAATTTATTATTGTTGCATTGTTAAGTCCCACAATGGGGGAGAAAGCGCTTTAGGTGTTTTCTTGCCTCAAATGCCAAAATAAGTTGAGCAGCCTTGAGTACAGATCACCGTGACTAGGGAGAGGGAGGTGAGCCATCATTTGCCACTACACACCTGGCAGCAAGATATATTAGGCCACAACATGCATAGACCAAGTACGTTATTTAACTAACATGAGATGGGAGGTGCAGGGAGGAGACATGGGAAGAAGAAGAAGAAGAAGAAGGGAGGAGGAGGAGGAGTAGTAGTTTGGATTTGATATCCTGCTTTATCACTAGCCTAAGCAGTCTCAAAGCAGCTAACAATCTCCTTTCCTTTCCTCCCTCACAACAAACACTCTGTGAGGTGAGTGAGGCTGAGAGACTTCAGAGACGTGTGACTAGCCCAAGGTCACCCAGCAGCTGCATGTGGAGGAGCGGAGAAGCGAACCCAGTTCACCAGATTACGAGTCCACCGCTCTTAACTACTACACCACAACAAGCATACATTCCTCACAGCTTGGTGTTTAGGCATCATTAAGAAAGTGTATGGAGGAGACAAGGAAGCCTGCAAGGGAGCATATATGGAAATAAGAGAAGGGTGGCTTAGAACACTGACAGAGAACCGAGTTGGGATGTCGTTTTACTGAGATCTGGGTGAATGGGGCAAGGGGATCTATTCTGGCTCTGATATCACCATTTGTTCTCATGTTGGTAGCAGCCAAGGGCAAATGGACAATACATTGCAGTGGTCCACAAAGATTCAGTCTCTATCATGACTTACACAATGAAGAGTACCATTCATATTTATTTATTTGAAACATTTATATCTTGCCTTTCCAAAGTCTAACATTCTAACATTCTAAAAGCGAAAACCAGTCAACCAGCAACCAACACCTACACCCACCCACCCCCCCCCACACACCCAACAACATGAGTAACAGAAGAGTTAAAGGGCTAAAAGCAGGAACCAAACCATATATACTAATAAAGCACCAGTTAAACGAAAGGCACAGATGAAACACCATCATTAAAATAGCCCCATGGCAGAGTAAAATACTAAGGGCAAGGTTAACATATCATATAATCCAAAAGCCTTCCTAAAAAGCAATGCCTTTGCTATTAAAGAAGGAGCAAGGAGTGCTTCCCTCAGGGCGATGGAGCACTTATATCAAGTGTTTGCAAGCTGGGGCAAGCAACAGGAATTCTGACAGAGTACTGATCATCCTTGCCACAAGCAGATTTCCGAGTGTACTGGTGTCCTCTCAGATTTTGTGCAGAGGTCACCACATCTATTGAGTTTCAGATGTGTTGGGCTCTGTGCCAATGATATCTAGGATGTATGACTTCCATGATGACTGTGGAGAAGATTCAATATAAAATGGCCCCAACACACGTTGTAGGTGATGAACTATGCATCATATGGGCACTCCATCGCCACGGGCATCTTACTGTAACTCCAAGCCCATGCATGATGGTGGGTCAATTATTCTGATCTAGTCCCAAAGGTTGATGTATCCAGTCACTTTCCAAAACAACTTCGTTTTGTTGCTATGCAACCTCAAGGACCACATATTTGTGGACCTCTGGAATACAGAGTTGACTCTGATGGACGCAATAGCTTAGGGTTACCTGATGTCCCCGTTTCCCAGGGACAGTTCCTGGATTTGCGAATAAGTCCCCGGACAAATACCATCCCCGGAATGCCCCCGGATTTCATCTGATGTCCCCGGGAAACACAGCAGCTGTAGTCTCAGCAGCCTGGGGCAGTTGGCTCTGGCTGGCTTCAGGAGCTGCTCAGAAGTCCTCATATGATGGTGGTGCAGGGGCTCTAAGATGCAGCTTCCGGGCTACCTCCACCTTCCCTGACCCCCACAATTAAACTGTGAAGGGAGGCTTGATGCTGCCTATCAGAGCTTGTGTTCAAGCAGGAGGGGGCAGGGATCTCTCATTTATGCAACGGGCAGCCTCCCTTCCCAGCTGAGAGATACCCTTTCCTGCATGCACGCAAATAGGAATGGGATTGGGGCTGCTCTGATGGGAAGGGAGGCATTGCACTGCCTGAGAGATCCCTGCCCCCCCCCACTTGAACACAAATAGGAGTTGGAATGGGGCTGCTCCAAAAGGCAGTGTGAAGCCTTGCTTCTCAGCTAAGGGATCCCCACCCCCTCTTGCTTGCACGCAAGTAGGAATGGAATTGGGGCTGCTCCGATGTGAAGGGAGGCATTTGGCTCCACTCCCCCCCCCCCACCACCAAAGAACCAACAACTCAGGGGCTACCCAGGCTCATGGAGAAAGATTTATTTATTTATTTATTTATTTAGTCCCCACATTCATTGAAAAAAATCTGGTAACCTTACAGTAGCTCCAAGGCGCTCTCTCCTGCATGCTACAGTATAGGTGTTACACATGGTTCTTTCTAGATATTATGGACACAACTCCCATCATCTCTGATCATTGGCCATGTCATCTGGAGCTGATGGGAACTGTACCCACAACCACAAGGAGGGCAGCATGTTGGTTAACTCTGTTACATCCTTCCCCTTAGTAGTCCATTGATTTGAGACCCATGCAGCAAAAAGCTTGAATGTTGGTGGTTGTATTTTTCTTGTTTTAATGTGAACAGCTTAGAGATTTTATTCTATTCAATGGTATAAAAATATTATAAATAAACACATTTCCCTGCAAGTTTATGCTCTGCTTTGAAACTTACATTTTTCTATTTCCATAGCCACACATATAAGTGTGTAACAATTACAAAATGCAATTTCCATCACTCTGTGTGCTTGCACACAGCATGTTTACAGTGTTTAAGTGAGACCAGAAATGACAGAGTTAAACCCATAGAGAAAAGAAAAAAGGAGATAAGAAAAAAAGTCCATAGGCAAGGTGGAGGTAATGGCGATGGGGATAACTTAAAGGAAATTACTAGGATAGAAAAGGGCTGAAAATATGCATACTGTACACAGTACAAGAATTTTTAATGTGTGATTATGATTTGTTATATGTAATTTAGTGGACCTATTTCATGTAGCGTTTGTACCCAGGCACTTTGTTGTAATGGAACAGAATTTAATTTGAAAACTAGTAAACACTGCTGGAGCATGGAGGGGAATGGCGTTCTATCCATCCCTACCTGGGAATGTGAGATTCTTCTCCCAGAGAGCACAGTCACTGTAATTGTTTGACTGCTGCGAGGGTGGTGGTTATAACAGTGTCATTGGCCCCTGCTGAATGATATTGTTTGCAATATGATTAGTAATAAGAACGTTCCTTTTCACACACCCAACCATTTTGTACCACCACCACCCCCTTTCAGGCATTAATTCTGGGTAAAATTACTGCATACGGCTACATTGCTGTGTCAGACTGAGACCAGCTCCTCTGTGTGCAGCTGCATGTTATTCAGGCCTTCTAATGTGTGTTCATTCTTAAAACACCTAAACAAACTCATAAAAAGAGCTTCTATTACTTTTTAAAGAAATAATAATAATAATAATAGATTTTTTTTTTATACTCCGCCCTCCCCGGCCAAGGCGGCTAACACCAAATATATAATACATTAAAAACACAAAATCAAAAAACTGATTGCAACACAGCTCAAAATCACAGTAAAATCAAAATAAAATTAAGTGGCCAGCCCACAAACCACAGCCATGAAGGTAGGAATATGATGTTCTGTGAAGGACTAGTTATCTTGCCATTCTTCTAAGCAGTGAAAAGCAGCAAGACCATTAAAAACAAACAAAATATTTTGCTTAGTTTTACTTTAATCTCCAGGATCTGTGAGCTCCTCTCTCATGTACTGGAGTTTGTCTGCCCGTCCATTCTTCCATCCATCCAGATGGTGATTTTTTATTTTTTATTTTATAAGTGGTGAACCAGCCCCACAGCTGCCTCTTGCTACAGTGCCATCTCTTGAACTGCTCTGCGCAGGGAGGAGATCTCACTATTGGGAGAAATGAAAAAATTGTCCGGTAGCACATTAGAGACCAACTAAGTTTGTTCTTTCGTGTTCATGTATCTGAAGAAGTGTGCCTGCACACAAAAGCTTATGCCCAGAGGAAACTTAGCTGGTCTCTAAGGTGCTACTGGAAAATTTTTAAATTTATTTCCAACACGGCTACCTACCTGAATCTAGATTCACTATTGGAAGGTTAAGGGAGATCTTTGGGCAGTCATTTTAAAAAGTAAATGAAATAAAAGTGTAAGGTTAATTGCACATGTGGCAATGCAGAACATGAGGATGCTGCCAGCCCATCATGGCGTCCTCAGGCAGCTGTGATAGCCACAGCTCTACCTCTCCTTTAAATCAGAACCAGCGAAGGGGGTGAAGGTCCTGTGTGAGTGTCTGGAGGTGGTTGGAGGATGGATGGCGGCTAACAGATTGAGGTTGAATCCTGAGAAGACAGAAGTACTGTTTTTGAGGGACAGGGGGCGGGTGGGTGTGGGGGACTCCCTGGTCCTGAATGGGGTAACCGTGCCCCTGAAGGACCAGGTGCGCAGCCTGGGAGTCATTTTGGACTCACAGGTTAATTCTGTGTCCAGGGCAGCTGCCTACCAGCTCCACCTGGTACGCAGGCTAAGACCCTACCTGCCCGCAGACTGTCTCGCCAGAGTGGTGCATGCTCTAGTTATCTCCCGCTTGGACTACTGCAATGCGCTCTACGTGGGGCTACCTTTGAAGGTGACCTGGAAACTGCAATTAATCCAGAATGCGGCAGCTAGACTGGTGACTGGGAGTGGCCGCCGGGACCACATAACACCGGTTCTGAGAGATCTGCATTGGCTCCCAGTACGTTTCCGAGCACAATTCAAAGTGTTGGTGTTGACCTTTAAAGCCCTAAACGGCCTCGGTCCTGTATACCTGAAGGAGCATCTCCACCCCCATTGTTCAGCCCAGACACTGAGGTCCAGCTCCGAGGGCCTTCTGGCAGTTCCCTCATTGCGAGAAGTGAGGTTACAGGGAACCAGACAGAGGGCCTCCTCAGTAGTGGCGCCCACCCTGTGGAACAGCCTCCCTTCAGATGCGAAGGAAATAAGTAGCTATCCTATCTTTAAAAGGAGTCTGAAGGCAGCCCTGTTCAGGGAAGTTTTTAATATTTAATGCTGTACTGTTTTTAACACTTGATTGGGAGCTGCCCAGAGTGGCTGGGGAGACTCAGCCAAATAATAATAATAATAATAATAATAATAATAATAATAATAATAATTACACTGATCCTGGCCACCTCCGTGTCATCTCCGTGTCAAGATAGCAAGGTCTGGGGCTCTCCCACCACAATAATTTCCTAAAATGCCTCAGGATACATCCAGTGGCGTAGCGTGGGTTGTCAGCACCCGGGGCAAGGCAAGTAATTTGCACCCCCTAACCCGTGGATTTGCGCCCCTAACCCTAACCCCCAGGTGTTGCGCCCGGTGTGGCCGGCCCCCCCTGCACCCCCCACGCTACGCCACTGGATACATCAGGAGGATTGTGGGTGATTAAAATTGTGGCTCCAAACTACCCAGCACTCATCGCAGGACTGCTTTTCAATGTCACTGTGCTGGGTAAACCCAGAGATTCCCAACAAAGAAAGCTGTCTTATACCAAGTCACATAACTGGTGCATTTGGTCTCCTTTAGGTGTGCTTATTGGCAGAATCTTTGTCCATGGAGTTTTCTTGGCAGGGATACTGGAGTGGCTTGCTGGTTCCTCCTCAAGGTGGATCACATTTGGTCAAAACTCTCCACTATGACCTGTCCATCTTGGGTGCCCTGTTCGGCATAGTTCATAGCTTCTCTGAGTTATTCAAGCCACTTCGCCACGGCAAGGCAGTGATCCATGAAGCATCTTAAAAAGCAGAGACATCACCTTGCCAACAAAGGTCTGTATAGTTAAAGCTATGGTTTTCCCAGTAGTGATGTATGGAAGTGAGAGCTGGACCATAATGAAGGCTGACCGCCGAAGAATTGATGCTTTTGAATTATGGTGCTGGAGGAGACTCTTGAGAGTCCCATGGACTGCAAGAAGATCAAACCTGTCCATTCTGAAGGAAATCAGCCCTGAGTGCTCACTGGAAGGACAGATCGTGAAGCTGAGGCTCCAATTCTTTGGCCACCTCATGAGAAGAGAACACTCCCTGGAAAAGACCCTGATGCTGGGAAAGATGGAGGGCACAAGGAGAAGGGGACGACAGAGGATGAGATGGTTGGACAGTGTTCTCGAAGCTACTAACATGAGTTTGACTAAACTGCGGGAGGCAGTGGAAGACAGAAGTACCTGGCGTGCTCTGGTCCATGAGGTCATGAAGAGTCGGACATGACTAAACAACTAAACAACAACAACACTGGCAGAATCTGCCACCCTTGTCTGGGATTGGGTGGGGATTGAACCTGGGATACAAAGCAGATGCTCTAACACTCAGCTACGGCTCATATAGGAGTCATTCTACCAGAGGCCACTTTGTGAAAGGCCCTTTCAAACCGGGAGTACTTGACTTATGATCTGACTGTGCAGAAAGGCTTTTAGAATACAACTGGATGTGGCTTGTGGCTGCATTCCACCGTTTACTTCAATGGAGGCTTTCAGACACCCATGAGAATAAATGGTGAATGTGCGGCAGAGAACGCTTCCTGAATTCTCCTCCTCGAGATGCTTCCTTTCCTATTGATTTTTTGAGGTTCAGAATTGCCTTCTTCAGATACATATTTTTTTTAACACAGAATTAAATTTTAATGATATGGAGGGGAGGAACTATTTATTTGTGTGACCAAATAATTAAAATATTGTTAATACTTCTGTATCTGGAGATGGAGAAACATGATTTCTGTTACCTTCCGGCACAATCTTCTCCAGGCTGTAAATTTCTCTCCCTCTTTGAACCTCACACAAACTCTTTTTAATGAAAAAAAGATATCCCTGGGTGTAACTCTGCTCTGATAAAGTCATCCCAAGGGTGGATTTTCCACAGAAGTGTATGGTGTAAATAACAGGATTTTCTGGTCACTCCCCCCCTCCCCCGCTGATTCCAAATTTCCTTTTCTGCTCTTTTCTCAGGAAATATTAGATTTCCAGAGTAGCTTCTGGGCTAAGCTGTTTGGTTCTGCCTTTCTAACGAAACAATGTAAATGCCCGCTGGTTAACTTCGCTTCTTTAGCTATGGTGCAAAGCTGGTTTAATATGTATCTTTGGTCATTTTGCAAGGCTACAGAGACTCTCTGGAGAGACTTTAAGATAAATAAATAAAGGTTGCAGTGAGGAGTAGAGCTGATTTATTGACTGGTAAGGATACGACCATTTTGTGGACACTGTCAGTTTTGATATTATACATCCAAGTTATTAATTATACTCCTGAATAATAGGAAATGCTAACTGAAGTCCACTGATTTCAGTGGGTCTACTTTGGGTAAGCGTTAGTTGGATGCAACTGCATTATATTTCGAAACACCCCGTACACTCAAATAGGAAATCACTAGAAACTTGTACTGGGCTTTGCTTCACTCAGTTGTCGATGGATGTGATTCTGAAAATATCAAAAGATAATAGTTTGAATCCTGGTTAACTACGTGCAACTAAAAAGACACCCACTTTTTTTAGTACATCAATGGGATGGCTTTTTTCCCCCAGTCATGGGCACATCAAGGAGCAGTCTATTGCATGCCCCAAAACTGCAGTCATCACTGTTTGATGTCACCCACCTGTAACACTAACCCACACAATGAGATTCATTAAAAAAAATACTACCACTTTCTCTCTCTCTCCATCTGCTTCTCGGGAAAAAAGAGAAAACCCTCATCAACAAGACTAAAAATAAAATGTGGTGGTACCTCTTTAATCTGGGGCACAATTAAGTTCTAGGACAGAACCAACTGACTAAGGACTGACAAGTATTGATTCTCTTTCATCACCATGTTGCTTGAAAGGCCTCTGAAATTTAATACCTCTGTTTGCCAGAAATCTTGCAGATGGATCTGCCTAAGATTAAGCGAGGCAAGTGTGAAAAACTAACAGGAAAAATGTGAGAGTTCAGAAATAAAGTCATCTATGCTCTTGGGATGTGCACAGACTCACAGCACAAGAGAATATGGCACTTTATTTCTTTGCTTTCTTCTCCAGAATTTTATGAGCAGAGATCCGATTGGCTCCCACAAAGCCTGCTCTGTGGTGTGGCAAGTGGTGCAAGTGTTTTGGGATAAAGGGCAGGACGCCAAGTGCTCCCACCGTGTTGCCTTTAGCCCTCTAAAGCATGCCCATGAAGTAATGGGGCTCCTGGACTGGCAAAGGGTTGACACCTGTGACTTAGGGGCACATTTGGGTCTAATCTGATCCTAGTTATGGATGCATGCACAAAGGGGCCTGGTACTTTTCTAAGTTGCATCAGGAAATTAGCCTGGAAAAACTAGCTAATTCCTGACACTGTGAGGTTGGCGTAAGTAAGAGGTGAATACTTTCATATTTCACAACCCATAAGAAGCTGGCTAATGGCTGGGAATTTACAGGCGTTTTTCTTGAAGAGTGCATTTCTTAGATTGGGTCTGGGGTCTGGACAGGGGCATCTATGGCTATGGGAATATAGATTTCAAGTACTTCACCATAGCACCCTGTAGTTTACCCTTTTAAAAGTGAGACTCAATAATTTCTTCCATAAATGTTTGGCTTGCTTGTTTTCTATCACCCCCTTGCCAGTGGTTTTATTACCAGAAGAAGAAGAGTTTGGATTTGATATCCCGCCTTTCATTCCCTTTAAGGAGTCTCAAAGCTGCTAACATTCTCCTTTCCCTTCCTCCCCCACAACAAACACTCTGTGAGGTGAGTGGGGCTGAGAGACTTCAGAGAAGTGTGACTGGCCCAAGGTCACCCAGCAGCTGCATGTGGAGGAGCGGGGAAGGGAAACGAACCTGGTTCCCCAGATTACGAGACTACCGCTCTTAACCACTACACCACACTCTCACCAGCTACCAAAGCAGCTAGAATTTAGGGATTTGCACCAATCATTATATTTGGATCCAGACCCCAACTTAACACTTTGAAAAACTGCCTGATTCAGCCTGCATCAGTTGCATCAGAGGGGTTCCCCTTACATCTACATTCATTACTGGAAAATAACATAAATTGGCTATAATCCTCACCACCACCCACACTTTTGCCAAAGTGTTTTCAAGCACAGTATGCCTTCCATAATGGCTTGAGCCTGCCAAATTATAGGGGGAAAGGCAGAAGGACTTCCATGCTGGAACTATCTATAACTTCTTTTTTGGCCAGAATTGTACAAAATATGTAAGCATAGCTACAGTTGTTTTCCTGAAAAGGCAGCCGTTATAATTTTAGGACGTGTGAAAAAGGAATCATTTAATCTCTCCTAGTGTTCTGTGCTCTGTAAGATACCTGCTACAGATAACTATATCAGGGCACCTTCAGAGTAGATACAGTGGTACCTCGGGTTAAGAACTTAATTCATTCTGGAGGTCCGTTCTTAACCTGAAACTGTTCTTAACCTGAAGCACCAGGTTAGCTAATGGGGCCTCCTGCTGCCTCTGTGCTGCCGGAGCCCGATTTTCGTTCTTATCCTGAAGCAAAGCTGTTAACCTGACGTAATATTTCTGGGTTAGCAGAGTCTGTAACCTGAAGCGTATGTAACCCGTGGTGCCACTGTATTGGGATGGGAAGAACTAAGAGAGGTTCACTTCCAGGATAAAATCATTTATTCTGATTACAAGCTAGACCTGCCAGTCATAAAGAAGCTCTCCTGTTCACTCCCTATCCTACTGCCTTCCTTAAGCTTAGATACATATCTGCAAACCTGCTCCCTTCCACAAAACACTGAAACTGGAGAGTCCTGGAAAAACCATTCAGCTGCTTACAAACTTCACCCGCCATTCACAATACAGTGGCACCTCGGGTTACAGATACTTCAGGTTACAGACTCCGCTAACCCAGAAATAGTACCTTGGGTTAAGAACTTTGCTTCAGGATGAGAACAGAAATCATGCTCCGGTGGTGCGGTGACAGCAGGAGGCCCCATTAGCTAAAGTGGTACTGCAGGATAAGAACAGTTTCAGATTAAGAATGGACCTCCGGAACGAATTAAGTTCTTAACCCAAGGTACCACTGTAGAGCTCTTTCTCTGTCTCCGCTCCCAACTCTAAAGTTTACTCTCCCTTGCCCCATCATCCCATCCTGGCACTTTGTTGTTCTGCTATGCTTAGATACATTACTTCCATTTTCATTCAATGCTTGTCTTCAACTTTTTTTGATGATTACATCGCCAAAGTGCCTTCAAGCACTTCAGGGATTCCTGTTTTGCCTAATGTTATAGAGATCCTCCTTCGCCTCTGACAAGCCCAAAAGATTCTCAAGGCACCCCCCACTTTGCCTCAGGATTGATCTGAACCCAATGCACATCTCAACTATGTAAGGAGTATTCAAAGGTTTGTGGTAACACTTGATGAAATAGATTATTAAAACAAAGCAAAACTGGTTCTTATAGCAAGCTGCTAAGGTCAATGGATAAAATCCACACAAACCCCTTTGAGTTGGCAAGAAGCAATCTATTTTTTATTCCAGCAGTCCTGGAGCTTAATTTGGCTTTTCTCCAATGGAATAAATGTCAACTTAAAACAGTAGCAAAAGCAACAAATATCCCATGTAAAGCAAAAATCAATCACAATAAGATGTTACAAACAACTCCAAATCCTAAACGTTACTGACAACCAGATAATCTATATATGTTCATGTGTTTACACCATTTGAAACAGTAAAAAAATGTTTCATCAGGCGGGAGAAATGAATTTCAATGCTAATGCAAAATAATTTTGCACACCGCAACATTAATTTATTTGGATGTCTAGTTTCCCCACATTCCCAGGGGTCAGAGTGAAGTAACAAATCAAAATACTATGGAAAACATAATAGGGTTTCTCCAATATTGCATGAGTGAAATAATTTCTCTTCCCTCCTCCTCTTTACAGGCATTCTGTGCTCTCACCCCAATGCCTCTCCAAAAGATAAGGTGACCCTACCTTATATCACCCCAAATCAAGTACAGGAATCTTGCACCACTCACCGGATTTTGAATGCTTTCTTCTTCTCAATGCAGCCCCGTAAGACATAAAATGCACCCCTGCTCCTTCTTGAACATGGAAATGCCCCACTGGTGAATAACAAAGGAATAAGGCCATAGTCTGTATCCAATCCACCCAGATATCTGTACAATATTGTTTTATGCCTGCATAACTAAAATTCAGCTCAAGTTTGTTTTTAACCTCTAGTAATGCCCACAGAAAATGTGTTTGATGACTCTCCAAGAGATGGAGATGCAATATCTGCGAGGTTTCCAATAAGAAAGTACACTTCATGTACACAGAATTTGTAGTCAGAAAAGTATTCTCAGATTACCTTAATGGCTGGAATCAGGACCTCAAACAAAGCTATCCTATATATCTGAGTTACGTGAAAGTTTGCAGCCTAAGTGATTTATAACCTAATCTGTATATCGGATGGATAGATGGAAAATTAAGAGGATGGATGCACTGAAGAAATATTTACATTTTTAGTTATTTATTAAATCACCTGGTCAAAATGCAGCTCCTATTGAGCCTTAAAACCAATGACTTTCCACCCTCATTTGTTAGGCAAGCATCAACTATTTTCTTAATATTTCATTTATAAAAATGAATGTAGCATAATTATATAACTTCGTGATATATAACCTTGAAGCTTCCACAGCATTTATAAGAAAAAAGGGAAAGGGAAAAGGACAGGACTAAATCCACTGCTAAAATTATAGGTAGAAATGTTAAGGGGCTTATTGAAATCTTCAAGCCTAACTCCTACCCCTGCCCCTCCCTACAATTTTTTAGCCAAATCATGCCCTTCCCCAGAGCTTTCTAACATAGGTGACTGAAAAGGTTTAACCCTGCCCTCTGCTTAAAGGAAAACTGAATTATGGCCATAAGAAGGTCGACAGTGAAAATTTGAGGTGCCTAAGAACCACAGTAAGCAGAATGTGGGAGATGTCATCAAATATCTTCAACTATCTTTTCCTTTTGATAAAAGCAGCACTGGGAAAAGGTACTAGAGCAGGGGTCAGCAAAGGTTTTGTGGCTTGGACTGGTTCATGGTCCCACAGACACTCTGGTGGGCCTCCTTCTGCGGCAGAGGAGGCGTGCGTAGCTTCCCATTGGTTGCAGGAGTTTCCTCCAGCCAATGGGAAGCCAGCCAGCATTTCGGAAGGCAGTAGCCGCTCTGCTTTGTGCCGGTTTAGCATGGCGCACAGGAGCCGACCGAGCGGGTGGCAGGGGTCCATGGGCTGGTTAAATGACCCCCCATGGGCTGCTTGTGGCCCACGGACCTTAGGTTGCCGACCCCTGTACTAGAGTCATGGTGATGTTGGAGGGGTGGCTAACCCCCCATGTTTCTTGACAAAGAGACCATGAGACGGGCTTCCCCTGCAGTGAGAGGGACGATTTTGTCTCCACAGTGAGGCAGTTCTCCAACAGGGGGCCACCACTCAGTGAGACCTGTCCCACATTCCCACGTGGTGAGGCCTTCGCTGCAGACCGCAGGACCCTCCTTGGCCCGTATGGAGAGAGGTGCTCCATCAAGTATTCAGTGGGATGGAGAAACAACCAAGCAGCCACTTTTAGCAACAGAAAAAGACGCCGGCAGGTTTATTAATTGCACCTTCTGCATCATGTTTAGCTGGGCCCTACGATGACTCAGTGAAATGGATGCGCACAGAATTCCCATACATTTCTCTTAGACTTATAGGTGTGCCTAATGCACTCTGGAATTCATCCAAATGGATGGAAATTTAACAAGGATGTTAGGCCACAAAAAACAAAAACAAAACACCTTCGCGCACAAGTGATGCCGAGAGCCAATAAATTTAATTTAAAGAAAGTAGTTTAAGGTATTTCAAGGCCTATTCCACGATGCAGCAAATTCAGAGTATCCCAGCTGAAGCTCATTTGGTCCTCTTGAAGAAAAGTCAAATGACCATCCCTACTCCATCCACATTTACTTGGAAGTAAATTCCAGTAGTTTGACTGGAACTTACTTTAAAGAAAACAGCTTAGGGAAACAGCTTTGATCAGCTTAAATTCTCACAATTTTGCTTTAACTGGGTTGTGGGTGGGTTGCAGAGAGCACCACTGCTATGCCTTATTATGCCCTGCAACTTACAAGGATATTATTCCATTTGCTTTGTTTATGGGCTATAGTTTCAGTCTCTACTGGGTCCTGCGCCTTGCCCCCTGCTAAACATACGAGTCGTGGAACACATGAGCCTTACTGTAATATTTAAACAAGGGATAAGCTTGTTGTTTTAATTTAAAGGAAATGATTTATGGAAGAGGAGAGATATGCCTGTAATGCTGTGTGTTCTTGAATCCTAACATATTGTCTGAAGTAGCTTCAAAGAGTAAACTAGCAGGTCGTTCCCTGCGGCCCAATCCATATTTCAAATCATGGGCCAAAGGGACTATGGTCAGTTTTCAGACAGCTTGTTAATGAAAGTGAGTTGATGCCAAGTGAGGGCTAATATTTAGACAAGGAAATATTTGTGGATGCATTTCAAGCCTGCACTGTGATGTTCTACAAAATATATGGAATTGATATAAAGCAATTCCCCCCCCTCCGTATAATGGGTGATTGCTTGCCTACCTAAACAGCTCAGAAAAGGACTAGGAACACACCAGTCCCTAAAAGCTGTTAAACATATCTTCCGATTTTACAATAGGCTTCTGCATTATAAACATTCCAGTAAAATCTCTGGAGCATTGCAATCTGTACTTATGTAATTTACGGTTAATTCCATATTTGTGTATTCAGCATCTTAAAAAAAAATGGGGAGGGGAGGAAGTGAATATGGATAGTGAAAGGAAAATACAAAGGCAAGCAGCAGGAGGGGGGGTGGGGTGGAGTAGCAACCTCAAACAGCCATGCAGCTATTAAACATATGCCAAAGTAAACAATAGTGTTCAGGTCTGCCACAGCTTTGCCCCGCAGGTAGATGAGAGGCAGCACAGAAGGAAAGCAAATTGAAAGGAAAAAAGAGAGAACAGTACAGGATGTGGATGAGATGCCGAACCCTGGAAGCATGAATGGCCTGATTGTGATCCTCAAGTCACACCATCAGCCATGCAAAGCAGGACATACCTTTCTGGCTTGCTTGTTCCGTCGGCTGAAACAAAGCAGTCCCATTCTCAGCGGGAGGCCAAATCAAAATGAAATTTTATTTAGTCTGCACTGTCCTCAGATTGGGTTTCAGAACGACTGCTTTAGGAGATAGCACGGATATGGCTGATGCATGCTTTGCATATGAAACTGCAGTAGGGGGAAAAAATCTACATAATCAAAAAAATCTGTGCTATGTGCATGGAAAACACACACACACACACACACACACGCCTGGATGTTTGCAATTTGACTACAAGGAACCTTAGCTGAAATGACCTTTTCTGAATTGTTTCCAAAAAAACAGGCAGTTTGCGTAAATGTCTGAAAGATCATTTTTACAGACATTATTTGAAGAATTACTGGGATATGGATGCCATTCTTCTTTTTCTTTTTCTTTCTCCCCCTATGCGTTAAAAAGAATCCATCAAAATAATGGTTTGAAAACAAATGCTGGGAAAACACAATACTTTTGTGTTTTGCACTGTCATCTATTGTTCTTCAGAGTCATTAGTAATGTGTTTTGTTTAACCCCTTTCTTCCTCCAGCAACAAAAAAAAAGGGAAGAAAGAAAGAAAAGGGCCCACTTGTACAAAAATAACATCTGTTTTTGCAATCATCAATATAACGCAGACCATGCTGGACTTATAAGAGAGGAACATTTCTTTGATTAGAGACTTCATTTTATAGCCTATTAAATAAAATATCAAGCAATCCCCATATATTTTCATCGAAAGTTGGGCATAATTTACAAAGGCAATGGAGTGCATCTACAAAATATGTAGGATAGACATCATGTAATACTTTTGTTATCAGTTATGCTGCAAATGTGATTTTCAAACAGGATTTGCAGTGGCTGGGCAGTGAATACAGAGCAACCTATATAGAGGTGGTAGTTGGTGGAGGGGGGGAGCAAGTTGTACACATTATTCGCTGAAACCAGAGGGGCAGAATGGAGCCTGTTTGTTCATCCATATTCATATTCAAAGACCTCTGCTTCCTACATCCATTTAAGATGGCATGGATTTTGCTGTGTAAGGTACCAGCCACATTGCTTCATGTACAAATGCCCTGAAAAACATGTCTGAAACAAGAAAACTGCAGGCACATGGTTCCATTTTGCAATTATAACTGTGGTAAATTAAAAACTGTAGTGTATACAGGATGGTGGAGGAGAGGAAAGAACTCAATTTATATTTAAGCCAGGAGGATACAAAAGGGATAAGTACCCCAAGCGATCAGCACTGCTACAAACTTGCAGCAATAATGAGATACAGTACAAACCAAGCACACAATATGCTTTCACAGAGCAGTGACGGAAGTCACTGACAACAATGCAGCCATGTGTACGCATCCCTTGGAGACATATTTTGTAATTCAATCTTCTGTCTCTCGTAGGATATAGGTTTGGGATCCTTAGCAATAACTGCTCGAGTATAAAAATCCTCCAATAATTGGGCATTGCAGGAAGTAACCTCAAACAATATTGTGTACCTCCATAGCTATTTAATAAATTCAGCAATCCATAAGGAATTGAGGGCAGAGGGGGAAAATTGTGTTAAAAAGACAAAAGTACATTCACAAGTATAGTGGGGTTTTT